>NC_063171.1:37685855-38308911 GCF_023159225.1 Perognathus longimembris pacificus | reverse complement strand
ATTCTGTTAAGAACCATCATTGCCAAGCGATACTATGTGGGAAAGAAATAGCCAGCACTAGTGGCTATAATCCACACCTATAATTCTAGCTACTCGGGAGACTGGGGTCTGAGAATGGGTTCAGAGCTGGCCAGGCAGGAAAGTCTCTGAGACTCTTACCTCCAATTGATCATCAAAAAGCCAGAAAGGGGCTGGGGATATGGCCTAGTGGCAAGAGCGCTTGCCTCCTATACATGAAGCCCTGGGTTCGATTCCCCAGCACCACATATACAGAAAATGGCCAGAAGTGGTGCTGTGGCTCAAGTGGCAGAGTGCTAGCCTTGAGCAAAAAGAAGCCAGGGACAGTGCTCAGACCCTGAGTCCAAGGCCCAGGACTGGCAAAAAAAAAAAAAAGCCAGAAAGTCTAGGGGCTGGGAATGTGGCCTAGTAGTAGAGCGCTTGCCTCGTATACATGAAGCTCTGGGTTCAATTCCTCAGCATCACATATATAGAAAAAGCCGGAAGAGGCGCTGTGGTTCAAGTGGTAGAGTGCTACTCTTGAGCAAAAAGAAGCCAGGGACAGTGCTCAAGCTCTGAGTTCAAGCCCCAGGACTGGCAAAAAAAAAAAAAGCCAGAAGTCTAGCTGTGGCTCAAGTGGTGGAGCACCACCTTTAGCAGAAAAGCAAAGGACAGGGACAGTGCCCAGGTCTGGAGAGAAGGAAGGAAGGAAGGGAGGGAGGGAGGGAGGGAGGGAGGGAGGGAGGGAGGGAGGGAGGGAGGGAGGGAGGGAATTTGGAGATGGGCATGATGCACGGAGGTTTTTTCTCCCATTCATTCCCGGTGAAGTAGCTAATTACAGGCTCGGCCTCAAGCCCAGAGTGTGGGGATAGCTGGATTAAAGATACCAGGATTTCAGGAGTGGTTTGGGAAGGAAGTTCCAGAACTCCCTGAGCAAAGATCTAACTGCTCCCATCCCCACCTTCCATTTCAGAATTCTTCACATCTACCCACTGAGAAGCTAGTTCCAAAGGCCTCTCATTGCCCTGCCTCTTCCCCAACCCTTCCATTGCTCCCCGAGACCTCTCGTGCTCCCAGGAGGACCCACCCACACCCATCCATTCGAGGACTATGAGCTTGATAGACTCTGATGTCAGGAAAGGCATAGGCTACTCGTTGGAATGCATAGCACCCTGTCTCTTACTCCAGGAGATAATCGAGGGGGAATATTGGCTCATCCAGGAAACGAGGTGCTAAATTTGTTGTGAGATTGGTGTCACAAGCAATCAAAGGGAGGCTGTCTTCATGGAGGGCTGGGCAGCTAAATGAGAAATCATTAGGTTATTGCTGAGACCAGCGACAAGAGGTGGTGGGAAGAAAAAAAAAAAAGAGAGAGACACCCCTCCATCTATCTGTCTCCTAGGGGGGCAACAGTAGGTGATCAAAAAAGGAAGGAGAGACTCAGAGGTACCAACATGGCGTGTGCTGGAAGAGGCAGGATGCTTTCTCAAGGTTGTTCCTATGCCTGGGTATCTGCATCCTCTTTGCTATGGGACCCCATCAAGCTCCTCTCTGCTCCTTTGTATGAAATCTCAGTGAAAACAAACTTCATTAGTAACATGCTTTTGGCTCCTCCCCTGGTGTCCGCTGTCCTGGAACTGGAATGTACTGACACAGCAGGGTTGGGCATCTCTAGATCAGCAGAGTTTTTAGTGAGTAGAAAAGTTCAGAAAGGCACACCATGTAGGTCTAGGCCAGAGTAATTGCTTTGAATAAGATGGAAAAGGGAAAGCAATGCTCTCTTTAGGAACCTTTGAAGACTGCCTGGAGGAGAGGGATTTGAAGGATGTGTAGTAGACTGTGGATGGGAGGACGAGCCCAGCTGTATGGACTCAAGTAGATTGTTCTTCCTTTCTTCAAATGACTTGCCTCCTTCACAGAAATAAGGCCATTGAGCTGGCCTCACTTTCACATATTTTGGGATCCCAGGAGGAGCCAGCAAGTAGGCACAAACTCAGAGAAAACTCTCTTAGACACGGTGTGTGTGTGTGTGTGTGTGTGTGTGTGTGTGTGTGTGTGTGTGTGTGTGCATGTGCGCACGTGCTCATGTGTGTTGGTAGTGGGGCTTGAACTCAGGGCGTCACACTCTTGCTTAGCTTTTTCCCCTCAAGGCTGGCACTCTACCACTTGAGCCACACTTCCACTTCTACCTTTTTTGCTGGCTAATTGAAGCTAAGAGTCTCATGGACTTTCCTGTCCAGGCTGGCTTTGAACTGTGATCCTCAGATCTCAACCTCCTGAGCAGCTAGGATTGCAGGTGTGAGCCACCCTTGCCCAGTGGACTTGCAGTCTGCAACTACCACCAAATCTCCCCATTCATATTCTGTAAAATGCTGCGAATGGTAAAGTGAGTAGCTTGCCTTTCCCAGTGTTACTCTGCTCTTCTACCTGACAAGCAGACTGACAAACTGAGGGGAGGGAACAAAAGAAGAAAAAGTCAGGAGCAGACAAGAATCCCAGAGTCTCTCATGAGGCCCCTACCTTAGCATCATCAACCCTAATTCCTACTTTGGGGTCCTCCCTCTCCTGTGCAGGGTTGCTGTCTCTCGAATGCCTCCATATTGAGCCCCTGCTCATGCAGCTGTTAATTAAGGAGCCTCAACTTCCAGGCTCCCTCAGCTCCCTGCAGCAAATTAACATTCCTTGCTCCTTGCATGTGTAGAACGGACTAAGTTAGAGGGATCGATTCAGCAGCCGGTTGGAGCTGCTTTTACTTTGTGCAGGATTGATCCAGATGACCCCCCAGCTTGGGGCTTCTAGAAACGCCTTTGCTGGAAATCTTTTTAATGGAGATTAATTGGAAAAGCATAGAACATCGTGGTTATAGGCAGAAAGTGCCCTGTTCTGCTGTTTGATGACTCCATGCTGACACCAGTATGTGGATGTGTGTTAACACACAAGCTTACCTAGACAAGTGAGTGCAAATCAGGACACTTGCACCTCCCCACATACGAACTCACACACATTTGCCACCATACCCAGCCTTGCCCTTTTGATTCCTCTAAAATCCATCCCCAAACTTTACCAGGCAGACACATGGTTCTTTGTAACTTGGAAATGTCTGGCGGAAAGGACTGAGAAATGCTCAGAAAGTGTGAAATATCTAAAGATGTCTAATCTTGGTTCCAATTTCTTTATGTGCCTGGAATCCCAGCCACTTCCAACTGCTCACCGGACTTTTATGTCTCCACGTCTTGGCTCATGCTGTTCCCTTTGTCTGCAATACCCTTCCCCCCATTCTCTATCTGTTGAAATCCTTCTCCTATTTGAGGCTCAGTGCAATTTTTCACCAGCAAATGTGTATTTATGGAATATCTACCATGTGGCAAGATCACCTAGCTATAGAAAGGGACTAAATGAACTAAAGGAAAGGGCAACAAGAAGTGAGTCTTAGCCCAAGGGAGGACTACCTTAGAAATAAGCCATGGGACAAATGGTAGTTTATGTATTCATTCCACGGATATCTATGAAGATGTCTACTTAATCAACATCAAGGCTGGAACACCTTGGTGTCTGTGCTGACAGGAGTGTGTAGATGATAGAGGTATCCACATGCTTGCCTCTACCAAGCCTACCCTGATTCCATCTGCTCAGCAATGGCCGCTGATGCATAGCTTGGCACTGGAGAGCTTTTCAGCCCTAGCCCCTGGTTGTTATCTCACTGGTCTCCCCTATTAGAATGTGAGAGCAGGAACAACTTCTCACTCATCCATCTGGATTGCCTATTCCTAGGATCTTAAATGGCCATGCTTTCTCAACTTTACACTACTGCGTATGCCTTCTATCTTTGAGGAACCCTTGCTTTTTCCTTCTCTTCCCATGACCAAGATAACACCTACCCATGTACCAGAGCCCAACGTAAGATCACTCACTTTCTTTAGAATCCATTCATTAACCTTAAGTACGGTGTCCCTCCTTCTTGGCATTGTAGCACACTGCATTGTTTGGGTACTTAGGGATGTTTATTGGGTGATGGCAGGTTTGCATCTCAGGGCGCAGGACAAGGCCTGATAATGTCATAGGTGCTCAATAAATATTTGTTGCGTAAATGAATGTATATTGAATATTGAATTGAGTTGACTTTCTTTGTTTGATCCACTAATCATTAATGTAGATAACCAAACAACAAACCTTTATTGAGTGCCCATGGTGTGCAAAGCTCTATCCTGCCATTCATTTCAGATGATGTGCAGTGAACATTACATTTATTGCCTCAAGGAGTTTACCATCTACTTATCTGTACAAGGTGCCAGAATGAAATACAGACTAGATACAGACAAAAGTACACCTTAAAGTCAATATGATTATGTGTGAATATCATCACTATTGTATTGAAATTTCCTGGTTAATTATTGTGAGGCAAAGGCTTTATTTTATCTCTGACTGTCCTCCTTTTATTTTTTCTTTTCTTTTTTTTTTTTTTTTTTTTTTGCCAGTCCTGGGGCTTGGACTCAGGGCCTGAGCACTATCCCTGGCTTCTTTTTGCTTAGGCTAGCACTCTACCACTTGAGCCACAGTGCCACTTCTGGTCATTTTTCTGTATATGTGGTGCTTGGGAATTGTACCCAGGGCTTCATGTATACGAGGCAAGCATTCTTGCCACTGGGCCATATTCCCAGCCCCTGTCTGAGCTTTTTTATTCAAGGCTAGAGCTCTATTGCTTGAGCCACAACTCCACTTCTGGTGTTTTGGTGGTAAATTGGAGATGAGTCTCATGGACTTTCCTGTCCAGGCTGGCTTTGAACCTCAGTCTTTAGATCTCAGCGTCCTGAGTAGCTAGGATTACAGGCCTGAGGCACCAGCAGCCAACTATGACTTTATTTTTGTCTTCTAGTCTAGACTATTTTGTTTAGCCTGTTCCGTTCCCTTCAGATACCTCAGAATTCCTTCTTTAAACTTTCAGACTACCTTAATCAAACTGTCATCAGTTGATTTTTTTTTTTGATGGACATGTGTCAGAAGAAGAAAATATGTGAGCATAAATAGAATCATACAACACCAGAGTGGAAAGGAATCTTAAATATTACCCAGAGCTCTCTGGGACATTGCTGCCAGGGGGTTATCCAGACTTTTTTGTCAGTTATGGGGCTTGAACTCTGGGCCTGGGCACTGTCCCTGAGCGCTTCAGCTGAAAGCTAGGACTCTACCACTTTGAGCCACAGCGCCACATCTGGTTTGCTGGTGCTTACTTAGAGATAAGAGTCTCATGGACTTTCCTGCTAGGATTACATGAGTGAGCCACTGGCACCTGGCTCATCCAGACTTTTCTTTCTTTTTTTTTTTTTTGCCAGTCCCAGGCCTTGGACTCAGGGCCTGAGCACTGTCCCTGGCTTCTTTTTGCTCAAGACTAGCACTCTGCCACTTGAGCCACAGCGCCACTTCTGGCCATTTTCTGTATATGTGGTGCTGGGGAATAGAACCCAGGGCTTCATGTATATGAGGCAAGCACTCTTGCCACTAGGCCATATTCCCAGCCCAGACTTTTCTTGAACATCTCTAGTGATTCGGAGAGCTCATTGTCATATGCTATTATGTAGTTCTTAAGTGAATTAAAAGAAAAATCTTCTCCTAGGGCTGAGTCATCAATAAGTGGCCTATCAAGGGTCTTGGGCCCACACCTGGGTGATGGGCATGTTTAGTGTCTGTCAGGTCAGCCGTTTCTGAAGGCATTAGTAGGAACCAAGTGTTCATGTGGAGAACGTTCATCAAAGCCCCATGCTTTCCCATATTGCCTGTTTGTTTCATGGACTCAGATGGTCCATCTAACATGCCACAGAGCCTATAAACTCATCCATGCTGCTAGGTTCTAGATTCCGGAAGGGAATAATATCTATACCTGGATTTGCTGGTGAGGTGAGGGCCAGGGGATGGGAATGTCAGTAAAGCCCATTAAACTGAGAAGCAGAGATGGCCTGCTCCAGAGCTCCTGCCTAGTGTCAGAGCACACCAGGATTTCTTTCTGGTGCTTTCATTTCAGAGGTAAAGGAGAGAATGCTCTCCTTGCTGCTTGCTGCCCAGCCCTTTCTGAATGTGAGTTGAAGCTGTTTATTCAGGAGACTGCTCCTGAAAGTGGCAGGAGATCTCTGTGGAGGGGGTCTGGGACCAAGCCTGCATTTCTTGCTGGGCTTTGAGCCTATTGGGGGAACTCAGAGGTACCATTCTGGCTCTGCTCAGGCTGTACTTTGAAGCTCTGTTCATAATAGCAGTAACTAAGAATGTTCAGGCAAGCCGAGGGAGGCTTTCAGAGCAGAACCGGTGCTTGTCTTAATTACGGAGCTGCAGGGAGGCAGTGTGCCCATCTGCCTGAGGGAGGGGCTAGTGGGGATGGCTTCCCTACAGGAGGAGGGAGTGGGTTAGACCCAGGGGGAAAATAGTGTATATCTTCCCAGGCAGAGGCTAGAGATGGAGGTTAAGTGACTGATACTGCCCTCCATCCTCAGAGGGCAAGGATCAGAGCCCCTCAAGGACATCTGTGGAACCGGGAAGGGTTGGCTGGGGCTCTAGCTGGTCTTTGTGGGAGAGATAAGGGCTCTGACCTCAGCTGCCTTTGAATTCCCTCACATACAGCTAGCAACCTCCTCTTCTCCTCCTCTTCCTTGGCTAATCCCTTCAGAAATCCCTCCCATTTCTCGAAGATTTCACTCTTTCTCTTTGACCTAAAAGCTCAAGAGCTTCAGATGAGGCCAGAAGGTAGTTATCCACCCAGACCCTGAGCCATCCCGCCATCTGTTTTCATAGCTGCCAGGCATCCACCTTCGTCTCCCTCGCCTTCTCTAGTTTCTTCCTTCTTGTAGTGTTGGGGAGCTTTCAGTTATATTCCTCCCCTCCTTCCCTACTGACCACCATCTATGACGGACCAGCAGGCATTGGGGTGTTTCTGCCTCTTCAGAGGGTCTCCTGAGGCTGGCAATTTGGAGACATTTCTACCCCTTTGCTTTCCTTCCTTACTGAACTTCATTGCTTCCAAATTAAGGGTTTTAACTGGGTACCAGTGGCACACATCTGTAACTTAGAGGCTAAGCTGAGATTGTTGGGATTGCTATTCAAAGCCAGCTTGGGTAGAAAAAATTTTGTGAGACATGTTCTCAATAACCAGTCAGAAGCAGTGGCATATACCTATTGTCCTAAAGGAGGCAAGAGTTTGAACCAAGTCCTAGTGGCTCATGTCTGTAATTCAGATTACTCAGGAGGCTGAGATCTGAGGATCTTGGTCCAAAACGAGACTAAGCAGAAAAATCTATGAGGCTCTTGTCTTCAATTAACTAGTAAAAACAAAACCTAAAAGTAGAATTTAACTCAAGTGTTAGAGCGCCAGCTTCAAGTGAAAAAGCCAAGCAAGTGTGTGAGGCCCTAAGTTCAAACCTCTGTAGCAGTACAAAAAGAAATAAATAGGGCTGGGGATATAGCCTAGTGGCAAGAGTACCTGCCTCGGATACACGAGGCCCTAGGTTCGATTCCCCAGCATCACATATACAGAAAACGGCCAGAAGCGGCGCTGTGGCTCAAGTGGCAGAGTGCTAGCCTTGAGCGGGAAGAAGCCAGGGACTGTGCTCAGGCCCTGAGTCCAAGGCCCAGGACTGGCCAAAAAAAAAAAAAAAAAAAAAAAAAAGAAATAAATAGGGGCTGGGAATGTGGCTTAGCGGTAGAGTGCTTGCCTAGCATGCATGAAGCCCTGGGTTCTATTCCTCAGCACCACATAAAAAGAAAAGACTGGAAATGGTGCTGTGGCTCAAGTGGTAGAGTGCTAGCCTTGAGCAAAAAGAAGCCAGGGACAGTGCTCAGGCCCTGAGTCCAAGGCCCAGGACTGGCAAAATAAAAATAAATAAATAGAGTTAAAAATTAGGACTGGAGGCTTAGCAAGCGTGAAGGCCCTAAATCCAAAACCTCAATACTTCCCAAAGAAATAAATAAATAGAGTTTGGGGCCTTTTTCCAATCCTAACCTTAGGTCGTCCTTCCTCTCTCTCTCTCTCTCTCTCTCTCAGTTAAACCTTTTTTCTCCTGCTCTTTCTTGTCTGTCTTTGTCTCTGTCTCTTGCATTCCACAGTGTCACCTTGGGTCCATCCCTCCTTCCTTCCTTCCCTGATCTTAAAATAATATTTTAGACTCCTTGTACTGCCCACTTTCTCTTGATCTCTTTTGCTCTTTTCTTTCTGCCTGTAACTCATTCCTTCCCACCCGTCCTCTGTTTTCCTCTTGTCTTTACATATGGAGGCATCACAAAGAAATGAGACTGTTCCTTTGGCCCCCACTCTGGCAGAGATAGACATTTGGCACCTGGTGCATGTATTTGCTTCTGTAGGTTAGAGGAGGTAGAGGCAGGGTCAGGAGGGGGTGGAGGGCAGAGGCTGCCCTCTCCTGTCTGCTCTCCCAGCCCTGTGTGTATGCCTCCCTCAGCTCTTGCAGCCTGCTCTGGGTCTGTCCTACTTTCTGCTCTTCCTTCTTTCTCTGCCTTTCCTTTAGCCTCTGTCTCCCGTCTGAACTCTGCCACCTGTCTCCTCTCCACTACCTGCCCTTCCTTGCCCACTGAAGCCAGATGGAAATTTCAGTTTTTCAGCAGACACTTCCCATCCCTGCCACCCCTTCTCCGCTCTCCCCACTCCCCCCCCCCCCCCCACGCCTGTCATACTCACAGTAGCCAACCCCACTTGGGCTCACCAGGCTTTTGTCCTTCCCCGGGAAACATTGTCAGGGTCCCCTGCCAGGTCACATTTGCATAGAGCTGTCAGAGGAGGCCTGGCCCAGGTGCCTGGGGCTGGAGCCCAAATGGGGCAGGTGGGAATGTTTCCAGCCACACCTGCCAGCCTTTTTCAGTTGGAGCTCAAGAGTCCTTGGGAGTAGGCCTAGGCTGACAGGTGGCCCAGGGACCCCGGCTTGCCACCTTCCTGCTCTTCTCCATTTATTCAGGGTGTAAGGAGCTCTGACAGAGACTTCCACACAGAAGCAAACAAAGAATGCCCTCTTCCCTTCCCTCTCCTCCCCCCCCCACCCCACCCCCCTTCCCTGTTCAACCAGTTGTGGGGGAAAATGCCAGGATGGGCCCCAGGCACACCACCACTTCTCAGTCTGAAGGTGACAGGGCTGGGGGCTGAGTTCTTTGGAGACTCTTCAGGGTTTTCCTGTGGGCCAGCAGGAGGCAGGGATGGAATTTTAGAATGTCAGAGCTGGGGAAGGTCCTTGGGGCAAGTTATCCAGCTCCTTCCTCGTGGAGTTGAAGGCAGTCAAGATCCAGAAGAGTGAGGTGACAGCTGGTTGGGGGACAGAGCCAGGACCCAATGTGCCCATTCCTCCTGACTCCTGGCTCAAAGAGCCTCTACCTCTTCTAGCAGGGCAGTGCCTGGTCTGTCCTCTTTGCCTTCCAGAGTTCTGTTCCTGCCTCTTTGGGTAACTAATCCACTGGGCCAGACCAGTAAACACACTTCCCTTTCACATTAAACTCCAGCCTGCCCCTGTTGTCTGCTCTAATGTCAGAATCCAGGCCAGACGGTGGCCACTTGTAAAACCCCATCTGGTCCCTGGAAAGAATCCCCTTTGGCTGTTCTTCCTGTCCCCCAGCCTTGGAGATGGACATCGGGGTGCTGTGGCCAAGCCAGATGGGGGAGGAGAGACTGGTCCCTTTGCCTGTGGCTTAGGCTTCCTGGGTCCAGAAAGACTTGTAAGCAGGAAGATGGTGAAGGCAAGTCCGGTGAGAGCACAAGGCCTTCGCTGCCCATTTTCCCGGGGAATTGATGCTAGAGTGCCCTGGTGAGCAGGGCCATGGCCATGATAATAGTTCTGGAGTATTTGAACACTTATCGGGGGCTGCACTTGTCATTTGGAACTCTCCATCCCATATTCTGTAACACCTGACATCTATTCTGCACTCCTCTGAGCGAGTCAATGAAGTTCTCTGACCCCTCAGAGGGTCAGTGGAAGGGGTTACCATCTCTGAAGGCAGTCCTATCGAATTTTGACAGTATAGGACTCTGGGGGCTGGGCTCTGTATTGGGCAAAATCAAAAGACACAGACCTTCCTGACCAGCCAGGTGAGGGGACACCGAGCTTCTCTCCTGGGAGTTTCATGTCTAAGGGTCTGCCTGTGCATTGCTGTTGCTGGCCTTGGTTTTTGCCCTCTTCTGTCATCTGTCCTCACTCTGCCCAGCCTGCTCTCCATTCCTCTCTTCCTCTCCCAACCCCCACTTTTTCCCTTCTCCATCAGAAGTGCCAATCGCTCTCTCTTTCTTCTCTCCCTCCCCTTTGCTGCACAGAGAATTGAAATCCTCTTTTCTCTAAGAGAGTCTAATGTGAGGGACTGTCTGCTGTATTTTTCATAGAGCAGGAAGGAATTGCTGGGGTGGGGGAAGAAATACCAGTGGGGGTAGGAATAGTGAAGATGTGAGAGCAAGGAGAGGAGGGAGAGTGGAGAGTAGAGAGATTTAGTTCCATCTGA
This sequence comes from Perognathus longimembris pacificus, assembly GCF_023159225.1. NCBI lineage: Eukaryota > Metazoa > Chordata > Mammalia > Rodentia > Heteromyidae > Perognathus > Perognathus longimembris. The sequence goes on along the minus strand of NC_063171.1, from coordinate 38,298,447 downwards.
AAGCTGTCGGTGCGAATCAAAGGCTTCCCTTTGAACCAGCAGCCTGATCTGGAGTGGAGAGCTCAGGGACTGCTCCGGCCCAGGGGGTTCATTACTGCTCGTTTGATAAATCCGGGGAGACAGGGCCCCAGCCTTCACCATCCCCCTCTCCTGCTGCCTGCCTCCCTGGCTTCTCACATGCTTGGCCTTGCTCCCTCTCTTTGGTTCTGGGCCTGGGAAACTGATGGTCAGAGACATGTGCATCAGGACACGGAGCCGGGGAGTGCCCATGGGCTCAGAGACAGATGTGTTCTTGAATGCCAGGGACAGAAGGGCTGTATTTGTGGGCGAGAGAGTGGATGTATGTGCTTGTGTGCTGTAGTACATGTGTACTCATAAGAAGTGCATAGCTACTGGGCACCGGTGACTCACGCCTATGATCCTAGCTACTCAGGAGGCTGACATCTGAGGATTGCAGTTCAAAGCCAACCTGGGCAGGAAAGTCTGTGAGACTCTTTATTGTCAACAATTAACCAGCAAAAAGCCCCAGATATGGCCCAAGTGGTAGAGTGCCAACCTTGAGCAAAAAGCTAAGGGGTAGCGCTCAGACCCTGAGTTCAAGCCCCAGCACTCATGCACACACATGCACACATGCACAGGCACACACAGGAAGTGCATGACTTCCTGTGAGAAGCTCTGTTTATGTCCTATGATGGATTTAGAGGTCACTTTTTTATTTCTCAGTCGGAAAGGGGGTTTGAGGGCCGCTGGGAACAGCTCAGCGGTAGAATACCTGCCTAGCATGTGTGAGGTCCTGGATTCAACCTCCAGCACTGCAAAAATAAACACAAAGTGGAATTTGACCCCTCTGTCCTTGCTTGGCTCAGTGGGAAGAGTAGAGGGTCAGACACAAAGACTGGCCTGGCTCTGGACCCCAGTGGTAAGGATGGAGGAGAAATGCAGAGCAGCACTGGATGGAAGGTTGTCCTTGAGAAGGCATGTCCCAGGTGAGGGACATCAGCAGCAAGAGGATTCTGCGAGACTCTGGGACAGGTTTGCTTAATGACTAGGAATCTGAGCTGGTTGGTCCCAGAGGACAGCAGTATCTACTAAACCATCATTCCAAGAGGAGCTTGGTCCTCCGTTGTACTTACCGAATCTGTCCCTCTTGCTATCGAGTCCGATACGTACCAGCTAAGTGACTAGAAGAAAGGTGCTTGATGCCTCTGAGCTGTGGTTTCCTTATTAGAGTAATAATTGCTCCAACCTTATTGGGTTGTGGCATCCATTAAGTGAAATCCTATCAGTGAGGTATTTAGTACAGCAATGGGCACTTAATAAGTAGAAGCTGTTTATTGTTACTTCCTCTCCTGCTGGCAACCATTGGTGGCTTAAAGATGGGTACTTCATTAGTCACTGAAGCCTCCCTGGATGCCGTTGACCGGTGTCCTTGCCTGGACTACTAGCACTTCCCCCTCCTTGTAATTGGGTATTTACATCAAGCTTCTCCCATGTTAACAGCATGTAGAGCAACAGGCCACAGGCCCTTGGCTAACCCCAGAGGAGCCTTGCTCTCGGGGAGGTGAACAGCATGGAGTTGAAAATCTAAGCTGTGAAGTAGAGATTACAAACAGACAGAACTTAATGGGCACCTATGCTCTCTTCGGGACAGAGGTCACAAATCTAGTTCATTAGGAAGACTGGCTGTTCTCCGAATGTAGCCTGATGCCAAGAATGAAGCTCAAAGAAGCTCAAAGAATTCAGTTCAAGTCCCTTCTGTCATGTGTCAGCTATACTTTCAGCATCCTAGCTTTGTTTTCGTTTTCTTTAAAATGGAGGTCGTGGGGGCTGGGGATATAGCCTAGCGGCAAGAGTGCCTGCCTCGGATACACGAGGCCCTAGGTTCGATTCCCCAGCACCACATATACAGAAAACGGCCAGAAGCGGCGCTGTGGCTCAAGTGGCAGAGTGCTAGCCTTGAGCGGGAAGAAGCCAGGGACAGTGCTCAGGCCCTGAGTCCAAGGCCCAGGACTGGCAAAAAAAAAAAAAAAAAAAATGGAGGTCGTGGCTGGGTGCTTGTGGCTCTCACCTGAAATCCTAGCCACTCCGGAGGCTGAGATTTAAGGATTACGGTTTGAAACTAGCCCAGCCCCTGCCCCCCCCCTCAAAAAAAAAAGCCTTTGAGAATCTTATCTCCAAATAACCTACCAAAAAGAAACTGAAGTGGAGCTGCGGCTCAAGTGGTAGAATGCCACCCTTGAGTGAAAAAGCTAAGGGACAGTGCCCTTAGCTACACAAACACACAAATAATCAAATAAAAATAAAATGGTGGTAGTAATCACCACTGTGGAGTAGTTTTATCATACTAGAAACAGTATCTGCAGTGCACCTGTGTGGTGCACAGTCAGCATCTTATCATTAGGAATATTTATTTATTATTAAGTGGTATTGCTGGAGCTGAAGAGACACGAAAGGTAAATCAAAGCATCTCTGTTCTCAGGGGCTCCCACGAGAGTAGGGGAGACAGAAATACACACATGAGTAACTTTTAATCCTGGGCAGGCTGTGATAAGTGCTGTAACCGGCAGCCCAAACAATACAGTAGAGAATAGGGGAGGGAACTATTCCAAGTCTGAGGCTAGAAGAGCTTTGTGTTGCGGGGGTGATGGTGAGGGCGTGGGTTAACCTGAAGGGAAGGGGATCTGGAAAAGAAGTAGAGGGACTGGCTGGTAGGAGATCCGGGTTCCCCAGCTCCCATCTCTCTTCATTTTGGCAAAGAGCTTGGAGTTCTGCAGTCCCCGCACTCCACCACCCCCCGCCATCCCTTCCCTGCACTTCCAGTTCCCACCCAGGACCTCCCTTCTGCTCCCTGTACTCCAAGGGCTCAGCTAATAACCTGCCTGAAAACCCTGGACACACCTCCAGGGATCTTTATTCTAGTGGCAAACACAAAGGACCCGCCACCAGGGCAGCATTGGAGTCAGGTGTCACTGGGTATTCTGTTTTGAAGAAAAGGCCTGGCACAATTTGCCCCACAAAGCACACACACCTCCCTGCCCACCTGTCTTGGTCTCTCTGTCTCTCTGCCTACCTTCTCAGCTGCCACGGCCTGGATCTTCATAGTCCATGCCTATTCTTGTCTTGCCAGCCTTTCTTGGTGCCCTGCTGAACTTGTACATTTTGCATCCTGAGCTGTTTCTAACCAAGAACTTTTCTTCTTTCTTTCCCCTAGTCTCTGTGTGAGTGTCTGTCATTGTCTCTAGTTCTCGGCATCACTTGTGCCTGCCCTGTATGTTTGTGGTGCATGTGTGTGTGCACACATGCATACCAGTGTGCGCACACATGTATGCACTCTTGCACATGCATGTATGTCCTGCTGCCTGACTTCACAATGGCTGCTTAAGAGTTTGCCTCTTCTGGGCTAGGAATGTGGCTTGGTGGTAGAGTGCTTGCCTAGCATGCAAAAAGCCCTGGGTTCCATTCCTCAGTACTACATAAGCAAAAATCCAGAAGTGGCGCTGTGGCTCTAGTGGTAGAGTGCTAGTCTTGGGTAAAAAAAGAAGCTCAAGGGCTGGGAATATGGCCTAGTGGTAGAATGCTTGCCTCAAATACATGAAGCCCTGGGTTCGATTCCTCAGCACCACATATATAGTAAAAGCCAGAAGTGGTGCTATGGCCCAAGTGGTAGAGTGCTAGCCTTGAGCAGAAAGAAGCCAGGGAAAGTGCTCAGGCCCTGAGTCCAAGCCCCAGGACTGCCCCCCCCCCAAAAAAAAAAATGGCCCTTCTGTTGGTGGTGTCTGAATACTGGGAGGGAGGAAACAAGACCAATGTAGGTGAGAATTCTCTGACTCCTGAGGTCAGGCTGCAATGATTTGAGGCAGCAATGGGGCGGGGAGTGGAGGAGGGGGAGTCTATTCTGTTTTCACTGGCCATCTGCAGCCAGGCCCTCCCTGATTCTCTCCCTCCTGACTCCACACCCCACAGCCAGTGTTTTCCTGGACAGGGATGCAGGGGTGGGACTGCACAGTCACTCCCAATTCAGGACAGGCTTAGTTCAGCATTTATAGGTACCTGGGACCTCAGAAGTGTTCTTGGATGTGCACCTGTGCCGCTTGCTTTAGGCCACGTGTTGTGGTTGTACGTGCCTTCTTGACTCAGGACATACCAATACTTCCTTTATGTCTATTCTTCCTGCCAGTAAGCTGGTGTGACTTGTTGACTTGTCTGACACTTGTACCCCTCTGTTCTTCTAGGTGTTCTATGCTCTCTCACTTCTCTTTGTCATTCCTCCCCTCACCATTGAGTCAGAACCTTCCAGAATCAGCTTCTACTCCCCTTCCCAGCTCTGTTCCTCTCCCCTTTTTCAGGGGGTTTCCCAAGACTGTGCCCCTCCTCCCACTGGAGGGGTACACTGTCCCTTTTACTTTCCTCCTGCTCTGTCTCTGCCTGTGCTGAGGTGATGTCTGGAGGTGGGGAGTGGGGAGGGCTCTGCCTTCCTGGTTGGGGTTTTATAAGACATGACTGTTGGCTTAGACATTAGTTCATTCACACTCGGTCCATCAGCAGACTGATGTGTAACACCTGTGGTCAGTCAGGCCCTGTGCGTCTTGGGCCAGGAGTGACGTAGTCCAGACTCAAGGAGTTGCCCCTGGACCAAGTGGGGAGGGGTGGCCAGTGCATCTTGGTCCCTGTTCTGGCAGAAGTGAGAAGTGGGTAGACGGACCCTGTGAGGGAATGCAGGTGAGACAGGGAAGACTTCCCAGAGGAGTCGAGTCCACACTTGTCATTGTACAGGTGAGCAAGTGCAGCCCTACAGGAGGAAGCCATGTGCCCAAGGTCACCTCACTCCTCAGTCGGGCAAGGTCCTGATCTGACTCTCCCTCCAAGTGCTTCCCAACTCCACCCTGCTACAGGGCCACCACCCCTCCCCCCACTCCAAGTAGACAAGGAGCCAGCTGCTCAGTGCCCTCTGGAGACTTCAGCCCCAGACCAGGGTGTCCAGGCTCCTTGCAGAAAAACTATGAATATAAATCACATCTCTGGGCCAGGCTCAATGGCTACCTCACTCTCAAGCCCTTGACTTGGGCTCAGGAGGCTGTGGGAAGGAGAAACGTGAGTGTGGAGGGTTTGCAGCTTGTAATGGCACTTGAGAAATGCGCAAGGATATGAATAAATTTGAATAATAATGAGGGCAATGCTTGAATTAATAATACTGTCTGCTCACCTGACCCACCCATCCCCCCCACCAGGATCTCAGCACCTGTCATATAGGCTCTCAGAATGTGGGTAAGCTTTATCCTTTCCTTCTTTAGGAGATATGGGTGGGAAGTAAAGTCTAGAGTTGTGGAGCCACTCACAAGTATGGGATCGGGTCCCTGTTTCTAACTTCTTGCCCCACCCCCTGCAGACTCAAGGCCATGAATAAAAAGGTTGTGTCATGTTATGTCACAGTCTCACCTTCAGTCTACTCCTGGACAAACTTCTCAGCTCCTTTTGAGTGCCCACCCATAGGGATGGATGTCCAACTTGCAGGAAGACTCAGCAGGAAGGGGGAGCACCTCCCTCTCCCCCTCCCAGGCACACCCTGGCCATAGAGAAAAGGTTTCCATTCCAATGGAAAGGATAGAGCAAGCACCCCCTCCTGCAGGCTGCCTTCTGTTTCCTGCCAAACAAAAATGCGGGCATAAGCTGTGGCAGCGTCAGACAGGAAGTCCCAGGGATTGCACTGCCTTGATAGGGCTGAGTGATGGGCCGAGCTGTCCTTGCGTAAGGGACCAGGGATCAGTCTAAGAGGGCTTCCTGGAAGAGAGGAATGCAGGGTCTGGACAAGAAAAAAGAAGGAGGGAGAGATGAGGACTTAGGTGTCAGTACTGCTGTGGAGCTCTGTGGTAGACAGTGCTCGCCTAGCACAGTCTTTCGTTCCATCCCCAGCACCAAGAGAGGGAAGAGACTAGAAAGAAGCCTGTGCCGTGGTGGAGGGGAAGGCCCTGTAATAGAGAAAAGTAGTACTCTCTTACTAGTAGGGGTCAGAGAAATTTTGGAGAGCTGGATTTGGGAATCTGCAGAGATGCAGAGAGCTGGGAGGGAAAGAAAGAAGGGAGGGACTCTTGGGCTCTGGGAGAGGTAGTTTTGATCACCTGGGTGTGATCGATGTGACCGTGTGACATGGAAGCCCTGGCCCTCTCCTCTTTCCTGTCCCCTAGCCCCTTCACCTCCTCCCTTCCCTTTCCCCAGAGCTCAGCAAAGGGAGCTGATCACCACAGTTCCTGTGCTCTGCTCTGCACGAAGTGCCCAGGTCTGCCCCACCTCTGGGGCCGACCCAGTGATGGAGGGAGCGGGTGGGTGGGAGCTGTGGGAATGAAGAAACAGGCAATCCAATTCCCTGCTCCATTTAGGCTCCACAATTAAAGGCAATTACACTGCAGTTCTCTAATCAAATGCTCCCGGCCAAGCTGCCAGCCGGGCAGCCATGTGTAGCTTCCCACAGCCGGAGGGAAAGTGGAACAAAGTCACGTGGCCTTTCCGGTTCCCAAGGTGTAGGCGGCTGAGTGTGTGCAGGTGTGTTCCTGTGTGCACACCCCACCCCCATGCCCTCAGCACTTAGATCCAGAGGCAAAACCCACTGGATAAGAAAAGACCAGCAGGCCAGAAAGCTTCTGTAGTCACATGTGGAGGACACATTGGACATATTGGCCCATAGAATCTTGCTGAGAATTGTAGCCGTTTGCTGTGTTCATGGTGATGTATTTGTGTGTATCGGCCTGAGCTGCAAGGGTCACTGGCCACCTTTGTTTTGCCCATGAACCTGAGTACTTACAGAGGAGGCAGTAAGTGGCTATAGAGAAACAGCTCAGAACCTGAAAGGTAGGGGGGGTCGGGCTCTGATCCTTGGGTAAGATTCTCTTCTCTGTGGGCCTAAGTGTGCCCTCCACAAAATGAGTGGGTTGAGCCAGACCTATCTCTAAAGGCCTTTACGTAACACTGCACCATTCCTGTGATTGCTAAGCACTCTAGCTCCTGAAGCCCATTCCCACAAGCAGAGCCATGGAGGGAGAATGGAGCCAAGGGTGAACATGTGCTATCTTGGAGGGGAGGGCTTGGTGCTTAACTGGAGCAGGAACTGGAGGGCCCTCTCCCCAGCCTGAGCCCACACCCTTCCAACCTTTTACAGGGAGTGAGGGCCTGGTAGGGGGATCCGTAGTGAAGACCCTCCTCACTCATATTCTTACCTAATGCCCACTTTGGCTTTGCCAGGTACCCAGACCCGCTTCAGCCAGGAACCAGCAGACCAGACTGTGGTGGCAGGACAGCGGGCTGTACTCCCCTGTGTGCTCCTCAACTACTCTGGGATTGTTCAATGGACCAAGGATGGGCTGGCCCTGGGTATGGGCCAGGGCCTCAAAGGTAAGTAAGTGGGAGCTTAGGGGATATGGCTCGGTGGTACGTGGCTCGGTGGTACATACACACACACACACACACACACACACACACACACACAGCTGCCTAGTAGCTAGGCTGTATCCAGATGGTCCCATTTTCATACCCAGAATCCTGGACTTACCATGCCTTTAGCATTCTTACTCTCCAATGATCCAGCCTCTTCTCTCCTCCTAAGCACTCTCTCCTACCCAGTAGCTCAGCCCTTTCACATGACTGGATAGGCTCAAGAAAAGGCTATATGAACCTGGTTGATCAAGGGAAACAGACCTTTGCCTAAGAGAACTGCAGGTAAACAGGCAAACAGACAACCAGGTTCTGCAGGCAGACAGGTCACTCAGCAAGCACTGGGACAACACAGCCCCCTGCAAGGGGTGGGGAACTCGGGTATTTGTGTCCCAGGATGCTCCAGGCTGGTCTCCACTTTGACTGGCACTGGCTCTGCTCCATCCCAGACACTTCCCTCCCCCTGCACAGTCCCTATCTGCTCCAAGGCCAGAAACTCATTTTGACATCAGCTTAAGCACTCGTTTATTCATTCGACAAGCATTTATTAAGCCTAGGTGATGTAGCTGGTGTTGAAGAAGACATAGTGATTTTGTCTGAAACAAACAACAACAAAATCCAACCTCCTGTATTCCAAAGCACACAGAGAGACTTTGGAATGACTGCCTGGCCAGGGGGTGGGGGGCTGAGAGGGAGGGGTGAGGAATGAGAACACCTAGCTTTCATCCTGCTTCTGCCATCTGCCCACCTGGTGATGGTGGGAAGAGCCACTTCCTTCCCCAGGCCTTGGTTTGCTAATCTAACAGGTGCAACATGCCCGGGCCTGCCTACCTTACCAGTGCCCCTGTGAGTTCTGCACCAAAGGAGAGCATACACGTGTGTATAAAAAACACACGTTAGCTTTAAAGCACTGGGATAGTGTAGAACACGGAGGACTGTAGGTTTCCAGCTTTAGTATTTTTGAGGGGTTTGAGTTGATTTGCTCTGGGGGTGGGGGGGTAGTCCATGTAGTAGCACTGGTAAGGGAAATCTGCATAGAGTCATCTGTTGAAAGTGAAGAGATGGGTCTGGTGGATCTATTGATGATGGAGAGAGAAAGAAACTGGGAGAGAGGGAGATCAATAGATATGGAGTGAGAAGAATCAATAGCCTCTGGACAGAGGGAGATAATGGGGAACGGGAGGGAGGGGGGCAGGGGAGTAGGAGGTAGTGGGTGGAAGCCTAGAGAAGAAGGACAAGAGAGACTGAATTGAGAAGGCCAGAGGCCCACCCCCTCTGCTGTCTGCCATCATTGTGTGGGGGACTGAGACTGGTTTAGGGGCTCCTTCAGGGAACCAGCAGACCCTCATCCCCCTCCTGTGCTGAGTGGGGGCCAGGCCTTGGCCTCCCTTGAACTCCCTTTCTCCCTTGCGAGTCCCACAAAGACGCCCCAGTGAGCTCATGTCTGTGCTGAGCTGCCCTATATATTTCCCAGCGCCCATACTCTCCCCCTCTTCCCCCCCTCTCCTCTCCATCCTGCTGGCTGCCTCCCCCCCCCACCTCTTCCTTTGCTATCATTATGAGAGACATTTGTCTGCAAACAGCTTCAGAGATTTCATCTGTTCCTGCTCCTCTCCTGCTTCTGCCAGGCCTGTCTGCCCCTCCCATTTCATGACTCTCAGCCTCGCAGTAGAGATGGGGGGCTGGCATTGTGGTGTCGGTGTCTAGGTCCCCCTGGTCTCTCCTGACTAATGGTGCCCAGGAGAGGGTAGGAGGGCAGGGGGAAGAGTCCTGGCCTGTTGTGGATGTTGGGTCCTGGCACAATGATGACCTAGGGTGAGGGTGTGTCCTCTGGGGCACAGTGGTCCCAGCTCTTAGGTCAGACCCCCATGGTAAACCTCACCCTTTCTGTTTCTGCAGCCTGGCCGCGGTACCGGGTGGTGGGCTCTGCAGACGCCGGGCAGTACAACCTGGAGATCACTGATGCAGAACTCTCTGATGATGCTTCCTACGAGTGCCAGGCCACTGAGGCTGCCCTGCGCTCCCGACGAGCCAAACTCACCGTGCTCAGTAATGACCACATGCCTTGCAGTGCTCCCAGCCCCTGTCTGTCCGGCTCTCCAACTCCCTTTCTGATTCCCTGGCTTTGCCCTCTATTCCTGCGCCTGCTCTCCCCACTCTGCCTATGGGTTTCCTTCAACTACTCTTCCCCTGAACTTACTCCAAAACTCAGTGCCAGTGCAGAGCGAGGGGGCCATGGACAGCTGCTGCGGGGTGGTATGGAGCCTGTGGTATGGCATTCTCTTCTCCAGCCTCTGCCAAGCTACTTCAGAGGCCCAGATCTACCTCAGGACAAAAAGCTGCAGAAATCTGACTCTTGGGGGTTGGGAATGGCAGGGAGTATGGGGTGATGGCAAATTCAACCTTCCTTTTTCTGGCTCCCCTGGTAATCAGGCTTGTTGGTGAAGTTACCTTCTTCCTCTTCCTGTTCACCCCTTGAACTGCTGCCTCGGAGCCCCCAAACAGCCTTGGCTCCCACCCCTTCCCTCCCCCTCCCCCACCTCCAGGCCCAGCCTTCCTGCCTAGCGGTTCCGCTCTCTCTTAGCACTCTCCCCTCCTCCTCTCAGATTCGTGGGCCTCCTTGGGGAACAGGGTAGAAGGGCTGGAAGGAATGGGCTTGAGAGGACAGGCTGGGTCCTGCTGTGTCTGCTCCCAGCTATAGCTTGTGTCTCAGAAGCCATGCTCCCAGCAGCCCACTGGCACAAAGCAGATGTCCCTCTGTGGTAACCCCCAGGCTATCTGCATAATGAAGGGACTCTTCTTCTGCACACTGAAGTGAAGCCAGATCTGCCCTTCCCCTGTCCTCAATCTCCTCAGGCCTTGGTCTTTCTGTCTCTGCAGTTCTGTGGTTTCCAGGAGCCTTGGCTTCAGTTCTTCTTCTTTCCTTCCTTTCTTTCTTCCCTTCCTTCCTTCCTTCCTGTACTGGGGCTTGAACTCAGGACTTAGGTACTCTCCCTTAGCTTTTTCTGCTCAAGACACACTCTACCACTTGAGCCACAGTTCTACTTCCAGCTTTTTGATGGTTGATTGGAGATAAGAGTGTCATGGACTTTCCTACCTGGGCTACTTGGAACTGTGATGTTCAGATCTCAGACTCCTGAATAGTTAGGATTACAGGTGTGCGCCACCAGCACCTGGCTTTGGTTGTTCTTTCTCTCTCTGGCTGCCTGCAAACCCTTCTTCTGTTTTATCCTTACTCTATTTCTATCTCTTTCCTGTCTCCACTTGACCTATTCTGTTCCGTCTGTTTGCCTTTCCTCTCACCTGACCCAGGGAAGTGGGGAGCGGGGGAGAGGAGGGGAGCTGCTCGAGCTTATTTAGATTCTAAGTGCTTTGCATTTGGTGGGGGGGGGGAAGTAATCTGATAAGTTGTTCAGCTGTATCAGAAAGAGTAAGAACTCTGAGGGTCCAGAGGGCTGGGCTGTGGTTGAACCTTGGCCATTGTGGCAAAATGTCATACCCCAGGCACAGGTTTCCTCCCTGGTTGTGGTAAGGTGACATAATGCTGCCAGCCTTTTCTTAGCAATGGCCACCTTGTGCTCATGCACAGTGAATTGCAAACTGTGAAGATCTGGGCAAATGTGAAGTGAAGTGTCAGAATAAGTGTGAACGGGTGGGACCCAGCAGCTGGTGTCTCTGGATGTGAAGGCCTCCAGGGACTAAACAATTCAGGGTTGATGGGGGACTTTGTCTTCTCTGGGACTACAGTGGGACGGCTAGCCTGGAGCAGGGCTGAGGTCAGAGAGCAAGAATTAAGAGACAGCACTGGATGCCAGGACCTCCTCTCCATACCTCCCTGCTAGGCCAGCATTGCTTGGGAGCCACCAGACCTAGGAGACCTCCTCCCTTTTTTTTCTTCCTCACTGCCTCTATTTTTGGGTGCTATTTGTGTCCTACGGAACTCCCACCCTAACAAGGTACCCTGAGTGTCTTCCTTTCTCTCTCCTACCTCAGTACAGAGGAAAGGGGGTGAGAGGTGGGGAGAATATAAAGCTGACTCAGGGCCAAGATGTGTCAGGAGTAAGGCCTTGGAGTCCATTGGCCTGGAACAGTCACAGAAGGCTTCTTGGAGGAGGAGACTGCCCATGGGAACATGGGCTAGGAAAGTGCATTGTTAGGAAGCCTGCAGGCGAATGAAGCAGAGCAACACGAGTGGGGAAATGACTGGCTTGCATGTGGGAAGATGCTGTCAGTCTTCTGGTGCAGCCTTCCTCTTCCATCTTGATGACTTGAATTGAGGGGAGCAGGAGAGGCTGCTGGAGCTGAAAGGAAAGCCAGGAATGATTAGCTCAGCTGTCCCTCTCTCCTTATCTCTTTGTCCTGGTTTTTTTTTTTTTCCTTGAGACCTCAGATAGCCCTGATACCTAAATACTCCATGGAAGTAATAAGAAGGCATGATATTGCTGTACCCCTCCTGCGTACCTACCTTCCTACCCTTAGCCTTGGCCCAGATCACAGGGTAGGGCAGAAAGGAGCAGTGGATCCTGGGGTCTGTCTCCCTATACAGGCGAATCTCATGAACATCCCTCCATCCCCACAAGCCTTCTTCACAGAATGGCCTCTTTCATTTTTTTTCCATGTGGCTGGCTTTGAGAGGAGGCCTCTGCCCCCTGCAGACTCAGATGCAGACATAATATAGATCTGCAGGCCTATGGCTCGTTATTCACAGCAGTAACAAACCAGAGTGCAGCAGAAATGAGTGTGGCTTTGAGGTCAGGAGGATCTGGTCCCCCTCATCCCAGCTCTTGGCCACTTAACACACTCTCATTGCTGGGCACATGGGCGTAAACGTCCCTGAGCCTCAGTTCCTTGTCTGTAAATTGGGGTTAATGATATGCCCGTGAAAGGATTAGTAGATAGGCTTTGTGGTCAGGATGGAATGCAATCACACACCTAAGGCATTTTAGCTGACCCAGGTAAACATTCGGGGAAATGGTAAGGATGATTGGCTATCTCTGGATAGCTCACAGTTGGCTTCACCTCCTGGATCTTGCTTTTATCTTCACAATAACAGCCTTGGGGATTAAGTGTCAGTGTTACTTTTGACATTTTTTTAAACAAACAAAACTGAGGCCACAGACACATAGACAGATTGATACACAGATTCAAGCCACCAATCATAAATACTTGTTCATAAACACACAGACTCATGCCTCTAATGGTGGCTGAACAGACACCTCCACTGCCTGCCTTACTTCCCTTTGGCCACGTATGGAGGGCAGTGGTGGGTTTGCGGGGGTGGGGGGGGGGGCGCAAGAGTTTGGGAAATTCTAAAGAACTCTATACTCAGCCTGACACTGGTGGCTCACACCTGTAAGCCTAGCTACCCAGGAAGTTGAGATCTGATGATTGCAGTTCAAAGCCAGCCCTGACAGGAAAGTTGGTGAGATTCTTACTGCTAATTAACCACCAGAAAGCCAGAAGTGGCGCTGTGGCTCAAAGTGGTAGAGTACTAGCCTTGAGCAGAAGAGCTCAGGTCAGGGATAGAGCCCAGGGCCTGAGTTCAAGCCCAAAAGAAAAGAACTGTATACTAGAGGGTAGCAGCAAGATGTGACTTTAGAGCGACCGAGGCAGCCCAGGAGACCCTGAGTGCCCCCTCCCTCCCTATGTTTCTCCACATTTGCCTACTTCTCAAATTGCCTCTCATCTTTTTTGGTCCCTGTACCTGGCCTCCTCTGGCACTGGAACCAGAGACACAGGGGAGTGAAGAGGAGGAGCAGGGGATTCAGGGGCTAATTACCCAGGCAGGAGCGAGAGCCGCTGCTGGTTTTCTTCAGGGAGAAAAGCTAACAGATTTTATACTTCACAAGTGCCCGGCGTGGTACAATCTATATCCAGTACTTCACTGACCTTCATAAGGGCCCTGGGGAACAGGCATTGCCAGGTCTTTGGTGAAGAAACAGAGACTTGGTGTCTTAAGGACCCACTATGCATCGCACAAGGGGTAAATAAAGGTGCTAGGGTTTGAAACCAGGGCAGCGGATCCCAAATTCCATTCTTTTCCTCACCATACCAGTCCGTGTCCTGTCCTGGAGCCGGACAACTGAGGACACATTGTAGGCAGCTTCTTTCTACCGGAGACCCCAGGAGAGAAATTCCTCTTCACCCCTCTAACTCTAGGGCCAGCCTACACCACCCCCAACGCTGAGGACCACCCCAGTGTGTCTGGCTGTGCATCTCTGGATGTCCAGAGATAATCTCCCTCGGAGTCTTCCTCATCTTTGTCAAGAAAAGAGGAAAAAAAAAAAAAAAAAACCTTTTCCTGTTTTTGGTTTTATCTCCTCAATGAATTCCTCATTCATTGACTCGACCTCTCTCCCCAGGAAGTCCTGCTCTCCACCACCAAGCTTTGGCTAGACACTGGGGCTCGAAGAGCAGCCCCCTGCCCTCAGGAAACTTACCGTTGGGTTCACCTGTGTGGGTGTCGTAGCACAAAAGCTGGAATTTGGTAGCTTGATTTTTTTTTTTTTTAATTTTTTGCCAGTCGTGGGGCTTGAACTCAGGGCTTGAGCACTGACTGTCCCTGGCTTCTTTTTGCTCAAGACTAGTACTCTGCCACTTGAGCCACAGCGCCACTTCTGGCCGTTTTCTATATATGTGGCTCTTGCCACTAGGCCATACGCCCAGACTGGAATTTGGTAGCTTGAGACACCTGGTTGGTTCAATTCCTTAAGCATTTAGCCTGGTTTCGCCACATTCTAGGCCCTGGGGACTACGTGCAGAGGTGAATGCGAGAGCCCCTGGCCTTTTCCAAGGAGAAACAGTTGTAGCTGGGATAGAGATAGATACAAATCCTAAATAGCCTACGTACAGTGGGTGCCGAGTGCTCTGGGTGACTGGCACGGGGTGGGAATGGCAGGCCTTGTGCAGGATGGTAACAGTACAAGAGCCATCTGCTAGAGAGAGACACACGCCACAGAATGAGAGGATGAGAAGCGACAGGGCATGGTCTGAGGATCTTAGGACAGAATGCTGACGTGCTTGCAGCCAATGCACTGGGTAGCTGTAGCCATTGAAGATGTTTGAGCTGGAGAGTGGCATGATTTTAACTGTGTCATGGAGAAAACAACTGTCGGAAGGTGTGTGTGTGATGGACAGAGCTGGTGACATGGGAACACCCATCTGGCTGTTACAGGCTAGTGCAGATAGGTTGGAGTGGATAAAAGAAGGCCTGTGGAGGTAGACACCCTTCCCCAGGACCACTCAGATCCTGAGATAGCCCAGCCATTTCCCTAGCATGAGGCTATCCCTTCTGTATGCACAGGCGCATGTCTTTGAGCAGTGGTAGCTGGTGGAGTACCAGACTTGGATACAGGTTAGGAAGAGACTCATAGGGGCTGGGAAGCTTCTGGTATGTGGCCCTTGGGTGACACCACTGTGGGAGCAATAGAATCAGTGATTGTATGGAAAGAAAGAGAAGGGCAAATGGAGGGAGGCCTTCCCAGCAGGTGTTGCTGTACCTCAGGCTGACTTTGCCCGGCTTTCCTCCACAGTCCCTCCAGAGGACACCAGGATTGATGGGGGACCCGTGATTCTGCTGCAGGCAGGCACACCCCACAACCTCACCTGCCGCGCCTTCAACGCCAAGCCTGCCGCCACCATCATCTGGTTCCGAGACGGGACACAGCAGGAAGGCGCTGTGGCCAGCACGGTGAGACCCTGCCTGTTCCTCTGGCTCTGGGTCACCTTTCCCTTCCTATGGGGTCTGACCGCAGACTTTAGGGGCACAGGTGCAAGGAGGGCCCTTCAGAGGTGATCTGGTGCACTCCTGATTCATCTGTTGAGAAAACTGAGGCCTAGAAGTAGTTTTCTAAGTCCACTGTACCCTTCAGTAGTCGGGGTAGAAACAAAACCAAAGAGCTGTTCTCTCCGGGCTCTGGTGCCTCAGGCCTGTCATCCTAGCTACTCAGGAAGTGGAGATCTGAGGATCGCAGTTTGAAGCCAGTCTGGGTAGGAAAGGCCATGAGACTTCCACCAAAAAACTAGAAATGGAGGTGTGGCTTAAGTGATAAAGGGGAAAAAAGCCAGTTTTGAGAGAAAAACATAAGAAAGCGTACCCAGGCCCTGAGTTCAATCCTCAATACTGGCACAGAAAAGGAAAGGAAAAGAAAGAAGAAAGGGAAAAGAAGGAAGGAAGGAAGGAAGGAAGGAAATTGGCTACATGTATTAAAATGTTTGTGGCCAAACAAGTGGATTTGCTAAAATCATATTGTTTTAAGACTGGTGACACTTTCACTGCTGTCCCCCAAAGACGGGGGCATGGCCATCTCATTGCAGCCATACTTGGGTTCATGGTTTCTCTTAGGCTATTTTCCATGTAGGAAATGGCTTGAGTGTTGCTGTGATAGCTTTTGGGAATCTCAGCCTAAAGGTCACTGGACTCATTCTGAGACCTTGAGACTATCGGGGCTGTCCTTACACTGGAGGAGTCTTGGATCTAGCTGGTGAGAGCAGTGAGCCCGGCTGGGTGTGCTTGGAGGTCAGAGAGACAGCCTGACTGTAAGGGACATCAGTGGGGGCTAGGAAAGCACCCCGAAGGCTGGGCTGGCCCAAGGAGGCTTCCCAGAATAGGAGGGTTTGTTGTGGTCTCTGAGAATTCCAGGAAAGAAGCTCAATCCAGTCCCTTAGGGGAAAACTGTTGAATACAAAGAGTTGAAGCAAGAAGATTCCTAGTAATAATAAATCAGGATGGCACATCTGGTGTAGTAAGTTCATCACTTTAATGGGCGAAGTTAATAAGGAAGAAAACTTGAGGGCTGGGAATATGGCCTAGTGGTAGAGTGCTTGCCTCACATACACAGAGCCCTGGGTTCAATTCTTCAGCACCATATATATATATAGAAAAAGCCAGAAGTGGGTGCTGTAGCTCAAGTGGTAGAGTGCTAGCCTTGAGCAAAAACATGCCAGGGACAGTGCTCAGGCCCTGATTTCAAGCCCCAAGACTGGCAAAAAGAAAGAAAACGAGGTGAAGAAAAGAATATATGGAGATTTGTACTTTCTCTCTTTTTTTTTCTGCAGCCTTAAAACTGCTTTAAAACTAAAATCTAAGCCTGGCACTGGTGGCTCAACATCTGTAATCCTAGCTACTCCATAGGCTGAGATCTGAGGGTCATGAAGTAGAGCTGTGGCTCAAGTAATAAAGTGCTATCTGTGAGCAAAAGAGCTTGGGCCCCAGAACTGGCACAAAAAAATAAAATATAATATAAATAAATAACTTAAAGCTCATTTTATTTATTCATTCATTTATTTTTGTGCCAGTCCTGAGGCTTGAACTCGGGGCCTGGGCACTGTCTCTGAGCTTCTCTGGCTCAAGACTAGCCCTCCATCACTTGAGCTAGATACAGCTCCACTTCCAGGTTTTTTTTGAACTCTTAATTAGAGATAAGAGTCTCGGGCTGGGGATATGGCCTAGTGGCAAGAGTGCCTGCCTCATACACATGAGGCCCTGGGTTCAATTCCCCAGCACCACATATACAGAAAATGGCCAGAAGTGGCGCTGTGGCTCAAGTGGCAGAGTGCTAGCCTTGAGCAAAAAGAAGCCAGGGACAGTGCTCAGGCCCAGAGTCTAAGCCCCAGGACTGGCCAAAAAAAAAAAAAAAAGAGTCTCATGGCCTTTCTTGCTCAGGTTTAGCATTGAACTGTTATCCTCAAATCTCAGCCCCCTGAGAAGCTAGGATTACAGGCGTGAGCCACTGGTGCCCGGCTCTAACGTCCACTTTAAAAGAAACATGGAGAAGAAATTGGGAGTGGAGGAAGGTGCTGAAACCATACAATCCCCTTGTAGCCCAAGCCCATTCAGTCAGGTCCTCTTGAGAGGAGATTTTTAGCCTGACCACAACTTTCTCTGTCTTGGTCCTACCCCAGGAGTTGCTAAAGGATGGGAAGAGAGAGACCACAGTTAGCCAGCTGCTCATTAACCCCACGGACCTGGACATTGGCCGCGTCTTCACGTGCCGCAGCATGAATGAGGCCATCCCCAGCGGCAAGGAGACATCTATAGAGCTCGACGTGCATCGTGAGTGGGGCCTTGGGAGGGGCAGTCTTGGTTGGTGAAGGTGGTGAGGGGAGGATGACATATTGGCGGCCTTTGAGAAGAAGCACAGAATGTGTGGCTCCCTTTATCCCTTTCTATTTCCTGGTTCGGAACTGAGGGCAGGTAGGAGTATTGGGTGTGGCATCAGGAAGTCTCCCTCCAGTTCTAAGTGAGTGTGTGACTTTGGAGGATGGCTAATCCTTCCCAGTCTCTGTTTTGAATTATGAAAAGTTGCAGAAAATAAGATGCGGGCCTGCACGATTCTTTGTCCACAATTCCAAACTAAAATGATTGGTTGGCAACTCCTGAGCCTAGGCACTTTGGAGACGCTTACTTAGCCTGGCAATCACACATTTCCCTGTAGCCGTGTTTGTGTCGTCACTGTGTGGTATAGCCCGGGGGCTGCTGGGGGTCTCTTACAGTAGAGAGGAGGATTTGGAAATATATCCCGTCCTTAAGGTTTCATAAGGGATTGTAGACCTCTCTACCTGCTTCTTGGGGTTGTGAGCATTAAATCTAGTGTGGATGGTGCATGCTTACCTGATAAGTGCTCAATCAATACCCTCTGCCCAGGGAACCATGAGAGGCTGGAGGCGGAGCGGGTGGTGGGTAGCAGTTTGGGGGATGCTCCAACCCCATGGTTTTCAGCGAGCCAAATGAGTCCACACCGACGCCTAGTGGCTACACTTGGTCACTACAGCCATTGAATAATTTGTTCCTTCTGTATCATCCTTGGTGATTGGTCCACTTAGGAGCTTTTGCATGGAAAAGGTAAAGGAGATTGCTTATTTATTAGACACTGTATACTGTAAACTCGGATTCCCAGAGTGGGGAAGTCTGAGTGTATGTGCTAGGAAAGGAAAAGGGAACTCTGGGAACAGAAAAGATCCTGACTTCCTGTCTTTTAATTCGGCAGACCGTCCTACAGTAACCCTGTCCATTGAGCCCCAGACGGTGCAGGAGGGAGAACGAGTCGTCTTTACGTGCCAGGCCACAGCCAACCCCGAGATCCTAGGCTATAGGTGAAAGTGTTGGGTTGGGCTTACTCTGGGAATGCTACTGGAGGGTCCTTGAGACCTTAAGGGTAGAGGGTACAGGCGAAGTCAGCATCGTGGGCTCAGTTGTGAGGGTTCTGAGTTCTGATCCCATCTTTATGTTTCTTCCTACACCTCGCCCCCACAGGTGGGCCAAAGGAGGTTTCCTGATAGAAGATGCCCATGAGAGCCGCTATGAGACAAATGTGGACTATTCCTTCTTCACGGAGCCTGTGTCTTGTGAGGTCCACAACAAAGTGGGGAGCACCAATGTTAGCACTTTAGTCAATGTCCATTGTGAGTAGCTGGAGGGGCAGGGACAGGGGACAGAATGGGATCTTTGAAGGCCTCAGGTGGGAGGTTGGAAAAGAGCACCATGTAGCCGATAGAGTCAGGGTTGGGGGAGGGCAATAAATGTGGGGAGGTAGCAGGCAGGAAATGAAAGAGAGAGTCATTAGAGTTGGCTCCTTAGGAGCATGAGACACTGATGAGTTACTTGTGTCCCTTTTAGTTGCCCCCAGGATTGTAGTTGATCCCAAGCCCACAACCACAGACATTGGCTCTGATGTGACCCTCACCTGTGTCTGGGTTGGGAACCCCCCACTCACCCTCACATGGACCAAGAAGGACTCCAACATGGTAAGCCTCTCCTTGCCTGTCCCAAGTGCTGGGAGGAAAGGGTGTGGCTCTGTGGCGAGGGGCGGCAGTGGGGCAGGCTGTAGTATTCCTTTCCACACTGAACCTGGGCTAGGTCTAAGGTCTTAGGATTTAGAGAAGAGGGACACTAAATGGAATCAGCCTCAGCTCTTTTCACCAGCCTTTGCATCGGATGCAGGGTGGGGTGGGAGGCTGGAAAAGGGTCCAAGGTGATGCTGCTACAGTGGCCAGAGATCTGGTAAAGTCATTTTGGACAGGAAGCTGAGGAAAAGTACAGAGAGGGTTAGATTCCACAGCTCGAAAGGCCCACATTAGACAGCTAGAGCCGGAATTGTAGGGAAAGGAATTTCTAAGCAAAACATCCGACCTGCTTTGGCAATAAAACCACTAGAACAGATCATCAGAAGAAACTGTATTCTCTTTTATTTGTGTGTGTGTGTGTGTGTGTGTGTGCGCATGCACGTGCACACGCATTGCTACTGGGGCTTGAACTCAGGGCCTGGGGTGCTGTCCCTTAGTTTCTTTTGCTCAAGGCTAGCAACTCCATTGCTTTTTGGTGATAAATTGGACATAAAGAGTCTCATAGACTTTCTTGCCCCGAAAGGCTTCAAACTGCAATCCTCAGCTCTCAGCCTCCTGAGCAGCTAGGATTCTACCTGGGAGCCACCAGCTTCTGGGTGGGAGCTGTATCCTCTTGACATTACTGCAGCCATCACCTGCCCTCTCCCCTCGCCCCCGCCCACCCTTGTAAAGATGGTACCTTCAAATGCCTGGCTACCTAGACGAGATGAATCAACCAGACTCGGGAACCCGCTCTCTTTCCTCTGGCAATTCACTTGTGGCCTTTTCCTGCTTTCTTTCCCATGCCTCTGATGCGGGGCCCTCATGGACCTAGGGGCCCAGGCCTCCTGGCTCCCCACCCGAGGCTGCTCTCTCTGCCCAGGTCCTGAGTAACAGCAACCAGCTGCTGCTGAAGTCAGTGACCCAAGCAGATGCAGGCACCTACACCTGCCGGGCCATCGTGCCTCGGATTGGAGTGGCTGAGCGGGAGGTGCCGCTTTATGTGAATGGTGAGTGGCCTGCCTGAGTGGTTGGGGTGGGGGTGGGGGCCACTGGTGGACCAGGGCTGCAGCTCCTAACAGTCCTGCCTGTGTCTTCTTTCTTGCTCACAGGGCCTCCCATTATCTCCAGCGAGGCAGTGCAGTACGCTGTCAGGGGCGACGGTGGCAAGGTGGAATGCTTCATTGGGAGCACGCCACCCCCGGATCGCATTGTGAGTATGGGGATGGGTCTCAGAACAGCCAGCCCTTCTGCTCTGTGCTGGCCCAGCCTCCTTCCCAGTCCTCAGCTCATGCCATTTCCCCTTCACTTTTCTGGCATTCTCATCTTGTACCTTGCCTGTGCCACGGACACCTCTTGTCCCTTACTTGTGTGACCCTGAGCAAAATTACTGTTGAGGGGGGGAGACACATGCATGCACCACTGTGAAGTCTTGAACTCGGGGCCTGGGTTCTGTCTGTCCCTTAGCTTTCTTCCCATTCCAAGCTTGTGCTCTACCCCTTGAGCCACAGCTCCACGTTTGCTTTTTGGTGGTTAATGGGAGATAAGAGTCTCAGGGACTTTCCTGACGGGGCAGGCTTCAAATCGCAAGCCTTAGATCTCAGCCTCCTGAGTAGCTAGAATTACAGGTGTAAACCATGGGTTGCCTGTTCCTCATTTTCCTCATCTGTAACATCAAGGTCGTAGCCCCTACCTATAGGACCGCCTTGAGGAGTCATGGCAGCTCTCTTCTTGCTTCCTGGCAGAGGTGCTTGCTCTTGCTTCCCTCCTCCCCAGCCTTTGCTTTCTCCCTCCCCTTGATCTGCCCCTGCCTTCCTCTCCATCCGTTCTCTTTCCCTCCCTGCTCTACTCTTCTCTTTTCCTGCCTTTTTTTTCCCCACCAGCCCCTCGCCACTCTCCCACCCGCCCATCTCCTCTCCCCTATTCTATGAACCATTAATTCCTTCCGTGACCATTAACCGTCAAACCCCTCATCACATTTAATGACCATTTGGCTAACTCCAGGGCTGCCCAGGGACATTTCATTACCACGGCTGCCCAGGCAGCAGGCGGGCTGGGTTCCCGGGGGGCTTTCCCTGCAGAGCTGGGAGAATTGATCCCTGGCAGGAAGCCAGTGCTGGTCTGCTAGCCCTAGTTAGCCTGTGTTCTGGGTGAAGACACGTGGGGGTATGCGTTGGCCTGGAGGTCAGGGAAGGGGCCCTGTGGGATGGCTCTCCGCTGGTTCCTGCCCATTACAAAAGCTCTTGGATGAGTCTCTAGAGCCAACCAAGCAAACTCATGTGCGTTTGGTAAAGGTAGGGCTGAAGGCGGAGTTATGCATGGTTAGAATAGCAGCTAGAGCTGGAGGAAACCTTGACCACCGTCATGTGCTGCCCGGTTCTTTCATTTTTACTAAAACAAAATCAGGAAAGAAAGAGGGGGAAGAGCCAGGACTGAAGCACAAAATTCTAGAATCATCTTTCTTTTCTTTTTCCTCTACTCCCCAGATGTGGGGCTTGAACTCTAGGCCAGGGTGTTGTCCTTGAGCTCTTTGATTCAAGGCTGGTGCTCTACCACTTTGAGCCACAGTGCCACTTTCAGTTTTCTGGTAGTTAAATGGAGATAAATCTCAGACATTTCCTGCCTGGGCTGGCTTTGATCCCTGATCCTCAGATCTCAGCCTCCTGAGTAGCTAGGATTACAGTTGTGAGCTACCAAGACAGAGCATAAGGGAGAGGCAGGTGTGAGCCAATAGCTCCTGGCTGGATTCTGGAACCTTAATCCAGACCATTCTCTGCAACATAGGGGTAGCCAAATGTCAGCACCTTGGATCAGCTGCATCCATCTGTGGAATAACTATAAACATGGAATCTTGAACCTCTTCCCTGGACATTTGTATTTAGGACATAAGCCCCAAGAATCTACCTTTCTAGAGTCTCTCTTTGGGAGCCACAGCTCATCCAAGATGGGAGCTATAGTGCCAGGGGTTTGAGGTAGTGGCTACGACACAGATTGTTGAGGGGTGAACGGGGAGGAGTACAGGACTGGGCTTAGGGGGCCATTCACAGGGCGGCTTGGGTGACAGACACTTGGGGGATGTACCTCTGCCAAACTGCCCCTCCCTCACCTGCTTGCTGCCCCTCCCCCTCCCCAGGCCTGGGCGTGGAAGGAGAATTTCCTGGAGGTGGGGACCTTGGAGCGCTATACGGTGGAGAGGACCAACTCTGGCAGTGGGGTGCTGTCCACGCTTACCATCAATAACGTCATGGAGGCAGACTTCCAGACCCACTACAACTGCACTGCCTGGAACAGCTTTGGTCCCGGCACAGCCATCATCCAGCTGGAGGAAAGAGGTGACTGGTGTTGCTGGCTGACCAGCCGGGTGGGGCTCAGCATAGCCCGGGGGAAACCACACTGAGATTCAGAGATGGAAGGAAAGGGGTGGAAGAGCCAGGCCTAGAAGACAGGCTTCTGGAGTTGTCTTTTTTTCCTGAATGTGGGGCTTGAACTCAGGGCTCTATCCCTGAGCTTATTTGCTCAAGGCTAGTGTTCTACCACTTTGATCCACATAGCTCCACTTCTGATTTCCCGGTGGTTATTTGGAGATAAGAGTCTCACAGACTTTCCTGCCTGGGCTGACTTTGAACCATGATCCTCAAATCTCGGCCTCCTGAGTAACTAGGATTACAGGTGTGAGCCACCAAGACAGAGCATGAGGGAGAGGTGCCTTCTCTGGGGCCTCCCCTTCTCTGGGGCCTTTGTGGTCACCTGAGTAAGTTCACTCATGCTGTGAATGTGATTAATCATCTTTAGGCTCCAGGCTCTGCAGTTTCTGTCCACAAGAAACTTTCAGCTTAGTGTAGGAACTTGCAGCGTGGAAGCAAATGAACTCAGATGGGGCAAAAAATCTAATGATCAGTACAAGGCATTAATATTATTGAGTTGGAAGGATTAGATGAAAGAATACTTATAAATACCACGCACATAATAGGTGCTCGGTAAGTTTGAGCTCTCCCTCACCTCTTCAAGAACCCTTAGTCTAAGGAGAGAGAGACAGTTTCCTCCTTTTGGCACCTCTGGCAGAATGAAGTCCCAAGTCCGATAAGAGAAAGATAACACTTGTTTGTTGCTGAGGTTTTCCTTTTTTTGTTTGTTTTTTGAGAACCTTTTAAGCAGGTGGGATTTGGGGAACCCATCCTAACAAATTTAGCTGAAGATGCCTGTGGGGTGAGGTGTGACAGGTGGAGAGTAATTTGGGGCTCTGCAAGGAAAGTTGTCCAAGGGAAAAAGTCACGTCAGGGAACTGGTTCCAGCTAGGACTGCTGGGTAGAGAAGACCAGAGGCGGATTCCAGCCCTCCCTCCCTCTCAGTTCTGGAAGCCTGAGGTGGAGTGCTAGCCTTCAGCAAAATACCTCAGGGACAGCAAGCCCCAGGACCAGCACAAAAGGAAGAAGAAAAAAAGAAAAAACACAAAAAGAGGCGACAAGGGAGGAGTGTTGGAGCCCCAGGAGGACCATACTAATGGAGCATGCACAGCCGTGTAAAGGAAGCTAGAGAATTTGGAGGCAGCAGACTTCAAACAAGTGTGCAGCCCAAGAAGGGAGGGGCCGAACCTTCTGGCAGGTGGGGCAAAAGAACTACTGGGCTGACTACCGGACAGGGTCCAGCCTGGGCCCAGCGACAGGAAGGGTTGGGGCTCTGGTCAAGCTGAAACACAGACACGGTCCAATCACAATCCAACCTGGACTTTAAACATCACACGGTCCATGAGCTGTGCTACAACATAGCCTATGCACAGCCCAGGGTGGCCATTGTAGCTTGTGGGGAACCATCAGGCACCACTAAACTCAGAGCCCTGTGCAGCTTCCTCCTCACCCTTCCTCCTTTCCTTCCTCCGTCTGAAGAGGTGTTACCCGTGGGCATCATCGCTGGGGCCACCATCGGCGCAGGCATCCTGCTCATCTTCTTCTTCATCGCCCTGGTGTTCTTCCTCTACCGGCGCCGAAAAGGCAGTAAGTATATGAACGGCTTTCTGTCCACCTCCTCCCCCGCCCCCCCACATGCCCAACTCCAGTTCAGGGGGAGCTGGTAGCACCCACTGTAGAGGCCAGCAAAGAAAAGAAGGGAAGTGCGTGGCCCAGCTTCATCTGTCTCCCTGTCGCAGGTCGCAAGGATGTCACCTTGAGGAAGCTGGACATCAAGGTGGAGACGGTGAACCGGGAGCCGCTGACCATGCACTCCGACCGCGAGGACGACACTGCCAGCGTCTCCACGGCAACCCGGGTCATGAAGGCCATCTACTCAGTGAGGGTCCTGCTCTCCCCCAGCCTCTGATGCTCTCTCCACACCCCTAGAGCTGCCCCCATCCGCTCTCATAGCTGCAGCCCTCGCTCTTTCCTCAGTGAGCTCACCCCAGTCCTCAGCATGCGTGCGCGCGCACACACACACATACACACATACACACTGGTGTGCCAACCTAATTTCCCTCCAGCGGAGAACAGGGAGGAGCAAATTCTCCTTAGGCTTCCTCTGCCCTATCTTTCTTCCTCACAAGGGCGGAACTGAAAAGTCCTTAGATCTTTTCCAGCCTAAGCCCCTCCAACCCCCTTAGGCGACAATGAGGAACCGGTCCTGGAGAGCAGCAAGTGCATGGACCCATAGGTCACGTTCCTGTTAGCAACAAAGTTGAGTGCTAGCACCCAGGCCTCTGGCATCCTCCAGCACATCCCAGAGCCTGTGCAGGGAGGCATTCTCAGTGCATCTGCCCCAGACCCCAGACCCTTCCCGTAGCAGTATTGACTTAACCTTGGGGGTGGGGAGGCCTGGGGTTGGGAAAGGAGGACAAGAGCAAAGTGCTCATCGCATGCCTCTTCCTGCTCCGCAGCCCTTCAAAGATGATGTGGATCTGAAGCAGGACCTGCGCTGTGACACCATCGACACACGGGAAGAGTATGAGATGAAGGTGGGACAAGCAAGGGCTGCCTGGGAAATGGGGCCCAGCCCCTGCAGGAGGGAGGCGATGACAGGCCGGGAGGGGGGGTCATGCTGAAGGAACAGAGGAGGCCGAGAGGTATTGAGTGGAAACCTGGGAGGGCCCAGGAAGTCGTGAGGAGACCCAATCCCCTCTGAGGGGAATCTTAACAGTCTCTGCCCTCTTCGGCTATCCCCCAGGACCCCACCAATGGCTACTACAACGTGCGAGCCCACGAAGACCGCCCGGCCTCCAGGGCAGTGCTCTACGCTGACTACCGTGCCGCGGGTCCCACCCGCTTCGACGGTCGCCCCTCGTCCAGGCTCTCTCACTCCAGTGGCTATGCCCAGCTCAATACTTACAGCCGGGCGCCCGCCTCGGACTATGTCCCTGAGCCCACACCCTCCGGCCCTGCCGCCCCAGCTGGCACTGACACAACCAGCCAGCTGTCCTATGAAAACTATGAAAAGTTCAACTCCCACCCCTTCCCCGGGCCAACGGGGTACCCCACCTACCGACTGGGCTACCCCCAGGCCCCACCCTCTGGCCTAGAGCGGACCCCATACGAGGCATACGACCCCATCGGCAAGTACGCCACAGCCACTCGATTCTCCTACACTTCCCAGCACTCGGACTACGGCCAGCGGTTCCAGCAGCGCATGCAGACTCACGTGTAGGGGCCAGCGTCCGTCGGCTGGGGCATCTCTGCGGGGCAGAGGAGAAGGCTTTCACAGCTGTTCCCTGATATTCAGGGGCGTGGCTCGTTGCTCCCTTCTCGGACCAGCCTTTCCTCCTCCCGCTATGGCAGGTGGGGAGCAGGTCTCCCAGAACACACACACACACACACACACACACACACACACACACACCCCATCCCGAGGATGGTGCTCTGTGCATGCCCCAGCGTCTTGGGCCTGCCCTTCCCTCTTCTTTGGGAGGAGGTGTCACTTCTGACCTGTGTGTTTGCTTGACCCTGACATGGGGACAGGGAAAGTGAAGGTGGGGAGAGCAGAGGGGACACTTTTAGCATTCCCTTTCGACCCCACCCCTCTGGTCTCCCACGCGTAGGCAGAGCCGTGGGGTGCATGGGCTGGGGGTGGGCTTTGGCTTGAGGACCATGAAGTATGAGAGTGGGTGGCTCTGGGACCAACAGTCCCTCTGTGGTCTGTTCTTACATCCTGGGTGTGTCTCTTCCCTCTTCCGGGGAATGCGGTTAGCACCTTGGATTGAGTTCAGTTGTCTTCAGAACCGCCCTGACAGTTGAGTTCACATCTAGCTCCTATTCTGCTGAAATCAAAATGCCAGCCATCCTGGCTGCTACCGTGGACATCAGTCTGTCATCTTACAGAGGGATCCAGAAATGACCCGTGGCACTGCTCTCTTCCCTTTGCCCCTGCTGGGCCAGCCAGTTAAGTTCAGATGGTGGTAGAGAAAGGATGGTCAGGATCTTAACCTTAAATTGACCAGAGACCACTGTGCCCTACATGGCACTTCCCAGACCCAAAACTAGGGGGAGCCATTAAGCCCTCTTTCCCCTTCCCTGCCCCACTTCTTGGCTTTGGGGAGTGGTACTTTGGGGTCAGAGTGCTACAGGCTATTTTTCAAAGACAACAACAACCAAAACAATGAAAACCTCATTTGGAAAGGAAGCTTGCAGGGGTTCCCCCACCCAGATACAAGTGTCAATAGAAAGGAAAGGGGCACCTGTTCTCCATCAGATTCTTGTCACCCACCATTCCCTTTCAGTCTCCAAGCACCTTGAGTCCATATTTATACATCAGGGTAGTAAGGCCTGTCACACACACAGGCAGGCTCTGATGGCTCCTACACTGCTGTCCTACCCTAGGCCCTACCAGCTGGTCGGAGATCATTTTCCAGGAAACTTGGGAGATGCTCTCTCCAAGTTTTAGTTTAGTTTTGTTGTTTTCTTGGACCAATCAGATTCCTCTCACTGTTAGTGCCTTGAGTGTCGAGCTTTGGGTGACTGTCCCTGTGTGCGTGGCTGTATACAGAGCAGGTACTCATGAGTCTCAGGCAGGCTATCTAGTGACCATGTCAAGAGAGAGGTGAGAGGGGCATAGGGCCTGGAAATGGCGCCGAAGGAGAGCTTATGCTGATCCAAAGGAGACAATAGTGTGGAAGGGCACTGCAGGCATTCCATGGCACATGCTTTCTCATTCTCTACCCAGTACGTACATGTCCCCGTCCGTTATTCCATGCCACCACTTCTCAACTGCCACCTTCTGACCAAAGAGAATAGGCACTCCAAAGAATCTGTACCTCTGCCCGGGCCTCTCCAAGAAGCCACATCTGGAATTGGCTGTTCTTCACCTGCCTGTTGCAGCCAGCCTGATGGTAGTACACCCTCCCCTCCCCCTCCACAGTCTCCCCCCTCCCCATACAATTCCCAGAATGCTCCTTGCCCTTTCTCGGTGGTCACCATCCATTAGTCATGTTCGCTTTAATGAGTTACATGCTCGTCAGCCACGGGCCATCACCACCCTTACAGATGGGCCTGTGGGGTGACATTCCCAGCCATCCCCTTGCTGGTAAAGACTAGATAACAACCAGGAAGGCAAGTAGCTTCGGTTCAGACTTGGCAGACAGCCTCTGTGACCTCCTGTACTTGAGACTTGGGGCAGTTTCTACAGCGTGGTCCCTACCCAGGACATTTACAAGCTTCTGGCAGTATTCTATCCCTGCAGGCTCCCACTTCCCCACAGAGGCCTTTTCCTGATAGTTGTGAGGAGATCTGTTAAGAATGTAGGTGCCAGTGCAGATAAATTCAGACAAATATGTATTTTCGTAGACACCAGAAGCCATGGGTAATCCAAACACTTTAAATATAATGGCTTTTTAGACCGGATTTTTTTTTTTAAGTCATTTCTGTTTTGAGTTTGGCCACGTTCTCCTTCCCCCTTGTTTTGTTTCAGTCGTGGGTCCCCTTGTGTTGACATGGTGGGAACACAGGTCATGAGGTAACTAATTTGGCACTGCAGAGAGATGGTTGAGGAAGGAGCCCTGATCCAGACAGAGCTTGGCCACTGCACTCCGCTTCCCATTGCAGTAACGAGGCCCCATAGCACCGGCAAAAATCAGACTCCGTGTGATCAGAACCAAAGTTGGGGACCCGTCTATTAGGACCTCTGGAGAGTTGGAGGTGCCCTTGATCACAGGCCTTTCTGTGCTGAGGCAGTGTTTCAGCTTGGTGATGACGCCTCGGCACACGGTCATCCCGATCGCCCGTGATGTTATCGTTTTAGTGGGAAGAACAAAGGGCTTAGGGTCAGGAGATTGGGGACCCTGTTCTGCAGCTGCCATTTGCTGAGTGACCTTGGTCTAGCCTCTTCACATTCACTGCCTCCAATTTTCTGCCCTGTGGAATGCAGAGAAAAGGTCACACAAACCTAAAGCTATTGTTTTATTTTTACTGTGTTCATTTGGAGAGGAATGTGGGGGGACTTCCCTTCCCTGGCAAGGAGCAGTAGCAATTAGGGTGAGGGCCAGGGAGTGGGGAGGTTCTGCTCCACTGTAAGAAGTCTTCCCTTTGACCTTCTGGGTTTTTGTCAGCCACCTCCCTGATCCTAAGTCAGGCTGTGTGGTTGTCTATTGGATTCTGACAGGTCCACAAAGGTGTTTCTGGCCACGACAGGACATGATGAATTTGCCATGTGCCTAGATAACTTCTGTGTGGGAATTGAGAGCAGCCGTTCTTCCACTGGGTCCCACAGGGGGTCACAGGGTCACAGGGTCACCTGCCCTGGGGACAGCTCCCCTTCTTAGCAAGCCAGGCTATGCCTACAGGCAAGGTGACTTGAGTTGGAGCTCAGGAGCAAGTACAGCAGATCTCTTCATCAAGAAGATTGGAAAGGGCTGTGGTGGAGGGAAGAGGGGCCACGGCAGTTTTAATGTAAACCCTGGATCCCAAAGATTTTTATGGCTTTGGGTGACTTCATGGTCTGTTAGAGGAGGGTCCAGCCTGCATGCTCAGTCCCAGATCTCCCAGTCATGAAGTGAAACCCGTTGTGAGAATGGGGGAGGCAAGGATGGAGCAGGGCTAGGCTGACACAAATGAGGAAGTGTTAGCTCATCTAGGCTTCTCTGGACAATGGGCTGACTTTATCCAGCAGTTGCTGCTTTCGTGAAGGGCCATCTTCCTGCCCTGTGGATGGAGCACATGCCCTGGTACCCTGGTGTTAACTTGGGAGCCATGCATGCCAACAGACCCTTTATAATGGAATTGAATGGCCTCCCTGTACCCTTGACCCTCAAACATAGCAAGGTAGGCCATTAGGGTTTAAAGAAACCATGGTAAAACCAATACCCCATTCAGCTCAGTCACTGCCTCGCTGTGTGGACATCTCTGTTCCTACAGCAGAATTTCAGGACCTCTGAAGACCACTCTAGGCTCGAAGACTTTGGCCTCTTCCCATTTCATTCTTTGTGATTTGAGTCCAGACACTGTCCTGAGCCTGTACGGGTTGTTTTGCATGTTGAGGGAGTTGCCTGAATTAGTGAAGCTCCTGGCTCTGATGAGCCCCAAAAGGGGCATGCAAAGGCACACAGACCAAGAGATGTCCTTGGAGAGGCATTTATTTTGTGAAGAGGCTATAAAATTAGCATCTAAATATCCCATTCCCTTCTCCCTCTACCTTCCCCCTACTCCTGTGGTCTTTCTCCTCTCCTCAAGGCCCTACGGTTTCTGGCTCGCATGTGACAGCTTGGATCTGAAGTTCCACCTCTAGTTTGGTGGGGAGAGGACATACAGACTGCCCCAGAGATTTTGGTTTCTGGGGTTGGGGGTGGGATAAGGGAAGAACCCCATTATATCACTGTGAGGGAGCTCCAGGCCCTGTCCCTGGAGAAATAATTGCTGCGCAGAAGTCACAGGCCATACTGGGCAGTTTTGGTACAAGCCTGCCCTTAAAGAGATAACTATAATGTGCATAGAACTATCATTCCTACCAGTCTTGTTTCTGTGCCCCCCTCCCACCAATTTTTGATTGTTTGGGAGCCTTTACCACCAGCCTATGAGAGTTTGATGACCAGGACTCCTGTTGGCTTCTGGAGTTCTTTAGATACAGCCTTTGGGACCACCTGAACTCTGGGGAGAGCTGATTTTGCCATCACAAACTCCTGACTCAAATGTCTTTAGCAATAGTAACCCAGATTTTGCTGCCTCTTATTTCATCAGGAAGAGGCCCCGGGGTTCCTTGTCACTTTTTTCTGTCCCCGGCTATTCTTGGGATTACAACCTTTATTTCTGGCTCCAGTTCAATTTTCTGTAATTCCAAATTCCGGTAATAAATGAATCCATGATGATAATTAAGAGAAAACAAATTATATATATAATATTATTTTTGTTAGGACAAACCATCGTAGATTTTTAGCAATGTGTATCTATGTCCTTCACACTTTTTCCTATTCTGCCTTTTTTTCCTTTTTTTTAAATATTATGTACTATATTTTTAGTCTCAAACACGCTATATATTATATATATTTAATTTTATATATATAAATATAAATGTTTTAAAAAGTGCAATGTTTTGTGTTGTTTAATACATGAGTGACTGGTACTTAAAAGCCTGCCTGGGGTGAAATGGTATATCTAGGTTTGGAACAAAAGAAGCTTGGGACTGAGAATGCAGAAGTTATGTTTGTGTCACCTGGCTGACAGACAAACATTTTATTCACTCGTTTGAGATTGTTACGGGAACCTTAGGCCAATTACAATAGTTCAGGGACATACAGCCAGGAGGTCCATGATTTTTCCTCTGTGTGTGTGTGTGTGTGTGTGTGTGTGTGTGTGTACGTGTACGCCTGCCAACTATACTTTAGGAGGTTTATGTTTAGTTTTGCTTCCCCCCCAATTTATTGTTGTTTTAGAGGTGATATACAGCAGGGTTACTTTACATATATATGGAAATAAGTATACTTCCTTTCACACAATATCATCTGTTCCCTCCTCTTCCATTCCCTCCCTTTCATCTCCACCCACGAATTGCATAGTTTACTTTCATCAATGTCCGGTGTCGCCATTGTGTTCCACTGCTGTGCATTTTCACCCTTTTCCTCTCAGATATGGATGTGAATACACCATATATAAGGTAAAGGATACAGAGTCAACCAAAAAAGAAAAAAAAAAAAACAAATTAAGAAACAAGTCTTTTGCATTCGAGCCACAGCTCCACTTCTTTGTGGTAGATAATTCTCTCAGGGACTTTCCTGCCCTGGCTTGCCTTGAACCCAAATCCTGAGATCTCAGCCTCCTGTGAAGCTAGTACTACAGGTATGAGCATCAGCTACCAGCTAGAAGCTCCATGCTTTAGAACAGCACCCACACATCTGTGGGGGAGGGCTTTGAGTG
This sequence comes from Perognathus longimembris pacificus, assembly GCF_023159225.1. Lineage (NCBI taxonomy): Eukaryota > Metazoa > Chordata > Mammalia > Rodentia > Heteromyidae > Perognathus > Perognathus longimembris. The sequence continues at coordinate 38,266,885 of NC_063171.1, read as the reverse complement.
AGGCAGATAGGTTTCACTGACTGAAATACTGCACTTGGAGTAGAACTAAGAAAAGTGACCACCAGGTCTCCCACCTTTTTGAACTTGAGCAGAATGAAGAAACAGGGCCCAGACCATCCTGCCCAGAAAGCCTAAATCCTCCCAGTTGCGTCAAGTTTGCTTGAGTTTCACATTGCTCGTTTCACAGGAATGTGTGAGGATTCCTGGACTTGTTTTCAGATAACGATTTTGAAGCTATAAATCATTAGAGAAATACAAGAGCTTATTGTTTTCCTCATCCAGTTAATGACCAGGCAAGCTCAAAGATTGTACACAGGGGACACAGAACACAGAGCCAAGAGAGGACATGAGGACCGAGGAAAAAATGCTTTAGAGATGACACAAGCCATAGCTCAGAAGGTTGGAGGTTACAGCCCAGGAGCTGCAGCTGAGGAGGGTGGCGGCTGGAGGCCAGGACCCAGGGCCTGTAGGTCACCCGAGGTAATGAGAGACTCAGGTGCAGGGTGAATGAAGTACGTTGCGCTGGCCCAAGTAAATCAATAAATAGCACTGATCGTCAGGAACCAGAAGCAAACAGAAGAGTGGAGGTAGGAGGGGGGGTTGCAAGCACCCAGGTGGTGGTTAGGGTCCTTTCTGCATTGCGTGCTTATTTGTGTGACCTGCAATGTGTGCAACCACTCAGGACACATTCTATTCATTTTGCATTCACAGGGCCAACAGGGCCCCAAACCTTCCACCCTCCTTTTTGTTTTGTGCCAGTACTGGGGCTTGGTTTAACTTGGTGGTCAATTAGAAATAGTTTCACTGACTTTCCTGCCCAGGGTTAGCTTTGAAGCACGATCCTCAAATCTCAGCTTCCTGAGTAGTGGGGATTGTAGACATGAGCCCCTTGCACCCAGCTTTAACTCACTTTCTTCTTAGCCACAGAAAGTGCATAGACCACACACAGCCTGGTGTGTTAGGCCCCACCCTGTACATTGGACCCCAGGTCCTCCTGTAGCTTACCTCCAGCCTGAGGACAAGCAATAAAGACATAGGCCCTTAAAACGAAGCATTGAGAAGCCTTCACCAGTGCTCCCTCCCGTGAGATCTGCCTGAGCACAATTCTTGGTCTAGGTTTAGACAAGTCTCTCTCTGGTTTTTTTTTTTTTTTAAAGCTTTTACATCTAAGTGTGATATCTAAAGTCCTCCTAAATCTGATCTCGAATCACCTCCTGAAAGTTATATCATTCAGAAGAACCTCTTCCTGTTTGCAGTCAATCCAGTCAAATGGCATGCCTTGTTTGCTGTAGGCCTTTGCACTTTCCCGCTTTTGTTGGTACCCAAGGTCTTTTTTTCTGCCTGGAAGGCCCACATAGTCCCAGGACCATCTGATTTCTAAATTTCACTTGTCTTTGAGGCCTTTCCCAAAGCCTTCTCCCCCCTGTATCTTTGCCTGACACATTGCTCACCTTTCTCCCCGCTGGGAAGTCCTAAGCTAATCTCATTTTTTGCTTTGGTCATAGGATTTTGTGTTATCATACAATAGCACTATCCCCTTAAATAAAAGGTACTCAAAGGCAGAGATCATGTATTTATTTTAATATCCCCTTCATCCAACCGAGTGACTGGTAGGGAGTTACTCACTGTGTGCTGGAGAAATGTGGGGGTAGAGAGAAAGAAAGGAGGAGGAGAGTCAAACACATAAAGCACAACACATGAGTGAAGTCTCTCCTAAGGGATCTCATGCTGGATGAAGAAATACAGCATGGTGATGAAAAGCATGGCTCAGGTAAATCCAACCTGATGGCATGGCCAAGGCTTACTGAACCTGGGTTCTCTTTCCCAGTACCTGGGCTGCTAGGCAAGGCCAATCTTATTACTTTGGTCCAATGTGCTATGAGCGTTTTAAGTAATCTATTGCTTCCAGACAAAAGCATTTGATGGCCAGTGTGAGGCTCTCCAGAGCTCTCTTCCCCTGCCCTAGTGACAGATGCCCATCAACTCTAGATGGTGAAGCTTGGTTTTTTTTTTTGGTGTCTGTACTCAGGACCTTATGCTCTTCCTTTGCTCTTTTGCTCGAGGCTGGCTGGCACTCTACCACTTGAGCCACATACTTCCAATGCCTACTTTTTGCTAGTCATCTGGAGGTAAGTGTCTCACAGACTTTCCTAGCTGGGCTGGCTTCAAACCTTGCGCCTCAGATCTCAGCCTCCTGAGTAGCTAGGATTATAGGTGTGAGCCATTGGTGCCCGGAGAGACAGTGTAGTATTACAATACTGACTTGGGTCTCTGAGTAAACTATGTTAAGCAGGTGCCTTTGCCAATCCATGACATTTAAGGGAGAAATTAATATTTGTTTTGCTAATTTATTGAACAGAGGGCATTAGGAAGCAGACCAAAGACCTCGGACATGCTGAACAGGTACTGAACCACTGAGCTACACTTCTAGCTCTCAAGGTACTGATTGTGTGTGTGTGTGTGTGTGTGTGTGTGTATGTGCGCGCCACTTGAGCTTAAACTTTGGGCCTGGGTGCTGTCCCTGAACTTTTTGCTCAAGGCTAGCTCTCTCATCACTTGAGCCACAGTTCCACTCATGGCGTTTTGTCTGTTAATTGGAGATAAGAGTCTCAGGGACTTCCCTAGTGAGCTGGCTTTAAATGACAACCCTCAAGTCTCAGCCTCTTGAGTAGCTAGGATTATAGGTGTGAGCCACTGGTATCCAATAATGGGTTTTTGTTTGTTTTGGTGCTGGTATTGGTACTTGAACTCACAGCCTGAGTGCTGTCTCTTAGATGGTTTTGCCCAAGGCAAACACTAGACCCCTTGAGCCACAGCATCACAGCTCTTCTTCTGATACTGAAATTTTCAAGTTGTTCATTATTGTATCAAAGTGTCTCCTGTCCTGATTAACACAGGAAGTGGTAAATTCCAGGTTTCACTCTTTGATTCTTGAGAAATATATCTTGGAATCTCTCTCTCTCACACACACCCCCTATCCCCCACTCTCTGTGAAACAGATTGGTAAGTGTACTGATTCAGCCTCAAAAACCTTGTTCCAGGGCCTGAGTCCTCAGTTAAAATAAGCTAGCTTTGTCAATCTGGAGAAGGGGAACAGAGGAACGCTGTCCCTTCCTTTGTCCCTGTCCTTAAATACATTAGAAAAGATGTTAACAATCACCAAAGATGATCAAGGAAACATGGAGTCTGGAACCAGAAGATTTAAGTTAGGTTAAAAAAATCACAGTAGTAGCCTGGCATTGGTGGCTCACATCTGTAATCCTAGTTACTCAGGAGGCTGAGATCCGCAAATCCTGGTTGGAAGCCAACCCAGGCAAAAATGTCTGTGTGACTCTTATCGCCAGTTAACCAGCAAAAAGCTGGAATAGAGCTGTGGCTCAAATGGTAGATCACTGGCCTTGGGTGGAAAAAGCCAAGAGACAGGGTCTAGACCCTAAGTTAAAACCCCAGTATGAGCACACACACATACCACACACACACACACACACACACACACACACACACACACACTTCAGCAACACCTCTTGTAACTGATGACAGATTGTCAGATCAGCACACCTTTCTGAGTTCCTGTATCATTTTCTGTTAAATGTAGGTACACAATAAGATGAGGTATGCAAAAGCATTTTTGGGGGGTAAATTGCTAGATGCTAGATGCTGTACAGATGCCCTACAGATGCCCTAGCATCCCACTCCACTCGTCCCATGCTGTCCCCACACCTCCGGATCTGCCAGCCACACAACACAAACACTGCTCTAGCCATGACCTCCTAGCAGTAGAATGTGCCCATCCAGTTGCACCTCATCAAGCCCATTTTGCCAGCACCCAGGTTTCTAAACCCAAAAGACCAGCTCTCTGCAAAGCAGGAACCTGGGGGAGGAGAAAGACTGGTTCATCCGTACTCACTTTGCCATTTTCTTTGCTCATTGTAATTAGCTACACAGAGGCAACCTCCTGGGGAGAGCAGAGCCATCAGCTCCCACAACTGAACCAAGAAGCTTTGTCTTTTTGTTCTTCTCCACATAATACAGCTCTCTTGGTGGTCGCTAGGCAAACACATCCTGCATTCATTTGCAAACTGGGGAATATTTCATATTTTGAAATGCAGATTAATGTTCCACCTCCCCCAAAGAGACACTAGTTGGAAACCTCTTTTCAAACTATCCTGTCAACATGCCTAAGCAATGGGGCTCCCCAGAATCATGCCACAGCCTGAGGGATGATCAAGATCCGGCTTTCCTCAGAGCCCCTGGGACTCCCTTGCCACATAGATGCTTACCTGTGGACAGCAGGATCTCAAATCTGAAAAGCCCTTCTGGGATGATTGGATCCCGTCCTGGGCCCAAAGCATCCTACGCAGCCTCAGAGACAAGTAGCTCTTCATGTCATGTCCACCAGGAGACACGAAAGCCCGGTGGCTTTTTATCGAGTCTGGGCTTTGGAATCTGATGTTTGGGCTTCCCTCAGCTCCGCTAGACTCCAGCTCTGTGCCTTTGGGAAAGTCCTTTAACTTCTAAGAGCTTTGGTTTCCTTATGGAGAAAAAAAAAATCATTCATTTATGCCAGAAATATTTATTGAACATTTACCACATGTTTGACACAGTTCCAAACCCTGGGGATAAAGCAGGGAACTACTGCTCTCTTGGAACTATTATGAATCGGTGGGAGATAGACAATAAACAAACAAATGGCCAGACCCTGGTGGCTCATACTTGTAATCCTAGATACGCGGGAGGGCTGTGATCTGAGGATTGTGGTTTTAACCCAGGCAGAAAAGTTGGTGAGATGCTTATCTCCAATTAACCACCCAAAAGCCAAAACTAGAGGTATGGCTCAAGAGGTAGCATGCCAACCATGAGTGAAAAAGCTAAGTAAGGTCACTAAGGCCTACGTTCAGGCCAAGTACCTCAGCCCCACCCCACCCCCCCAACTGAAACAAATACAGACCTTTTTCTTTTCTTTTTCTTCTATTCCTGGATTTGAATTCAGGTTTTATCATGAGCCATAGCTCTACATCTGGCTTTTTGATGGCTTATTGGAGATAAGAGTCTCATGGACTTTCCTGCCTGGGCTGGCTTCCAATGATGAGCCTCAGATCTCAGCCTCCTTAGTAGCTAGAATTACAAGTGTGAGCCACTAGCACCTACCTTAGAGTCTTCTGTTATTTTGGTGGGTTTATCAAAAGACGTTTCTTCCTTCTATTGAGCACGAATTGCCTCCTTGCAGTTTTTGCCCATTGGCTGAAGTTCTGTCTTTAGGAAAGGTCATCTAAGTAGGCTGCCTCTTCCCCAAACAGCTCTTTTGATTCTGAAACATGTTGGTCATGTCTGTCTCTTCTCTGTGCGCTCTTTTCTCAGTTAAATGTTCCTGGTTCTTCAAACCATTTCTCTAGATAGGGTTTCCTGATTTTTCTCATCCTGCTCAATTTGTTTTGGGTTGAGTCTTGAATACGTGCTTGGAATAGAGCTTTTCCCACTAGATCCCATGGGTCAGAGGAAGAGTTCCCAGCTCTGTCCATTTCCTGCCTTCTTGTCCTTCTGTGAACTCGGACCCTGTCATCTGACTTTTCCTAAGGATGGAGCAGTAGTCTCTTAACCTCCCAATGATCCCGAGAGCCACCTTCTCCATGGAAGTAGGAAGTGGGCAGAGATTCCAAGGAGATGGAAAAGAAGGCAAAGGGATCCACCAGCTCATTACGGCCGTAACTGCCACTACAACTAGATTCTTTGCAGTACCGAAAGACTTAGGGTGCCAATGTGGTGGGCCTAGTTGGTTTGTGTATGTGCTAGCACTGGGGCTTGAACTCAGGGCAGCTTTTGTGCTCATGGCTGGTGCTCTACCAAGCGGTAGAGCAACAACTCCACTCTTGGTCTTTTGCTGGTTAATTGGAGATAAGAATCTCACAGACTTTCTTGCTCAGGCGAACTTCAAACCACCATCCTCAGATCTCAGCCTCCTGAGTAGCTAAGATTACAGGCATGAGCCACCAGCATGCAGCGTACTTGGCATGATTTAGCCTGTTAACCTAACGCCTACCAGATCTTCCTGCTGTCAGCATGCGGGCTTGTTTTCTCTTTGGTTGGAGAATACCAACATGGGCTCTAGCCTTAACATGATTTATTAGCCACTCACAGACTACTGAAACTTTCTGAGTCTTGGATTTCTTGTTCTCTGTGACATTCTGTGATGGAGTGAGGTCCTGGGTCCTCTCCCTTGAGTGAAGCCTTCTAAGAGTTGAGGGTGCTTAGAGTAGGGCCTGAGGCAGAGCAGGAGCTAAACATTTTTCAAGGAAGTATGCTGGATATTTTCATTCCCGTGATGATAGGCAATTTGCATGATGAAGTTTGACCTTTGAGGAAATGCTCCCAATCCTCCACCCTTACACCAGTGGGTCAGCTAGGAGAAAAACTTCGCAACAACAACAACCAAAAAAAGCAGAGGAGCTTCTGGTCCCAGAGCTCCCAGGCTCTAGTGCTCTCCTTCTAATAACCCCAATGGCTATTAACAGACTCTTCACTTATTAAAACAATTTTTTTTATGTCTGTCTCTTTGGTCCTGGCTACATGCCAGGAAACGAAGCTGGTATCCCACATCCTCCTATTGAAGGCTTGTCCCTTACTAGGTTAAGGAAAGAAAAAGACCCAAAATATCTCATTGCTCAAGAATCAGTCTTTTTTTTTTTGTGACACTGGTTATCTTTGCATTTAAAATATCCATGGGGGTTAAAAACAAAAACAAGGGCTGGGAAGATGGCCTAGTGGCAAGAGTGCTTGCCTCATATACATGAAGCCCTGGGTTCAATTCCCCAGCACCACTTATATAGAAAATGGCCAGAAGTGGCGCTGTGGCTCAAGGGGCAGAGTGCTAGCCTTGAGCAAAAAGAAGCCAGGGACAGTGCTCAGGCCCTGAGTCCAAGCCCAGGACTGGCAAAAACAAACAAACAAACAAACAAACAAAAAACCACAAGGCAAGTATGCAAGTATGGGGTTTGGACAGATGGAGGAGAAAAAAACCCAACAAAATAAAAAACAACAACTGATGTTCAAGTTGGGGCTGGTGGGCTGGGCTGTGTGTCTGACCCACATCCAGTTCAGGGGCTTGAAAGCCTTCTCAGGCAGAGCTGGGGAACACCTTCAGATGTGATTTATGTACTGATTGCTGGTACTGGGACTTGAACTCAGGGCCTGAAGTCTGTCCCTTATCTTTTTCACTCAAGGATGGCATTTTATCACTTGAGCCATAGCCTCACTTCTGGCTTTTTGCTGGTTAATTGGAGATGAGATTCTCATGGACTTTCTTGCCCCAGCTGGCTTTGATCCCCCAATCCTTAGCCTCCTGAGTAGCTAGGATTGTAGGCATGAGCCACTAGAACCTGGCTTATAGGACACATTTTAAACAAAGTTTAGATTATGACTTTCAGACAAACATAAGATGAATACATGTCAAAATTATAATTAAGCTAGGTGCCTATGACTCACATTTGTAATCTTAGCTACTCAGGAGGCTGGAATCCGAAGGATCAAGTAGTAGACTGCCAAGCCAAGTGAGCAAGCTGAATGTGAGGTCTTGAGTTTAAACTCCAGTATCGCCACCACAAACAATAAAAAGTAAATTAAGTCCATCGTGTAATGAGCAATCCAGTAGGATATTTCAATTGGTTCAAAGGAAAATTCCAAGTTCCACATTTGCATAGGTCAGCCAGGAATCCTGAAACAAATGAATTTACAAACAGATATGAAGCCAGTTTGTCCACAGGGCACTCATCAATTGCACTCCATTAGACACAAGAAATTTACATTTCTACGAGCCTCTGCATTTTCAGTTTCCCATAATTTACATAGCTGTACAACAGCTCTTAGGCGGGTAAAGCAGCGATCACTCTGGTTGGTAAGTTAGAAAGGACACTCCAGGAGCATCTTTTGTCCCTTGTTCACAGTCTTTCCTGACAATTCTTTCTGACACTTCTTGGACCTGTCTGCAACATTCATCAGTAATGATGGCTTTGAGCTCCTCTTGCTTTGTAGTGTTGCCTCAGATCTCCCTAGCCTCTCTGACCATTCCAGCTCAGCAGAAGTGTTCTCCTCTGCCTCTGTCCATCCCTTCAATGTAGTTATTCTGCAGTGTTTTGTTCTCACCCCCTCCCTCCTTCTACCTATGCTTTTCGGGGCAATCTCATCTCTTCTTTTGTCTTCAAGCCACTGAAGGCCTAGCGATGACTCTCACACTTCTATCTCTATCTTTCTGAGCTGCAGGCTCACATTATTTATTTGTGTGTGTGTGTGTGTGTGTGTGCATGCACACCAGTCCTAGTGCTTGAACTCAGAGCCTGGGCACTGTCCCTTGACATTTTTGCCTATGATTGATACTCTTCCACTGCAGATGAGCATCTCATGGACTTCCTGCCTGGGCTGGCTTCAAACTATGATCCTCAAATCTTAGCCTCCTGAATAGCTAGGATTATAGACATGAGCCACTGGAACATGGCTTTAATACTTATATCTCTGTTTGTCTGTCTGTCTGTCTACCTACCTGCCTGTCTATATATCATCTATCTTTTCCTACCTAAACCTCATTTTTCCTTCTCTGGGTGCTGTAACCTATCACCTGAGTGCTAAATCCAAACCCTTGGGAGCCAGGTTTGCCTCTCCTCACGCCTTGTATCCACCACCTGCGGAATGCTTCCCTGCCCCCACCACTCCCCTACCTCCCTAGCTCCAGCCTGGCAGGTTCTTGCCATTTCCATTATCCCTGCTTGGTTCAGACTTCCTTCATTTCCCCTCTGGATTAATACCAGAACCTCCTATCTGATTTTATTGTCTCTAGCCTGACCCTATCTAATCCATACTTGACTCTGCTGCCGAAATAATCCTTCTAAAATGCAAATCTGATGTGATACTCTCATCCCCCAAATCACTCCGTGGCTTCCTGTCAAGGTCAGGATAAAATTAAGCCCATTAACGACTTGGTTCAGGGAGTCCAGGAACGTCATGAAGTCTTCAGTCGCTTTCTCTTCAAGCCTCCCTTCTGGTCAGTCCCTGCACAGGGCACGGGCCTGCTTTCAATGCCCTGTGATCTGAGCCAGGCTACCATTTGTCGCCCTAACATCTTTGGAATGAACTGGTGTGTTCTCTCCTCACAACATCTCTACCTCTCATCCTCATCCTCACCTAACTTGCTATTCCAGGTCATTGTACAAAAGCCGCTCTGAGCTCCATTCCTCCCAAGAGGTTTCCTCACCTTCTGTCCTGGTCTGGATTGAACACTCCTCGATACTTCTCTTTTGCACCCAGGTTTGGAACTACTGGTGTTTCTCGCCCCATGTGTTTATTCCATGGCTTTGCCAGCAGGCCAGGAAATCCTTGGATAGAACAGGCTGCTTCTTCTCCCCTCTGCAGTGTCCCTGGAGCTGACCTCAAATTGTGATCATCAGATCTCAGTCTCCTGTGTAGCTAAGACCCATAAGTGTGAGCCACTGCTGTCTTGCTCCTCTTTGCTTTCTAAGCAGTTTCCTTTGTGTTCTCCATTTCCTCTATTTCTAATTTCCTCTGTGGAAGTTTCACCCTGAAGCTCCTCATCCCTGTTTCGTATCTAGGGGGAGAAGAGGAATTGCAAGAAGGAGAATAATGCCAGGCAGGCACTGATGGCTCATTCCCACAATCCTAGCTCAGGTGGCTGAGATCTGAGGATCACAGTTCAAAGCCAGCCTGGGCAAGAAAGTCAGTAAGACTCTTAGGTCCAATTACCAGAAAAAAAAAGGGGGGTGGGTGGAGGTTTGGCTCAAGTGGTAGAGTGCTTACTTTGAGCAAAAAGAGCTAAGAGACAGTGCCATGGCTTGAGTTCAAGCCCCAGTACACACACACACACACACGTCTAGAGGTGTGGAGTGTCAGTTGTGCAAACCAAGCCAAATCACCCCCCTCAAAAAAAAAAAAGTGAATAGTAAGTGAAGAAAAGGAACTTATGGTGGATTGGTAATTCAGGGCTCTAGATCAATCTTTTAATCTCATCCATCAATGACACTAAAGTCTCAGAGGTCTGGATGAATTCCCTAAGGGATGTGTGGTCCAATGGCTGCTCTGTACTTGTTTGCAAATAGCCGCACGCTATCCCCCAAGAGTCTGCATGGAGTACCCTCTTAGCTAGAGGAGAAAGCCATTATTTGTGTTCTTCCAGAGTGCAAAGTGAAGCCGAGACCTCTGGACAGGGACCGGATGGATGCGAAGCTCGCAGCTTTTGCGCAAGGAAGAAATGCATTCAGGCCAAAGAGGGTAAAGGGGCGAGCAGAGGCGCCGAGTGCTTGCTGTGCTTCTCCTGGGAGAAGCCAGTACTTCCCAACCTGGAGCGGGCTGGGTGTCTGGGTCGCGGGGGGGTGGGGTGGGGTGGGGGGTGGGGGTGGGAGGCGTCCGGCGACTCCCCGGGGCGCGCGCGCTCGCGCGGCGGTCTCAGCCGGGTGGAGGAGGTCCGCGGTGCGGGCGCCAGCGGGGGGCGGCGGGAGCCCGCGGCGGTGGAGCCGCCTCGGCCCGGTGGCGGCCGCGGCCTCCTCCGCGCTGCTCTCCACGCCTGGTTTATTATGCACGAGGCAGGCAATTTGCCTTCTGCCCCGGGGACCCATCTCGGAGACAAGAAGGTAGTTTGTTCTCTGTAATGGCTTCTGCTGGAGTGTGGCGGGCCCGGCGCTAGCGCAGCGCGGGAGAGCGCGGCGGGCGAGGCGCGGGGTGGCACCATGCGGGCAGAGCCACCCAGCACTCGCCCAGGACCTCCGCCGCCACCCCTCCACCCGCCTCTGCTTCTCCTCTCTGCCCCCTTCCCCGGCTCTACTTTACCTTCTACCTTCTGCTCCCTCCTCCCCCCGTAGCTTCCTCCTCCTCTTCCTCCTTTTCCCCTTCTTTCTCCTTTTCTGTGCAGGTACTGGGGGCTTGAACTCAGGGCCCAGGCGCTGACCTAGCTATTACGCTCAAGGCTGGTGCTCTACTGCTTGAGCCACAGCTCCAGGTCTGGCTCTTTTTTTTTCCCCCTGGCTAAGTGGAGATAAGAATATTATAAACTTTCCTGCCTGCACTGGCTTTGAACTGTGATCATCTGAGCCTCCTGAGTAGCTAGGATGACAAGTATGAGCGGCTGGCGTCCAGCTCCTCTTTGCTTTCTAAGTCATTTCCTTTGTGCTCTCCATTTCCTGTCTTTCTGATTTTTGACTCTGTGTTTCTTTCTGCTCCTCCACCCTTCTTGGTTGAGGATCTGGGCGAGCCAGAAGGAGGCTGGAAGCCTGCAGGATGATTAAATTGTTCCACCGTGGGGTCCGACCGCCCCTACCCTGAGGAGGTCTTCTCTTTTGTCTCATTGGCCTCCTTACTGTCTTGTTTCCTCCCTGAGTGGAGCTTTGAACCTATGCTCACAAGGACACTTCTAGCATCCATCTCTTTCTTTCCAGATGATGGGAACTCTCGGAGATGGATCCTAAGAGTGAACAACCTTCTGGCCCCAGGTCTTCACTGCTGCCCTCTGCACCAGAAATGTGATCCTGGAGCCCAAAGTGCTTCTAGTAAGAGGGAGTGGGAAGGCAAGGGGAATCCTGCCAGGCTGGGCTGTTACCTTTCTGGGGGTTGCCTCTGTGTGAGAGGTAACAGACATGAGCCATACTGTGCTGTGGTGCCAGAACAGCTCAGGAACTGGAGGAGGCCGATGGAGGCTTCTGGTCCCAGTGGCCTGCTGGAGAGTCATTCCTGGTTCTCACTACCTCCACCCTCATCCTGGCCATCGATGCTATCTCCCCAGACTGTGGCATCCATGGAGTGTGTGAGCACCAAGCAGATACCTGCTATTTACATAGACGCCAGAGAACCCTCACATCTCACCCCCTAGTCCCACTTCTTTCATAAGTAAAATAACCTATGGGTCTGTCTTAGGGGCATGAACCAATGAGAAGACCCAGGCAGGAGACTATCTACAGGGCCTTCCTGGAAGGCTCTGTGTAGGAGAGGGGATTCATGAGCACTGTGAAGGGAGTGGCTGAGTAGGCCGGGAACACAGAAGGAAGAGGAGCAGGGGTGCTTTGTGGCGGAGCTTTGCTTTCGTGGGTATAAAAGAAGCAAGGGAAGCTGGGCACCAGTAGCTCACACCTGTCATCCTAGCTACTCAGGAAGCTGAGATTTGAGTATCACAGTTTGAAAGCCAGGCCAGGGTGATGTCTGTGAGACTCTTGTCTCCAATTAACCAGCAAAAAGCTACAAGTGGAGATGTGGCTCAAGTGGTAGGGCAGCAGCCTTGAGTGAAGATACCGAGAGAGAGTATGAGGCCTTGATTTGAAACTCCAGTAGTGGCAACAAGCAAACAAACAAGAAAACCAAAATGAAGCAAGGAAGCTGGTCCAGGTGGGGACCAGGCTAGCTAGAAATCAAAGGTAGGTGGTGACATCCATGCCCATAGGACACCCTTCCAGGTGATGTCCTCAGTGTGTAGGAAGCTGGAAGTGCCTCAGGGAGGAAGAGCCATAAGAGCATGCCAAGCAGAGCCAGCAAGGCCTGGGGCAGCAGACAGGAAGACACTTGCTGCCCAGATGAGGATTTGACCAGAGTCCACTGGTCCAGGAGCCAGTGTTTCACGTGGCCTGGGGTGCAGGAGGAGCTGTGCTGAGTTGCACCTGGGCCTTCCTTGCTGAATCCCTGGGGTTTCCTGTCAGGTGGGGAAGGGGCGTGCCTTTGGAAGAATTTGGAGTGTTACTTTCCAGGTATTCTATGCTGTTTTTCAGGAAGGGAACAGTGGCTTCTTACTGACAGGCTGGGACATGTGCGTGCACACGTGTATGCATTGTGATCTTGTGTGGAGAAGGGACCGGGATGTGACCAGATGGGAGTATGGTTGGAAGACTGCAGGAATGGGGTTGCTGCAGAGAGGAGTAGGAATTGGAAGCACCTAGCAAGCTCACCCCTGGTCCTGGAGAAAGAGGAGGAGCCCAAGGGAGGCAGAGAAGCTCAGGGTTCTGAGGGTTACCAACAGACAAGGCCCAGGAGCAAGGAGGAGCGTGAATGGGCCTGGGTAGAAGGATTTTTTTTTTTTCCCAGGTTATAGAGCTTAGGAGAGAAAACCTAGGAGTGGGAAGGAGGCAGGCAGGAAGGGAGAGAGAAGGCAAATGCAGGCGCCTGGAGAATGAAGGGAAAGCCCAAGGACAGAGTAAGAAGACTGATTGAGAGAGGCAGGCTTTGTTCATTCGTTAGGAACCTGTGCTCTGCCTGTGTGAGTCCAGAGCTGAGGGAAGGAAGAAGGGGGTTCCTGCCAGGGGGTCTTATGACAACCTCAGAGATGGTTGTTCATCTCTCCAAGGGGTTCATAGGAGGCCAGAAGAAAGAAAGAGCAGGAGATTGACAAGCATTATATAGGGAAGGAGTTGGGCAGAAAGGAGCAAATCAGAGAAGCCACCTGCTGAAGCTCTTTCTGATCCAGCCCTTGGAGGACATTTAGTGACTTCTACCTTGGTGGCACCACCCAGAGGGTCCCCTTTGAGGGTATACAGCCAACTATGATGCCCAGATCCAGACGTTCGGCATGCATAAGATGGTCCATGAATAACTGAATGAATTTGTGTGCCTTGTACCAAGTAAGATCCCCTTGAGGAAACTTATCCTTGAACTCGGGGCCTGGGTGCTATCCCTGAACTTTTGTGCTTGGCGTTCAAGCTGTACCCTCCTCGAGCCACATCTCTACTTCTGGCATTTTTGGTGGTGAATTGGAGATAAGAATCTCATGGACTTTCCTGCTGGGGCTGGTTTTGAACCACGATCCTCAGATCTCAGCCTCCTGAATAGCTAGGATTATAGGTATGCACCATGAGCCTGCGACTTGAGCTTTTTTGTTTTCTTTCTCTCTCTCTTTTTAAAAATAAAGCTTAATATGTTTATGGGTTTGATTTATTTTTATTAGCTTCCATGCTGGTCAACAGAAAATAATTATAAATCCAAGATTGTAGTGAAAATTACTACCATTTTTTAAAAAGAGCATAACAAGTTTAGAAGCTACACATACATTGTCTTCTGGGCTTTTGCCTGAGAATATTAAAAAAAATGCTGTCATGCCACAGAAAAGGTTTTAATCGGAAAGGAAAGGGGGAAACAGAGAATGATGGAAGTAGAGAGAGTGTGGACAAGAACTCAGAGACACCCAGTGAGGACCTGAATTTCCCATCAGCCCCTGGGTCAGAACTACGATCAGGGGTGGGGCCCCTTCCAGTCTGTGGGTGCTTCCTTCCCAGGGGGCCCTGCAGAGAATTGTGTGTCTGGTCAGCATTGCCATGAGCAGTCCAGCCCTGGCCGCCCATAGAGTAACCAACTCTAAACCAGGGAAATCGTGCTGCTCCTTCTATCTCCTTCCTTCCTGGAAGGGCTGCTCCCCAGCCCATTTGTGCTTCTGCCATAGCCCACCCCAGTTCTTCCCAGTTGCCTTGTCTGCCCCGCCTTGTAGATGAGTAATGGGTCAGCTGGCCCAGCCTTGCCCCCTCCCACTGGGCTACACCCCATGCCTTGCACCCTCCTCCCCTACAGAATCTGGAGGTTGCCGTGCGGGGAGAAGGGTAAGGCAAGACACCATTTGTCTTGGCATAATTATCTGTCAGGTACAGCTCGTGAGACCTCAGCTGCCTCCCCCCAACCATGCCAGAAAATAAATGACACCCATGCACACACAGACAGGGCCGGCACCATCTTCCCTGGCTCTGCCCAGTGAGGCCTGCATGCAGCCTCCACCCGCCCTCCCCTTTTCTCGTCCTGGCGCGCTTCAGCTTTCATCTCTGCAGCTCAGGTTCCTGGCTGGTAAGGGGGGGTGGAATGGGGGAGTCCATTTGGCTTCTAAGGAGTCCTGGATACAGAGACAGAAAGAAAACAATCAGAAACTCCTGACATGTTGGATGAGAGAGGCTGAGGAGGGAGAGAGGCCTCAGAGTTGCCTATAATTTCTAAAATGGACTGTAATGTGACTACAGCTCCAAGGCACGGAGTCTCTTTCTCAGTAATGGTGATGACAGGCTGCTTTTAGGACACAGCACGCTGGTTCCAGGCACCGTGATAAGCTCTTTATAATGTGGCTCAACAAACCCAGCCAGAGAAACTGTATGGTGGATGTGTTTATTCTCACCAAGAGGATGAAGACTTGGTGACTCGGAGAAGGGCAGTGATGTGCCCTGGTCACACAGCTAATTCTCATACCCAACTCCTAGCCTAGCTCTTTGCCCTTATGGGAACATGAGAGGCTACACATGCCGCTGAGGACTGGGGCCCAGGCCCTGAGGAGTTCTGTGCCCAGGTCCCCGTGAGCAGTCCAGTGAGGCCCAAGACTGTGGTTTCCAAACCTGAATGGAAACACAGTGGATCACAAAGGAAGCCGATTTTATTGAAATATAGTTGTTGAAAGAATCCCCAAACAAACTTGTGGCACAGTGATCTACCACCTTCTCTAACAATGCATTCAACAGGCAGATTGAACAACAGCTATCATTTCCAAGTTGTGGTGAATATAAACAATATTTCAGGAGACCAGTACCCACAATAGGATATGGCAACATTCTCATTTCTATTAGTGACAGAGACACAAGTATTGTTAATATCACTGGGGCTTCTAACAAGAAATGGATGAATACTGCGTTCACTTAGAGCTGTGCCTGCATGTAGTCACTTCTCATCCAAGTTCTCAGAACTCCCCCAAACTATGGGTCCCAGATTAACAGTACAAGCAATCCATTGACATACACTTTTGTGATTAGTTTTTGATTGTGCATGCTGGTACTGGGGCTTGAACTTAGGACCTTGCACTTCGAGATGAGAGTCTCACAGGCATTTCTGCCAGGGCTGGCTTTGAACCACAATCCTCAGATCTCAACCTCCTGAGTAGCTAGGATGACAGGTATGAGCCACTGATGCTTGGCTTTGATTTCAATTTCACAAGATCAACCTAGGAGCAGACATTACGGGGAGATTAAATCAAGTCTTCTTTTGGACACAAGGTTTGGGAGTACATGGGCTGTCCTTTTTCTTGAGTCTGCCTAGGAGGTGG
The DNA here is from genome assembly GCF_023159225.1 of Perognathus longimembris pacificus. Taxonomy (NCBI): domain Eukaryota; kingdom Metazoa; phylum Chordata; class Mammalia; order Rodentia; family Heteromyidae; genus Perognathus; species Perognathus longimembris. Next base: position 38,250,849 of record NC_063171.1, on the reverse strand, counting down.
CCATTTTTATGAATGAGGCATCCAAGAGGTGTGGCAGTTGAGTGCCCTGCCTGCCTGACAGTCCCAAGGCAGAAGGGGTAGAAGCAGGGCTTGAACCCTTCTGGGCAGTACCTCCGAATCTGTGCCTGTGATGCATGTGCACAGGGCAGCATGTCAGGCCTGCCTTTCTTCAGCTTTCCCCTGGCAAGGCTGCAGTCCCCCTCCACACAGCACGGTGGGGCCCCTTACTGTGGCCTGCCCTGGGGTAACACACTGCTGGGGAAGGTTTGCCTGGGCGTCAGGAGTGAGCCAGGCAGCCCCTTCAAGCCCAAGAGAAAGGCTGCTTCATCATTTGGTGGGACAAGACAAAACCATGGGCCTTTACAGGGCGGGGAAGCAGATTTTCTAGAAGCCTTTGTGGCTGTCCTGTAGCAGGCTGGATACACTGGCCAAACAAAGCCTTTGGTGACAAGCATGCTGCTCTGATGTCACTGGCAGTTGAAATGGGGTCTTCTTGGGGTTGTCCAGTGGAGAGAACGCAGGCCTCAGACACAGAAGAGGAGGGGTAGCTCACACTTGCTTTGGGACCTTAAGGGAGTGACTATACTTCTCTGAGCCTGTTTAGAGAGCACTCTCATAAGAGCGTTCTGTGTGTTCTCAGGAATCAGATCATGTAGTCACTTGGAAGCACTACAGTGTTGCATAGCTTTAATAACTATGGATAGGAAAGTAAAATACAGGGATTTCCAGGTCACTTGCACTGAGCAATAAGTAAATATGAGAGCCCCCCGCCCCCCCCCCCCCACCTTCCTCCAACTGCAACAAACTTGCCTTTGCTTAGTCATGGCTCATTTGGGAACCAGAGCTAGGCATTTATACTTTTCTGCCTACAGTCAAAAAAGATTGACCCATTTGGCTTTCCTGCCTAAGATAGTAACCACAAGAACTGCACTGGAGTCTTCACAGAACTCTTTTATGTTTCTTTCTTCAGTTCTAGCAAGTGGGTGTATCTATTTCTCCTGCTTCATTCATTAGGAAATGGAGACTCATTTATGCAGGGAATTTGTGGCCAGGCAGGGTGAGAAGTCCATCTTTAGACTCCTTCCAGTTTCTAGTTGTAGTAGGATAGATTAATGCTATGTGCATGCGTACGTGTGTGTGCATGCGTCTGTGTGTGTGTGTGTGTGTGTGTGTGTGTGTGTGTAGGCAGTAGTGATATAAGTGATGCAAGGGAAGGTGATACTGAAATCCTTCCCGCTTGAAGGGCAAATGATGCGGGGCCTGGTCACTGATGTTTCTTACTTTCGTGTGGGGACTGACCCTCCCCTTCTCGTGGCTGGGAAATGTCATGGCTCCTAACACACGTGTTGAAGGGAAACATTCTCTCAAGTGACTTTTCCTGCTTTGGTTCTAAGCAATCCGCTGTTCTACTGGTGGGAGACTTCTGCCCTCTGGTGGTAAGAGAGGAGACGTACAGACGTGCTAACAGTTTTGGGGCTTGGCTGTTCCCAGCAGGTCCCCATATTAACATGGATTATCACTTGTGGCACAGTGCTTTTTCTTTCATTCGTGTGTGTGTTTGCACTGGGGCTTGAATTCAGGCTATGGTGCTGTCTCTCAGCTCTTTCTGTTCAAGGCTAGCATTCTACCACTTGAACCACACTTCCGCTTCTGATGTTAATTGGACATGAGAGTTTCACAGACTTTTCTGCCCAGCCTAGCTTTGAACCACGATATTCCTGAATAGCTGGGATCACAAGTGTGAGCCACCACACTTGGCTTGCATGAGGCTTTTGACAGGATGTGCCCCGGGCACAGGCAGGACACAAAGACCTTGGCCACCACAGAAGGTTTTGTCACACCTCACACTTTTTCATTCCATAGATCCTACACTCTGTTCACTGCACGCCAGAGAAAGGAAGAACTGCTCAGGTAATGGTGGGGGGAAGCCATGTTTCAAGAACTGGGGTACCCAATCTTAGCCAAGCACTAATTTACCACCAGACCCAGACCAGCATGTGGCATGAGGTATCTTCTTTAAGTCTCACACTATCCTGTGAAATAAATTCAATTTGCTTTTGCAGATAATGAAATAGAGGCCTAGCAAGTTTCAACCTGTGGATTCTCAAAGCTTTCTCTCCCAAGACTATAATCGTGGAAATGATGAAAGATCCCAAAGAACTTTGGTTATGTGGGTTATATTTACTTACATTAGGAAAAAAAGAGGGAGAGGAAACCCCTAAATTAAAAAAATATGAATTTATTAATTCATGTAGAAATAACAATATAAGTCATATGTTATCATAAATAACAACCTATGTAGACAGAAACATGGCCATATTTAGATGGTTGCAAATCTCTTTAATATGCATAATGCAGGCTCTCCAAAACATGTCTGTGTACCCATGAGAGAAGAAACATGAAAAGGGAAAATACCATCTTGTATTTTCTGGAGAATCCCCAGGGATCCCAGGAACATATTTTGAGAACCACTGGCTGAGATAATTTGCTTGTGGGTTTACAGCTGAAGTGAAGCAGTGGGGACAAGATGCCCCCTCCCCCCAAGCCTGCGTGACCTCCAAGGGTCCTCTAGGCTGCCCCTCCACAATCAGCATGGGCTTCACTTAACCTCCTGGGCAGCAGGGCCCTCCTTGGTGATGAGAGGGGAATTGTGCGTTGCCCGGGGCACTCTGGCTCTGACACTGTGTGAGTCTGTCTGAATGATGACAGGCAGGCGGCAGCGATTCTCAGAGGCTCATCCCCATCCTGGGACTCCATGGCTGTGTGCTTCAGTGGGCTGGAACAGAAAGATGGCATCGAGAGCAACAGAGAAAGACAAGTGGGAATCTTTTTCCACTCTAGGTCTTCCAGATAAATCAGCGCGGCCTTTTCTGGAAGCTCTGCAAGTCCCAGAATTTTCAGGAAGCCTTTTTTTTTCTTTCTTTCTTTTTTTTTTTTTTTTCTGGAAGGCTGGCATTCTGTTATCTGAGTTACACTTCTACTTCCTGCTTTCTTCTGGTTATGTGGAGATAAGTCTCAGACTTTCTTGTCCTGTTTGGCTTGAATCTCACATCTCTACCTCTGGCGGAGCAGGTGTAAGCCTGGCTCTCCTATTGCTACTGATTGCCTTCAGATAAAGTTCTGAAGGTGGACCTCTCTAAATTCTGCTCTTTCCACCCATTTCACATCACTCTTCTGTGCAGAGAGCATCTTACCAAAGGGCATTTGATTGGAAGAGAGTAGGTGACATCACAGAAACAGGCAGTACCAGGAACAGGAACAGAAACTTCAGACAGTTGTCACTCACCTAGTGTTTTAACTGGTCCTTTTGATTCAGTCTTTCCTCACTGTTATTCTGACATCAACAATGCCAGATTGATCTTGAATGCTTTGTCAGGTCCCTTCTCAGAAACCTTCCCTGTCTCCTCCCTCGTTGAAATGGAACATCCTAGGTTGGCATTCAAGATCCTTTACTACTGATTGGTACAGTACAGGACTCTTTTCTTAGCTTGGTTTTCCACTGATTCCTTCATGCTTACTTATCATACCTCTAATGCTCATTCACCCTATGCCCAGGCTATCACTTTCCCTAACATGGCACCAGCTTCAGGAAGCTAGGCCTGCTTGTTGGAGCCCATAGGGTACCCCTAGCCTCACACCCTAGTGCATCCCATCCATGACTTTTCTCAGAAAAGCACTGGGGTTGTTATTGGTCTAAGGGAAGCTCTTAGCCCCACCAGGACTGAGGTTCCCTGAAGGAGTTGCAGCACCTGTCTGGTTTTCATTGCCTTCCCTGTCTGGTCCCTGTTGTCCACTGGATGCTGTAGTGGCCAAGACTCGATGTCTTGATCCTGACAGGGGCAGGAACTGGAGCAGTGGGTGTCACGAGGTACCAAAGGTAGGGGCTACAGAGACTAACACGGGACACTGAGTCAGGGAAGTTGCTTCTCATCTCCCACAGTGAATGCACCCCAAATGCAATGCATGCTAAGGACATTTTAGAGCAAAAGGACTTCTGAGAGAGAAGGAAGAACTTACTCAAATTAAGACATGGCAAATGCAGGAGGCAAAACAATTTAGGCTCTGTTGTGAAACTGGAAAGACCAGCCTCTCTGATGTTCCTAAACTTGAGAGTGCTCTCTATAAGAGCAGCATGACATTTTTGTAGGGTAACTACTCAGAACAGAGACATCATAGAGGTGCTATGAGCCTGCATAGAACCGACTCTCTGTCTCTGTCTCTATTTCTCTCATACACACATGTATATAAGCACGCATGTATGTGTTGTCTGTCATGGGGCCTTGAACTCAAGGCCCAGACACTGTCCCTGAGCTTTTTCACTCATGCTTTTTCACTCTACAACTCTGAGCCACAGAACACTTCTGGTTTTTTATTAATCCTGGTAGTTAATTGGAGATAAGAGTCTCACAGACTTTCCTGCTTGGGCTGGCTTCGAACTGTCATCCTCGAATCTCAGCCTCCAGAGTAGTTAGGATTACAGGTGTGAGCCACTGGTGCCTGGCTCTCAATATATTTGTTAAATCCCCAAATTTCCAGTCCATGATGATTTGCATTATAATGGAAAACTTGGTATTGGTCCTTTATGGAGTTAGGAGGAGTAACTAGCTAGCTATTAGAACGTGAGGGAGAGGGTCCCCTTTGCTGTTACAAGGATGTTTCCTGACCTTTTGCTGCCATCTGGTGGCTAGAAGCTTACAATGCAGTCTAGTTGGCTTGGACAATGAGGTCCCAAATAATGGAAATTTAGGAGAATGTGGGGTGCATGAGGCATTTGGGGACTGTGGAAATCTTGGAGGATGGAATAATATGAGGCTTAGCTCTATGTGAACATGATGACTTATAGGCTATGGGAAATAGGAGCACTCTAGCTCAGAGTCCTTACTTAAAGAGTCACGGGCTATGTAGCCCGTGCTGGCCTTGATTAAACTCACAATATTCCTGCTTCAGCCTCCTTAGTGCTAGATCACAGGTGTGATCACCACACCAGACTTACTGTAGTCTTTTAGCACATACATGTAGCTTGTATGTGAAAGAAGATACTATCTACAAGAGCTTTAGAGATCTCCATACAGTTGGCTGGGTGTCCTTCTATTCCATTAAGGCACATGACCCTCCTTTTATAGGCCTTTGTATCTGATGTCAGTCTAGGGTGCTTTGCCTTCCCCCTGCTGCTGCTCATCTGAGTCATGTCCTCTGGTCCATTAGCTCTCAGTCTAAGCATTACTTGAGTACCTATAGGCTCCTCTGATACACACTTTCATCTCTTGGGTGAATAGGACATCCACAGGGTAGCTTAGGAAGACTTGGAGGGTTTCAGGAGTGCTGAGCCTCTCTCTGCCAGCTACAACGCATGCACAGACCTACAAGGAGCTTCTCTCTGCACAGAGATGCATGGAAGCTATTCCCCGTTCCCAATCCTTTCTGAGGGGGCCGTGCTGCAGGACCACTCGTGGTGTCTCCCAAGGGGGTCCAAGCTTCCAGGGGTTTCCCTTCTTCCTTGGCCATAAGGCTTCTCAGTCTATCTGCCAAGCACTCGTGGTTGGTTTCTGCTGAAGCTGGTCAACCATGAAGGCAGGGCGGAGCCTTGAACGGGATGGACTCTCTTTTGTCTGAGAGCAACACCAACCTCTTGGCATCAAGGGACCGAGTTACTCCATATCTATGGGTTAAAAGCGGAGAGGAAAGAGTGAGCCATGGTTTGAGACACAGCCTGCATGGCCCACATCCACAAGGAACATATTCTTGTGCTCAAACACAGTTCTATGATTCTAAGCCAAGGAGAAAGCTTTAGAGTAGCCCTCCAGCTGAGCCTCCAAGGTCAAGGTCAAGGTCAAAGTCAAGGGTATATGAGGGTGGGGGTAAGAGGCCATTTGATACAATGCTTCTAGGAGACAGGGCTTAACAATGGAGCTGAACATATTGGTTTTGTTTCCAGAAAAAGGCTAGATGTGTGTGTGTGTGTGTGTGTGTGTGTGTGTGTGTGTGTGTGTAAGAGAGAGAGAGTTTTGGGGCTTGAACTCAGGGCCTAGGCACTGTCCCTGAGCGTTTTTTGCTCAAGGCTAGCACTCTACTACTTGAGCCACAGCACCACTTCTGGCCTTTTCTGAGTTGTTTATTGGCAATAAGAATCCCACAGATTTTTCCTTCCCGGACTGGCTTTGAACTGTGATCCTCAGATCCCAGCCTTGTGAGTAGCCACAATTACAGATGTGAACCACAAGCTCACAAATAGATTCTTCTTACCATAACCCAAGCCCAGTAGGCTGAGAGTATGGTTCAAAAAAGAGATTGCTACTTTAGTTTGGATTTCATTTGAAAAGAGAGTTAATTTGTTCCAAATTCAGAAAAGATAAAAAAGGAAAAATGATCACTTTAGAGTATGCTATTTTTAAATTCTGCCAACCCATTAAGTTGGAGGATGAGAAAAAAATACTTGGTGCTTTCAAGTCATTTTTTGGAGAAGAAATACTCTATCTCCAGCACTTTGTGAGGAGGAATTCAGGGCGGGAGACCTCTCCCATTCCAAATGATCTGTAACTGGGATTCTGGGCAGCTTCATTGTAAACTTTGAGGTGTTGTGAGCATCCAATAACTTCAATAGTCAACACATGCCCAATTTAGGGAAAGTTGGGCTTTGTAATCAATTTGTAATTCCTTGTACACTTGTTCATTTCCTCTGTCAATGCAGAAACCAAAAGCCATGTATAGTTTCCGTCTAGAAGATTCACAGGAAGAAGACATTAACACCCAGAAGCTGAGTCCCACCAAAGAACAGCTGTAAGAGAGGCGAGGGTGGAGGAGGGGAGCGAAGTCTGTGGGTAGCATCTGGCATTGGTGGAAGCTGAGTGGTTGAAGGAACTCTTCTTCAGGCTTCAGGCTCCAGGATGGTTCCAAGATGGCCCTTGGGGCTGCCAGGTCTTCACTTCAATGGGATTCCACAGATGTTTATGCCAGCAGAATTGCTCCTGGTTCTATGTTCTTATTGCCTTTGTATTTAGTGACTTTACAGATTACAATGAGTAGAGTGACCAGAGTTATGAGGAGTAGAAAGAAGAAGAAAACTTGTATTGGGTAGCCAGGGTCAAATATGGCAGTAATGACTGTTTTCTTATCCCACAGAAAGTCTGGGAGCTGTGGGAAAGTCATAGGTTTCTGAGAGTGAACTGAGATAGAGTGTGAGCAGAATGTTCACACCACCAGGAAAGCACAAGAAGGCTGGACTTGCTCTTTGTTATTCCCTTGGGAGGATGTGTGCAGCTGCAGGCAAATATCTATGGATCCAGTTCCTCTCAGGAGGCCATTTTCTTCTGGATTAATGGAAAAGCCAGAGATGTTTTCCCAGCAACCTTGATCAACAACTTTCAGGGAAAGATAGGATAGTTAGTAAACTTGTGGCCCGGTGAAGGGTGAGGATGAGGCCCAGTTGACCTAAAAGTTCCCATTCAGAAACCTCTGCCCTCTGTGCATCCTTTCCTTCATCTTTGACCTCTAGATGGTAAAGGATGTTCCCCAACTGACTGGAGAGTCCCAAATCCATTATCTTTATACAGCTTTTTTGAATGTGTGTGTGCATGTGTGTGTGTGTGTGTGTGTGTGTGTGTGTGTGTGCTTGTACTGGTACTGAACTTGAACTGAGGACCTGGGCATTGTCCATTAGCTTTTTCACTTAAAGCTGATGCTTTACTACTTGAGCCACAGCTCCTCTTCTGGCTTTTTGGTGGTTAATCAGAGATAAGAATCTCATGGACTTTCTTGGGTTTGAACCCTGATCCTTACATCTCAGCCTCTTGGATAGCTAGGATTATAGGCATGAGACACTGGTACCTAGCTCAGGATTTTCTGGTACTTTTTACACATCATTACTGTCTCATTTTAGACTATTTCCAACCTTCTCTCACAAAGAAACCCTGTACCATTAACACTTTTTATTGTCCCTTGTTTCAGGGACATTGAGCTTTTCTCTCAACCACACCGAGCTTCCCAGTCTTTTTTTTTTTTTTTTTTTTTGGCCAGTCCTGGGGCTTGAACTCAGGGCCTGTCCCTGGCTTCTTTTGGCTCAAGGCTAGCACTCTGCCAACTTGAGCCACAGCGCCACTTCTGGTCATTTTCTATATATGTGGTGCTGAGGAATTGAACCCAGGGCTTCATGTATACGAGGCAAGCGCTCTTGCCACTAGGCCATATCCCAGCCCTCTTTTGTTTTTCTCTGTGATCATCCACTCGTGCTTCATACAAAGGTGTGGTTTGATTATGAACTCCTAAGTCACTGTAGACAGGGATTCATAAGCTTTTACAACTGGCATGCAATAATCTTCGCCAGAGCTCTGGACTGGGTTGCTTCCTGTGTATTGCCAAGGTTAGGTGCTTGACTTGTAGGAAAGGGCAATACAGCCAATCTTCCTCTATACCTACTGTCAAGAGAGATCCAGGTTCGGGGCTGGGGATATGGCCTAGTGGCAAGAGAGCTTGCCTCGTATACATGAGGCCCTGGGTTCGATTCCCCAGCACCACATACACAGAAAACGGCCAGAAGTGGCGCTGTGGCTCAAGTGGCAGAGTGCTAGCCTTGAGCAAAAAGAAGCCAGGGACAGTGCTCAGGCCCTGAGTCCATGGCCCAGGACTGGCCAAAAAAAAAGAGAGAGAGATCCAGGTTGAACCATTCTTCATGTATTTTTTAAAGAGGCAGAGCCCAGAAATGGAATCCCATTGATGTACCAGGCAGCTTGAAGTCCCTCTAGAGTCCTCAGGATCCCTCTCCCTGGAACCCTATTTAGTCTCCACCCCATTGAGGAAGCATTTACCACTGTCTGGGCCAGCATGTATGGATGGCTTGGATGTAGGCATCTACAAACCTAGTAGAATAAGGAAATGGCCTGTAGTCTGTGGGAACACTTTCTCTACCTTCCTAAGGATGTCTTTCTTGAAGTAGGAACTCTATCAAACTGAGGCTCCTGGCCTCTCTCTGCAGTGGCTTCCTCCCTTCTCCCAGAATGCAGAAAGACCCACTGACATCCCTCTCTTTGGTAGTTTTAAAGCGAGTGAGAGGTCTTCGGTTTTCCATCAGTAGTTATGATGGGTTGAGTCAGTCTACACCAAGATGGTTCTCTACCAGTTATTTGGGAGTACAGGTGGGTCTACATCTGCCTCACTTCTCATCTCAACCGCTAGACATGCAATCAGGAGGCACAGACCACTTCAATCTCCAGCACGTGAGTCCTCCATGAACTCTGGGCCAGGTCTGAGTCTTCTCATCTAGATGAAGGTCAAGGGCTCAGGTGCCTCCAGCTTCCTATGTCTCTTGGGCCCTGAGAACATTTAGTTTACATTCCTAAGGTAGATGAGAGAAAATTAAAGTTTACTGAGCTCCCATTAAGATGCTAGCCTAGATGCTTTGACATGTTATTTTATTTATAACAGCAGCCTTGAGAGGGAGTAATAACAATAATTTATTACATTATTTCTTTCCATCAGCTTACTGGTGTAAGTGCTTTACCTGAATCAGCTTGCTTCATCCTCTCAGGGAGTGGAGGCCCGAGGAGACTGAAAACAATTGCTCTAGGTCATGGAAAAATTAGTTTTGGAAATCAGGCAGTTAATTTAGGATTTAAAAACGAATTCAATTCCTAATGCACTTTCCATTACAGGGTTATTTTATCTTTCAGGCGTCCTAAGTTTCATTTTTAAGTAAAAGTTATATATATATATATATATATACACATAAATATTTGTTTTAAAATAGATAATAAATGATTACTTTAGTCAGGGAAATGTACATGTCCACTTCCTTAAGTAGTTATCTTCCCCTCCTCCCACCAGTGGGGAGAGAATATGGAAATGTACTCTCTAAGCAAAGTTCCCACATAATGTGTGTGTGACAGTAATGTCAGTTTATCTCGAATCACCAAAATCCCATTCTTGGGTACCTGCAAGGATTCTTAGGCCTTCAACGAATTACAGCTCAATCAGTGCTTTCACTCAAGGGGCAAACCTTGACCCTTGTATACCTGTCTGTACTTCTGTCTTTCCCTAAACGGCTGAAGAATTTCCCCCTCTCCCCTTCCCTTCTTCCCTGTTTTTTAAGTTGTCTGAACGCTGCCAGTGCAGTGGGTGTCCTGCAGGCAGTCTTCCCCATCAAAGCTGCAATGATCTCATCATCCTAAATCAATATTCTTCCAGCCCATTATGGTTGTTCTTCCATTCATTTATTCACTTATTCATCCCAGCACATTTATTGAAAATCTATTTGCAAAAGAGATGGAGCTTCGGAGCTCTGGGAGAAACAACCATAAATCAGAGATGAAATCTGGAGGAGCCTACGTGACAGTGTGTGGTGGGGTTGTCAGGCAGAAGTGGAGACAAAACCATGGCTCTTCACCAGTGTAGGCACAGTCCTGGCATGAGGCAGGAAACAGATGCACACCACATGCTACATTTCAACATGATTGCCAGCGATATGTGTATTATCTTACTTAATGTCCAAGGGGACAGTGTTCCTCCCTGCAGCTGTGTTTTGAACCTTATCCCTTTTGTCTTAGGGAGTCTCTTTGTCTATATTTTAATCCTCCTTCTCCTCCTTTGCCTCCTCCTGCTCCTCTTTCTTCTTCTCTTCCTCTCCTCCTCCTTCTTCCTCTTCTCTACCTCTTCATCCTCTCCTCCTCCTCTTCCCCTTCTTCCTTCTTCTCTTTCTCTCCTCCTGCTCCTGCTCCTCCTCTTCCTCCTCTTCCCCTCTTTCTTCTCCCCCCCCCCCCCAGTTACCAGTTCTTACACTCAGAAATTTGCATTTGCTCAGCGTGTTTGTACACTTAAAAAAACAAACAAACAACTCAGGACTTTGCATTTTCTTGGCTTATATGGCATTTGAACTATTCCTCCAACCCAGCTTTTTGATAGTTAATTGGAAATAGAGTCTTGTAAATTTGTCTGCTAGGGACAGCTTTGAGCCATGTTCCTCAGATCTCAGCCTCCTGAGTAGATAGGATTATAGGCATGAGCCACCAGTGCCCAGGTTTAATGTCTTTTTTTCTGAAAGGTCTCTCCTTCCCATAGAAATGTTGGTATTATTATTCATATTAATATTTTTGAGCACTTATGATGTGCTAGGCAGGTAGTATATGTGGTAGGTAGAGTAGTGCCCTCTTGCAAAGATGTCCATACTCGGATCTGCAGAATCTGTGGCTCTGTTGCTGTATATGATAAGTCAGACTTTGCAGACGTGTGAAATGAAGGATCCTGAAATGAGGAGGTTATCCTGGATTATCTGAGTGAGATTCAAGTGTCCTTAGGAGCATCAGACAAAAGGAATGTGAAGACAGAAGCAGAGGGACACGGAGAGAGGAGCAGCGAGGTTGTGAGAAAAGGATGCAGGCAGGAGCAGATGCTAAACTGTAAGATTGAGCAATGGAGACCTAAGAAATATTAGAACCTTCTAGAAACTGGAAAAGGGAAGGAAATAGAGTCTTCCCTAGAACCTCCAAAAGAAATGTACCCCTGTGTACCTATTTTAATACCTCTGGCTTCCAGAAGTGTATGACGGTAAGTTCGTGTTAAGTTACTAAGCTTTTATACTACGTTACAGCATTGACAAGAAATGAGTACACAGTGTTCTCTTTCCCTTTCCAGCAAAGCCTAGCTTTCTAGAAAAGTTTCCGTGTCCATCCCTCCCAAACATACATTGATCTCCTTCCATTCTCCCCATGCCATCACTTTCTCCTCTGACAAATGCCTTTATTTTTTGCCAGTCCTGGGGCTTGAACTAGCTTTTGTGCTTAAAGCTTGCACTCTACCACTTGAACAACAGCTCATTTCCAGTTGTTTAGGTGCTTAATTGGATATAGCTCACTGACTTTCCTGACCAGGCTGACTTTGAACCAAGATCCTCAGATCTCAGCCTCCTGAGAAGCTAGCATTATAAGCATAAGCCACCAACACCACTACGACTAACAACTTCTTCATCTCAAATACATGACTACTCCTCAGATTTTACCTTGGTTTCAACATTGGCCAAATTCTCTTCCTTGAAATTCCTTCTTCCCTGAGCTTTAGAGGCACCTGTCTGCACAAGTTTCCTTCTACCTTCTCCTTAGCTAACTTGTATCCAGCTGTTCATTCTGTTTGGTGTTTTCTCAGAGCACACCCTCAAATGATCTTTTAAAATCTTCTCTTAGTAATCTCCCCCATTTTCATGACTTCAGTGGCAGTCTAAGTACCAATGGCTGTCCAGTCTGCACTGATTCCTAGATTTCATTCCTAATTTCAGAGGCATAAACTCACCTTCATTAGTTTAACCTTCAACTCTCTGTAAGCCTCTTACATGCCCACCATATCCAAACTCATTCAAAATTATATTTTGATTTGAATCTGCTTCTCCCTCATCATCTGGTCTCCCAGCTAAGAATAGGGGAGTTGTACCAAGTGCTTTTTCTTCTTGACTCAGCTTCAATGTCCTGCCAACTTCCCTTCTGAAATTTCCTTCTCCTTTACCCCATTGCTTCTACCTAGCTCAGACTTGTTTCCTAGTCCTCCTCATTTCTTTCTTGGCTCACTGAAATAGTTTATCAGCTGTTTTTCTCATATCTAGTAGTCTTTTCTTTTCTTTTTTGGTCTGAGACTGGAACTCGAACTTGGTACCTGGTGCTTTCTCTCATTGGCTAGTGCCCTACCAACTGAGCCCCACCTACAGCCCCACCTCTCATAGTCGTAATCCCTTGTAGGTCACCCCACCTGATGTTAACAGAGTAATACCCATAAATAAATCAGCCCACTTCACTCCTCAGAATACATCATTTGGCCCCTGTTACTCTTGAGAAAAAGCCTTCACTTTATACAACTCTACATTCGGATGCCATTTTCATTTCCTGTCTTCCTGCCTGGTCTCTTCCTGTCCTGCTTCCTCATGCGTCTCATAACATAAGAGGCAGCTTGCATCAACTTCAAGTCCCAGGTAACAAAGTAATGAAGGGGAGAAGCTCTAGATTTAAGTTTCCTCACTGGAGAAAGTCTCACTTACTAAGAAAACTGTGACCCTGTCCAAGACATTGACTTCACTTCTTCATGCCTCAATTTTCTCATGAGCCTTCAAAGGGTTGCTATGAGGAGGGAAGGAGGTAGTAGTTGTTGAGTTCTTACAAAGCAGTGTCCAGCCAAGGATAAGAATTCAATGAGGCTCTCCTTGTATTATCTCCAGGCTTCAGTACCTGGTACTCACTCAGCCTTCAATTCTGCATGACTTCCTCTCCCCCTTTTCTTGGTCAACGCCTACTCCAAAATGAGCTGGTGTTATTTTCCTTGGGACATTTCCCTTGACTTCTGCCACTTCTAGATCTTAAATGCATAATGTGCCATGGTCTTTAGTACGGAATCTTTTTTTTTTTTTTGGTAACCCTCTCCTTACTTCTTCTTTTTTTTTTTTTTTTTTGGCCAGTTGTGGGCCTTGGACTCAGGGCCTGAGCACTGTCCCTGGCTTCTTCCCGCTCAAGGCTAGCACTCTGCCACTTGAGCCACAGCGCCGCTTCTGGCCGTTTTCTGTATATGTGGTGCTGGGGAATTGAACCTAGGGCCTCGTGTATCCGAGGCAGGCACTCTTGCCACTAGGCTATATCCCCAGCCCCTCTCCTTACTTCTTGAGAGCAAGAAGGCTATCCTTTTTTGTTTGTTTCTATTTCAGGTGTTGGATATTGAACTGAGAGACTTGTATGTGCTGAGCAAGTGCTCAACATTGAGCTACACACCAAAGCCCAGCCTTGGGAGCACTACTATCACAGCAGAATGGCCAGACATGTTTGAGGCAGTGGCCTATGTAGGTAAGCAGTTGCTAATTAGGTCAGAGAAAGATCCTTTAAATGCCTCACTGTCAGTAACCAGAAGGCTCACTTCCATATCTCTTCTGCCTTTGTCTCTAAAAGGCCTGGGGTTTTAGTTAGGTGCAGCAGAAAGCGGTATCTACAACATTCATCCTTCCTTGCCCAAGGGAGTCTAGAACAATTCTGTTGTCTGAAGCAAAGTCCAGAGGCAGGTGGGGGATGTCTTCATGGGGGACAAAGCACTCTGCCATGGTTAAGAACAAGTGTCTTGCTATCTTTTTTTTTAATGAGCTCTGACTTTTATGTGTGGTGCCAAAAATCTCAGAACAACCTCTGAGTCTGTTTCTCCTCCTGCACATCCCTAGGAAAGTTGGGGCACAGTTTTTGGCTGCTGGCACAATGGTGATTGAATTCCTAGAGGTGCTAGCTAAGGGCACCCCTGGTGCACTCCCTGTCTAGAATTCCATCATCCCATGGCTTTCAAGGCATGATACTGTCTATCTCATATTTGGTTCACTTCCAGCTACCTTGGAAGAGAGACACAGCCCCAGACAAACAGCAACCTCTCCTGCATTTGATCAGCCAGTGACCCACTTGTGGGCATGCAGGCACTGGAAGCCACCAGCCAGAACTTGTTAACTGCACAGTTGCATAAGCTCTGTTGTCCATACACACTGGCCATGACGCTTCTGCAGAAAAGACTAACATTCGTCCAGTCTCTGTCAGAGGATGTGAACAGTGCTCCCTCGAGGGGATCTAAAAGGACTGTCATGTAGGTTCTGATGTCCAAGAGCTCCAGAAAAATCTGAATTCCCTTCTTCCTTAAGTGCGCACTTGGAAACCTTGGCTCCCTTTGGACTGTGCCATTCTGCCTCAGTGGCGAAGACTGAAAAGTCCAGGTCATGAGACTTCTCTGACCTTCCTTCACATCCATCCCACCACGTGTCCCATTCTTCGGTTTCTGAATCCTATTCCCCTGTCTCAGTCCATGCTGCTAGCTCATTCACAGCTGCAGGGCTAAGAGGAGGTCATCTAAAGCCTGTCTAACACTCTTCCTCACCTTTATTTCATACTCACCTAGCTTTAGGTTCCTCTCCTTGACCTCCAGGCTGGGGTTTGTTCCCTGGGCTGGATCTTGGAGCTTACTGCTCTGCTCCCACTACACCCAGAAAATCTTGGTTCTGTGAGTCTTAACCTTGCTCATAGCCCCAATTTCATAAACAGGCTTATTTATTTATTTATTTATTTTTGCCAGTCCTGGGGCTTGGACTCAGGCCTGAGCACTGTCCCTGGCTTCTTCTTGCTCAAGGCTAGCACTCTGCCACTTGAGCCACAGTGCCACTTCTGGCCATTTTCTGTATATGTGGTGCTGGGGAATCAAACCTAGGGCCTCATGTATACGAGGCAAGCACTCTAGCCACTAGGCCATATCCCCAGCCCCATAAACAGGCTTATTAATAACCAGTTCTAAATGAGGCCTTCCACAGTGAGGAGAGCAACAGAGACATCACCATAACTACCCCTAGAAATGGGTGCCAAACACTTCTGCCCACTGCATTGTGGGACCAAGTGTTACAAATGCCCGTGTCCGGTGCTTCCAGGGATGCAGAACACACTTATACAAGGAACACGAAGCAGGTACATTAGATATTAACAGGCAGTGAAGGACCAAAGAAGCCTTTTCTATTTGGAGCTGGTCCTCCAAGGCTCAAGAAAGCTGCTTCCATGGACAGATGGAGTTTTGCCTGCACATGTCTCTCTTGTACCACAGCTGGGGAATGCTAAAAGGCATCCAGGATTATTTCCTCAGGGCAATGTGACTCACTGGCACTGGGAAATGCTTTGAGGATGCCCTGCTTCTAGGGGAATAGAGGGATGAGCGCCAGGATGTCTTAGTCAGTTCTCCCTAGCTCAAGATACTAGATTTAATAGGAAAGACAGGAAGTAGGTGTAGGCTGCTTCAGCATTTCCTTTAGGGCTTAGAATACTGCATTCTCAGCACAGTCTTTTTTTTTTTCTTTTTGCTTAATGCTAGGTCTCTATCACTTAATCCCTAGCTCCATTTCTGGCTTTTTTGGGGGGGTAATTAATTGGAGGTAAGAGTCTCATTGACTTTTCTACCTGGGCTAGCTTCAAACTGTGACTCTCAGATCTCAGCCTCCTGAGTAGCTAGGATTACAGGTGTGCCCAGCTTCTTCTACAGTTATTCTTGAGAATTAGAAACAAGAGAGAATGGCTATTTGGAATGAACCCAGACCACCAGGAGAACTGTGCTAACAATGTAGAAGTATCACTAAAAGGTGGGAAGTCCAATTTGGGGAGGGGGGAGCTGGTGGCTCACACCTTTAATTCTACCTACTCAGGAAGCTGAGATCTGAGAATTGTGGTTTACACAGGAAAGCCCATGAGACCCTTATCTCCAATGATAATCACCAAAAGCTGGAGGTGCAGCTGTGGCAACACCCACGTCCACACTTGAAACCTCAGTACCAGTGCAAAAATATAAAGGAAAAAGACATACAAGGTCATTTCTGTCTAAACCAACCATACCCCAATAGTCTACATTCTATCTACACACGACGTAAATAGGAAATGGTGTGAGATGACAATGCAAAGGGAATTTACAAGGCCATGCGCCCTCAGCCAAGGGAGCAAATGTTATGCCTTTTGTCCTCCAAGTGACAGGTTCTCAAGAGAAACACTCAGAAGTTAGTGGGTTGGCAAGGGGAGACCGACATCTCAGTCTCTGGTTGGCTATCTGCTGATGAGCTTGTGGATCTAGTCTCTGTGATCACTGGAGCAGGGAGAGTGGGCTGACAGGGAAAGGATCATCATTCCTTCCCTTTGGTCTAGCAAGGATGTGTGAGGCAAATAAACAGTGGAAATTAGTATGAGTTTCTTGTGAGTCAAATAATAGGATTTGAGCTATTATATTGGTACTTCCCACTCCCCCTCCCACTGAAAAAAATCCTTTCGAAGCCAAGGGAGACTAGTTATACTGTCAAGGTCAGGAAGTTAAGAAAAAAGTTAACCTGGAGCATATTAACCATCAGGAGATTGTGCACTGGGGAGAGCTAACTAACTGGGGAGAGGAAACTAACTCATCTGCCTAGAAGCAGGAGTATTTGAAGACTTTAGAGACTGAAGATATGTATCCATGACCTGTCGGCCTTTCCCTGAGAAGCAGAGACCAACGGATTACTGCAATTACAAGTGCAGTTAGACAAAACGATTTTTCTTTCTTTAAAAAAAAAAACAAAGTAAGCTTCCTCACTCTTCCTAATTCTTCTCCCAGTCTCAACACAGTATTTTAGAAGAAAAAGGAGACTTCTATTAAACTTTCATAATTAAAGAATACCCTTTAATTAAAGGATAGAACACATCACACATCTAAATCAATCTCACTGCTTAAGTCGCCTGGTGCTAAGGGGAAAGAAGCGTAAAGCTGGATATGAGATTGAAGTTTTAAAGTGGATCACACTAGATTGGACCCCTAATAATTAACTAGACAGAAAACTATAGAATCTCTCAGGATTGGGAAGGGAGAACCGAGAGCTTGGTGAAGGCACTAATTAATACCACAGCAAGATCACGTACAGCTGACTTTAGAATATTCATTAAATTGTTTTTAATATGCAAAAGGCCCTCAAGGTAAGAGGCAGTCTGGTGTATTAAAAGAACAAAGGATTGGATAGTATCTGCAGATGATAGAGGGAAAGGAAGGAAGGCTGGAGGACAAGAAAGAGGTTAGGCAATGACAGCTTAGTTAAGGGGTTTGGATTTTATTCTGGGGGCAAAGGGAAGTTATGGTATGTTTTAATGACCAAATTAGCATTTTACAAAGACCAATTACAGGTTGAGGGAGAGGCCAGACATGGAATTTAATCAAGCAAACTGGCCTGTGAATGGCTGATGAGACACGTGGGAAGAATTCAGGTCATCACTAGGAATTTGAATGAGAGAAGTCAAGGGAGCTTCTCTTTCCTCATCTGTCCTTGTAGCTGTCCCCAGAAATGCTGCTCCCCTTCTTGTTCTCTTCATTCTAGCTTAAGAGTTTTGCTTCTTTGGAGCACTGTGCTTGGGGAGGCAGATTGGCCTAGAAACTGCTGCCTTGAAACCCGCTGCTGTGGGCCTCTAGAGTCCCCTTAGCAGAGGGAGGAGGCAAGAGGCACCCCCTGTAGCATGTGGCTTCACAAGTGAGGAATCTTGAACTAAAGAACTAGGAGCTTCCCCTGAGCTTTTTTGCTTAATGCCAGTGCTTTAGCATGTGAGCTACAGCTCCACTTTCATTGTTTTTTTTTTTTTTTGTTTTTTTTTTTGGTGGTTAATTGGAGACAAGATCCTCAAAAGCTTTCCTGCCTGGTCTGGCTTTGAACCATGATTCTCAGCTTCGAGCCTCCTGAACAGCTAGGATTACAGGCTTGAGCCCACAGGTGGCCTGTTAGGTCCTAACTTTTAGGTGACTTCCTTAAGACCCCACAGATGGTTTGTTACAGAGTCTGACTTTCATCCACAGCTTTTGGGCACTTTCAACAATACTTCATTGCAGCTTCCTTAAATTGACACATGGGAAGGAATATAAAGATAAGCACAGAAACAATTGGACACAGGGTGAACTAACCCAGCAGTGATACTCACTAGACACTATGTTGAAAATGAACTATAGCACTTTGGGGGGAGGGGGGAAGAGGGGTTGGGAGGGAGAAAACTGGGAGAACGAGGGAGAGGGTGACACTATTAAAAAATGAAATGTACTCATTACCTGATTTATGTCACTGTAACTTTCCTGTATATTACCTTTGTAAAAAAAAAAAGTCCTGAGAACTGAAAAATAAAAAATGAAAAAAAAAATAAAGGAAATACTTAAATACAAAGCCTAGAGCACAACAGAAGAAACGGCCAGGAAACCAAACTGTGTGCAGCTGGTGTTGCACGTGCGCACGCGCACTGGCCTAGGGGGCCTGATGCGCATGCGCTGTGTGGAGGAGCACCAGCACTTGGCAGAGGGCGCCATTGTCACTAGCTCGAGGCCCATCTTTTACGAGGAGGGAAAGAACTAAATAATTGTTTGTCGAACTAATCTGCCTACGGAACCCGCTTTTCGATTGTGGAACTCAAGCCCTCTGAAACCCTTCTTTTAGACTTAGGGAGGATGTCTTAGGGTCTCACTGTAAGCTTTGTACTTTGGAGTCCCCGAAGGAACTTGGCTAGAGAGGACAGGAAGAAGCAGGGGACCACTTGGCCAGCGCGGGGCGCTATTGGTATTGTAGTTCTTTAGCACGAGATCTAGTCTTTGGAAATTAAATATAACCTCTGTGTGTAGGCAGGGACTGTCTTTTTTTGTTTTTGTTTTTTTTTTTAAACTATTGCATTCCTTATCCCTATCATATAGTCAGTGCTAAATACATTTTTCAGTGCTGAAGAATAGTGGATGTGACATGTGTTTCTACCAAGTCCCTTTTAAACCTTGCTTCTCTTTTCTTTTATCATTTTCTCATAGCATGCTGCTGTCACCCATGAATGCATAGTTGTTGCTTAGTGAAACCTCATATACTTACTGGATATGGATGCTTCCTTTTGGTAACAGGATATATTAGAAATACCTAGCCAGCGCTGGTGTCTCACTCTTGTAATCCTAGCTACTCAGGAGGCTGAGATCTGAGGATTGTGGTTCGAAGCTAGCCTAGGTAAGGAAGTTTGTAAGACTCTTATCTCCAATTAACCACTGGGAAATTGGAAGTGGAGCAGTGGGCTCAAACTGGTAGAGCACTAGTCTTGAAGGAAAAAGCTTAGGAACAGAGCCCAGACCCTGAGTTCAAGCCCCACAACTGACAAAGAAAACATACAACAACAACAACAACAACAAAAACTATGTATTTTTTCTTTTAGCCTCATAGTAAGCCCAAAGACTATATTATTTGGGTTAATATTACATGAAGATGGAATTTCCATGGTAAAATAGTTTCTTGGTCACACTTGGTATATACATACAGTTTTTGTAAGGATGAGTGAAAAAAGAGAAGAGGCTTGATAAGAAACATCTCAAGTTGGAAGCCTTGTTTTCAGCTGATTATATGTATTGTTGTGAAGTCCTTGCATGTCAAAACACTACAGTGTGAAGTCTCAGTTCAGGAGACACTAAAAATCTTCCTCTCTTTGCTCCCTGCTCAATTTCTGTCATCTTTCCAGGTATATTAATTTTGACACACCTTCTCTAATAGATGTAGGTGCCCTGGAGCAAGACATACTACAGATCATTTCTTGTTTACGTCCATAATTCTTTGCAAAATCACATTCTCTATAATGGCCTCTATTTTTGTCAGTATCTCTTTTCCATTTTTTACATTTTCATGTCTGAAAAACTTCTGTGGGACTCAGGAACTGGAATTTAGATTCTTTATCACTAAATAGTCCCCATGATGCATTTCCTTTTCAATTGAAAAGTGAAAGGACTGAACTAGCTAAATGCTGAAGTCACTCCCAGCTTGTGTAATAATAGCTGTTAAGTCTTGCTACCTCCCTCATATTGGGAATTCCCTGGGGTTGTACATTGTATCATTCTTGAGTATTCCCAGGTGACTCACACAGCCCTATTTAAGGAAAAAAAAAACACATTTGGAAAGGAAGCTCTATAATAGAAGCAGAAGCAAAAATGAGAAGGATGGTTTTACTCAAAATGGTATTTTTAAGGTTAGTTTCCTTGTCAGATTTCCTACAGAATGTAGCCTACAATTTTTTCTTGTGGATTATTCCCACCCTCCTTCCTTTAGGCTAAGTGATTCTTTGCGGGGGGGGGGGTGGTGGAATGGATTATTAGCATTTCTGGTACACTTGCTGAGACCCTCACTGATGCAACATGAAGATGGCTAACAGGGAGCCACCTGCCAAGTGAGCACTATGCTGGTTGCCAGTGGCTCCAGTCTGTAATCCTAGCTACTCAGGAGCTGGAGATCAGGAGGATAGCAATTCAAGGTCATTTGGGACAAAAAGTTTGCAAGACCCTATCTCAACCAAAACTGGGGTGCCCCAGCTATAAAGTGGTAGAGCACTAGCCTTGAGCAAAAGAGCTCAGGGACAGTGCCCCGGCTCTGAGTTCAAGCCCCACAAAACAAAACAAAACAAAAAACCCGAGTAGAGCAAAATGAGCTGGAGGCATGTATCACAGGATAAATCGAAACTTCCCACTTTGCCCTGACTGTGCCTTCTTTGTCTTGGTGCCTCCTTGCTGTGAGGATGCTATGGTGAGAACTTTGCTGTTGGGCCTGGGATGTCTAAGTTATCATGATCAAGGACAATAAGACCACAGCAAAGGGTCCCCAAATTTCTGCTTTGCTTGACTACAAGGGGGAGGGTTCTCATACCTTACCCCCTTTCATAGTTAATCATTTGCAAGAGCAGGGTTCTGATGGAGAAGATGGAGTGGACCACGCTGACCTCCGGGAGATGAAACATTCTCTAGGTTAAGAGAAACACAGTGCAGAGCCACTGAGGTGGAAGCTCCATTAGCATTTTGAAGGGCAGTGAAGAGTCAAGTGATAGTTACCACATGAGTGGGAAAAAAAGGGGGTGGTTAGGGACCAGATTGCACAGAGCACAGTGAGGGCTGTACACTTTACTTATGGTGGAGGTCTGATCCTTTCGGAGGTTTTTCTGGATGATGTGATGTGATGTGATGTGTGTGTGTGTGTGTGTGTGTGTGTCTGTGTGTGTGTGTGTGTGTGTGATGTGATATATTTTAAAGTTCTTTCATTGGCTGTTAAGATTAAAGGCAATATGCTGGGCATTGGTAATCATGCCTGTAATCCTAGCTACTCAGGAGGCTGAGAACTGATCATTGAAGTTTGAAGCTAGTCTGGGCAGAAAAGTCCCAGTGAGACTTGTTTCCTCAATTAACCACTCAAAAACTGGAATTGGCGCTGTGGCTAAAAGTGGCAGAGCACTAGCCTTGAGCACAAGAGGTCAGGGACAGTGCCTAGGCCATGAGTTCAAGCCCCACAACCAAAAAAAAAAATAAGGCAACGCAGAGACTGCCTAGTGAAGAGGCTATTGCAGTAGGCTGAGTGAAAATGTCCAGAAGACTGATACTGATATAGACCAAGGAAGTGATGAGAGATGTAAGATGGTGATGGATAGTTTTTTTTCCCTTTAATTTACCGGTCCTGGGGCTTGAGTTCAGGGCCTGGGCACTGTCCCTGAGCTTCTTTTGCTCAAGGCTAGCGCTCTACCACTTGAGCCACAGCACTACTTCTGGCTTTTTCTGTGTATGTGGTGCTGAGGAATTGAACCCAGGGCTTTATGCAGGCTAGGCAAGCACTCTACCACTAAGCCACATAGCCAGCCCAATGTTGGATAGAGTTTAAATGCAAGGAGCTGATGGGTTTCCTGATGAGCTGAAATGGAGGTTGAAGAAGAGGATGCTGGCAAAATTTTTGTCCTGAGCAGTCGTAACAATGGAGATGGCAGTGATTCCAATGAGAAAATTGGTATAGGGTAGGTCTGAGGATTGGGGGAGGATTCAGAAACTTTAGTATGGATATGTTGGGTACTTTCTTATTTATTTTTGTTTATTTATTTATTTATTTTGGCCAGTCCTGGGGCTTGGACTCAGGGCCTGAGCACTGTCCCTGGCTTTTTTTTACTCAAGGCTAGCACTCTGCCACTTGAGCCACAGCATCACTTCGGGCTGTTTTCTGTATATGTGGTGCTGGAGAATGTATATACAAAGCAAGCACTCTTGCCACTAGGCCATATCTCCAACCCCTTGTTGGGTACTTTCGACCAGTACAGGTACCAAACATATGCACCACCATGATCAATCTGAACATCTCTATGAGGAGGAATGAATCGTCTCTACTTCCAGAAAAGGAAATTGAGATGCAGGGAATTCAAGAGGCTTGTACAATTTAACACAGTCTGAGAGAGCATTGGTGTTGAGACATGGACTTTCTAGGTGGCTATGTATATTCTGTCTTTGTGTGTGCGGGTGTGACACGCTGGTATCTGGACTTGAACTCAGCGCCTTGTACTGTCACTTGGCTTTTGCACTCAAGGCGGGTGCTCTACAATTTGGGCCATAGCACTACTTCTGGTGTTTTGGTGGCTAATTGGAGGTAAGAGCCTTACGGACTTTCTTGCCTGGATTGACTTTGAACTGAGATTCTTAGATTTCAGCCTCTTGACTAGGATTATAGGCCTTCCCCTTCCCCACCCTCCAGGTTTAATCTCTTTGTTCTCAGCTTTCCCACAGTTTGTAGTAAAGCAAAAGAGCCAGAAAAATAGAGACAGGCTTCATTGCTCATCAATGTGCATGTGTAATACACTTTAAAATATATATAGTTTTTTTTTTTTTGGCTAGTCCTGGGGCTTAAACTCAGGGCCTGAGCACTGTCCCTGGCTTCTTTTTGCTCAAGGCTAGCACTCTACCACTTGAGCCACAGCGCCACTTCTGGATTTTTTCTGTTTATGTGGTGCTGAGGAATCAAACCCAGGACTTCACCCATGCTAGGCAAGCACTCTACTGCTAAGCCACATTCCCAACCCCACATGTAGGGCTTTTATATTCATATATTGCCTTGGAATATATTGCCTTCTGACAATCTTGAAAAAGGTGGGGAAAAAACCCTCAGTTAATGTGTGTGTATATCGTACGTATCCTCCTAGACCTTTTGTATTCACATGAAAGTGCTAGTCGTTTTTTTAATCATTCTGTTACTTCATTGAATTAACCTTACATTATGAAACTTAAAAAAATATATCAGATGCTAAAAATTTATACTAGGTGATAATTCATGATTAGAAGAAAAGATTAGCCACTGTGCTAATTCTTTGATAGGAAATTATTTTCCTACAGATGAGTGTTTGATAACAGATTCTTAGAAACCAGACAGAAAAGTCATTAGGCAACATAACCCAAAGAGAAAATGAAGTTCTGCCACTAAAGGTCAATCAGAAAGGCCGGCTTCCTGAAATGACAGTGTGAGGGGATGAGAGGCAATACCCAAGCTCATTAAACTTTCCGTAGCTAAGACTCCCTAGTCAATGAAGTAGACTTGTTCCTAAGCACTACTGCATTCAGCTGTTCTCTCATTCAATAGTACTAGGTATTGTGCTGAGTACTGGATGATAGAAGAGTAAAGAAAACTGATCGCTGTCTCCATAGAGAGTAATCTCTAAGGAGAAGTAAAATGTACAGTAAAGATTTAGAGTCAAGAGCTGCTAAGTCCAGACAAAGAAAGACTTATTTGACAATGGTTGGGATTCTGTGGTAGGAAATGAAGAACCATGCTAAGGGCACAGAAGTGTTAAAATTAGTTGTTGAGACAGAGTATGAAGGTGGAAGAGGCAGTCTCTGGGGTTGGAGAGAGGAAGTGTTTACCTTGAGAACCTTGTTCAGTGGGAAACAGAACTTAAGATCTGTCTAGTGAATTGAGAAAAGTTAATTTCATTTTCTATGCCTAGAGAACTTACTTTTTTTCATTGTATTAAGGACTTAAATAAAATTCTGCAGGAAGACAGAATCTTGAGCATTTTGGAGGGCACTTTTGTTACAGTGAGGAGGCTGTTTACAGACAACACATATGGGGAACAGATGCATGAATACTCTTCGAATTGAGAGGGATAGATTTCAGGTGCTTCTGGCAGTCTAAGAACACTTGATCACAACTGATCGATTCTAAGATCTGTTTCTCTGGACTGGCTTTGAGCTTCAATCTTCAGATCTATCCCAGTCTCCTAAGTAGCTAGGATTATAGGTGTGAGACAGTGACTCCTGGTCAGATTCATCACTCTAAAAAGTATTGTAGGGAGTCATTTCAATCTTTTTGCCTAATTTTACGTAATGTCATTGTGAATAATAAAATTCAGGCATTATTGTTTGCATGGTTGCCTGGCCTCACTTGAATATTGCAGCCCATTCCTGCTCCTCCAAGCACACCCTGGATGGGAAGGAGGAGGAGCTAAGGCCCCTTTCCCACAGTCCCCTGCCGGAGTGGAATGATGTATTGGCTAGTACCTAACAACTTGGGCTCTGGGCTCAAATCCTGCTAGTCTAACTGTACAACCTTGGCAAGTTACTTTGCACTTATAAGACTTGATTTTCTTATCTGGAAATGGGGCTAAAAAAGTAGTTATCTGAATGTGAAGAGCTTAGTGAAGTGCTTCCCCACAGAAAAGTATGAACTATGAATCATTACAGCTTTATACCAGGAGACAATTTGGTTCCTTACAGCTCAACTTGCACTCTTTGATCTGTGACATGGATGACATCTCACCTCTTTTGAAACCCGCACTGTGATTGCAGGCTCTGGGTGAAACAGGAATGGACCACAGGGGTCAGGGTCAGAGCAGGGTTAGAGCTCTGTTAGAGGAACCTGGGCAGAAAAATCAGTTTCTACACTACTGGGCAGAGAGAGCTTTTAGTTCCTGTAAGAATGCAGGCCTATTTCCATGTGGGGTATGAGTGAGTACCCTGGTCAGGAGCTGGAGCAGAAGGGCAGGATGAAATAGTGAATTGAGGAGGAGGAGGGGACAAGATTATCGGAGAAGGAAGGAGGAATGTGATGAGCAGCTGGCATATGTGGATACTGATGTAGGGCAGGGTTAATTGCCTGTCTCCGACTTACCACTACATCTCAGTTATAAACTTAGATTTCTAGGCTCCCCAAGGTCCAGATCATGAAAGATAGGTCCATGGGATTAAAATTTTGTCATCATACCACAGTGTGTAAGAATTGGAAGACCCATTCTAAGCAACCATCTTCTTAGCTTTACAAATGGCAGTTGACCATACAAATCCAAATAAGGGCATCCCTATTTGTGTGTGTGTGTGTGTGTGTGTGTGTGTGTGTGTGTGAGAGAGAGAGAGAGAGAGAGAGAGAGCACAGTTCATAAAACATCAGATAATCCTTTATTGGACAACTCTAACAAAGATGCCAATTTCTTATTCTGTGTTGAACTGAAATTTGTCTTTGGGCCTTTGAAAAATAATTTTGTATAAACCTAGGTAACTGTAACTGGAGGTACACTTTCTGGCTTCATATTGGTTGGAAAACAAACAAACCAAATCAAACCAAACAATCTACCCCAGCTCCTGCCTGTAAGTCTGAAAATAATGTTAGTATTAGAAAACGCTAAGATGCAGAAGAAAGAAACAGAAGGGCTCATCATTTTTAAAGCAAGCTTGGAAATTAAGAATGCAGTTAAACACTGGATCGTGACTTATAGAACCACTTCTCTTTTTTTACTTCTATCTTTAGAATTTCCTTCCCATCCATGATTTGGACAATTTAGTCTTCGAATCTGATTGCTCCACCCCTCGTTTTTAACCAAAATAAGATTTCTGTGGTATTTCAAACTCTTTTGGGGGGACTCTAAGTGCAATAAGGTAAAATGGGTTTAGGGCTGCCTTTAAGATCCCAGTCTAGAGCAAGAAGCAGGAACTTATTCTTCACGACACTTACTATAATGCAGTGTCAGGGAAGGCAAGCGTTAATGTTAGCAGAATGGGAGGAACCAATACCAGGAAAGTGATTCTTACCTTTTGGGGCTCCTGCAGCCGGTTGAAGGGAAGGTACCAAGGGAGACAGATGAGTGAATTTTTCTGTACTTTCACTATGTGCTGGGAGGAGAGGTTCCCCAAGCTAGCTGTGAGCAATGAGTGGAGATGGAGACTGGCCTAGCTCCATTGGTTTGCATGGCCAGGAAAGACTCCCCTGAAAAAATGATCTTAGATCCTGAGGTCTGAGCAGAAATAACTAAGAGGTTAAGGGCAGGAGAAAGGCAAGCAGAGAGAACAGTTGGTGCAAAGTCCTTGAGTGAGAAGAAGCTGTGTGTAGTTGATTTGGGGGACTGAAAGCATATCAGCATTTAAAGTACAGAGTCAGTGACACTGGGGTGCTAGACAATGCTCAAAGGTAGGCTAGTGCAGGGCTGGTAGGATCATCTGGGTCATGCAAATTATTTTCTCCTCCCTAAGAAGAACATTTCCAGAGCAAAGGCACAAGTTGGGGTTGTTGTGGAGGTAGAAATGTAGAGAGAAGGATCCATTTAAGCGATGTGAAAAAAGAAAGTGCAGTAGATACAAATTGGTGATGGAATGGAGAAAAGCAATGTGGGGATGTGGAGAGGTGATCTCACTTGCCAAGGAGGAGCTCTTTCTCACGCTGACCCAAGGCTTGGAACCACTGTCCTAGGCACTGTTTGCTTTCAGTGGGACAAATCTTATTATTTCTGTTCTTTCAGACAGCAGCTACTATTTGGAGAGTGAATGGGTAAGCAGAGGGGAAAGTGGGCAGGCAGAGAAGCAAGGTGGAAGAAGTGACAGGTGGAAGGAAGGGATATAAGGGTCCAGGCATACATCCTGCTTATTTCCATTCATATTCCAGACCATTGCAATGACATGAATATTGCCACAGAGCTAGTAACACGACTATTTAGTTTCTCAGTCCACATGCAAGTTATGTTTACTACTATTCTGTAGTCCAGTAAATGTACAGTCACATCTTGGTGAAGAAAAAATATATGCATTAACTGAAATATTTATGGCAAAAACATATCAATGAACATTTGAGCTACTGGGGAAATGCTGAAGATAGATTTTTCTTCACGTAGTGTTGCTACAGATTTCCAATTTGTACAAAATACAGTACCTGCAAAGCCTAACAAAGTGAAGTGCAGTAAAATGAAGTTTGATTGATCTCCTCAAAAAACTGGGTCAGGCCAGGCATTGGTGGTTCATACCTGTAATCCTTGTTACTCAGAGGCTGAGATCTGAGGATCCTGGCTCAAAACCAGCCTGGGCAAGAAGGTCTGTGAGACTCTGAACTCCAATTAACAACAACAACAGCAACAAAATCTGAAAGTGGAGTTGTTGCTCAAGCAGTAGAATGTTAGCTTTGAGCTTAGGAACAGTGCCTAGGCCCTGAGTTGAGGTCCAAGTCCAGCACACACACACACACACACACACACACACACACACACGCATGTGTGCACATGACTCTTTTAAACAATTTTATTGTCAAGATGATGTACAGTGGAGTTACAGTTACATACATAATGTCGTGAGTACATTTCTTGTCCAACTTGTTACCTCCTCCCTCATTTTTCTCCCACTTTCCCTTCTCCCCAAACCCCCTATGAATCTTAACCCATTGTCCAATCATCTCCATGTATCACTGAGTAAACTACTTTCAACGCTTTTATTATAAATGCTATACTTACATTGGCAGAGATTTGGGAAAACAAAACAAATGACTTCACACATTGCCTTTCCACTTGGTCTTCACTACCAAGCCAAAGGGATGCTTTTTTTTTTTTTTTTCAAATTTTTATTATCAAAATGATGTTCAGAGAGGTTACAGTTTAATACGTTAGGCATTGGATACATTTCTTGTACTGTTTGTTACCTTGTCCATCATACCCCCCCAAAGGGATTCTTGTTTTTTCCTTTCCTTTATTTTTATTTATATTTTTGGGCTTGAATGCTGGACCCCTGCACTGTCCCTGAATTTTTTTTTTCTCCCAAGGCCAGAACTCTACCACTTGAGCCAAAACTCCATTTCTGGGCTTTTTTGTAGGTTAATTGGAGATAGGGTCTCACAGGCTGGCTTGGAACTACAGTCTTCAGCACTCACTATTCCTGAGTAGCTAGGATTTCAGGTCTGGGCCATCAGCACCAGGCTTCCTTTATGTTTTTGTCTTTTAATTATCTTTAAGGAGTTGTACAAAGGAGTTGCCATTTGATAAAGCTTATGAATACAATACAGCTTGATCCCACTTTATGTCCTGCTTTCAATGGTGGTCCTGCATGCATGCCCGCGGCCATCCTCAGACCCTTGCTTCTTGGAAATAGTGGGCGGAGACAAGTTGGCTGCGAGAAACATGCAGTTGGAGCTGTGGCCCCAGGACTTGGGGCTCGAGACTGCAGCCCTGTTCGGCTGGAATAGCTGAGAGGGAGATGCCAGCCAGCCAGAGCAGCGGTGCTGCCTGGGGTGGGCAGGGCGGGCGGGCGAGGGCGGGGACCCGAGCCCTGAGGTCAGAGCCCGGGTCTGGGCGGAGCTCCGAGAGGTTCCCAGGGCCATAGTCATGGGGTCCCTGCGGTGCTGGCTGCTCTGGGTGCTTCCCCAGGTTTGGGGAAATTCTAAGGGTGAGTGGAAGGAGGGATAGAGAAGAGGGAGCGGGGCTGGGAGTGAAGAGGTTGGGGGGATGCGGACTGGGGTGCGCGGGGTTTGGGCTCAGCTCCAGAGCCGGGCGCGCGCTGCTCCACCAGAGCCACGGCCACCACCCATTCGCACCCCGCGCCCCTCTCCCCAGCTCATCTGCTGATTCCTTCCCTTCCCTTCTTCCTTCTCGGGTGCTCTTGGCGCTCTTTGGTACTCGCTACCTCACGGTTCCCCGCGCCCCAGTCCTGGAAAGCGGGCTCCCCTTCCGCATCCTGCAGATCTCCTCCTTCGTCAACAGCAGCTGGCAGCGCACCGACTGCTCGGCCTGGCTCGGGGATCTGCAGACGCACCGCTGGGACAACGCCTCGGACGCCGTCGAATTTCTGAAGCCCTGGGCTCGAGGCAAACTGAGCCATCAGGAGTTGGAGGAGCTACAACAGATATACAGGGTTTATCGAAGCAGCTTCACCAGGGACATATGGGAATTTGGCAAAATGCTACAATTCGACTGTGAGTGGAGAGATGGGACGCCTGGGCAGGCACTCAGGGGGAGAGAGTGGACCCAGAACCCTGCGGGGAGACCCTCTACTCCCCACCCCGTGAGAGAGTCTTACTTTCTTCGCTTCTGCCTGGAGAGGTTCCATTTTTGACTTTTGAAAATAACCCTGTTTCTGTCTGGGATGATTCTCCTCAACCATGGGTTGCACTAAAACCCATCTGCCCATTTCTTTACTTTCCTTCCAGAGTTTTTATTGCTTTTGTCCTCCTCTCTCATCTTTTTCTCTCTCTCTCTTTTGTCTCCTTCCTTCCCTCCCTTGTGTGTGTGTGCTGGTAGTAGGGCTTGAACTATCCCTTAGCTTTTTTTTGTTCAAGGCTGGCACTCCATCATTTAAGCAATACTTCCATTTGAAGCTTTTTGGTGGTTAACTGGAGATACGAACCACATGGATTAACCTGCCTGGGTTGGCTTCTAACAGCCATCCTTAGGTCTCAGCCCTAATAGCACGAGCTATAATAGGCACGAGCGCCTTCCTTTCCTTTCCTTCTCCTTCCTTCCTTCCTTCCTTCCTTCCTTCCTTCCTTCCTTTCTTTTTTTTTTTTTTTTTTTTTTTTGGCCAGTCCTGGGCCTTGGACCCAGGGCCTGAGCACTGTCCCTGGCTTCTTCCCGCTCAAGGCTAGCACTCCGCCACTTGAGCCACAGCGCCGCTTCTGGCCGTTTTCTGTATATGTGGTGCTGGGGAATCGAACCTAGGGCCTCGTGTATCCGAGGCAGGCACTCTTGCCACTAGGCTATATCCCCAGCCCTCCTTTCTTTTTCTTTCTTTCTTTCTTTCTTTCTTTCTTTCTTTCTTTCTTTCTTTCTTTCTTTCTTTCTTTCTTTCTTTCTTTCTTTCTTTCTTTCTTTCTTTCTTCTTATAAATCTATGTCCATTCCTCTCTGCAGACCCTGCTGATATCCAGGCCTCTGCTGGCTGCGATGTGTACCCTGGGAATGCCTCAAAAAGCTTTCTGCAAGTAGCATATGAAGGAAAATATATTGTGGGCTTCCAGGAATCTTCTTGGGAGGCAGCCCCAGATGCCCCGGCTTGGGTCAAGTTGGTCATCAAAGTGCTCAATGAAGACCAAGGAACAAAAGAAACAGTGCAGAAGCTCCTCAAAGACTGTCCCCACCAAGTCAGAGGCCTCCTAGAGACAGGAAAGTCAGAACTGGAGCAGCAAGGTCAGTCTGCCATTTTTACCCCACGCTCTACACTGAGGGTCCATCTAGGCTTTTCAGCACACAGATTCTCATCCCTTTCAGCAAAAGAAGGGGATAGATTCGGCATGAGGGTATATTCAGTTTTCTGGCTATCACAGGGAACCACTTGGGTTCTGTGAATGGAACTAAAGCACTGGGGACAGAACTGAAGCCAGGTCTTTGAAGGATGCATACAGAGCAGGGACAACGGGATCAGAGAAGGAGGGGAAGGAGTATCAGGGAAGGCTCTTCTGGCAAAGGTGACAAAATGAATGAAACCTGCCAGGAATTTTCATCTCCAGAAATAGACACGGGGGAAATATGAGCCTGCAGGGAAGCCTGGTCCTCACTTGAAGATTTCCCCATTCCTTTGTTGGGAACAGTGAAGCCCAAGGCCTGGCTGTCCAGTGGCCCCAGTGCTGGGCCTGGGCATCAGCAGCTGGTGTGCCATGTCTCTGGCTTCTACCCAAAGCCCGTGTGGGTGATGTGGATGCGAGGTGAGCAGGAGCAGCCGGACACTCAGCACAGTGACGTCATGCCCAGTGCGGATGAGACCTGGTATCTGCGAGCAACCCTGGATGTGGCTGCTGAGGGGGTAGCGGACCTGGCTTGTCGAGTGAAGCACAGCAGTCTGGAAGGGCAAGACATTGTCCTCCACTGGGGTAAGAATAAAAGGGAGTAGGGAGTGCTCCAGTGTAGAAGTAGGGAGGGATGCGGTTGTCACGGCTCGTTTCAGAGATGAAGCCTTTACTAAAGAAGGCTAGAAAGACAGAATTCCATAGATAGGAAAGAGGAAACAGATCAGAAACTCAAAATGGTTTGAGATAAGGTGTTCTGGATACAAGAAGAAATGAGACCCAAAATGACACAAGTAGCTGGCAAATACAGAATTCCAGGATGATTCAACTCCCAGCAGAGAGGGACTAGAGACTTTAGGGAGGCAGGTGAACAAAGGCAGTGGTTTATCAAATGCTTCCTGTGTGGGGGCTCATCTTTACTACTCAACCTTTGAAGCAAGAACAATTAGTCTTTATTTTACAGATGAGGAAGTGGAAGCTAAGACAGTCATGAGGAAGCCACTGTTAAAATGTCCAAAGTTCTATTGAAAAAGCAAGAGCAGGATATAGATAGGGATTCCAGTCTGCCTTGCTACTAAGTTTTACCTCTACGGGACACAGTTGTCTGCTGGAGTGAGCTGATTGCCATGATGCTGAGAAAAAGAATATTCTAATGAGGAATGGAAACAGATGCTTTAAGTGGCAACCTCAAGCACGCTTAGACCCGGGGACTTGACACTGGGAGGAGTCCTCTGCTAGGAGACATCTTTTCTATTTTCTCTCAAAGCAGATATAAGCCACACATCTGTGACCTCGATTGTCTTGGCAGTATTGGCATTTCTGGTCCTCCTTGGGGTCCTTCTAGGCTTAATCTTGTGGTTTAGGAGACATCGGTAAGTCTCCCCTTTTAATTTGCTTCTTCCCTACACTTTTCTCCTCCACCCCCCTGGCTTCTGTTTTCTTAATGGCTTCTTCCTTTTTGATTGTCTCCTAGCTTGTATCAGGATATACTGTGATTCTTCTGGCCATGCCTGCAATTCAGGAGACCTCCATTTCCCAGGACTTCATTCAGGAATTGAGGATGAAGAAGTGAAGAATTCTCATTACATCCTTTAAACCCAAGGCATAAAAGAATTGAAGTTCTTTTTTGACTGTGGAAGTTTATAGGCCTAAGTGGTTTTGTACAAACAGAAGTGCAAACTTAGATGCCTACCAGAAACAAGTAGACAATGGCTAGAGTGTAAGTGCCTGTGGTTATTGTTTGAGTAGAGGAATCTGAACTGAGCTGAAAAGCACACATCCTGTCCCAGTAGCTGCCGTGGTTTGTTGAAAGTGCAGTCAGACCCTGGTTTGGCTGTAACCTGCATTTGTCAAGAAAATAAGCTGGATTTTTTTTTTTCTGACATAGCCACATTAAAGTTGAAAGCTGAACTCAAATTTACTGTGTGTGAGACATCTCACAGATAAACCTGCTGGCGGATGCCCATAGGAATTTCCAGCTTGTGCCTCTTTTATAGGTATTCCCCCCGCCCCTGATGATTTATTGGCAGTATTAGGAATGTTTCTAGTGTAAATTTGGATTTACGACTATTCCCTACTGTCTTTCTTTCTCTCTTTATACTAGGGCTAAAAATCAGGGTTTCAAGTTCTCCCTCAGCTTTTCCTGATTAAAGCTGCTGCGCTACCACTTGAGCCACACAATTCTACTTCCAACTTTTTTTCTGGTTAATTGGAGATCAGAATCTTGTGGTCTTTCTTGTCCAGGCTGGCTTTGAACAGTGATCCTCAGATCTCAGCCTCCTGAGTAGTTAAGATTAAAGGCGTGAGCTATCCATGCTCTTAAAACAAAACAAAACTAGGGTGTAAGAGACAGACATGTTTTGAACTTTTACATGGCATGACTTTATTAAAAGAGGAGAAATTAGACTGTATATATATATCCTATATATATACACACACATACATACATACATATATATATATATCCTATTAGAAAAACTGCTCTCCTTGGGATTTTTCTCTCATACATGGCAATAGTTTGGGTGTGAGCTGTGACCCCAAGGCTCATGTATTGCAGCCATAGCTCTACTTCTGACTCTTCTTGGGTGGTTTATCAAAGTCTCATGGACTTTTCTGCTGGGATTAGCTTTGAACTTTGATCCTCAGATCTTAGCCTCCTGAGTAGCCCAGGGTTATAAGTGAGAGCCATCTGCGTCCAGCTAGAGTATTTTTGAAGGTATTTAGTAAGTGAGCATGAAAGCAAGTGCCTCCTTTCTCTTCATAGTCTAATTTGCTAATCAAGTTTACAGCAGACTTCCTTTGTCAAACAGACAGTGCTGCCAATGCTGTTTATTTTTAGTGGCTTGTGTTCAGAGCATAAGGTACACATTTACAAACTTCCTTGTTCTGCTTGGCTGAAAGGAAAACAAACTGGTGGCTTGTTTCCATGATTCCAGGTCTGAGTCTGGTGGAAGGAGTTAGGAGATGGGAAGATGAACATATAAGGAGTGTATTGATGGAGTATGTTCTAGTCTATGTGGAGCAGTAGTGAAAGCCTGAGAGACCAGGTCAGCTCTCTGTAAGAGACTCAGCTCTGTAGAAGTAACAACAGTCTGATTTGCAAATGAAAATGAAAGACAAGGGAAAAAAGGCAAACAACAACAAACAAACAAAGCAAAGATGCCTGAGAATAAAAACTTGCTAAAGAGCACTGGAATGTTATGCAATTTGTTTTTGTTTTTGTTTTTCTGTTCCTGGGGCTTGAACTCAGGGCCTGAGCTTTTTTGCTCAAAGCTAGCACTTTATCCTTTGAGTCACAGCTCTACTTCTGGATTTTTGATGGGTACTGGAGGTAAGAGTTCCACAGACTTTCCTGATTAGACTGGCTTTGAGCCCAAATCCTCAGATTTCAGCCTCTTGAGTAGCTAGGATTACTGGCCTGAGCTACCAGTGCCAAGCATAATTATGTATTTTTAAAACTATTTAAAGAAGTATTGTAATCTTTTATACATACTCATCTGGTTATTTAATATTTAGTGCTTTAATTGTTAAACTCTTTGAATATTGTTCTTTTATTATTCTTTGCATATTATTCTTTGCAAGGCAGTATATACATTCTTTTTTTTTTTTTTTTTTGCCAGTCCTGCGGCTTGATCTCAGGGCCTGAGCACTGTCCCTAGCTTCCTTTTGCTTAAGGCTAGAACTCTGCCAACTTGAGCCACAGTGCCACTTCCGGCTTTTTTCTGTTTATGTGGTGCTGAGGAATCAAACCCAGGACTTCATGCATGCTAGGCAAGTACTCTACCACAAAGCCACATTCCACTTCTAGTCTAAAATGTGCATTTATTACTGAGTGTGTTTTGTGTGGAAGTATTGAACATCACAATGTAGACACCTTTTTAAAAAAAATGCCAATATTGGGGGCTTGAACTCAGGACATGGGTGCTGTCCCTTGCCTCTTTACTCAAAGCTAGTGCTCTACCAGTTGAGCCATAATTCCACCTCTGACTTTTTGGTAGTTAATTGGAGATAAGAGTTTTATGGACTTTCCTGCCCAGACTGGCTTTGTACCTTGATCCTCAGCTTTCTGAGTAGGTAGGATTATAGGTGTAAGCCATTGGCACTCGGCACAGAGCATACTGCAGGCTGTATAAATGCAAGCCTCCAACATAGGAGCCAGTGTGTTCTGAGACAATTGTTGTGATTGTGTGGGAAAGTTAATTTGAAGCCTTGAGATGGGCTTTGCATTTAATACTGACTACAATAATTATTGTGGACTACAATGAGCTTGGTTTGAATGACAATGGAAGAGTGATTTGTTGTCCCTAAATTGGACATACAGTAGCTGGAAGAACCAGAAGGTAAAAGCAGCCTTGCTGGAACTTTCTGAAATTCATTGCTGTTAGTTTTAGGATGTTATAGATGTAGGCAGTGTCTTAGCAACTACAGTTTAGCCATAGCAGCACAGTTACCACAGCACATCCCCTTAGCATCTTCTTGGGGGAGGATAGAGAACTGGACTGGAGAGATTTCACCTTGAAAGTGTGAATCTGACTCATAGTGAAGTGTGTGGTAAGGGAAAAATTACATCTTACTCTGCAGGTCAAACTCTCAAAAGACGAAAGCTCAGAAAGGAGAGGCAGCAAGGAATGTTGGTTTCTTTTGCCATGATTGGGAGGGGTGGGAGACGGGGATCTGACCCAGATCCTGTAAATTTTGTGACACAGTCATGGGCCAGGTGAGCTGGTTACAGAAATGTGACAGTTGAAATATCCTACTGACTTTGAAGCCTCTGGGGAGCCAAGAGACGCACTCTTCTGTTGGGCTTGAGAGCCAGCTGCAGTCACAGAGTGACTTGCATGCCACACACGTGGGAAAGGAAGAGGGGAAGAGGCAACCAGCTGTGTTCACAGATGATGTGACTGAACACAAGTAACGGCGCTTGAAGGAAAGCAAATCACTAGAATTGATAGGGGTTTAGTCAGGTAGAAACGATAAAATCTATACCCTGTGTTAACTATGACCAACTAGAAAGAGAAATGGGAATAAATAGTCCATTCAAAGAATGACAAAAAATAAAAAGTACTTTCAAATATGGCGTAGTCCTATACAAAGAAAAGTATTTAGTTCTCTGAAGGAGTAAAAAACAATTAAATTAGTGCAAATACATACTCTATTCTTAGAACATTTAATATAATGAAATAGTAATTAGCCACAAATCTGTAAATTAAATACAATTTTAAGTTACATTAAAAGGTTTCCAAAAAAAGAAAAACTTTGGAGATGGAGGAGCTTCCATATTAAATGTTAAACCCAGAGCCACTCTTATAAAACACTATGGTAATAAGATAGAAATTGTCAAATGGAAGAATTGGAGAATGAAAAGCTAAGAAATAGATTTTAGCATATGTGTGTGTGTATATATATATATATACACATATATATATATATACACACACACGTAGGCACTGCTCTTCCTTCCTTCTCTCCTTCCCTCCCTTCCTCCCTCCCTCCCTCACTCCTTTATAGCTACCACTTCAGTCTCCAATCCAGTCCAGTGAGATGAAAATCTCTTTTCCTCACTTGTAAATGGAGTGTGCATGTGTAAGAATTTTCTGTATCAGTGTTTTGGCTACCATGATGTACATTTGTTTGGTGAGAGACAGCAATTGAGGTTAGCAAGTGGTAGCAAAACTGTTGGCCTGCAGTCCGGGTCCCTGGATTAGAGCCACCACTGTGCTTGGTTATGAATTCAGTAGTTCTGGTGAAGGTACCAGAGATAGTAGCCTAATGAACCTACTATCCAACAAGGCAAATCCACAATGACTAGTACCCAATCAAAAGTAAAACTTGCCAGGTGCCATGGCTATAAGCTTTACATATCCAGGAGGTAGAGAGCAGGATGATCAAACTTTGAGGCTCTAGACCTCATCTCAATAAGTTTGACTCTCAGAGATAGCAGTAAACTTTTCAGAATTGCTGCTAGTGAGTGTGTGTTTGCCAATAGATTCCCCATGGTACACTTGTCAACAAGTAAATGTCTATTGCACACCAGCTCCCCTCCCCCCACTTGGTAGGTGCACACCCTTACTAGGAGGGAGGGAGTGGACTCCTCATCTACATAGACTTTATATTTATAGTAATTTCCTTTTTTTTTTTTTTTTTTTTTTTGCCAGTCCTGGGGTTTAGACTCAGGGCCTGAGCACTGTCTTGGCTTCTTTTTGCTCAAGACTAGCACTCTACTTCTTTTTTTTTTTTTTTTGGCCAGTCCTAGGCTGTGAACTCAGGGCTTGAGCACTGTCCCTGGCTTCTTTTTTGCTCAAGGCTAGCACTCTGCCACTTGAGCCACAGCGCCACTTCTGGCCATTTTCTGTATATGTGGTGCTGAGGAATCGAACCCAGGGCCTCATGTATATGAGGCAAGCACTCTTGCCACTAGGCCATATCCCCAGCCCCAGCACTCTACTTCTTGAGCCACAGCACCACTTCCAGCTTTTTTGTTTATGTGGTGCTGAGGAATCGAACCCAGGGCTTCATGCATTCTAGACAAGCACTCTACCCCTACGCCGCATTCCCAGCCCAGTAATTTCCCTTTTTATATGTCAAGTAAATATTTGTAAAAGTCATATGCACACAAATAAAATTATAACAATTAATATATTTTTTCCATGTTTCATTGTCTGAGTAAAAATTATTTACCACTACAAAACAGTAAGTTCAGTGTGGTGGTGCATGCCTGTGATCCTATATCCATGGTGGTAGGTAGCAGGATTGCCTGAGGCTGAAAAATAAAACAAAATGCGGGGTACTGGGGTGGCTCACACCTGTAATCCTAGCTACTCAGGTGTCTGAGATCTGAGGATCACAGTTTGAAGCCAAACTAGCAGGGAAGTCTATGAGACTCTTATTTCCAATAAACTACTTAAAAAAGGCCAGAAGTGGTACTGTGGCTCTTGTGGTAGAGTGTTAGCCTTCAGCAAAAGAAGCTCAGGGACAGTGCCTAGGCCCTGAGTTCAAGACCCAGGACCAGCAAAAACAAAAATAAACAAAAAACCCAAAACAAGAAAAGGTTTTGGGTGTGATTCAAGTGGTAGTGCACCTGACTAGAAAGTTTGAGGCAAGAGTTCAAACTCTAGTACTGTCAAGAAGAAAAGAAAAGAAAGGAAAATAGCATAATGAACCCACTGTGAGTCATTTTTAGGTATTATGAAGGTCAGCTATATATTTTTTTTCTTTTTTCTTTTCTTTGCCAGTCCTGAGGCTTGAACTCAGGGCCTGAGCACTGTGCCTGGATTTTGTTTTCTTTCTCAAGGCTAGTTCTCTACCACTTGAGCCACAGAACCACTTCTGATTTTTCTATATATATGGTACTGAGGAATCAAACCCAGGGCTTCATATGTGCAAGGCAAGCACTCTACCACTAGGCCATATTCCCAGCCATTATTTTCTATTATTAAGATGTTTAAGCATCTTAAGAATCTTGCTGTTGAGAGACTGTACTTCTCTGGGGCAACTAATTTCTAAATACAGCAAAGGACTGCTTTGTGAGCACAACTTTCATATACAAACCATACAATTGAAACCCTATCTCCCCAATCTCAGATACCAAGTCATTGTTTCCTCTGTCCTTGAGCACCACAGGGCCAGGAAGTGATCAGTGAAAGTCTATCCTTGTAGCCCAGATCCTATGAAAAGCCATCCAGAATAGCTGCTCACCCTGTTTGACTTTTCCCATGAAAACTAAAGCAAAGGCTTTGGATATTTCCCCTCATTGCTCCTCTGAATTATCTTAGTAAGTGGCTCTGGGTAATAGGACATGACCATTTATCTAGGAAACTATAAGTTCCTTGTCTGTGACTGTTTTCCCAAATCTGAAAAAAAAAAAATCCTGGGTGTCATTTAGTTATTTTCACCCAGGCTCTTTTTCCCTTTGGCTTTCCACAACTGTGTAACACTGTAGTCAATGCATTAAATCCTTTTGCATAAACTATGTTGTTTTCTCTTTATTCACTGGGAAGGTACATGAGGGAGGCCTTGGAGGAAAATATTTTCAAACTGTTCAAGGTTAATAGGCAGAACACTAAATGGTGAAGGAGGTTGATGTTTTTACAGCATGGGGGAGGGACATGAAAACCTCACTGGTGGAGGTAACTGGAGACTGTCACTCAGGTGACCTGTGATAGTATTGCAATATGGACTTGGAGGAATACCTGATATAGATGCTGTGAAGAATCATAGCCTTTGTTGGGGATGGTGGCACATGCCTGTAATCCTTGCTACTCACAAGGCTGAGGCTCAAGGGTAAAGGCCTGTCTGTGCAGTTTGTGAGACTCTTTTCTCCAATTAACCACTACAAACTGCATTGGTAGAAATGCCAACAGGTTCTGAGAAAAGAGAGAGGGAAAAGAAGAGAAGAAGGAGAAGAAGAAGGAGGAAGATAGGGAGAAGATGGAGGAGGAGGAGAGGAGGAGGAGACAAGGTAAAGGAGAACAAGAGATGAAGGAGAAGAAGAGCCAAAGGAGAAGGAGGAGGAGAAAGTAGAGGAGGAGGAGGAGGAGGAGGAGGAGGAGGAGGAGGAGGAGGAGGAGGAGG
Organism: Perognathus longimembris pacificus; assembly: GCF_023159225.1. NCBI lineage: Eukaryota > Metazoa > Chordata > Mammalia > Rodentia > Heteromyidae > Perognathus > Perognathus longimembris. The sequence continues at coordinate 38,211,507 of NC_063171.1, read as the reverse complement.
AGGAGGAGGAGGAGGAGGAGGAGGAAGTAGAGGAGGAGGAGGAGGAGGAGGAGGAGGAGGAGGAGGAGGAGGAGGAGGAGGAGGAGGAACTTTTTTCAAAGGAATGCTTCCTGTAACCTACTTCCTCTAACTAGGACACTCTCCCTGAAGTTTCTACCATTTCCATTCAGCTATGAACTCATGGAAGAGTTAAACCATTAATAAAATTAGCATACTTATGATTCAGTCGCCTTTCATAGGGCTGCCAGTTGGAGTTTAAGCCTTCAATACAGGAGGAATTTTGGAGGATACATCACCTTCCTATCACAGCAGTAATGTCAAGGATAATTTCCTGCTTAAATGGCAAGGACATTTTCTTGTTTCAATCATTCACTTAGTAACATTCATACTTATTATCCACTCCCATTCCTAATTTTATTCTTAGATGACCATTATAAAGTAATGATGGGTAACTTTTTGTTTATGTATACCCCTCCAAGTTATTTTGTGTGCATGCATTTTAGGGAATATGAATATATGTGATTGTATGCACATGCATGGCTATATCTATATCACTTCTTCCTAAATATGTAACCATTTATTCTGTTGCCACAAGTACATATAACCTGTCCTTTCTCACTGATGCATTATAAGATTTGTGTCAACCACATAATACTTATTACTTTTCCTGTTGAGGGGCCCAGTTACAGTCACTAGCTAGCAATGAGATTCTTCTCATGCTTGTTACTTTCTCAAAGTGTGTAAGTATTTTCGCCACATATCACAAGTTGTTGAATTCTGGGTCATGGATTTCTACTTGACTTGATCTAGACATCTATACCACCTATATTTTCCAAAATGGTGCCTGTGTACCCCATGTCCACATCAAATCCTGCAGTCTAGTATTTCCTACACAGATACATCGAATTTTATTGCCACCTTAACTTTCTATCCTCAATAAGTAATTATTGAGCAACTCTTCATGTGCTTGTTCTTTTCTTCTTTAAATCGACTGTTAATAACTTTTGCTATTTTTTTCTTTGATAGTTGCTTTCTTTTTCTTTCTTTTTTTTTTTGCCAGTCCTGGGGCTTGAACTCAGAGCCTGAGTACTGTCCCTGGCTTCTTTTTGCTCAAGGCTAGCACTCTACCACTTGAGCCACAGCACCATTTGCGGCTTTTTCTATATATGTGGTGCTAAGGAATCGAACCCAGGGCTTCATGTATATGAGGCAAGCGTTTTTACCACTAGGCCATATTCCCAGCCCCCCTTTTCCTTTTGATTTGCTGGAAATCATCTGTATTTTGTTGAATGTATCACCCTTCATCATGTTCTGGGGTTGTGAGTCCCTGATGCCCTGATGCTGACCTTCTTGGTCCTCCCTTGTAGTGGCTCCAGGCACAGCTTTAAAAAAAAAGATAATTAGTTTACTTTGTTGTTGCTATGGAGGCGATGGACAAAGGGATTACAATAACGTGCGTCAGGGAAGAGCACATTTCCCTTTGTACAGCGTCTCCTGTTCCCTCACTCTCTCCCAGTTCCTCCCTCCCACCTCCACCCATGGTTGTGGAGTTCACTTTCATCAGTGGCCAATGAGCACCACTGCTGTACTTTTTCACCCTTTTTCCATCCTCCCTCACAAAGATATACATGTGAATACACCATACATAAAGAAGGAAGGAAGAAGGAAGACAGAATTAACCGAGAGATAGAGAGAGGGGGGGAGAGAGAGAGCGAGAGAGCGAGAGAGAGAGAGAGAGCACTTGTGTTCCTGGCACAGCTTTTATTTGTTTATTTTTCATTAGTTCCTTAGTTTTGTCTGTCTGTTTCTAAGGAGTGAATTTGGTGATCTATCACTTATAAGTCAAGCAAAATCCTAGAGAATGCATTCCATCTGTGTTCTGTCTGTGCAATAGGAGCTCCTAGGCTCATGGCAGAAATACAGAACCTTAGACTGCAGAGTTTTAGAGATAACAACATTAAAAAAAATGATCATTTTACCCAGCAGGGAATAATTGCAAGAAAGACAAGATTGTTCATAGACAAAATATTTATAAAACCCTATAATTTTCTTCACAATTTGGCTACAGTTCAATACAAGCAATTTTCTGGCTAGGATGGGAAAGGATGAGAAAGACATCTACTCTCTCATGGTAAATGAGAAAAGTCCTTGAGATATTATAAAATCCATGGCTGACCACGAAATTGCTGCAGTGTGGAGGCAAGGAAAGCTCAGAGAGACTGGGCTTTAGGCAAGGAGCCCTTTATACATGACCACTAAGAAGTGGCAGGTCTTATAGGCAAAGGTAAAGGAGAAAGGTTGGCAAAGACTGAGATGGGAGGGTATTGGCAGTATTGGTGAAAAGGCAAAGAGAATGGAGTCTAGCACACTTCCAAATGTAGATGGACAACTTCTGGGGAATACATTGTAGGAACCATTCAATCTAGGAACATGACAATGATTGCAGAAGAGAACACACAAATCCCCAACCCTTGTCAGTAGATCACATAATCTGATGCATCAATTTGCTTTTTTTTTTTTTTTTTGGCCAGTCCTGGGCCTTGGACTCAGGGCCTGAGCACTGTCCCTGGCTTCTTCCCACTCAAGGCTAGCACTCCGCCACTTGAGCCACAGTGCCGCTTCTGGCCGTTTTCTGTATATGTGGTGCTGGGGAATTGAACCTAGGGCCTCGTGTATCCGAGGCAGGCACTCTTGCCACTAGGCTATATCCCCAGCCCATCAATTTGCTTTTTAACCATGTCTAATTTTTTTGCCAGTCCTGAGGTTTGAACTCAGGGTCTGGGAACTGTCCATGAGCTTCTTTTCCTCAAAACTAGCACTCTACCACTTGAGCCACAGCACCACTTCCAGCTTTTCCTATTTATGTGGTACTGAGGAATTGAACTCAGGGCTTGGTGCATGGTAGGCAGTCACTCTAAGACTAAGCTACATTCCCAACCCCACCACGTCTAATTTTTCTTGTGAAGATTAATTGGTCACAACAAATACATAGACTTTTCACCCAACATAAAATAAAACTGGGAAAGAAAAAAATTAGTTAGCTAAGCTTTTAGAGGAATGGAGTTCACTTTGCTCAGTGGAATTCATTTGGTGTGTTTTCTCAGACACCCTAATTTGGAGGATTAAATGGAAAGTTGAGTTCCTAGGAGAGAATTAGAATTATTTATATTTTAAGTGTAGTGTGGAGATCTCATTTAAGGCTGACTATAATTATGAGACAAAATATGGGGAAGTCACCCTGAGGCAGATAAAAGCCTTCATTTACATCCAAATTTCACCTGTAAAGCTCCTTGTAAGCTGAAACACCTACAAAGCTCCTTGTAGCTCCATTGATTGTATGAACATCAATACAGTTTATTTAAAAGTACCAAATTGAGTTTTCTTGCTTCTCTTAAAGTAGTTGGTTAAGAGTCCTGACTGATAAACAGCTGTGCTTGCAGGTTATTTGGGACACCAGGCAATGAAATTTCAATTTAGAAAATTCAGTAAACTGAGAAAATTTCCTCTTCCACTTCCCATTGACTTTTATGAATGTCTACATCTCACCAGTAGGTGGCGAGGGTGAGCTAAACAGTTACGACTCCTGGGTTCTCAAGACTTGTTCATGATTCCTCAAAACAATAAAAGCCATATACAACAGACCAACTGCTAACATCATATTAAATGGGGAGAAATTAAAATCATTCCCCCTAAACTCAGGAACAAGACAAGGATGCCCACTCTCCCCTCTTCTTTTCAATATAGTGCTGGAATCCCTAGCCATAGCAATAAGACAAGAGGAGGACATCAAAGGGATCCACATCGACAAGGAAGAAATCAAGCTATCCCTATTCGCAGATGACATGATCTTATATCTGAAGGACCCAAAAAACTCAGTCCCCAAACTCCTACACCTAATAAACCATTTTTGGCAAAGTAGCAGGCTACAAAATCAATCCACAAAAGTCAGCAGCTTTTCTGTACACCAGCAATATACAAGCAGAAAAGGAAATTATGGAAATAATTCCTTTTACAGTAGCCAAAAAAAAAAAAAATAAAGTACCTAGGGATCAACCTAACCAAAGACGTGACGGACCTATTTAACGAGAACTATAAAAATCTAATAAAGGAAATCAAAGAAGACACAAGGAGATGGAAAGACCTCCCATGCTCATGGGTAGGCAGAATCAATATAGTGAAAATGGCCATATTGCCCAAATTGTTATACAAATTCAATGCAATCCCCATCAAAATCCCAGCTACATTCTTCACTGAAATAGAGAAAGCAATCCATAAATTCATATGGGACAGCAAAAGACCTAGAATAGCCAAAGCAGTTCTAGGCAAAAAAAAGCAGAGCAGGAGGTATCACAATACCAGACTTCAAGCCCTACTATAGAGCCATCATAACAAAAACAGCCTGGTATTGGTATAAAAACAGACCTGAAGACCAGTGGAATAGAATTGAAGACCCAGAAATAAAACCGCACTCTTACAGTCAGCTGATATTCGACAAAGGAGCTAAAGACATACAATGGAATAAACATAGCCTCTTCAACTACTGGTGCTGGGAGAACTGGGCAGCCATATGCAGAAAACTCAAAGTAGACCCAAGCCTATCACCATGCACCAAGATCAACTCAAAATGGATCAAGGACCTCAATATCAGACCTGAAACCCTGAAACTACTGAAGGACAGAGTAGGAAAGATGCTAGAACTCATAGGTACAGGAAGGAACTTCCTGAATAGAGTCCCAGGTGCACAACAAATAGGGGAGAGACTCGACAAATGGGACTACTACAAATTAAAAAGTTTCTGCACAGCTAAGGACATAGCCACCAAAACAGAAAGACAGCCAACGATATGGGAAAGGATATTTACCAGCACAGCAACAGACAAAGGCCTAATATCTGTCATCTACAGAGAACTCAAAAAACTAAGCCCCTCCAAGCCCAGTAAACCAATTAGGAAATGGGCAAAGGAGCTAAAGAGAGACTTCACAAGAGAAGAGATAAAAATGGCAAAGAAACATATGAGGAATTGTTCAACATCCCTGGTAGTGAAGGAAATGCAAATAAAAACAACCCTGAGATACCACCTCACCCCAGTTAGAATGGCCTATACTCTGAACTCAGGCAACAACAAATGCTGGAGGGGGTGTGGGGAAAGAGGAACCCTCCTCCATTGTTGGTGGGATTGCAAATTAGTACAACCACTTTGGAGAACAATATGGAGGTTTCTGAAAAAGCTCAACATAGACCTACCCTATGACCCAGCCATACCACTCCTAGGCATCTATCCTGAACAAGAGGTCCCAAGATATCAAAAAGACATCTGCACTTCCATGTTTATCCCTGCACAATTCACAATAGCCAAAATATGAAAACAACCTAGATGCCCCTCCACAGACGAATGGATCCAAAAAATATGGTACCTATATACAATGGAATACTGCATAGCGACTAGAAATTGTGAAATATTGTTATTCGTAGGGAAATGGTCAGAACTTGAACAAATAATGTTGAGTAAGACAAGCACCTGCTCTTTGGCCCTGACTTTTCTCACAATGTGACAGGGACACCTATGAGGAACAACTCAGAATGTGTGAATACTCCAGACTGCAGGTGTGATTGACTTAAGCCCTTTGAGATGATCCTGGACTATTAAGGGATATGAATTATGGGTGTGTGCTCCTCTTATAAGTCTCAGGTGAACAACTGAGAAGAATGATTGGAAAGCTTTGTTGAGATCCTGTGTTTCCATAGCAAGCCTGACAATACCATAGTATTGGCTTTCTATCCTTTCTTGTTTTACCCCGTGTGTGTGTGTGTGTGTGTGTGTGTGTGTGTGTGTTACACAAATCACTTTATAGATGCCCATATATGTGTACGAAAATTTCTACCAAACAATTCTCCATATCCTTTGTGGTCCATGCTATAGGTTTAACTAAGATGGCATGTCATAGATTTACTGGGAGAAGGCCACTTCCTGGGTGGTTGAACATGGGTGCTTACAGGTGTTGTAGGCTGGCAGCTGTCAAGCTCATAGACTTCCCAGTGGGAGGAGCCACCATGTAGCTGTCTGTATAGGTGTGGTAAGCTAGCCATCTATGCAGCAAGCTCACCAGTGGAGCAGATCTACTGCCTTGGTGATTAGTGGGCCAGACTGAAGTACATGGGAGCTGATGGCCATTAAGCTGTGTATCAGACTCATTTAAAGGGGAGAGGCAGGCCTACTGTTGAGGTGACCAATGGGCTAGCCTCAGATACATGTGGCACGGGGGGGGGGGGCGTGGCGGGAGGGCTCATCTGGCTATACAGCAGCAATGATAGGTACAGTGATTTTTGCTTGGCTGGCTTTGGCTAGGCTCCGGTGCATAGAGGTTCTTCAGGCCATCTGTCTGTATGGAGGGCAGCCCCGTGGGCTGAGGTCACTGCCTGGCTGGTTGTTGGGATGATCTCTGGCACATGCAGTCACTGTGGGCCAGCTGGCTGTGTGGCAGGCTCACTGAGGGAGGAACTCAATGCTTTGCATCATGTTGGTGCAGATACATTTGCTTGATGGATGTCTATTAGTTCTCTTTCTCTCTGCGCAGGTTTACATGTTCCCTGGGTTATAGGGTACTATGTAGGTTTGGAAACCTAAGTCTTGGTTTGTTTGCTGGGCTTAGGCTGCAAGCATCTGGGAGGGAAGGTGGTATTACACAAATGCACTATGATCATGGTGAACTGGAGGTCCATTCTCAGGCATGGCTGTGGTTACTAGTTCTTGGGGTGAGATGTATTCTAAGAGTGTGTTCAGTTTCAAGATCGTTCTCATCTGGAGCCGTTTGCCTCATGGAGGTTGTGGGGTATGCAGTATGGTCTTCCTACTCTGTGTGAAACATCCCGGGAAACTCTCCAAATTGTGTTTGGGTTTTGAGGTTAGTGGCAATCTCTGTGTAGCATTTTGCTCCAGTCAGAGGAACACTGGGGATCTCCCACTTACCTTTTCCCAATAAAGGGAAGTCAGCCTTGGTTTTGAGCTGATCGAAAAGTGTGGGAGTGCAAGGTGCCTTATTCTTTTCTCTATGGTGCTACCTTTGATTTTCTTTTTATTCCACAGGTATATTGCCACTTCCTTGCTACTCCTCAGTCACTCCATTCCGAATATATTTGTTAATTTTTTTTTGGTTATAGTTACTTTTTGTGGAGAAGATCTGTGATGTTACACTCTATTTGTCCACCATACACCAAATTTTAGTTATTAAAAATGGCAGTCAACCAATACCCTTGATACATTTCACTAATTTTGCTATTATTTAAAGACATATATACTTCTGTACTTCTTGTTACTTTATTGGTTCTACCTATCTATTCTTGGGTTGGTGCAACCTAGTCTGCTATTTTAGATTTATGATAATTTTTTTGAGATAGTATCTCATTTTTTATCCTAGGATGATCTTAACACTTTAGCTATTCTGTATCCTTTTCCTACAGCTGTCCTATCTATCTATCTATCTATCTATCTATCTATCTATCTATCTATCTATCTATCTACCTGTCTGTCTGTTGATCTTTCATCTATCCATCTATGTTTCTACCTATCATCAATCTGTCTATCCATCTTTCTACCTATCTCTCTCCCTTCCTTCCTTCCTTCCTTCCTTCCTTCCTTCCTTCCTTCCTTCCTTCCTTCCTTCCTTCCTTCCTTCCTTCCTTCCTTCCTTCCCTTTCCTTTCCTTCCTTCCCTTTCTTTCTTTCTTTCTTTCTTTCTTTCTTTCTTTCTTTCTTTCTTTCTTTCTTTCTTTCTTTCTTTCTTCTTCCTTCCTTCCTTCCTTCCTTCCTTTCTTCCTTTCTTTCTTCCTTTCTTTCTTGCTTTCTCTCATCTACCTAACTACCTAGCTAGCTATTATTTTAGGAAAAATAAAGGTTTATTAGGATGCCATTACAGAAAAATAGTGGACCCTTAGGCAAAAGGACATAGTGTTGCCATTGTAGCTGCTTCATATCAGGTTGAGGATAAGCTTTTGGGAGGTTAGTAAGGATTTTGCTAATTGGCTACATCCCTTTTGGTGGACACCACTGGTTGGCTGTTTCATTTTCAGACCATGGTTTGAATGGAGGCCATTATGAATAGAATTCCTCTGCCAATTTTTTCCCAGCCTCTTTATTTTTTTTTACTTTAATAATTTATTTTATTATTAAAATAGTAAATGACATGAAATTCAGTTATACATTTTTCCAAAGATGTTTGGGCTCAGTTATTAATACTCAAGAATATTGTTGAGTGTTGGTAGCTCCCATCTACAATCCTTGCTACTCAAGCCACAGAATCTCTGTTTGAAGCCAGCCAGGACAGAAAAGACTTCATTTATAAAATAACCAGGAACAAGCAGGTCTTAAAGTGAACTCATGTAGTAATGCGCCAGCCCATCAAGCAAGCCAAGCAGGTGCAGAGACCCTGAGTTCAAACCTCAGTACTTGTACCCAAACACAACAAAATCAAAACACCCTCTTCCACCCAAAAAGAAATATTGGTGAGTAGCACTGGGACTGTATATTGTGAGGAAAAAGAAAGTGGAAATGGGAAAAAAAATTGAAGGCAGACAGACATCTTTTAGGTAAAATACTCAGTAGATGAATCTAACTTCTAAACTTAACCTAATTATAGTCAAGATAAAACGATGCTTATTAAAATACCAAATATTGCATACTTTTTTTTTTTTTGCCAGTTCTGGGGCTTGAACCAAGGGCCCGAGCACTGTCCCTGGCTTCTTTTTGCTCAAGGCTAGCACCCTGCCACTTGAGCCACAGTGCCACTTCTGGCCTTTTCTGTTTATGTGATGCTGAGGAATCCAACCCAGGACTTCATGCATACTAGCCAAGCACTTTACCACTAGGCAACATTCCCAGCCCCTGCATACTTTTTTTTTTTTTAAGGTGGGATTTTGCTATATGCTCAGTCTGGTTTCAAATGTATGAGTTTAAATAGTTCTTTATCCTCATCCCCTTGAGTAGGTTTTACAAGCAGGAGTTGTTATTCTCAGGTCCAAATTATGAATCCTTAAAAAAAAGAAAATTTATTTCCTAAAACACCTCTCTACCTCCTCTCCCCTTTTGCCATGGTTTTAAGGAATCTTAGGGTCAGCAAAAGAAAGATAAATGATTTTCAGTTTTATTATTTTTTTAAAGACCATTGCTAGCAACTGTTGGAGATTTAGTAGCTATATAATGAGATGATCATTGTTCTCTAGGAATTTGCAGTTTTCGTGGAGAGCCCAAACTAATTTATATACACCAGAATAAAATGTATTTTTAAAAAATGTCATGTAAAATGAGGGAGGAGGTAACAAATTGTACAAGAAATGTACCCACTGCCTTACGTATGAAACTGAAACCCCTCTGTACATCACTTTGACAAAAAATAAGTAATTATTTAGAAAAAAAACACTCCAAAACAAAAAAGTCATGTAAAATGAGGGAGGAGGTAACAAATTGTACAAGAAGTGTACCCACTGCCTTATGTATGAAAATGTAACCCCTCTGTACATCACTTTGACAATAAATGAGTAATTATTAAAAAAAATGTCATGTAAAGTGCTGTAGAACTCCAGAAGCCACCAAAAGGGAAGATAAGCAAACTGCTAATATATAAAATGTGTAGAAGTGTTTATTTCCTGTTATGGGAAGGATTCTTGAAAGAGATATGATGTGAGCTGTGTATTTATGATTTGGGCTATGCTTTGGATGATGGCACCCTCCAAAAAAAATTGAAATTGAGTAGATTGTTCAGGAAGTGCTAGGTTTAGGCCTTTAATCTAGATTCATTCCTTAGAGATTTTACCCTTTCTACTATACCAGTATGATGGTCAGAATATGTGTATATACACACATTTGTTTTCCACAATACTTACAGGTTTAAAAATAACAAGTAATGCTGAAGAGGGTAGAAAGAGGGAAGACGTTGGTAATGCAAAACAAAGCTTGAAATTGAATTGTTTTATATATTTACTTCTATCTCTAGGTGCCCAGCTATGAGAAACTTCCAACAGTCTTTGTAATTATTCTTTCAAATGTAGAGATTTCCTTTTTTTGTTGTTGTTGCAAGGTAATTTAAATATACATAGGTTAAAAAATACAATAGGCTCTACTTTTTCTTCCAGAACAAAAAACACTTTCTGCATGTTTTTATTTTTGCTTTCCATTCACAAAGGCAGAAGCAGAGTGTTGTGATTTTTCAGTGGTGGGGTTGCTGATAAGACTGGGGGGGGGGTCACATGGCCCACTTGTATTTTTTACTATACAAGTCTTACAGAGATAATTACTATGTAAACAAAGCAAAGAAAATGGTTAGAGTCTCTGATAATGATTTTTTTCCTAGTGCACATCATTTTATTTTATTTTTTTATTTTTTAAATTTAATTTATTTATTAATTGAACACAAATTTTTTGGACAGGGTGTTGTGCAAAAAGGGTACAGTTACATAGTAGGGGAGTGTGTACATTTCTTGTGATATCTTACGCCCTGTTTTTCTTTCCCTTCTCTAGGTCAGGTAGACATATATACAATATACAATGTATCAAGAACATATACAGTAGCCACGTGGCCGCGCCCAAGAAAATTCGCCTAGGGCTTTAAATGCAATGTCGATATTAGACAATATGTCGACAATAGTCTTATATGAACGTACATACATAGATTTTGAGCTATTGTATTCCACTGAGAGGTCAATTTTTGACCTTTATGTGTTGAGTAATTGTTTGGCTTTAGTTACATACTGTTGGGTCATTGCCCCAATCCTGTGGGAAATACTATTTGACAAGCAGTTTTTGGTTTCACAGACTTGGTCTCTACTGTCTCTCCATCTCCCTTTCTTAACAGTCATATATCAGGGAGATCATGCCCCTTTGTTTTCTGTGTTCTAGGCTTGTCTCGCTCAACATTATTTGTTCGAGTTCTGACCATTTCCCTGCGAATAACAATATTTCACCATTCCTAATCCCTATGTAGTATTCCATTGTAGGTACCATATTTTTTGGATCCATTCATCTGTGGAGGGGCATCTGGGTTGTTTCCATATTTTGGCTATTGTGAATTGTGTTGCGATAAACATGGAAGTACAAATGTCTTTTTGATATCTTGGGGTTTGCTGTTTAGGATAGATGCCTAGAAGTGGTATGGCTGGGTCATAGGGTAGTTATATTGAGCTTTTTGAGAAACCTCCATATTGTTCTCCAAATGGTTGTACTAATTTGCACTCCCACCAACAATGGAGAAGGATTCCTCTTTCCACGCACCCCCTCCAGTATTTGTTGTTGCCTGAGTTCAGAGTATAGGCCATTCTAACTGGGTTGAGGTGGTATCTCAGGGTTGTTTTTATTTGCGTTTCCTTTACTACCAGGGATGTTGAACAATTCCTCATATGTTTCTTTGCCATTTTTATTTCTTCTCTTGTGAAGTCTCTCTTTAGCTCCTTTGCCCATTTCCTAATTGGTTTATTGGGCTTGGAGGGGCTTAGTTTTTTGAGTTCTCTGTAGATGACAGATATTAGGCCTTTGTCTGTTGCTGTGCTGATAAATATCCTTTCCCATATCGTTGGCTGTCTTTCTGTTTTGGTGGCTATGTCCTTAGCTGTGCAGAAACTTTTTAATTTGTAGTAGTCCCATTTGTCGAGTCTCTCCCCTATTTGCTGTGCACCTGGGACTCTATTCAGGAAGTTCCTTCCTGTGCCTATAAGTTCTAGTGTCTTTCCTACTCTGTCCTTCAGTAGTTTCAGGGTTTCAGGTCTGATATTGAGGTCCTTGATCCATTTTGAGTTGATCTTGGTGCATGGTGATAGGCTTGGGTCTACTTTGAGTTTTCTGCATATGGCTGCCCAGTTCTCCCAGCACCAGTAGTTGAAGAGGCTATGTTTATTCCATTGTATGTCTTTAGCTCCTTTGTCGAATATCAGCTGACTGTAAGAGTGCGGTTTTATTTCTGGGTCTTCAATTCTATTCCACTGGTCTTCAGGTCTGTTTTTATACCAATACCAGGCTGTTTTTGTTATGATGGCTCTATAGTAGAGCTTGAAGTCTAGTATTGTGATATCTCCTGCTCTGCTTTTTATGCCTAGAATTGCTTTGGCTATTCTAGGTCTTTTGCTGTCCCATATGAATTTATGGATTGCTTTCTCTATTTCAGCGAAGAATGTGGCTGGGATTTTGATGGGGATTGCATTGAATTTGTATAACAATTTGGGCAATATGGCCATTTTCACTATATTGATTCTGCCTACCCATGAGCATGGGAGGTCTTTCCATCTCCTTGTGTCTTCTTTGATTTCCCTTATTAGATTTTTATAGTTTTCATTAAATAGGTCTGTCACGTCCTTGGTTAAGTTGATCCCTAGGTACTTTATTCTTTTTTTGGCTACTGTAAAAGGAATTGTTTCCATAATTTCCTTTTCTGTTTGTATATTGCTGGTGTACAGAAAAGCTGCTGACTTTTGTGGATTGATTTTGTGTCCTGCTACTTTGCCAAAAATGGTTTATTAGGTGTAGGAGTTTGGGGACTGAGTTTTTTGGGTCCTTCAGATATAAGATCATGTCGTCTGCGAATAGGGATAACTTGATTTCTTCCTTGCCGATGTAGATCCCTTTGATGTCCTCCTCTTGCCTTATTGCTATGGCTAGGGATTCCAGCACTATGTTGAAAAGAAGTGGGGAGCGTGGGCATCCTTATCTTGTTCCTGAATTTAGGGGGAATGATTTAAGTTTCTCTCCATTTAATATGATATTAGCAGTTGGTCTGTTGTATATGGCTTTTATTGTTTTGAGGAATGTTCCATCTATTCCTGTTCTCTCCAAAGCTTTTAATAAGTATGGATGTTGTATTTTGTCAAAGGCTTTTTGGGCATCGACTGAGATAACAATGTGATTCTTGATTTTAGTTCTGTTTATGTGGTGAATTACGTTGATTGATTTACGGATGTTGAACCATCCCTGTGACTGTGGGATGAAGCCTACTTGGTCATGATGTATAATTTTCTTGATCAGTTTCTTGATCCTGTTACCTAGTATTTTATTGAGGAGCTTTGCGTCTGTGTTCATTAGTGATATTGGTCTGTAGTTCTCTATTTGTGTTGGGTCTTTGCCTGGTTTGGGAATGAGTATGATATTAGCTTCATAGAATGGGTTTGGGATTTCTCCCTCTGTTTCTATTTCGCGGAAGAGTTTGAGGAGTATTGGTATTAGCTCCTCACTAAAGGTTTTGTAGAATTCATTGGTGAATCCATCTGGGCCTGGGCTTTTCTTTGTTGGGAGGTTCTTGATTACCTCCTGTATCTCACTGTAAGTTATTGGTTTATTTAGTTGATTTATTTCTTCTTTGTTCAGTTTGGCAGTTTAAATTTCTCTAAGAATTGATCCATTTCTGTAAAATTATTGTTTTTTACTGAGTAGAGGTTCTGGAAATAGCTTCTTATCATTGTTTGAATATTGTGTGTACTTGTAATTTTTCCAGTAGAGTCCCTGATTTTACGTATATGAGTCTCTTCTTTTTTTTGTAAGTCTTGCGAGGGGTCTGTCAATTTTATTAATTTTCTCAAAGAACCAGCTTTTAGTCTTATTTATTTGTTGAATGGTCTTTCTATTTTCAATCAGATTTATCTCTTCTTTAATCTTTGTGATCTCTCTCCTCCTAGTCGATTTAGATTCAGTCATTTCTTGTTTCTCCAGTTGTTTTAGTTTCATCGTGAGGTTATTCACCTACTCTGCTTCCATTCTTTTAATGTGAGTGCTGAGGGCAATGATCTTGCCCCTCAGTACTGCCTTAGCTGTGTCCCATAGGTTTCTTTGTGATGTATTTTCATTGTCATTGTGGCTTATGAATTCGTTGATTTCATCTTTAATTTGGTCTGTGGCCCAAGTGTTGGATAACAGTGTGGGGTTTAGCCTCCAAGAATGTGTATAGCCTCTGTGGTAACCGTTGTTATTGAGGGTTACCTTTAATCCACTGTGATCAGATATAATACATGGGATGACATCAATACTTTTGTATTTGCTGAGGTTCGTTGTGTGGGCTATGACATGGTCTATTTTTTTTCCCAATTTTTTTTTTTTATCAAACTGATGTACAGAGAGCTTACAGTTTCATACGTTAGGCATTGGGTACATTTCTTGTACTGTTTGTTACCTTGTCCCTCTTACCCCCCTCCCCCCTCCCCCTTATCCTTCCCCCGCCCCCGAGGTGTTCAGTTCACTTACACCAAACGGTTTTGCAAGTATTGCTATTGTAGTTGTTTGTCTTTTTTTACCCTGTGTCTCTCAATTTTGGTATTCCCTTTTCAATTTCCTAGTTCCAATACCAGTATACACGGTTTCCAATATACTCAGATAATATTACAGAGATAGTGTAGGTACAACCACAGGAAGGTGATACAAGAACATTATCAATAGTAGAAGCTACAGATACACATGGGATGTTGAAAGTAGCTACAACTGTGATATAACAATTGTCTCCATAACATGGAGTTCATTTCACTTAGCATCGTCTTAGTTGTTCATAAGGGTATAGCTATTGGGCCTTGTGATGCTCTGCTATGAGTTGCCTAAACCTGTGCTAATTATTCCCAATAAGGGAGACCATAGGGTCCATGTTTCTTTGGATGACATGGTCTATTTTGGAGTATGATCCATGGGCTGCTGAGAAGAAGGTGTATTGGGTCTCTGTAGGGTGGAAGATTCTGTATAGGTCTGTCAGATCCATTTGGGATATGGTGTTACTTAGGTCCTCAGCTCCCCTGCTGATCCTCTGGGTGTTGGATCTGTCTCTTGGAGAGAGTGGGGTATTAAAGTCACCCACTATGATTGTGTTTGTATCTATCTTGTTCTGTAATTCTGTGAGAATTTGCTTGACATATGTAGGGCCTCTTTTGTTCGGTGAGTATACATTTTTCACCGTGATGTCTTGATTCTGGATTTTTCCTTGTATTAAAATGTAGTGTCCTTCTTTGTCTTTTTGAGTTGATTTTAATGAAAAGTCCAGCTTGTCTGAGATCAGGATGGCTACACCTGCCGTTTTGGTAGGTGCGTTTGCTTGGAAGATCTTGCTCCATCCTTTCATTCGGAGCCTGTTTTTGTCCCTTGCTGTAAGGTGTGTCTCTTGTAGACAACAGATATCAACTTTTTGTTTGCGGATCCATTCTGCCAGTCTGCTCCTCTTTATCGGAGAGTTTAAACCATTTATATTCAAAGAGATCAAGGATAAGAGTGTTTTTTTCTCCTTCCATTTTCTTGTTGGGCTGTTTTTTCCTCTTTTTTTTTTTTCCTTGTCTTTAGTGAGCTGTTGTTTCTGTTGGGCTTTGGCTATTGTAGTTTCTTTCTGTTTCTGTCTGTGTCTCTTGTACGATCTCTGTTAGGTGGGTTTCCCCTCTTAGAATTTGCTTTAGGGCTGTTTTTTTATTCACATACTCCTTTATATCCTCTTTTGTATGGAAAGATCTGGTTTTCCCTTCGAATGTGAACTCCAATTTTGCTGGATATTTGATCCAAGGTTGCAATTGTTAGCCTGTAGTACTTGGATGGTGTTCTTCCACTCACTTTGCGCTTGGTAGGTTTGTGTGGACAGGTCTGCTGTTATTTGAATCCTCTTCCCATTGTAGAAAATTTCTTTCTTCGCTTTGGCTGCATTCAGAATTTGCTCTTTATTCTTGAGATCTGAAGTCTTGAATATTATGTGCCTTGGGGTGGCTTTTCTGGGGTCTGGCCTGCCAGATGTCCTATAGGCTTCGGTTACCTGGATGGGGTCCCCTGTGAGATTGGGGAAGTTTTCTGCAATAACTTTATTGATAATATGATGAAGCCCTCTGCTCTGGTATTTGGCTCCTTCTTCTATTCCAATTATGTGCAGATTATATCTCTTGTCTTTGTCCATTAGTTCCTGGATTAGTCTTCCCTGAAGCTTCACCATTTCTTGGAGTGTGGTAATTTTCTGGTTGTTGTCGGCTGCTTCATCGTCCAAGCGAGAGATTCTGGATTCCATATGGTCGATTTTTTGTGCTGTGGATTCAATTGCGGAGTTTATTAATGCCAGAGAGCTATTTATGGTTGTCAGATCAGCTCTGATCGTGGAAATTTCTTCCTTTAAAGAGTTGTATTTTAAATCTATTTTTTCATGCATTTCACTTCTCAGGATGTTAAGGTCTTCTTTAAAGAAGGTTTGCATTGTATCCATTTTTGCTTCCATTTCTTTCTTGGCTTTCTGGATGTCCTTCAAGCCTTCCCCTCTAAACTCCTGGAATTGTTTTCTGATTTCGATTCTGACAATTTCCCTTATTTCTGTTAACATGGCCTCATTTGCTTTTTTATTCTCCATCTCCTCTTCAGTCGTGCTGCTTTTTGGAGCTGGCGAGTTGGCTTGCTCTTTAATGAACTGTGTTATATTTCTTTGTGATTTGCACATCTGGGGATCTGTGGGTGGCTTCTCTGGTTTGGTTTTGTGTTGTTTCCTGCTGGCCCGCCGGTGGGAGCCTTGTGTCCTGGTGTCCTGGCTCTGGGTTTGGGTTTGTCTGTTGCACCTTGCTTCCCAATGGGTGAGCGTGACCTTCTCAGTTGTTGCTGAGGTGGTCACTCTCCCTGCTCTTGGGGGCTGGTAGGTTCTGTGTCTTTCTCTGCAGGACCGTGTCCTGGTACTGTGCTGTGCTGACCCTAGCGTGCCCCTGTTGGGGGTTTGCTGGTCACTGATTCAGCGTGGTGTGGAGGCTTATCTCTTCTTTGGTTCTTTTTTCCACTCTGTATCTTGGTCAGAGGAGTTCACCTCTCAGGCAGTTCTCCTTCCTGTGTGGACTGCTCTGGGGCAGGTGTTGTTGAGGGGCGGCCCACCCACTTGTGCAGAATGCGCCAAACTGAGTGGGCATGGGCCGATGGACAGCTCTGCCCTCCTGTGTATTAGCGCCTACCAGAGCAGGTGCTGTCGCCGGGGGCCCCGCCCACCTGTGCACTGCCGCTGCGGCCCCGTCCACCTGAGCTGGGTACGCCTACCAGAGCCAGCCCCAGGTTGTTGGGTTGTGCTTGTGCCCTCCTGCGAGTCCGCTGTGGGGGCCAGTATGTGTGGGGCCCAGTGGGATCAACTGTCGGTGCACGGGTTAGCGCCCTCAGACTGCGCCTCCGCTGTGAGGGGGGCGCGTGAGCAGGTCCAGGTGTCCCTGCTGTGCTGGTATTGCCCACCAGCGCCTGTGATTTTAGTTGTAAAAGTCCGCCAGGTCCAGGCGCCTCAGGTGGGGCTTGCACTGCCAACTGTCCCCCGGCCCCTGTTGGGAAGGGGGCAGGGCCGGTTCGGCCAGTTCCAGCTCCTGGGCAGCCTTGGGGCTGCTCCGCCCTTCCCCTGCTAAACTCCTGTGACTTCCCAGCACCTGATGGGAGCTTCCCACCTGATTTGGGGGTTCTTTGTTCCCTCCAGGTGGTGAGGGGGAGGGAGGGAGATCTAGCTTCTTTGTAGGGCTTGGGTCTCTGATAGCTGATCTCCCGTTGGGGGAGGGGGTAATGGGGAACTCACTGGTCCTGGATTGTGTGTGTGTCCTGTGCCGCTGTTGGTCCTTTGGGTGTGGCGAAAGGTCATGGTGGCATACCCGGCTCTCTCCTTCTGCACCGCTAGGTTCCCCAGCCGCTTATGCCCATCCATTCCCGGTGTGGGCCCGAACTTCCCGTCGCTGCCGTGGCCATATGTCTTGGTCCGCACTCTCCCTAGCGTCCGTGGAGTCCCGCTGTCTGGACTCTGTGCTCCCAGCAGTCGGTCTGCCGATCGCTGGGTCCCCTTTCCCAGCCTGGCCCTGTTTGGTCCAGGGTCAGCTGGTGGGGGGAGGGTGCCCTGGAGATTCTCCGGCTCCGTGTAGGTTTTTGGCTCTTCTTTTTTACTCCTTTTTGTTTTCCTGCGTTTCTCCACTGCTTCTGGCTCCTGGTTTTTCTGGATTCTTGATGGGGTGTTGGGTGCTGGAGTTCCCAGCTCGCTATTCAGTTGGAGCGAGTTGGGGTGCCTCCCTACTGTGGCGACGCCATCTTCCTCTCTCCAGCCTCTTTATTTTCGATGTAGAGCAAAGCTACTGAATTTTGCATGTCGATTTGATCACATCCACTCCTCCTTTGCTCATTTTTGCTTAAGTTTATTATGCATTTTATTTCAGAATTATGTAAGTAGGTATTTCTGCAGCCCCAAACCAGACCAATAATAAGTGATTATTAGGATGAGAAAAAGATAAACAGCAAAACCAACCAGTATTTAATGAATACACAGACAAGCTTCCTTTCCTGTATTTTTGTCAGACTTTCTAATTTATTCCATTTCAGAAGGCAGAGTAGTACATCTGAAGACTCATTGCTGCTCTGACCCTGTTTTTCCTAGTCTTAGAACCTTCCATTCCACACATGAGGGAAAGCATGCAACCTTTGTCTCTCTGGGCCTGTTTTACTTCACTGAACATAACTTGAAGCACGATGGGAGGAGCATGGGAAGCAGGTATCTGACATGTGACTGGGAGACTCAGTGGCTTTCTCTGGGAGGGAAGTTGAAGTTTTTGTTGGTGAAGTAGAGGAAGTTGGACAAAGGTGTGTAGGGAGTGAGGTCAAATATAGGTTCTGAGGGAGGGATATATAGGCATAAAACATATCATATCTGTATATGATATATCTATATATGACACACCATATATCTAAATCTCTGTATATGTCTACGTGATAGTGAGGTTTGGCAGCATACTAGAGTTCACCTCTCTGAAGCACACTGTGGTGGATGCTCCCCAAGGGATGAACTCTCTTAAGAAGAGAATGCTGAAAGAAATACATCATATATGAAGTACAGTACACTGTCATTTGTTGCAACCAAAGTTGTACATCAAATGCAACAAAACATTTTAGGACACACAGAATCAAAAGTGGACAACTGACTATGTTAGAAACTGGGGAAGAGGAAAAAAATGGGGATAGGGAATTAATCAGTCCAATAGTTGGATCTATCCGAAGCTTGTTTAGACCAAATGACAACCGTGAGACCTAAACAGTGGAGAATGATTATTTCAACAATCTACATTTTAAGATTCCAAGAATAGAACACAGCACACAAAAACTGGAAAACAGTTACCCTTTATAGAATAGAGCTGAGTTAGGATAATCTTTTCTACCATGAGTAATTTTTTTCCACAGAAAAGTCACAAGATATATGGCATTATATAAAATACTATGACTAAGTACAAAATAAAAATATTTGCAATACCAAAACCCATTGGTTAAAAATGTTAGCGCTTTCATAGTTATTTCTTAGTTGTGATCCATAGGCAGAGTGGCTGGATTTCTTTACTTTACCATGAGGTGGCAGTAGAGATTAAAACAAAGTTTTAACGTCCTCACTTAAAAATTTGAAGCCTGAAGACCATCAAATTTACAATCCCATCTTTTATCTTTTTTCCTTCCCTTCCTTTTCATTCTTTGTTTTCATTTCTTCTCTTTCCCTTTTTCTCCATTGCCCCTTCTCTCTTTTCCTTTCCTTCCTTCTCTTCGTTCTTTCCTTCCTCCCTCCCTTCTTTCCTCCCTCCCTTCTTTCCTCCCTCCCTCCCTTACTCTTTCTCCCCCCTCCCTCTCCCTCTCCCTCTCCCTCTCCCTCTCCCTCTCCCTCTCCCTCTCCCTCTCCCTCTCCCTCTCCCTCTTCCTCTCCCTTCCCTTCCCTTCCCTTTCCTTCCTTTCCTTCCTTCCTCCCCCATCCCAACTTCTCTCTTCTTCATTTTCTAATTCAGGGATTCCAACTGTGATTTTATTTTTATTTTATCTTGTGCTGGTCCTTGGGCTTGAATTCAGGACCTGGCTGCTGTTCCTGAGTGTTTTTTGCTCAAGGCTAGTGCTTTTCCACTTGAGCCACAGCTCTATTTCTGTTTTTCCTTAGTAGTTTATTGGAGATACATGTTAGCTTAACCCCCTCCACTTTAGGAGCCACTCTGCTATCTTAGGCCCTGCTGTAAAGCATGGCTTTCTCCCCAAATCCGGTGACTCAGGCCTTATCGGGTGACCCAGGCAGCTGCAGCCATACCCTTAGCCCCTCCACAACAAAATCCCCCGCTCTCATGTACCTCACAAACTACTCCCAGGCCCTAGTAAAATTCTCCACCCTCAGCCCCCTAGCCATAGAAACCCCCTTGCTCAAGGACCCATGCTGTCCCTAGACAAGGGGATCATCCTGTCAGCTTGCTGACAATGAACTTTGCTGTATATGACTTGATGTTTATGTGGTCTCCTGGGCTGGGGCTTCCATAAGAGTCTTATAGACTCTCCTGCCTGGGGCTGGCTGCAAATTGCAGTCCTTAGATCTCAGCTTCCCGAGTAGCTAAGATTACCAGTGTGGTGAGAGCCACATCTGCTGGGCTCAAACTTGCTATTATAACACCTGAACCGCAAACACAGTCCTGTTCTTTTTTTCCTTTCTCTCCCTCCCTCCCTCCCTCCTCCCATCTCCCCTCCCTCCTCCCTCCTCTCTCTCTCTCTCTCTCTCTCTCTCTCTCTCTCTCTCTCTGGTGCCATCCTAAGGCTTGAACTCAGGCCCTTAACTTTTTGCTTAAGGCCATTGCTTACCACTTGAACCAGCGATTCTGGCTTAAAAAAAAGGTTAATTGGAAATAAAGAGTCTTATAGACTTTCCTGCCCAGGCTGGTTTTGAACTGAGATCCTCAGATCTCAGCCTTCTGAGTAGCTAGGATTACAGAGATGAGCTGGAGTCTAGTGGCTCCAGTCCTATTCTTAAGATGGCCCAATGACTTACTTTGAAAACACTCTTCTCAATTTGTTCAAACTCGGATGTGAGGGCGATCTGGCTGCGACATCTGTCACCCCATTGATATCCAGGGTTGATTTGGCTCATCTGGCTGGCGAGGCGCGGGTCCCCTTCCTCCCTCACCGCTCCACGTGTGTCCCTCCCAAAGCTGTGTGCTCCTCGGTAGAAGAGGACGACCATCCCCAATAGACCGGTCTTCAGTCAAGGGCATATGAGTAGCTGCACTCCCCTGCTAGAACCTCCAAACAAGCTCTCAATTTGTTCAAACTCAATTAGTTCAAAAGTGCTGACACGGGGCTGGGGATATAGCCTAGTGGCAAGAGTGCCTGCCTCGGATACACGAGGCCCTAGGTTCGATTCCCCAGCACCACATATACAGAAAACGGCCAGAAGCAGCGCTGTGGCTCAAGTGGCAGAGTGCTAGCCTTGAGCGGGAAGAAGCCAGGGACAGTGCTCAGGCCCTGAGTCCAAGGCCCAGGACTGGCCAAAAAAAAAAAAAAAAAAAAAAAAAGTGCTGACACGGTTTATTTGGAAAAATGTGTTCAGAAATACGGATTTTTTTTTGGAGGGGAGTAGAGTATGCTGTTTTTCTCTTCTGTCATTCTATAAATTCTGTTACACACACGCACTAAATATATTTGCATATGTATGCACATATACACTTATATTTATACATACACATATATACTTTTAAATATATAAGGGTCTAAGGATGTAGGTGATAGAAACAATATGAATATGAATTCTTATCATAGTATTTAAGCAAGTGACACTGGATTACCTTGAAAGGTTTTTTGTTTTTTGTTTTTTGCCAGTCCTGGGGTTTGAACTCAGGGTCTGAGCACTGTCCATGGCTTCTTTTTGCTCAAGGCCAGTACTCTACCACTTGAGTCACAGTGCCACTTCAGGCTTTTTCTATCTATGTGGTGCTGAGGAATTGAACCTGGCTTCACGCATGTTAAACAAGCACTCTACCACTAGGCCATATTCCAAGATCCCCTGAAAGGTTTTTATTTATTTTTTATTTTTTGCTTTTTTTGTGGCAGTCTTGGGGCTTGAACTCAGAGTCTGGGTGCTGTCCTTGAGCTCCTTTTACTCAAGTCTCTCCTACTTATGCCACAGCACCATTTCCTGCTTTTTCTGGGTAGTTTATTAGAGATAAGAGTCTTATGGACTTCCTGCCCAGGCTGGCTTTGAACCTCAATCCTCAGATCTCAGCATCCTGAGTAGCTAGGATTATAGGCATGAGCCACCTGCACCTAGTTTACCATGAAAGGTTTTTTGCTTTTTTTTTTTTTTTGCCAGTCTTGGGGCTTGGACTCAGGGCCTGAGCACTGTCTCTGGCTTCTTTTTGCTCAAGGCTAGCACTCTACCACTTGAGCCACAGTGCTACTCTGGCTTTTTCTGTACATGTGGTGCTGAGGAATTGAACCCAGGGCTTCATGTATACAAGGTGAGCACTCTACCACTAGGCTATACCCAGACCCTACTCTGAAAGTTTTATAAGTAAACTTAAGACAATGGACATTCTCAATAATGTGTGAAAATCCATTAAGTTCCCAATTTGGCCCAAATTCAAAGCTAACCTAATTCTGATATTTAAAATATGGCTGTCCATCTTGAGCTAGAATGAAATCACAAGCTCTTCCAGTTAACAGACATTTAAACCTAATTTGATTATTAATCAAAATTGTCATGGAGGGAGAGAAATACCGTTCTCAACATTATCAATTTGATGTTTATGGTGACTCCCAATCTTGTAATCACAAGCTAACTACTAAATAATGCAAGTGTTTGATTTATTCCTGGTCAAGGTTTTATTCTACTGGAGGAAAAGAGGAGCCGGGTATTGGATTTCAGTTTTGTGAGATGGAGTGTTTGACATCTGTTTTCCATCAGCCTATTGCTGAACTGCCCACTTAGAAATAGTTAAGATGATAAATTGTATGTTATGTGTTTTTGTACAAGAAGAATACAAAACTATTCCAAAAGTCAATTTTTACACCAATTATGATTATAAAACATTTATATACACTGAGAGGAAAAGTGCTTTTCTTTTTGGATTAAAAACAAAACAACTAAGCTACATTAAAGTCTATAATTTACAAAGCAGCTGTCAAATTGTAGCAAAACCTGGCTGAAAGCTCGTTTTTATTCACATAAATGTACTCCCTCCAATAATGCTTCAATGAAATTTAGCTAACCTTTTTTCTCTACAATCAGATACTGACTTTTCTGTTTTCTGCCTGTCATAATCTTAGTATCCCTGATTCTCTTAGTTCTCAGATTTAACTAATTTCTAGTCTATAAGGTGTCTGTAATTAAACAAACAAACACACAAACAATAGGAATTGAGCCATACATAATCAGATAGGATATTTCTACTGTGTAAAAAGAACCCAGAAGTCTTTGCAAGTTAACCTGGATAAATCTTAAGCAGCAGGCAATACAATATTCTAAAATGAGCTTGAAGCCTAAAGCCAACAAATTCATTCATTTCATGCCTCAGTAGCAAGCTGGTTCATTTGCAAAGTTTTGAATTACAAATATCTTAATGGTTTGAATGGTGCATGCTTGTAATTCCAGGATTCCAGGATTGTAAGTTTGAGGTACACCTGGGAAACATAATGAGGTTCTGTCTCAAAGCAAATTTATAGATATGCTAAACCAAATCCTCCTCTAATATAATCGTCTTATATTAATAAGAAATGATCTGCTCTTGAAAACCTCAATCCCAATAAAATCAAATCAAATGCGTATGTAGTATAAGCTGTAAGAATGGTAACTTTTGTGAGCAGATACAATTGGAAATGGCATCATCCACAAGAGGAGATGGCTCAGTTCAGTGAACTCACAACACAAACACAAGCATTGTGTGTTTTCTCTCACTTGGGGAAGCTGAAATGTGTGAGGAAGAAACAAAAATAACAGTAAAAATTGGCTCATGAAAATAGAATGGGGACTGCCCAAGGAGATGGATGGGAAAGGGAAACCATGCAGGGTTGGGGAGATGGGAGGGAGTAAAGGAGGGGAGAATACAATTGAAGTACATTGAATATATGTATAGGAATGTCTTAAAACTTCTTACTGTATACAGTTCACACCCCACTCTGTGCCCCACATAGTACAGCTTTCCAAGTCCTGTGTTTTGATAGTCTATAAAGAAGGACAATGATGGATGGGATGACTGATCGAGGTGTACTGAACACCTAATTGGACATATTAAATTATAACCCCCCTGAACAACCATTTGAAGATTAAAAAAGTTTTATGTTGGAAAATTCTGCTCCATAACTAAGGAAAAAGAATTTAGTATATGGCCAGAATCAATTCATCCATCCAGTAAATGTTCCAAATCACTGCCAATTGCATTATAACTCCCCCCCCCCCCCCACCACCACTGAAGTTAAGATTCCGATGGGGCAAACATTACTTTAGGGTTACCACTTTAAAAAAAATAGTGTTCTGCTGGGCACTGGTAGCTCATGCATGTAATCATAGCTACTCAGAAAGCTGAGATCTGAGGATTGTGGTTGGAAGCAAGCCTGGGGCTGGAAAGACCCTGAGATACTGCAGTTAACCACAGGAAGCAGAGCTGTGGCTCAAGTGGTAGAGCTCCTGGTTCAGACACAGGTGCACAAACCCCATATTGTCTCAAGTAGGATTAAAAAAATACAGTTGATTGATCATAACACAATCCAGAAAACTCAAACTTAATCAGCCTGGGTATAAATGTTTTTCTCCTCATAAAGACTCAGTGTTCCTTGAAAAAAACGAACGCATGATCATCCATTGCACATTCATAATTGTGTCAGGATTCTTGGTTCCAGGTAGGTGTTAAGTGACTGTTGGGCACATGTGTATCAATGAAAGGGAACAGAGGGAGGTTTCCTTTGCATGTTTCACTGTACTTGTGGTTTGTTCCATGGCTACCAGTGCTTCTCAAAGATTAGCAGAAAACTGGAGGGAGTTTATGCGGTTCTACAGGGCAGTCATAAAGGATTCTGAAACATCCAATAGAGCCACAGGTGGCTGTGGTGGAATGGTGTGGGGGTGAAGGAGGAAAGAGAATACTCTTGGGGGGGGTATTGAAGAGTAACAGAAAGTGGCACCTCCTAGCTTAATTTTCCAACACTTCCTAAAGACATCCCCCAAAGAGTTGCAATGATAAGTTGTCTTTTCAATGCCACACAAGATATTTTCCAAAGCAGTTAAAAAGAACAGGATGGAAATTGGGACACAGAGGAGCAGGAAGCCTGAGAGCAGAATCTGAACCAGAGGAGAAATGAGAAACGGAATGTTTTGGGAAGGAGCAGGTTATCGTTGTAGGCAGAGGAAGTCTTCCTGCTCTTTAGAGAAGGAAGTCAGGGAGATTAAGTGTGGTCAGACTGTGTAGAACAGAAATCCAAGGCCAACTTCTCTGAGAGAAAGATAGAATGCCTGTGAGCACCACGCTGACCCTGCTGCTTCCATCCCTAGCTGCTCTCATCCTAGGCAGGGCAGTGAAGTAGGTAAGCACTCTGGTACCTGACCAGTGGTGTGCATGAAGGTGTGTGAGTGTGTGTGTGTGTGTTTGCTGTTTCTTCCTTGAATATACCTAGAAACAAAGACTACCATTTCCAGTTCCATTCTGAGTTGCCCAAAGTCTAGATTCTCTTTCCTTCCTTCCTTCCTTCCTTCCTTCCTTCCTTCCTTCCTTCCTTCCTTCCTTCCTTCCTTCCTTCCTTCCTTTCTTCCTTCCTTCCTTCTGTGCAGGTACTGGGGCTTGAACTCAGGGCCTTTTTGCTCTCACTTGGCTCTTACTGAAGCTCTACCATTTGAGCCACAGCTCCACTTCCAGCTTTTTGATGGTTAATTGGACATAAAGGTTGTATGGACTTCTCTGCCCATACTAGCTTCCAGCTGTGGCCTTGAGATTTCATTCTCTTGAGTAGCTCAGATTACAGGTGTGAGTCAACAGTGCCCAGATCCTGGGCTCTTTTGAAAGGTGACCTTCTTCCAGGCAAATTCTGCTAACATAATCATAGCCGTTGCTTATCTTGGATTCTGAGTTCACCATTCACTCAGAGAGGCGACTTCCTGCCCAATGCTGATGGGCTGTGGTATCTGTGAGCAACCCTGGATGTGGTGGCTGAGGAGGCCACAGGACTGACTTGTCGAGTGAAGCACAGCAGTCAAGGGGGACAGGACATTGTCCTCTATTGGGGTGAGAGAGAAATGGAGGCTGGGGTGGGAATGGGAGGGAGACCCAGATGATCAACTTGGAAGCGTTCAATACAATGGATCAGTAGATGCAGGAGGATTTTCTGTGTTGGATGAAGGAAAAAAAGGATAATGGTGAGGTAGCTACTTAAATGAACCAGGTTAATGCAGTCAACTTTCTTTTTTGGTCAGTGGTGGGACTTGAACTCAGGGCCTGGGCACTGTTCCTGACTCTTTTGCTCAAGGCTAGCACTCTACCACTTTGAGCTACTTCTGGGTTTCTGGAGTTTTTGGAGATAAGAGTCTCATGAACTTTCCTGTCTGGGTTGGCTTTGAACCACTATCCTCAGATTGCAGTCACCTGAGTATTTAGGATTTACAAGCGTGAGCCACCAGCACTTTTGCCCAGCAGTTCTGCAATCTTGAGAGTAGAGTATATGCCTTTTGTACTATGTACCCATGGCAAAACGTCTTGCCTGCATGTAGCATCTTCTCAACAAAATTTGGTGTTGGATTTATGTGAAAGAGGTAGCCTTTTAAAACTGTCTCCTTTCCTGACACCTGTAGTTTAGTTGAGGCAGCTTTTGACACTCTTTTAAGTAAGTCTACTCACATGGCCAAGAGACATCACATTTCACTAGGTCTATTGCCTTTTATTTTTTTGCCTTCTGAATCTCCGACAAGAAATCAAATTTTGACTCTTCCCACTTGTATTACTCAAGTGTAGGCGGGTATCAGAGAGGAATTGTTCCAGCGATCCCAAAGTAAGAGTAGAGGGCAGGATGTTGGCCTTTGCTAGTCTGTGCATTTCAGGGCTAAGTAACAGAAGTATCATGTTGCATGTTACATATGTGGAATATGGGTGCCTGATCTCACCAGGTCCTATATTGTATGCAATTTTTATTTTAGCAAAATCAAGAGATTCACAGGAGGATCAGAATGTGAATGGTTATTAATTGAGATGGCATCCGAAATGTGGTTCCTTTGTGCCACTGAAGAGAAAAAGATCAACAAAAGAGAATAAGAGAGAGCTCTGCAGAATTGATGTAGGGGCAAATTAATTTATATGTGGCCCATTTGTCATTTCATGATAGTTACATTCTATATACCTGTTCTACACACTGCATTACTGGACATCTGACAATATTACTAAGGGAAATAAAAGGTTAAATTGCTCCAAGCTTCTATTTATGACATTTTAAAAATTAGTATACATTAATTGTACAAAGGGTTTTCATTATAGTTTCACATATGCATGTATTATTCACAACATTTTTTTTTTTTGTTGTTGTTTTTTGGGGGCCAGTCCTGGGGCTTGGACTCAGGGCCTGAGCACTGTCCCTGGCTTCTTTTTGCTCAAGGCTAGCACTCTGCCTCTTGAGCCACAGCGCCACTTCTGGCCATTTTCTGTATATGTGGTGCTGAGGAATCGAACCCAGGGCCTCATGTATATGAGGCAAGCGCTCTTGCCACTAGGCCATATCCCCAGCCCTATTCACAACATTTTTGGTTTTTATTATAAAACTGATGTACAGAGAGGTTACAGTTTCACACGTTAGGCATTGGATACATTTCTTGTACTGTTTGTTACCTTGTCCCTCATACCCCCCTCCCCCTCCCCCTGTCCCCCCCTGAGGTGTTCAGTTCACTTAGACCAAACAGTTTTGCAAGTATTGCTTTTGTTGTTGTTTCTCGTATTTTACCCTTTGTCTCTCAATTTTGGTATTCCCTTTGAATTTCCTAATTCTAATACCAGTACACACTGTTTCCCATACACTCAGATAAGATTACAGAGATAGTGTAGATACAATCACAAGAAGGTGATACAGGAACATCATCAATAGTAGAAACTACAGATACACATGGGATGTTGAAAGTAGTTTCAACTCTGATATAACAATCATTTTCATAAAATGGAGTTCATTTCACTTAGCATCATCTTATGGGATCATAAGGGTATAGCTATTGGGCTCTTGTGATCCTCTGTTGTGACTTGCCTAAACCTGTGCTAATTAGTCCCAATAAGGGAGACCATAGAGTCCATGTTTCTTTGGGTCTGGCTCACTTCACTTAGTATAATTTTTTCCAAGTCCTTCCATTTCCTTACAAATGGGGCAATGTCATTCTTTCTGATAGAGGCATAAAATTCCATTGTGTATATGTACCACATTTTCCTGATCCATTCGTCTACGGAGGAGCATCTGGGTTGGTTCCAGATTCTCACTATGACAAATTGCGCTGCAATGAACCTTGTTGTGCTGGTGGCTTTACTTTGATTTTGTTTGTAGTTTTTTGGATAAATACCCAAAAGTGGGGTTGCTGGGTCATAGGGGAGTTCTACATTTAGCCTTCTGAGGAATTTCCATACTGCTCGCCAGAGTGGCTGAACCAGTTTACATTCCCACCAACAATGAAGTAGGGTTCCCTTTTGGCCACATCCCCTCCAACAACTGTTATTGTTAGTTTTCTTGATATATGACAACAAATTGTGCTGGAAAAACTGGCTCAACACATGCAACAAACTAAAACTAGATCCTTATATATCACCCTGCACCAAAATCAATTCCAAGTGGATTAAAGACCTCGAAATCAAAACAGACACCCTGAAAACACTAAAGGAAGAAGTACGAGAAACACTTGGGCTCCTTGGCACAGGACGGAACTTCCTGAACAAAGACCCAGAAAGGCTACAAATCAAAGAAAGGTTGGACAAATGGGACTGCATCAAACTGCAGAGCTTCTGCACGGCAAAGGACATAGCTTGCAAGATAAACAGAAAGCCCACAGACTGGGAGAAGATCTTTACCGGCCATTCAATGGACAAAGGCCTCATATCTAAAATATATGCAGAACTAAAAAAATTACTTTCCTCCAAAACAAAACCGCAAAGAACTAATAGCCCACTCATCAAGTGGGCTAAAGACCTACAAAGAGACTTCTCTGATGAGGAAATGAGAATGGCCAAGAGACATATGAAAAAGTGCTCTACATCACTGGCCATAAAGGAAATGCAAATCAAAACAACATTGAGATTCCATCTCACCCCAGTAAGAATGTCTTATGTGTGCTTTTATAAAACTGTCTAATTTAATATACATTCTTATAAAAATTTACCACCTGCAGTATTTCTTTATACTGCAACATTACATGAGAAGTGCCTTTCCTAAATGTACAGCATTGTTGGCCTGCTAATTTTGAATTCATAAGAACACCATAACTCTAACACACAGTTATCCACCACAGTTTTCTCCACCACAGTTTTCATGAGTTTAAGAACACGAGATCACACTTCCATAGTACGTTATTGGGCCATTTTAATGGGTGAAATCTCTAACAATGAACACAAATATTGGCAAACATGGCACCAAATACATCAAGATAAAAGGATATTGGGGGGGGGGAGGTAAAATAAGAAGGTAGAGCATCACCTTTTATGACCTTCATTGAGAAAGTGTTCTTCATGTCAAGTTTCATGTATTCTTCATGTACCCATGAATAACTGTAAAAAGTTGCTGTGGGTATTGGCTGTGGGGTGACTAAGAAATTAACAAGTAGACATATGAGCAAATACAGAGCTTGCACTTAATAGAGATCCACCTGTGATCCTAATGGTAGTGTTAGTCCAGATACCCACCACCATCATCCTTTTTCTCTTCATGTGACTATTCTCAATATATTCAGCTGCACAAAAGTCTAGACATGGATAACTTGGATTAAGTATGATTCATTCTAAGTGACCTAGGCTCCAGTCTGCTCCTCATGTGCACAGCATCCATGTTTTATTATTTTTTTTCTTGTTGTTAGTTGACTGTACCCTTATGGACACTGATTAGCCTGAGACACTCACTAGAACCTGCCCATCACAATGTAACAGGCTGGTGTGATGAAACAGACATATAAACTGAAATTTCACATAGTGGAATTGGCTGTATTCGAATTCTAGGCAAACCATGGAATCAAATAAGTAACTGACAATAAAGTAGCTCCACTTTTGAAGACATGCGAAGAGGTGGGTTTGGTGCTACATTCCAACCATTTCTGTCCTTTGTTTATTTGATGTAAAGTAGCTTGTTCAAGATGAATGATGAGGTGCGTAAACTATGAAATGGTATTGAACAATAAAAGTGTGTGTTGGTATTTGATATGCTTTTCTAAGTAGTCCTCAACTTGTGCTCTAAAACTGTCATTGGCATGTTAGAATTTTCTTGGAAGGAAATATACACATAACTTGACAGTTACACTATAGTAGTCAGCTTTGCAAATGAATGATTTGACAGACCACTGAAACAACAAAGTGTACACTGAACAAATAGTGAGGGGCCATTTGAGAAATGTTTGATATTTGAAATGATGATATACATGATGTATTCATATATACAGAATATATTGTATTATAATATAATTACATAATATGTATATAACACAATTGTATCTGTACTAGATATTAAATACAATATAATATATAATATAGACTTATATATGTACTATATGCAACTCTAAATTTTTAAAAGAACAAAACTCACAAAATAAACAAACTCCATGATAGCTATACACAGGATGTTCCAAAGTGCTAATAAGGACATGAATTATACGTAATGTACTAGGTTGAGAAATTCAAGTTAAGAAATGTGTCATTGTACATCACCTTACTGGTAAAATTGGTATTTGTAGGGAGTGAGATATTGGGAATCCTCATGCACTGGTGATGGAAAATAATTCTAGAGATATTGTACCTAATTATGTACATGCTGGCTTTATAATCTCACTCTTGGACACAGCTGATAGCCGATGTTTACACAGCTTCATGAGAAGATACCTATCTGTCTGTCTATCGTCTATCTATATATTGATCTACCTATCTAGCTGTCTGCCTGTCTATCTATGTGTATCACACATGTTTGTAGTACTGAGATTTGGAAGTGTACTAGAGTTCACCTGTCTGAACACATAGTGGTAGATATACCCAGTCAGTGGGTTCTTGGGCAGTAGGCAGAAACAGACCAGACACAGATAGATACAGGGAAGACTTAAGAAGAGTGCTGAATGGAATGCATTATGTATGAAGTACAGTACACTGTCTTTCGTAGTAGACAAAGTTGCATACCAAGTGCAACTCTACATTTTAGAATATATAGAAAGAGACTCAGGCACAGTAATACATGATGAAGTGAACAAAATCAGGATAATTAGTCAATCAAATAGTTTAATCTGTCAAATAAGGGAAGAATGATTAGACCAAATAACACTTATGAACCATAAATAGAGAAGGAATGTGCCCTGAAGATTTCAAAGGCAACATATCATATACAATTGAAAAATAATTATCCTTCATAGATTACTGAGTTGGAATAATGCCTTGTGCCATGAGTACTTTCTAACAGAGAAATTATTTTTTTTTCTCAAATTTTTATTATCAAACTGACGTACAGAGAGGTTACAGTATCATACGTTGGGCATTGGATACATTTCTTGTACTGTTTGTTGCCTTGTCCCTCATGCCCCCTCCCTCCCCCCTTTTCCCTCCCCCCCAGGTGTTCAGTTCACTTACACCAAACAGTTTTGCAAGTATTGCTTTTGTAGTTATTTCTCTTTTTTTACCCTGTGTCTCTCGAATTTGGTATTCCCTTTGAATTTCCTACTTCCAATACCAGTAAACACGGTTTCCAATATACTCAGATAAGATTACAGAGATAGTGTAGGTACAAACATAGGAAGGTGATACAAAACATCATCAATAATAGAAACTACACATACACATAGGACGTTGAAAGTAGTTACAACTGTGATATATCACTTGTTTCCATAACATGGAGTTCATTTCACTTAGCATCATCTTACGTGTTTCTAAGGGTATAGCTATTGGGCCTTGTGATGCTCTGCTATGGCTTGCCTAAACCTGTACTAATTATTCCCAATAAGGGAGGCCATAGAGTCCATGTTTCTTTGGGTCTGGCTCACTTCACTTAGTATAACTTTTTCCAAGTCCTTCCATTTCCTTACAAATGGAACAATGTCATTCTTTCTGATAGAGGCATAAAATTCCATTGTGTAAATGTAGCACATTTTCCTGATCCATTCATCTATGGAGGGGCATCTGGGTTGGTTCCAGCTTCTCGCTATGACAAATTGTGCTGCGATGAACATTGTTGTGCTGGTGGCATTACTGTGATTTTGTTTGTGGGCTTTTGGATAGATACCCAACAGTGGGGCTGCTGGGTCATAGGGGAGTTCTATATTGAGCCTTCTGAGGAATCTCCATACTGCTTGCCAGAGTGGCTGAACCAGTTTACATTCCCACCAACAATGAAGTAGGGTTCCCTTTTGGCCACATCCCCTCCAACAATTGTTATTATTAGTTTTCTTGATATATGACATTCTTGCTGGGGTGAGATGGAATCTCAATGTTGTTTTGATTTGCATTTCCTTTATGGCCAGTGATGTAGAGCATTTTTTCATATGTCTATTGGCCATTCTCATTTCCTCATCAGAGAAGTTTCTTTGTAAGTCTTTAGCCCACTTGATGAGGGGGCTATTGGTTCTTTGCAGTTTTGTTTTGGAAGAAGGTAATTTTTTTAGTTCTGCATATATTTTAGAGATGAGGCCTTTGTCTGTTGAATGTCTGGTAAAGATCTTCTCCCAGTCTGTGGGCTTTCTGTTTATCTTGAGAGCTATGTCCTTTGCCGTGCAGAAGCTCTGGAGTTTGATGCAGTCCCATTTGTCCAACCTTTCTTTGATTTGTAGCCTTTCAGGGTCTTTGTTAAGGAAGTTCTGTCCTGTGCCAAGGAGCCCAAGTGTTTCTCCTACTCCTTCCTTTAGTGTCTTCAGGGTGCCTGTTTTGATTTCAAGGTCTTTAATCCACTTGGAATTGATTTTGGTGCAGGGTGATATATAAGGATCTAGTTTTAGTTTGTTGCATGTGTTGAGCCAGTTTTGCCAGCACCACTTGTTAAAGAGGCTATCTTTCTTCCATACTATTGTTTTAGCTCCTTTATCAAAGATTAAGTAGGCATAGTTCTGTGGGTTTAATTCTGGGTCTTCAATTCCGTTCCATTGGTCTTCAGGCCTGTTCCGGTGCCAATACCAAGCTGTTTTTATTACTATAGCTTTATAGTACAGCTTGAAGTTGGGTATTGTAATTCATCCAGCACTGTTCTTTCTGCTTAGGAGTGTTTTTGCTATTCTAGGTCTTTTATTGTTCCATATGAATTTCTGGATTGCTTCCTCTATTTCATTAAAGAATGGTGTTGGGATATTAATGGGTATTGCATTGAATTTGTAGATAGCCTTTGGCAATATTGCCATTTTGATTACATTAATCCTCCCAATCCAGGAGCATGGGAGGTTTTTCCATTTTCTTAGTTCTGACTTAATTTCATTTTTCAAGCTTTTAAAGTTCTCTTCAAAGAGGTCTTTCACTTCTTTGGTTAAGGTTATTCCTAGGTATTTTATGTTTTTGGGGGCTATTGCAAAAGGAGTTGCTTTCCTGATTTCAGCCTTGGTCTTCGGGTTGTTAGCATAGAGAAAGGCCGTTGATTTTTGAAGGTTTATTTTATATCCTGCAACTTTGCCAAAGTTTTGTATCAGCTCTAGTAGCTTGGGTAGAGTCTATGGGATTCTTTAGGTATAGGATCATGTCATCTGCGAAGAGAGAAAGTTTAACTTCATCTTTTCCTATTTGGATCCCCTTTATATTCTCTTCTTGCCTAACTGCTCTGGCTAGGAATTCTAGTACTATGTTGAAGAGCAGGGGAGAGAGTGGACATCCCTGCCTTGTTCCTGATTTTAAAGGGAATGGCTTTAGTTTTTCACCATTTAGAGTTATGCTTGCTGTTGGTTTGTCATAAACTGCCTTGATTATATTCAGGAATGTTCCCTGGAATCCCAGTTTTTCCAGGGCTTTTAGCATAAATGGGTGCTGGATTTTATCGAACGCTTTTTCCGCATCCAGCGATAAAACCATGTGATTCTTTACCTTGCTCCGGTTGATGTGGTGGATTACATTAATTGACTTGCGTATATTAAACCAGCTTTGCATCCCTGGGATGAATCCAGTTTGATCGTGGTGTATGATTTTTTTGATGACCTGTTGAAGTCGATTGGCCAGAATTTTGTTGAGAATTTTTGCATCTATGTTCATCAGGGAGATTGGTCTGTAGTCCTCTTTCCGTGATGAGTCTCTGCCTGGTTTTGGGATGAGGGTTATACTGGCTTCATAAAATGAGTCTGGCAGTGAACGTTCTCTTTCAATTTCATTGAAGAGTTTGAGAAATATTGGAGTGAGTTCTGTTTTGAAGGCCTTGTAGAATTCTGCGGTGAATCCATCTGGACCTGGGCTTTTCTTGGATGGGAGATCATTTATTGCTGTTTCTATTTCAATACTGGATATGGGTCTGTTTAGAAGGTTTAAGTCTTCATAGATGAGTTTGGGGGTATCAATTTTTTCTAGGAAATCATCCATTTCTTCCAAGTTCTTGAATTTGTTGGCATAAAGGTTTGCAAAATAGTCCCTTATTATTTTCTGAATTTCGGTTATTTCTGTGGTGATGCTACCTGTTTCATCTCTTATCTTGTTTATTTGAGTGTGCTGCCTTCGTTCTTTGATCAGGTTTGCCAGGGGTCTGTCTATCTTGTTGATTTTTTCAAAGAACCAACTCTTTGTTTTGTTGATTCTTTCGATGGTTTTTTTCGTCTCTAATTGATTTAATTCTGATTTGATTTTAATTATTTGCTTCCATCTATTGACTTGGGGTTTGGCTTGCTGTTCTCTCTCCAGAAAATTAAGGTGCTTCCTTAAATTACTGAGTTGCTGTTTCTCCAGTTTGTTGATGTATGTACTCAGAGATATAAATTTTCCTCTGAGTACTGCCTTTGCTGTGTCCCAAAGGAGCTGGTACTTTGTGCCCTCAACTTGGTTGAAGTCCATAAACATTTGAATTTCTGTTTTAATTTCTTCAATGATCCACTGATGGTTCAGCAGTGTGTTCTTTAGTCTCCATGAATTGTGGGATTTTCTGTGGTGGCTGAATGAGTTGAGCTCTAATTTTATTCCATTGTGGTCTGAAAGAATGCAGGGAATGATTTTGATACTTCTGAATTTGTACAGATTTTCTTTGTGCCCTAAGATGTGATCTATTTTGGAGAATGTTCCGTGTGCTGCCGAAAAGAATGTGTATTCTGTCCTTGCTGGGTGGAATATTCTGTAGATGTCGATTAAGTCTAGTTGGTCTATGCAATTGTTTAGTTCTGTGGTTTCTTTGTTCAGTTTTTGGCGTGTTGATCTGTCCAGAGGTGATAGTGGAGTGTTAAAGTCCCCCACTATCATTGTGTTTGGGTCTATGAATGTTTTTAGAGCCAGTAGTGTTTGTTTGATGAAGTTGGGTGCTCCTGCATTTGGCGTGTAGATATTTAGGATGGTTATTTCTTCCTGTTGGAGAGATCCTTTTACTAGTATGTAGTAACCTTCTTTGTCTCTTCTTACCTTTTTTAATTTGAAGTCAATTTTGTCTGATACTAGGATTGCAACTCCAGCCTGCTTATGGGGGCCATTTGCTTGATAGATTTGTTTCCAGCCTTTCACTTTTAGAAGATGTTTACTTTTGCTGGATAGATGTGTCTCTTGGAGGCAGCAGAAAGATGGATCTTGATTTTTGATCCAAGTTATGAGCCTATGTTGTTTGATTGGAGAATTAAGTCCATTAATGTTGACAGTTAGGATTGAGAGGTGATCGTTTGTTCCTTTCATTATCACTGTCTTGTTTAAAGCTGTGTCTTCCCATTTCTTGATCTAGTGTTTACTAATTAGGGTTCATTTCTCTGTCTGTGTTGGGATCTTGATTATTTTCCCTGTATAGTACATCTTTAAGGATTTTGTGTAAAGCTGGTTTGGTGGAGATATATTGTTTCAGTTTTTCCTTATTGTGGAAGACTTTTATTTGACCTTCGGCTATGAAGGAGAGTTTGGCGGGGTACAGAATTCTTGGTTGGTAGTTATTTTTATTTAGAGTTTGGTATACTTCATTCCAGGCTCTCCTTGCTTTCATGGTCTCTGCTGAGAAGTCTGGGGTAATTCTGATTGCTTTTCCTTTATATGTGATTGTTTTCTTTGCCCTAACAGCTTTGAGTATTTTTTCCTTGCACTCTGCTGAAGCTGTTTTGATCACAATGTGTCGGTGGGAAGTCCTATTCTGGTCTGGTCGATTTGGGGTTCTAAATGCTTCTTGTATCTGTATAGGCCTTTCCTTCTGGATGTTTGGGAAGTTCTCAGCTAATATTCTGTTAAATAGGTTGCCTATCCTATTAACCTCTTTCTCCAAGTTTTCCTCAATACCTATTATCCTTAAATTGGGCTTCCTGATTGTGTCTTGAATCTCCTGTAGCGATCTGTTTTGTTGCTTGGACTGGATTTGTATTGATTTTTGATCTTTCTCCATAGAATCTAAGGAATCTTCAGCTCCTGAGATTCGATCCTCTGCTTCAGTTAGTCGGGACTGTAGGCTAGCTACTTGATTTCGAATCTCTTTTCCTTCTGACTGGTCTTTCCTGATGATTTCCATGTCATTTCTTAGGTCCTGTATGGACTTCTTTACTTCATTAACTTCATTACTTTGGTTTTGAGTGTTGTCTCTCAAATCTTTAAGTTGGGTAGCTATCTTTTCATTTGACTCTTGAAGCTCACTTATCTTTCTATTTGTGGATATGAAATTCTCCATTAATTTTTGCTTTGCCTCCTCACGCTCTAACATAATTGACTGAAGAGATTCAAACTTTTCATTTATCATGTTTATCAGTAAACTTTGTAGAGCATTTTTGGGGTTTTCTTCTATGTTTTTGATTGACTGCTCTGCTTCCTGCTTGTTTTGGGTGGGGGATAAGACTTCATTATTTGCCATCTTTCTTGTGTTTCTTCTGCCCATTTGAATTGGGAATGCCAGTCTACCAGCACCTGTGAGCACTGTTTAAGATCCAAAGCAGCCCTTACCAAGCACTGTTGTGTAAATCTTACAATTTCACAATTATATACAGATAACTTGTATACCTGTCTATAAAGTTAGATTTGGTGTTCCTAAAGAATACAATTTCAATATAACATCTGATCCTGGGCCCTGTATTCAGTAGTTACTTATTTACTGTTACAACCTTATACGCAATTCTTGTTTTTATATTAAGTTCTTTTAGGACTGGCTTTCTCTATGAACCCCTTTGATTCACTCGTATTAAGCTGGGATATCCTCTATCCAATAACCAGGAGTCAATGTAACCTGGAGGTCCAGGCAGTAAGTCAGGAGGGTAAGTTGGAGGCAGTAAAGAGAATAGAGTAAAGTGTATTGGGGGGGTGGTGGTGATTTTGGTTTAGTTTCAGTGACGTGGAAATGTGGAGAAGAGTAGAATCAGTAGAAAGAACAATGATAAAATGACAGACACTGGAGAGTTAGCAGAAAAGGGTGTAGGTGTTATTTATAGGAAAGTAATTTTTAAAGGAAGAGGACGCAACGAGAGAAATGAAGTAAAAATACTGGAAGACAGATACACAAAACAGAGAAAAATTATTTAACAAGGAAGCATAAGTAAATAAAAAGGAAAATAACAGAAAAGGAACAACCCAAGCAAATAAACAAACACAAAAAAAAACTTGATAAAACAAACCAGTAAAAATGGAAAACAAACAAAAACAACAACAACAAAAAAAAAACAGCCAATGATGTTTCAGGTGTGAAAAAACTAAAAAGAAAATTTAAAAGAAAAGTTAAAAAAAAATGTTTGAAAAGAAAAAGAAACCAGTCTCTGGTTTCCCTGCAATGGACTGCAGTCTATTTTCCTGTTTGGCTGGTTTGACTTGATTTCAGTTGGCAAGGGGTGGTTCTGTTCTGACCTTCTCCCCTGTTG
This sequence comes from Perognathus longimembris pacificus, assembly GCF_023159225.1. Taxonomy (NCBI): domain Eukaryota; kingdom Metazoa; phylum Chordata; class Mammalia; order Rodentia; family Heteromyidae; genus Perognathus; species Perognathus longimembris. The sequence goes on along the minus strand of NC_063171.1, from coordinate 38,173,670 downwards.
GTGCAATCGTGGGTCTCTGAGGTTCGCACAGCTTGCAGGCAGGCCTTGGGCGTCCTCTGTCGATGGGGACGTGGGCAGTCACAGGAACTGTGGCTCCTCTGTCTGCTGTGGGGCCGCTGCCTTTGATGCCTGGACTTGACTAGACTGTGAACTCAGCAGAGCGTGGCGCCTCCGGCCTGTTTTGCTCCACTAAGAGTTGCTTGCCTGAGGGAGGCGGCCTCCTTGGCATAGGTAGCTATGGAATGCAGCTCTGTTTTGGGCTGGGAATTAGTTTCCTCTGTGACGGGACCGTTTAGCTGTCCCCGGAACTGTTTGTTCCTCCGTCTGTTGTTTCCGTGCCCCTGGTAGCTGCTCGCAGCTTTTGCTTTAAGTTTAGAAGTTCCGGCGGGCAGGGCGGGGCATCTCTGGCTAAGCCCCGGACTCGCCTCCCACCAGGGCAGGGGGTGTTCTTCTGGGCGGAGCTGGTTCTCACTGATTCCGCCCCTCCTGCCCTTTTCAAAGATGGCTTTTTGACCTCGCTTTCCCCAGGCCTGCTTCAGTTCCAGTCTGGTCTGACCCTATGCCAGTGGCAAAGATGGCGCTTTGCTCTGGCGGTGGGGACAGGGATGCCTTCCAGAAGCTGGACTGTGGGCACAAGCGAGAATAATTTTTTTTTTTTTGCGGGGTACTCACGCTGTCTCTGCGATGTCAGGTCCTCCGTGCTCGGCTGCCGTCTGGAGTATTTCTCGCTTTAGCTGCGCGGAGTGCGGGGGGCTGTGCCCGGCACAGTGCCGGAGCCGGCGCTGGCGCCGCAGCGGGACGCCGCCCGGAGCTCAAAACTGTGTTTTCAGACCAGCAAAGTCGATTTTTCCTTCCTGTTCAGAATCCCTGTACTGTTAGAACTTACTTTGGCTGTCTTTCTCGGAGAAACAGTTTCTATGAGGTGAGAAAACTACGATATGGGAGGGAGCTCTGCAGGGCTCAGCCGCTCCTCCGCCGTCTTCCCACAATCCGCTCCAGAGAAATTATTAAAATAAATGTATTTTATAAATTACTTAGATTTTAAAGGTACCAAATACAAACATCTACAACATCAAAATCCTTTGGTTGAAATGTAAAGGTTTCATAGTCGTATTGAAGGCTATAGGAAGGGATAAAATTTGAAATTTTACCATGAGGTGGCAGTAGAGATTAAAACTAAGTTTCTGAATTCTTATTGCTTAAACATTTGAAGCCTGAGGTCCCCTAATCATGGAGCAACTTACAAACCCATATTTCAATTCACAATAACTACTTGGCTCTAAAAGTAATTTAAAATGACTTTAAAAACATTCACACAATTTAAAAGATATATGTATAATAATATTAGAGTACAGTTCAAGGAGAGTATACGACCAATAAAAGGAGAATATATGACCAATAAAATGGGGTGAATTTGATCCAATGGATCTCATATTCATGTTATATCACTGTGAAACTCTTTGTGCAATTAATTTATTCTAGTAAACATTTAAAGAACAGAAGCCAATGATATACCTTGTGTATGTGTATGCATGTATGTGTGCATGTGTGCAGGGACCAAGGCTAGAACTCTGGACCTCACACTTTTGCTTGGCTTTTTTGCTCTAAGCTAGAGTTCTACCACTTTGAGCCACACTTCCACCTCCAGCTTTTTGGTGGTTAATTGGAGATAAGAGTCTTATAGACTTCGATAGCGGGGCTGTCTTGGAATGGGATCTTCAGTTGGCAGCCTTTTGAGTAGCTAGGATTACAGTACTGAGTCATCAGCACCTGGCTAAGAATGTTGCACACTTAAAAAAAAGTGCCTCATGAAGCTGGGCTCTGGTAACTCACGTCTGTAATCCTAGCTACCTAGGAGGCTGAGATCTGAGGTTCACGGTCTAAAGCCAGTCTGGGCAGGAAAATCCATGATACTCTTTACTTGGATTAGACATCTACCCCTTGAGCCACAGCTTTACTTCCAGATTTTTGGTGGTTAATTGGAGATAAAAGTCTCATGGACTTTCCTGCCTGGCTGGCTTCAAACTGGGATCCTTTGATCTAAGCCTGAGTAGCTAGGGTTATAGGTGTAAGCAACCAGCCTCTGGCTTAAATTATGTCTTAACATTAAAAAAATATTGAAGCAGGTATGAAGCCAATATGGATAAAAAAGACCCTGAAAAACCTTCTCATGAATTTTTGAGTTATTTCCAGATAGATGATTTAAGTGAAACTGGGCATTAATTCGATATCTACATACTTACGTGGATATATGACTGGACATGCAATTATAGAGCAGAAAAGTGAAATCACCACTCACCTTATTTGTTAGCTGGGCAAAGTAAAGCCTACTGTTTTCAGTTTAATCAATCAAGTCAGCTAGTTGTGACCACATGATTGCCCCTCATCTTCTGCACAGTGCATCTGACACCCTGGGAGGTCTCTTTCTCTCCTCCTGGTTGCTGGTGGAGAAGGCACTTTAAAACTATCCTCCATTCATAGCACCTGGGGGTTTCAGTGTGATCATTGCACTGCATGTATCCAGTATTCAGAACAATAGTGAAGTAGCTTTGATTGGAAGGAAGTCTGGTAATCACCTCCAAACAGGGGGTGGGCGACCTTTGGGATGAGAACTAAGAATGGTAAAGAGGAAGCAAAACAAACTAACAGACAAAAAATAAAAACTCCTCCAAAGCAAAAGAGGATTCTGAGAGCTAAGCTCCCAAGTACTTTGGAAGGTCACAACAACCTGGACCTTGTCTACTTCCAGTCTTTTTTTTTCTTTTACAAGACAGACACAACCATGGATTTTTAGCTTCATTTTTTAACATTTTGCAGCCCAAATCAGTCCTAACAAACCCACAATGTCAGTTGAATATCAACTAAATATTGATAGCTTTGTTCTATGAAGTATCTATTCACAGCTCTCTGTTTTTCTCATTGTAGTGATCTCTCATGGGCTACTTATTTTGCTGAGGCTAGGTTAGATTTTTGACAACCATACCCAATATCTTTATATAAGTTCACTTTTATTTGTACATATTTTTAAGGCAGGGAAGTAAAATGTTAGCAGTTAGTCTAAAATGTATACGAAAAGGTATATGACAGATATTCAAGAATGTTTGGGAAAATAGAATAGGCCATAACTCATTCCCACCCAGCTGGAGATAGTAGCTTTATCTGTATTAAGTCTGGGAAAGCTACAACTTCAACAAAAAACCAGGATGCTTTGTAAGTTATAATAAAAGTTGTAACAAAAAGTTAGCATGCCTTTCCCCTAATCTTGAGTGATGAAAGAACAATGACTGCAGCTTAGGAGACTGTGTTCAATTCAGGAGAATCAATGACTATTCAATTTGGGAGAATCAGTGAGGGCCACTAAGCCTTTGTTCAAAGACAATGGTAAAAGGTAAGGTGTGAGTTATGATAACATTATCACAGAATATTTGTACAGAACACTAACATTAACACCAGGTAACAGCATACTTTATTTAGGGTATGAAGCACTAAAGAAACCATTAGGATTACTGAAGATAGGGCATATCAAATAATTTTAAACAAGGTAAGAAATGTGAATAGTTTCCACGATGCTTTGATGGCATAGCCTCAAGTCAAGTGAGACATATTGCTATTCCCATATAAAACACTTTGTGTATTACAGAATTTTCAAGTGTATGAAATGACTGTAAAAGACTGAGAAAAAACCAGAGGCTGAATGTAAACAATGCCTTGAGGATTCAGATATGTGACAAGGCCCCTGTGCATGGAGAATATAAGGACAAGTATCTGAAAATGGTTGAAAAATACAAGCATTATACTTTCTTTTATCTGTGCGTTTTACATTTTAAATGGTTATAAAACATATTGTAGATCTGGAAACGTGGCTTTGTGGTAGAGTTCTTGCCAGCATGTATGAAGCCCTGGGTTTGATTCCTCAGTACCATATAAACAGAAAATGCTTGAAGTGGTGCTGTGGCTCAAGTGGTAGAGTGCTAGCCTTGAGCAAAAAGAAGCTCAGGGAACCATTCCCAGGCCCTGAGTTCAAGCCCCAGGACTGGCTATATATATATATATATATATATATATATATATATATATAAATAATATATATATATATATATATATATATATAATAGCTATCTCAAAGTAGATCTTAAAAGTATCCTGAAAGGGGTGACATTAATCAAGATGCATTTTACTCACAAACTGACATGTTGAATTGTATCCCTTCTAAGTTCAACTACTCAAACATAATAAAATATAATTTAAAGAAGCATCATGAAAGAATAGGAATTCTTTTTAGTTTTAATAAAATATTGGGCTGAAGATATAAATATGCATAAATTTGAAATCATTATTGAATTCACAATGACAGTATTAATCTGTTTCTCAGAATTCAATTTGTGGTTTTCTGCAATACTATTTTAGACATTTTCAAAATAGCATAACTACTCCCTTAATTCATAGGGGCTATATTTGAAAGACCTGCAAAGTAGGTGTGTCTGAAATTTCAGATAATATTAAAACCTGTATCTGAAATATCTTCCTATATATGCATGACTATCTTAACATTGAATTCATAAATTTGGCACAGGAAGAAGACAACAGCAATACCTACTAAAACAATAGAACAGTTATAGCAATCGTACATGATCTCTGTCCCCAAATACCTTACTGCCAGTAAAAGTCCAGTCACTTTACAATGAGGGCTTACTGATGTTAGTGAGCAAGTGGTCCAGGCAGGAATTCTCCTTGCCCTCAGCTGGGACCAATCCACTGGGGCAGATGTGAGAGGACCCAAGATAGAGGCTAGAGACAGGGACGGTTGCTAGAAAGGAAAGGAGGAAAGAACTTGAAGCAGAGAGGAGGGGAAAATGAAAGGTCTTGAAAGAGGTCTGTGGATGGGGGAGACTAAGGAACTTCTCTGGTAGAGAAGTGGGCATAGGGTGATTTCTGCTTCTGGGGAAGGATATGAGAAAGCACTGTGTGATACCACCTGGGATGAGGACATGGCCTCAGAGTCCTGTGGAAAGGCTCTCTCTTTCTTCCCCATGCCCTCCGTGTGTGTGTGTGTGTGTGTGTGTGTGTGTGTGTGTGTGAAAAGCCATCTCCCAGGATAGCCTTAGGGAAATGCCTGATGGTGGGTCTAGGCAAGGGTGAATATGAGGGTGCCTGTGACTTGAGTACCTGCAAGATTGAGGTAGAAATGTGGGGAAGCTGGTGATCAAGAAAGAGCTCTAGGTTTCCTGGGGGTGATCAAAATCCTCTGTGATTTCTTCATTCTAATCAGAGTAAGGCTCATTCTTCTCAGATTCTTCTTTTTTTTTTTTTTTTGCCAGTCCTGGGCCTTGGACTCAGGGCCTGAGCACTGTCCTTGGCTTCTTCCCGCTCAAGGCTAGCACTCCGCCACTTGAGCCACAGCGCCGCTTCTGGCCGTTTTCTGTATATGTGGTGCTGGGGAATCGAACCTAGGGCCTCGTGTATCCGAGGCAGGCACTCTTGCCACTAGGCTATATCCCCAGCCCTCAGATTATTCTTTGAAGATCTTGGGTATCTGGAAAGTTACACAACAACCTTCTCTTCCCTTCAGTTTCATACAAATTTGAGATTCCTGGATTTTGAAGACTCTGGAAGTTTCCCTTCTTATACAGCATCCTTCCTTCTTTTGAGGGAATTAGCACACAAGGGGCTTTGTGTATAAAACTGGCATGCTTAGGAGTTTAGGTTGTTTTCAGGAAATATATTGAAGTATTTTAAGTGTAAGGGTGATTTAATCAAATCACACTTCACTTCTTATCTAGTAACTGAAGCAGTGGAATAGGTAGAGGAGATTTGCAGTGATGGCAGAAGTCAACCAGGTGACACAGATATAAAGCGAATCAAGTGTCAGGGAATCTGGAGAGGAGCAGGTAGAGCCTAGAGATGGAGAGAGATCACATGATGACTGAGAGTAAAGAAGGAGGTGTTTCCACAGGGAGCATGTTTCTAAGTTACAGTTTTCTTGATTTTATGTGTCTTTCCATGACAGGGCTGAGGGTGTGACCTATTTTGCTAGTTTCTTTGAGGGAGAATATTCCCTAAAGGTTATTTGTTTCTTATTTTGTTCCATTGTATCTCCTATGAGCTTAGAGTAAATTATCTCCTTGGCAAATCCCGGGAAGAAACTGAGAATTTGTATTTTGGCACCATTTCTCTACCTTTGCTTATGGAACCAGGTTGAATTTTTAGGATGATATATATTTGATGCTACTTCTGGGATTTCAACTTAGGGCCTGCTGTTTCTAAGCTTTTTAATGCTCAAGCTTACTGCTCTACCACTTGATCCATATCTATACTTCTGGTGTTTGGGTGGTTAATAGGAGATAAGAGTCTCTGAATCTCTTGCTCGTGCTGGCTTTGAACTGCAATCCTCAGATGTCAGCCTCCTAAGTAGCTAGGATTCCAGACATGATCCATTGGCTCCTGGCTGGACAATATATTTTGGAAAAATTTAACTTAAGTATGGATGATAGTTTTCCCTTCAATGTTGCCTTTTGTCCTCTGTGATCACACAAGAAATTAGCCCTCACGTGGAAATACATACTGCCCCACTAGGATCTTAATTAGGCTCATCAGGAAGTCAAAACACATTTCTGGGCAGTCAAAATGTAGCTCAAGAAAATATTCGAAAAAAAACCCCACTGGTTAGTAGCTGGGATTCCATGTGTGGAAATGTTAATCACCAGCATATATTTTAGTCCTACACTTCCTCATACAGGTGGAAGTGAAGTGAGTGATGAGATTATACTGTCAATCTCCATAGGCTCCATAGGTAAGACATGTATTCATAGGTATTTTGGTGATTAACTATATAGATTTGATTCAATAGAAGGGCTTGTTTATATTTTTATAGTCTTGTGCACTCAGGATGACTGCATTTCATCACTAAGGCAATGGTGGGTGCCTGGAACAGTCACAGGGGATGTGAGAACCCCAAATCTCCAATTTACAAAAGAACCAGGTAGTCTTAAGAAATGAGAAAAGATGAATAAGGGGTGAAAGGGAGTAGAGGTGAGTTTCAGGACATCTAAAATTAGGATGGAAGCCTGGATTGATCAGAATAAGAGACATGATTAATGTAGAGGCACAGTTATGAATAGAAACTGGAAAACAAGCAGGAGCAGGGCAACCATACAGCTTCTCCTTTAAAATTTTATGGCTAGATGAAGCAACCTTTCAATGTCACCTACCACTTGGAAGAGGAACAGCTGAGGAAGACAGTTACATGGGGGTAGAATTTAGTGAAAAGGAGAGTGGAAATCAGAAAGGAGGGAATGATTTAAACTCAGATTGGAGAGGAAATGAGAGATTGAATAGGAAGGTGAGGTTGAGAAAACAAAAAGGTTTTTATTGTCAGTTGCTGTTGGAAAACATTGTCTGTTGGTGGGAGAAGGAAGTCAGAAGAGAGTTGAGGGAGAGTTGAGCTTTTTGGTAGCAGACAACAAAGACTGTCTTTGTTTAGAGAAAGAAACACACATCTGTGTAGGCTATGCTGTTTCTTCAACTTCTGCTGGCTGTTGTCCTCCCAGGCAGCTTCAATGCAGAGGGTAAGGACATTTCTGTTAGTTGCTCACTAGGGTGGATCGGAGTGGACTTTAGTGGGCTTTCCAAGATGCTTCACTGTGAATGCCAAGATGCTTATAGACTGTACTTCTGTCTCTAAGTGCAGTTGATTGTTTTTGAGGATAGTGCTAGAGCACCAGGGGCTCTAAGTAAGGAAAATATTGATAAACTTTTTTTTTGTTGTTGTTCTTTCTCTAGTAGCTGATCTCTTTTCTATCTTCTCTCTGTTTTACTTATCTTTTCCCTATGCTACTGGACTTTCATCCATCCATAGTGATCCATGGCTATACCGCATTTCGTCTCATCCAAATCTCACACTATGCCAATGAATCATGGACACAAACTCAGTGCTCTGCTTGGCTGGATGAAGCACAGACTCATAGTTGGGAAAGCGAATCAGGAACTATAATTTTCCTGCATACTTGGTCGAAAGGAAACTTCAGCAATGAAGAGTTGACAGACCTGGAGCTGCTTTTCCACGTGTATATAATTGGGTTAGCGCAGGAGATTCACACCTATGCCAAAGACTTGGGATTTAAGTGTAAGTTAAACCAATTAGGAGAATTCTTCATAGGTTTCTTGGTAATCCGAACTATTCTCTACTCTGTTCTATGACATTTCTCATAATCTCATCTCCCCATAAAAGTCTACATGCACAAATGTCAGGGTATATCCTGAACAAAATTTCCTAGAAATTTTCCACTTCTGCACTCTTTTCCTTTGTGCTTTGTTGTGTTTTTCTTGTGATTATTATCTGTGGCTGAAGTTTGTAGGGAGAGAATTGTCTTATCTTGTGCTTGATTCTTTTAAAATATGATCCCTTCTGCTATTTCTTCAATTCCCTTAGACATTTCTATTCATTGTCTGGGATTCGTGGCGATGACTCCATGCCTTATGAGATTTTGGCTCCTGTCTCTCCCAAGTTGCTAGTCTATATTATGTTAATGTCACCTCTCATTGTCCCTGAGCTTTTCTTTGGTCTATCTCCTTCTAGTCCTCATTTGTTCCTCATCTCCTTCCTTCTCATCTCTAGAAAATATTTTCTCTTCCTTGTTTTGGATTGATTATATCTTTGGCTCATTCTCCTACCTATGGAAGGCCCTTCTTTCTACTCTCCCTTTCATACCAAGTCTCTTAAATTCTAATCTTGCTTTCATTTTCATTTATTTGAACTCTTTATCTCATTCTGCCCTTTTTTCAAGATCCTTTTGAATTACAAGTGAAAATTGGCTGTGACTTGTCATCTAATGAGAGCTTCAAAGGCTTCATGCAGGCAGCTTTGGAAGGATCAGAGTTTCTGAGTTTCCAAAACACATCCTGGGTGCCATCTCCAGGAGGTGGGAATCTGGCCCAGAAGGCGTGTGATCTCCTCAATCAGTACGAAGGCATCAAGGAGACAGTGGAGAGCCTCATGAGCAAAACCTGTCCCCGGTTTCTGTTGGGCATCCTGGATGCAGGAAAGATGTATCTTCAGAGACAAGGTCAGTTCAGCCCCTCCCTCTAAGCTGTTCCCTTCATATTTTTCCCTTCTTCTCCTCCTGTTTGAAATCAGGACAGGGAAAGGGTTGCAGGGTGAACGTTCCCCATGGTGACAAAAGATTATTGTGAACATTAGGTGGTTATCTTTGTATGGAAGCCATGTGTTAGGTGCACATCTGTCCTCATCTGACTCCCTCTCTTACTCTCTACAGTGAGACCAGAGGCCTGGCTGTCAAGCTCCTCTATCCTTGGGTCTGGCAGACTCGTGTTGGTTTGCCATGTCTCTGGTTTCTATCCAATGCCAATCTGGGTGATGTGGATGAGGGGTGAGCAAGAGCAAGTGGACAGCAAGCGTGATGATGTTCTTCCCAATGCCGACGGGACTTGGTATGTTCGTGCGATCCTGGAGGTGAAAGCTGAGGATGCTGCTGGTTTGTCTTGTCGTGTGAAACACAGCAGTCTAGGAGACCAGGACCTCATCCTCTACTGGGGTAAGGTTCGAGGTTGGGCATGTGAGTGGGTTTTCACTGAGACTTAACACAGAAGCAAGGGAATGTTTGGTTATGTCAGATGCAGGTGAGGGATATCAGGAAGAAATGTATACAGAAAACCATGAATAATTCATGGAATGAAGAACGTGAAGGACATATGGGTCTAAGAAATTTGAGGGGAAAATTCTCAGGTGAGTTGGGCACTGTTGTGCTCACATGTGTAATCCTAGCTAAGTGGAAGGCTGAGATCTGAGACTCATGGTTCAAAGTCAGCTAGAACAGGAAAGTCTGTGAGACCCTTATGAAATAGTCGAGCACTCACCTAGAGTAGAAGGTCAGGGACAGTGCCCAGGCCTGGACAATACCCAGGCAATGCCAGCCCCAGAACCAGCATATACACACAAAAAATTCTACAGGTTAGTATGGAAATAGAGTGAAACAAATTGATATGATTTATGCCCAATACACATGTGAAGTCACCAATCAAGGGATGGGGTAGGCTCCTTTGTGGGTTTCAGATGGTGTCTGGATGTCTTCCATATCTACAGAACTCAGTCTCTCCATGAACTTGATCTTCTTGGCACTGATTGTGCCCTTGATCCTTTTGATAGTCCTCGTGTTATGGTTTAAGAAGCATTGGTGAGTTCTGTGTTTTCTTACGTTTTCAATTATTTATTATGTAGTCTATATTCTCTGTTACCTAGCTTGGCTTTTTTTCTCCTGCTAACACCTTACCTTCAATCACTCCCTTCCTCTGACCCAGTTTCTGTTTCTTCTGTCTTGTTACAGGTCCTATTGGGATATTACATGAGATGTCTCACCATGCTTCCCACATTGTAATAGGAAGCCAGCGGTCCTGGAACTCAGGACAACCCAGCGATGCCATCCTTTCTATCTTTCATTCCAGTAGGTTCTCTATTTGTGTTTGAATCACTCACTGGTATTAGCCAATTTGGTTTCTGTAACTCTCTATGGATTGGCCCCTGAGTTTTTGGTAGTGGTGAAATGGCAAAGCCCATTTCTGATGTTTCTTTGGTGATCTTCCATGTCCTCTTAGCAGGAAACCAGAGATTTCTTTTCGTACGGTTTGCTGCATGTGTCATTTATTGCTTGTATTGCTATTACTTGAGCCTTTCTTCTCCTTACCCTAAAGGGGGTAAGGAACATTGCAAAGTATCTTTCTTCTACATAATAGTGCATGTTGAAAAATTAAACAAAACATTCAAAGAAGTACCATGTCTAAATTGGATTACCTCATGTTGGTAGATTTTTAAAAAATCTTAACACTGTGACACTTGAAATATTCATGCCTCTCTTTGTTTGAATGCTGACATAGCTGAGAAATTCCAGCATCCTTTAGCTCTTCTCCTTTTGGATAAATTGCAAACAAATAATGCAGCTAAGCTTCTCCACACATTAATTTGTGAAATTCTATGGGGCTTAAAGTAGATGCATTTCCAGGAAATTTTCTGTCAACAATAATGATTGATTTTACGATTTGGAATTGGAAATAATTGTGTGTATTTATATAATAAAATGTTGTTTTAGAGTGCACATACATACTGTGGAAGGATTAAATCGATGTAAATGATTAGATCAGAACCACCAAAATATCCATTACCTTTAATTTTGAATCTTGGCAATAAAATTTGAAATCAGACAGTATGATGCTTTCATCTTTATTTTTCTTTCTGAGCATCATTGCAGTTATTCTGGGTCTTTTGTGGTTTCCAGTGAATTTTAAATTTTTTTCTATTCTTATTTTATTTAAAAAGAGCCAGTAGGATCTTTATGAAAACACTAAATTATTCTGGAGTCTGAAGATTATTTTTGTTTTGGATAGAATGTATATGTGAACACTATCAAATTTCCAATCAATGAACATTGGATTTTCTCCCCATTTAGTTTTATTTCCCAGATCAATGCATTGCAGTTTTCTATGTACTAGTTTCAAATCTCTTTAGGTGTTTTTCCTAATGATTTCATTCTTTTTCATGCTATCATAAGCAGGATTATTTCTTTTTTTTCCCAACAGATAAGAAAATATTCTTTATTTGCTTGTAACTACTAGAATTTTGAACATAAGTCTTTATTCTTCCAATTTAAACAAAGTAAATTATTTTTCAGTGCTTTAAATTATTTGTAAATTATGGCATTTTGAAAGCACAATCTGTTCTTATTCTAACAGCTCAGTTTTGTGTCCTAATCAATAGGGTTTAGGAAACATTAAAAAGTGCTTTCTAGTTCTATAAAATAGTTTATTGTTCTATTCATATAACGACAATTACATAATAAGAAAATCTTTGCCCTTCTACAGTCTGTAGATTGCTGCATTCCCAGGGATATTATTGGGACTACTGACCACCTCTAAGTGATACTGGTGCTTTATTGTTTTGCAATTTATAAACATTAATGTGTCCGTTATATACTGGTGCAAGTAAAGCAAGATAGCTATTATTAAACCTTCCATTTAGGAAAAGCCCTGTAGATGTAACTGATCACCCATATAGTGATCTGGTGGATGGGAGTGAAGGTTAATGACAGGACCAACATCATTTTGTTGTCCAATTCTCTCCCCCTCACCTTCGTACTAAAATGACTTCTGAAATAACTTGGATTCAGTGGATTCAGCCAGGAAGTGACCATTGGTAACATTTTCTATGCTATTTCTGAGCCAGGAATTGTGGGGTGCAGAAAGACAGACACAAGATGGGGGTGGGGTATGAGGTATTCAAATACATTAACATAGGATTGATTGCCAGTACTCTCTTGAGTCCACTATAGACATACCAGACTTTTTCTCTTCTGTTAATACACATGCCATGTCACCAAAGTTGGCTGCCTTGCTAATCCTGTTTGCTAAGAACATACCACAGACTTTACTGGATAATGTCGACTCTCAGGTCTTAACAAACAGCCTATGTCATTTTTGTTTGTTCATCAATCCTAGGTGAGTCATAAAATACTGTACATATGCACGCATATACATATGTATATACAGCATATCCTGGAGGGAAAAGAACTGAATTAGTCATCTAAAAATTCTTCTTCACTTCTGTTATAATGCAGCAATTTATCATCTAACCCATAGTGGTCAATTAATTGAGTAAGGCTTAGTTTCTTGTTCTCATCAGACATAGCTGACTGCAGTTCATAAAGTAACAGCTGACTACAGTTTTCCACTTCTTTATCAACAACTGTAACTGAGCCAGGTCATCCTTTGATCGATACATTTTGACTAGTTTTAGTCTCCAGAGAAGTTCTTCTTTCTCCTGAATCTGCTTCACCAATTGTGCTTTTTCTTTCTTTAATTCTTGCTTAGGATTCTCATTCCCAAAGTCATTTTGGAGAGCAATGTACGATCTTGTATCAAATGATTTAGATTTACACTCATGGATATTCTTTTGAAGGTATTTTCCAAAAAACATATTTTCTTCAGATTCACTGTCAATGTGTTTAAGAGAGTTTTCTCCTGCTGAAGATGCTTGGTTTTCTAGAACAGCCTCATCATTTTCTTCATTCTCTTCTTTAAGACATTTGGCCACACTGCAATAGGAACTAAATGAAGACCTTGTTTTCCTTAATCTTTCTTTAAGTGTTGCACTCATAGGTTGTTTTCATAAACAATTTGTATGGGGAGATGGTGGAACCCCACAGGCCTGAGGACTGCTAGGTAAAAATCACAGGTGAGTCTGATGGACTTTCCATCTTGATAGGGAAATCTTGGTTTATTTAAAAAGCGCACGACAGCGTCTGCAAAGCAACTGGGACCGCCCCCGAGGGCTGGCCACGCCAGGATTATTTCTTAATTTCCTTTTTTTTTTTTTTGGTCTCTACCACTTGAGCCACAACATCACTTCTAGCTTTTTGTGGTTAATTGGAGATGAGTCTTTTGGACTTTCCTGTCCAGGCTGGCTTCCAACAATGATCCTCAGATCTCAGCCTACTGAGTAGCTAGGATTATAGGTATGAGCCTGTGGTACCAGGCTTTAATTTTTAAATACAACTGCTATTTTATGTTGATTTTTTTATTTTGCAATTTTACTGAATTTGATTTACTAAGTCATCACAGCAATAACACAATATATTCTGTTTTTTTTTTTTTTTGCATATCAGCAAGATGAAGCTCAACTATGCCATCAAGACTTCTGAGCTAAAAATAAAATGTATGAGTTCATGCCCAAGTTCAGGATGAGATGAGATGTTGTAGGTGTAGATGAGGTGAGCTGAAGTAAGTGTGTATATACAGCTGGTACTAGGTATATACCAGTTAATACATGAATAAATGAATGTGTGTATAAATCAGCATGCAAAGCAAAACTATGCTTGTTATAAAATATTAAACATGTTAAATTATATGAAAACATACTTGTCCTATGATGACTATTATTACTTGATAATTTAAAAAATGTGATACAATAATGCATTTCTTTCTGTTTCCTCTGTATAGTCTAGTATTTTGTTTTGTTTTTGTTTTTGCCAGTCTTGGGGCTTGAACTCAGGGCCTGGGCACTGTCTCTGAGCCTCTTTGTGTTCAAGGTTAGTGCTCTACCATTTGAACCAGAGTGTCACTTCTGGCTTTTCCAGAGTCCGTTATTGAATATGAGTCTCCTAGACTTTCCTGCAAACCTCAGATCTCAATTTCCTCAGTAGCAAGGATTACAGATGTTAACCACCAGCACCTAGCTTGTTTGTATACAATTTAATGGTCACCAACATATTATGAAAATTGCCCCTTCAACGGAACTTATAGGACATAATAAATAGAAAACTTTCTGCTAAGGATGTGGAAACAAAGGTTCAAGGAGGTAAAATGACCTTTCAAAAATAAAAATGAGCTATGCGGAGGTCATCTGAAGGAGTTGGGGTAGGCAAAAAAGAGTAAAAGTCCAGATTGAATGGAAATGAGAGTCCAGTACGTGTCCCAGCACTTTGCAAGGGACGGTGTTTTCTCTGATATGCAATTTGTATGAAGAGATTTGTTGGCTAGAAGAGACAGGAAGTCACTAGAGGAATGAGCAGAAATGTTGCTGAATCAGAGATCAAACACAAGCTCTTAGTATTTGAAGTGATCTCAGGGAGATGCTGCTCCTGTGACTTGTGTTGAGCTGTTCTCTTCCCAGGTTGGGAGAATAGGATGGTAAGAGTCACTCTGGCATGTCTCTGCACTGTCACAAAGGGTCTGTACTGAGCCAGGTATGCTTGGCCACTAAGGCTCTGAGCCCTCCTGTCTCCAGCTCTCTTTCATCATTCTGGAAGTTGGGGCTGGAAGGAAGCCTGAGGCTCTCAAATAGGCTTGTCCTCACGGGTTGCACAGTCTGGGATCTTGCTCTCTACATCTTTTCAGGATCCACATCTTCTTCCCCACTCATATTTCTTCCTTTTTCTTCACCATGTTTCCTTTCTTTCAGAACCTTCCTGGGATCAACCTCTTTTCATGTCATCCAAATCTCATCTTTTGCCATCAGCACCTCGACACAATATCAAGGCTCAGGGTGGCTAGGTGAGCTGTAGATTCATGGGCTGAGATAGTGACTCAGGCACTGCCACATCACTGAAGGCCTGGTCCAAGGGCAACTTCAGTGAGGAGATGGCTGAGCTGGTGAGCTAAGCTCTTTCGGATCCTTCTTCACTCTTACTTGAGAACTGCAAGCCAGCATTATTGAATTCAGACCAGGGAGGATCCAGGCACTTTTCTATCTTTGGTTCAGGGCATTCTCTCCCTCTGCTTTCTCCTCCCCTATCCTCTCTCCCTTCCCCTTCCTTCTCCTCCCCCTCCAGTTTATTCAGAATAACCAGAATGAAAGTATTAAAGGAAAAGAGATGGGGTAGCAGTTGAATTATGTGCTTCATTTTCTTTATTATTTTAGTTTACTGTTATTTAATATTCATATTTCCTTCTAGTTTCTGGGTCCAGGTGCTCAGTGAAGATTTTCCTTGTATCTTTCACTTGAATGGACATTTACATGGTCTCTAGTTTTTGGTGAAAGAAATATTTGAATCCTTGATCTCACTCAGGCTAATTTTTCTGGACCCCTGTCTCACTTTTCATACAATGTGGGGGCCTCTGAGGACCCCTTTTCCCCTAGCTCCTGGGGAAAATGCCTGAACCCCAAAACTATGAGAGACTCAGCCCTACCCCGCCCACCAGCAGAAGGAATAGGGCGTATCTTTGTGGACTTTGCTGAGTTGAGGAGAAATGCCGAAATCCCCTTCCCCACCAGCCCCCCTCACGTGTCTGACGCAGGAAGAGAATCCCGGGGAGACAGCTTGATGGTTGAACGGGGCTCACCCGCCTAGGGGGCGGGCAGAAGAATTTATTACGGTGACAAAGGCGGAAGGGGAGGGACTTGGGTGATTAACTGATTGGATGAGCTGGGCTGCCCATCAGGGGATGTCATGCACCTTCCTCTGTGGGCAGGGACTACAGCACCCCCCACGGGCCAGGCCCGCCATTAGACATGTGGCCAAGCTGGGAGGCCAAGCCGGGCTTACTTCTCTTCCGGTTGAGGCTGGAAGGTGAGAGGGGCTCCCTCCCACACTGCCCCAGGGCTGGTTGAAGGGCAGTGAGAATCCCCAACAATACAATGCAGATTTTTTTTCTCAATATGAAATTCGTTTCTGCCCTCTCAATCATCTCAAGTTTCCCAGCTTACTATCACCTCCAGGTAGTGACTTTTCCAGGTTAGTCTCAGTGCAGTGCCATACCTCACCACAGTCACATTTTATTCCAACATTCTTATTTTGAATACTCTGTTTTCAGAGTACTTTATTTATTTATTTTTACATATTTTTACTGTTGTCATTTAAAATATGAGCCTCTATGACTCTAAATTTAATCTATCTTGTTCTAGTTGTATCCTTCTGCCTAAATGATAGCCTGATTTAATTTAGTGTGTATTTAAATATATATGTAAAAATACAAATCTGTTTGAATGAATAAAAGACCCTGAATTTTGACTTATTGTAGGGCTTTTATTGGCACCAGTCTGTCTCTGAAGGCTCTAGATCTCAGTGTACTTGTTTCACTAAAAGATTCCGACAATATAGATACAGTATAATTTTACTCATTCATCATGAAGATGATATTATGTCATTTTCTGGGAAGTGGATGGACCTGAAAAACATTATACTTAGTGTAGTAAGTCAGGATCCAAGAGACGAGGGAAGTTATCACTCATGTGGAAGTTCTATCTAAAATATATATGTTATATATATATTATATATATATATATAGAGAGAGAGAGGGTCATATACATATACACAAACATATTAACTAAAGTATAGTATATACAGGGGAAGATTCCAATGGTGCAACTCATTTCAACTTGCAATTTAGCAAAATGAATACCAGGAAATTGGAGCATATCGTGTGTGTGTGTGTGTGTGTGTGTGTGTGTGTGTGTGTAAAACACATGGATGGCGAGTGGAAGGGTGGGCAAATGCAGTCATAGTATTCAATGTACTTATGTAAAAATGGATCCAGGTTACTTGAGGGGATCGATGGGGTTAGAAGAGATGGGGGGAAATGATGAAAGGCAGGGCATTGATCAAGGTATTTTGTACTTGCAAACTGACATGTTGAATTGAAACCCCTTTGTGTCACTACTTGCAAAGAATGAAAGATAAAGATGCAGGTGGATGATTGGCAGTTTACAAAGATGGTAAAATGTTGGCTCTCGGTGTGCTCCTTCAGGTTCACACAAGGTGAGATGTAGACACACACATGGAACATAGAACACACATGGGAAGGCGAAAAGGGAACCTAGAGAACGTTTTTGGAGTGCTCTGTACTGTGAGTGGCAAGGGTAGTGACCCATCAAGTGCTTCTCTGGGTTTCTCTTCTGGTTTACTTTGGTGATTCCCTGGGGACTCTCCCAGAGAAAGATGACTCTTGTGTACAGTGACATTTTTGGGGAATGTCAACATGCCTGAATAAGATAACTGAGTGCATTCTAGTTCTCCTGGAAAGATACTGGCTTTAGAGATCTTTCTAATATTCTTCCATTTGGAAAGTGGGGGGCGGGGTAAGTTGATAATAAGGAGAGCGTTTTGTAAATGGAGCAGTCTAGGCTGAAATAGTGGATCTGAAATGTGGCTCTCTGAAAATATTACCTGCAGATAAACAAAGATAGGTATGCTGCACCTAATTTTGGGCCTCTATTCAAATGAGGAAGAAAGCTTTAGGTATTGCTTCTCCAGTGTACCCACAGAAGCTACCTAGAGATTTTTTTCTACTTCCATTTTATCTATATTAAATTAAAGCAGATCATTATCTTTCCTCATTAACCATTTTATTTCCATTGTCACTTTCTTTTATAAATGATCCCATTATTTTATTAGTTTATCAAGATGAGACTTTCTTCTAGTTTCCTGATCGTTTTTGTTGACTAGCCAGACACTCGAGCCTCCTTTATAGTCTATTGAACTTTACATTCCCTCTTCCATAATCCTGACCCAGGTGTGAGCAACATAGGCAAAAATGCAACACACATTACTAATTACTTATTATGACTGATAATATAATAATGATCACTTATTGAATGTTACTGTGACTTAAATCCCATTACCAGCATGAAAAGGGAAAAGTACCCAACTTAAAGTTGAAGCTAATTGGATAACGAAAGTAATTTGAATGAAAAATAGAGGAAAACAAAATAAGAGAGAAAAATAATTTGAATGACATCTCTTTAGAGAAGACAAAATTTGACACACTTTATACATACTTAAGCATCTAATCCTCATAAGAATCCTGACCAGTTACTATGATTATCCTTCTACAGATGAGACAGCAGTCACTTAACTAATGAGTAATGTAGACAGTAATGTTCCAGATTTTCTGCTTTAAATAACAAACCACTCATGCAGTGAATAATGATTGGAAGTCTTTTGCTTTCATCTGATTTCTATTACTATATAAAAATACTTGAGGCAATTGTCTTTATTTTTCTTTCTTCTATTTTGTAGTAACAGTGATGTGCATAGGCATTACAGTTACACAAGTAAGGTATTGAGTACATTTCTTTTTTTTTTAGTACATTTCTTGTCAAACGTTGTTACCTCCTTTCTCATTTTTTTCCACTTTACCTTCCCCTCAACCCCCCTGCCCTGGTTGTAGAGTTCATTTCCAACTTAGAATCTTCTGTGTATTGTTGTATTAGTTCACCCCTTGTCCTTTGTTTCTCTATTTTGTTATTCCCCTTACCCAAATCAGTTAAACATCTATACAAGACACAGGGACCCGAATTAAACACAGTGACTACAGGGGATAAACCAAAGGGAAAATAAAAAAAAGTTGAAAAGAAAATAAAGAAAAAAAGAAAGGCTTTCAGTACGGTACTTTAACGTTATCATCATCATCATCATCATCATCATCATCATCATCATCAATAACAACAATAAGAACAACAAAACCTCTTGTTCCATATCTTGGAGTTCATTTTGATTGGTGTCAGTTTATATGGTCATATGAACATACCTATTGTGCTATTGTGGGCTGTCCTAGTCATATACTAATTGTTGATACAAATGAGAGAAACCATGGAGCCTATGTTTCTTTGGGACTGCCTTCAGTGTTCAACATCATTGGACATGAAAAAATGCAGATCAAAACCACATTGAGATTCCACCTCATCCCAGTTGGAATGGCCATTATTAAGAAAACAATCAATAATAGGTGGTGGCAGAGATATGGCCAAAAGGAAACACTACTACACTATTGGTGGGAATGTAAACTGGTACAACCACTCTGGAGAGCAGTAAGGAGGTTACCCAA
Organism: Perognathus longimembris pacificus; assembly: GCF_023159225.1. Classification (NCBI taxonomy): domain Eukaryota; kingdom Metazoa; phylum Chordata; class Mammalia; order Rodentia; family Heteromyidae; genus Perognathus; species Perognathus longimembris. Next base: position 38,154,344 of record NC_063171.1, on the reverse strand, counting down.
AAGACTGAACATAGAGCTCCCCTATGATCCACAATCCCATGTCTGGGCATTTACCCAAATATCACAAACAAAGATACACTAAAGCTACCAGCACAACTATGCTCATTGCAGCATTATTTACCATATCTAAGATATGGAATCAACCCAGATGCCCTTAAGTAAATGAATGGATCAAGAAAGTGTGGTGTATATACACAATGGAATTCTATACTTCCATCAGAAAGAATGACATTGCCCCATTTGTAAGGATATAGAAAGAGGCATTCATCTTAAAGAGGAAAGTTTTATTTTGGTTTATTGTTTTTGATGCTTCAGTCCTGATCAGTTTATCTCTGATATCTGTATCTAATCTATCTATCTATCTATCTATCTATCTATCTATCTATCTATCTATCTATCTATCTGTCTGTCTATCTATCTATATTTATCACCTATGCAGCAGCTGAAAAGTGAATAGAGAAGGGGGAGGCGGGAGGGAGGGAAGAAGAGAGAGAGAGAGAAAGAGAAAGAGAGAGAGGACCAATATTTCACAGCTTTGTTTAAGGGCATGATTTTTTTATGACTTATGATCTCCCAGTAGGTAGCAGCTACTTCCTCCTCCTCCTTGTTGTCTTCTTCCTCCTTCTCCTTTTCTTTCTTTACTCCGTCTCCAGATTGTAATACAGATTTAAATTTTGCTAGGAAGGCAGGTTTTATGTGAAGTGCTCTTAACACACTCTCTCTCATACACAAAGTAGGACAGGATGAAACTTTAGGAGGTGATGGATATATGATTGTGCTTGATTGTGCTTATGATTTATGAGTGTATCTGTATGACCAAACTCACTGATTTACATATATTAAACATGTAGAGCTTCTTATATGCTAATTATACCTAAATAAAGTGATTAAGAGAATTGGTGAAGCACAAATGCCACTGTCTCACTAACTGTGATTACAAAATAAGAAATGATTATATCTACATCCAAATTACAGTGAACTCAATCTGCTCACCTGCACTAGTATAAAATGAGCCCACTGAATGTAGGCCTCACCTGCAGGAGGCTCACAATGCAACCTCTGAGCATCAGTTACAGAACTGCACCTGCTTTGTTGCATCCTCTCCAGCGCACACTTCCGTTAGTCAACTGTCTGCTGCCCACAGCACCACTCAAAGCAGCATCCTGGCTGGGAAAATGGTATCTTGTCAAGAGTGCTGCCACCTGTTTTTCTCAGTGCTCTGAGTGATCTTTGGATGCCTTTATGGAAAGTTGTTCCACAGAGAGGCTGGACATACACACAGACCTCCCAGCTCCTTGTCACATTTGGTAGCCAATTCCAGGAGTGGCTTTGCCTGTGTGTGGTCTCTTGAAACCCCTTGTGTGAAATAGCATCAGCTCCTGACTCACAATGTCTCTTGGGATTCAAGAAAGTATTTCTGTGCTGCTTTTTCTTTTCAGGTTGAGTAGTCTGGCAATAAATGAAATCACACAGGTCTCAAAGGATTTATGCAAAGCCAGTTTGAACTCAGAATGCTGAAACACCCAAAATGTATTTATTTGTTTATTTATTTATTTACTTATTTTTGTAGTCTTGGGGCTTTAACTCAGGGCCTGGGTTCTGTTTCTGAGCTTCTCTGGGCTCAAGACTAGTGTTGTACCACTTCAACTACAGCTCTAGTTTTGGCTTTTTCTGAGTAGTTTGTTGGAGATAAGAGTCTCATGGACCTTCCTGTTAAGCTGGCTTTGAACCATAATCCTCAAATCTCAGCCTCCTGAATAGCTAGGATTACAGGCCTGAGCCACGGGCACCCATCTTAAAATGTATTTTCAGTGCCTGTCATTGTTAAAATTATCTCTTTAAACACTAGGACATTCACCTTAGCATGCCAATACCATCTATATGTGTGGTCCTAGCACTTATATTTTACATTGAAAGCAAAAAGAGAATTTTGAGGGTGGGGCAGATTTGGTTCCATTTTCATTGCAAAAAAAACAAACAAACTAGGCTCCTAGAATTCATGTGAAAAACAACAAGGACTCAGAATATCTGCAATAAAAGCATTAGTCTGAAAGGAAAAGATAGCAGAATATTATACATAGTACATGTCTATTTTGATTATTTTTAATAAACAAGTTTATATACATACCATTCTATTACTGTAGGTTTATTCAGATGCATGTTTCTGTGTGTATTCAGGAAGGACAAAATGGCAAATAATCCAAGTCAACACAAAGTATACTTTAAGTAATACACATTAGTTGCCGTTTGCAAGATAATCAAATGACCCTCAAAGGGTTTAATGGGGCAAGTGCTGGTAGCTCATGCTTGTAATCCTAGTTACTAAGGAGGCTGAGATCCAAGGATCTCAGTTCAAAGTCAGCCTAAGGAAGTACATGTGACTCTGCTCTCCCAATAACACCAGAAAGCCAGAAGTAGAGCTTAAAGAAATAGAGTGCTAGACTTGAGCAAAAGAGTTCAGGGACAGTGCTCAGGCTCTGAGTTCAAGCCCTAGGACTGACCAAAAAAATAAAATAAAATACAGGATCCTATAGTTAATAATTATTGTTGGTAACATGAAGTAGAACATGACACATCAGTTACCAATGCCAGGGAGAAACCCAGCTACAGGGAAGATGGCAAAAATCACCCCTATGCCAGCAACCATGAATACAAGTTCAAATATTTCTGTCCAGTGTATCTGGGTACCAGCATTGCCAGTTGAGGACTGGAGAAAACAATGATTTCCTTTCATGGAGATCTAAAGGAAGATCAGCTTCAACAGGTGGCTCAGTCCCCATGGTCAGAGGTCTGCTATCAAATTAACACAATAATTTTCATTCATACTCTCAACTTGAGTGGCAACAGAGGTGGCTCCGTCCTCTCCCACTTGGAGCCTGAAATACTGAAAGCTGGAGGTAGCTTGAAGGCCATTGATACATGTGCCTTAATACAACAAAAGAACTATATTTGAATTTGCAACAGGGAAAAACTCTCCCACATAAGACAAGAAGCCTAGCAGAGGTTGTATAAACGATGTACCACATGAAAAGGAGTAACAGATCCAAACCAATTGATTGGATAAGTGGTAGTAAACCAAAACTCAACTAAATTTGCTTGAAAACTTTGGGTTGCCTATCAGCTTCTTTATAATATTTTTGTTCCTCTTCTTGTGAAATGAGTGTCTTTGGATATGGAGACCTGATATGAGAAGAGAATTGCTCATTGCTCATTGGGAAACATGATCAGTGAAAAGAAACCTCTATGATTTGACAGAGGTTCAGTCAAATTAGCATTACTCTTAAGTGTAAAATGGGAATCAAAATAGCACAAAACCCTTTATGCAAATATTTTTGGATCAAAGTGACCCAAACTACTCTTTTCTTTCTTTTTCGTGCATTGGTGGTGTGAAACTCTAGTAAACATAAGCCTAACAGAAACCAACTTAAGAGAGGGACACAGTCCAAGAGAGTAGCATGAGACTATCCTAGAAATCATAGGAATGAAACCATCTGCTTACTATCAACTGCTTATCAACAAAGCTACCCAACACATACATAATACCATGGGTAATGTTTTATTTGTTTAAATAGAATCTGAAGAATGCAGATTCCAGCACAGATTGGAACAAAGGATTCTAATTGCATTTAGCCACTTGGTGATAGGTTCTCTTTCTCCTGTTTTCTTCCCTTCTCTCTCAAGTACTCATTCTGTGTTAACTAGTTTCTATGTACTGGTCTTGGGCTGACAATAGAAGAAAATGAAGATCTAGGAAAAAAACCAACATTCCTTCTACCACTGAAGTGCTTAAAATTGGAAAAGAAAAATAAAACAACAATAGTTAAGAGACAATAGCAAATCAGTTAAGAGACAACAAATAGAGAATGCTTCTTAATTCTCAAGGTTTCTAATGTTTTCTTTTTGGCCTTTGAGTTTTGTATACTATAATAACCACTATCCTACCATGATTTAATTGTGTATATTAAAGATTTTTATGCTTAAACGAACTGAAAATGTTTTGAGCTCATAGATTCATATTTATTTCTTTATATTTGGTTTGGTTAATAAATAAAGAAAATAAGCTTTTTCTTCTGGATTTTCAGTTGTCTGGTTCTACTTTTGCCACTAGGACCTTGGCAAGTTGTCTTCCTCCCCCACACCTCCCCAGTTTTAATGGGAAATTCTGGGCAGTTTGATGAAGTAGAAGAGAAGAAATGAAAACAGAAAACCAGAACTAAGAACATAGGATTAGAAACACTAGACAAGGGGATAGAACGGGAAATGGAGATGTGGATAAGAGTAGGAAAAGCGTCATGACATGAAGAGAGAAGGCAGAGCAGTGGGAGGGATGGAGGAGGAATTGGGTGCATACACCAAAATATCCTTCCAGGTTTCAGCAGGGTGAAGCTGGCAGCTGTTTCGCATTCCCCTGCATTTTATAGATATGTCATCACAGCTCAGAGAGGTTAAGAACCTTGAAGAGTCACACCGGGGATTTTCTTTCTTTCTCCCTCCCTCCCTCCCTCCCTCCCTCCCTCCCTCCCTCCCTCCCTCCCTCCCTCCCTCCCTTCCTTCCTTTCTTTCTTTTTTTTTGTCATCTGATGAAAATGGAGACATGGAGAGAAGCTGGAAGCCAAAGAAAGAAGAGAGAGGGAAGTGAAACCTGGAGGGGATAGGCTGTGCAAGGAAGACATTTTCCTCTGTGATATGTAATTCACAGGGAGCGATTTGTCAGGTGGGGGAGACAGGAAGTCTGTACAGAGTACTGAGCAGCAGTGTTGCTGAACACCTGAGGTGCTCTCAGGGCGATGCTGCTCCTGCCACTTGAGTTGTTGGCTGTTCTCTTCCCAGCTGGTTACAGTCAGGATGGTAAGAGTCTCTGTGGTGGCAGCCTGCACTGTGGCAGAGGGTCTGGGTAAAGGCAGGCTACACTTAGCCTGGTAAGCTTGTTCAGTGGGCTCGGAGCCCCCCTGTCTTGAGTGTCTTGACCATTCTGGAAGTTGGGGCTGAAGCCTGAGACCGATAGCTCTCAAAGAGACAGTTCTCAAGGGTTGCACAGATTCTGACTTTGTGTTTTTTGCATCTTCTCCATGTCCATGCTTTTATCCCAACATCCAATTCTTTCCTTTCTCTTCACCATGTTCAACTCATTTATCCACAGCCTTCCAGGAGCCAATCCGTCTACATTTAAATCAAATCTCATCATTTGCCAACAGCACCTGGGCACAAATTCAGCTTTCAGCTGCCTGGATGATTTGCATGATTTCATGCCTGGGTGGGTGAGTCAGCCACTCCTGTATTCCTGAAGCCTTGGTCCAAGGGGAATTTCACCCATGATGGAGTAACAGTGCTGCTGGAGCTATTTCCAGTGTACTACTTGGGATTCAGTGAGGAAGTGCAAACACAAGCCAATGAATTCCAGTTGGAATTCGAGTCCTGTTTCCTCTCTCCTCCCTTCCCCTCCCTTCCTCTCCTCTTTTCTTCCCTCCCCTCTCCTCCCTTACCGTCATGCACACCTTTCTCTAGAACAATCTCCACATCTCTTTAAGTATTCCAGGTGAGGCCTGTTTTTACTTTGGTCTCTGATGGAGGCAATCACTTTCTTTGTGACCAAGGCCTGGTTGTTCTTGTGAGAAGTATGTCCTGACTTCCCTTTCTCATGCTTGAATGCACTAAAATGTGACTTCCTCGGAATTGATGGTTGTAACTTAGTCCTTCCTGATTTCTCCTCTCTAAGTGCTTATCTTATATACCTCAGGATGCTGAAGTTTTGACTCCATCTCACTGCTCTTTACTCTACCTCTTCTCTCTCTTGTTTCCCATCACACATTCTACTCTGGCCCATTCATGACATGCCTCCCCCTTCCCAATGTGCTTCTTTCTGAGAGCCTCTAAATATTCTAAATTGTTTCAACTCATCATTTCACAATCCAGATTTGTAATGCTCATCCAAATCTGAACTCCTGGGTCTTTCCCATATCTCTTTCTTTCTGGCTTGCTGTTTAGTAACCTAACTTTAATCTGGTTTCCTCCTACTCAGATCCCTTTGAGATCCAGGGCACAGCAGGCTGTGAGCTGCATTCTGGGGGCACCATGACAAGTTTCCTGAGAGGAGCATTAGGAAAAGTGGATTTCCTAAGCCTCAAAAACCACTCCTGTGTACCTACACCAGAAGGTAGAAGTCAAGCTCAAAAGTTCTGTTCATCAGTCAGTCAGTACAAAGGTACCTGTGTTACTGTGAACAGTCTCCTCTATGAAACCTGCCCTGTATATCTCCTGAGCCTTCTTGAAGCAGGAAAGGAGGATCTGCAGAAATAAGGTTTGTCCTGCTCTGTTTCTCTTTTGGCCACCTTCTTTAAACCTAAGAGAGCAGGAGGGTGCCCAAAAAGGAGTGGGATTCCATCAGTCATTGATTTTGTTACCAAAAGAGTGGAGGGTAAATGCCCAAACATTTGGACTTTGAAGTCCATATGCTCCAGGTTAGAGTTATTTTCTAATATTGTCTCTGCCTCTTCCTGCTCCAGTGAAGCCCAAAGCCTGGCTGTCCAGTGGCCCCAGTCCTGAGCCTGGCCATCTGAGGCTGGCATGTCATGTCTCTGGCTTCTACCCAAAGCCTGTGTGGGTGATGTGGATGCAGGGTGAGCAGGAGCAGCCAGACACTCAGAGAGGCGACTTCCTGCCCAATGCTGATGGGCTGTGGTATCTGTGAGCAACCGTGGATGTGGCGGCTGAGGAGACCGCAGGCCTGACTTGTCGAGTGAAGCACAGCAGTCTAGGGGGACAGGACATTGTCCTCTATTGGGGTGAGAGAGAGCTGGAGCCCTGGCTGGGAGTAGGAGCAGGTGTTTCTTAAGTATAGAGGGAGGGAAGGAGTCTGAGGATCAGGGAAAGGTGAGGAGGAAGGGGTACAAGATATTCGGTGGGAGAAAGGGGAGAGGAGCCAGGCAGAATGGGTGGGTATGAAGGAGAAGAAGATGAAAGAAAATTTGGAAAGATACTGAGCTGGGCATGAGATCATCTCCGTGTAATCCCAGTACTAGTGAGTTTGAGACACAGGATGACAAGTTAATGGCCAAAGTGGATTCTATAGGGAGACACTGTCTGAAAAGTGGTGATAGAAACATGTTTTTGCATGTGTTAACTCTCATTACATTGTCCACACTTAAATATATGCAGTTCTTAGCTGGGTGATAATGGGACCATGCCTGTAATCCTAGATCCTCAGGAGGCTGATATCTGAGGATTGAAGTTTGAAGCTAACCCAGGCAGACAAATCCCTGGGACTCTTATCTCCAGTTAACCAGACAAAAGGAAAAAAATGGAGGTGTGACTCAAGTGGTCAAGCACCAGAATAGAGCCAAAAAGTCATGGGAGAGTTTAAGAGTCCGAGTTCAAACTCCAGTACTGACAATACCTTTATATATCAACTACATCTCAGTAAAGCTGTTAACCAGAGAATCCCCCAAAATGGGGAAGAAAGGAAGATGCTTAACTAGGCAAAGGAAGACCAGGGAATGGTGTGAATACAATTTGAAGTGACATCTTAATCTTCTTCCAATCATAGGATACCCCGTCTCTGTTGATGGAATCATTCCTGCTATAATAGTGCCTTGCTTGATCCTTTTACTGTGCTTTGCATTGTGGTTTTGGAAGCTCTGGTAAGTCTTCTTTTTAATCTTTCTTTCCTGTCTATTCCATGCTTTTTAAATCTTTCCTTTACTTATTGTCCTCTTTCTACCAAAGCTTTCCTCTTAATCTCCATGTCTGGGTAGAGCCAATTGAAAGAATTTTGGTGAAATACATATAACATAGTACTTGCCCTCATTAGTGCTTCTAACAATATTAAGAACATTCATGATGTTTTGTTTTTTCCTCCGTGTAACGTGAAACTCTCCTCACTTTTGAAACAATGTGCCTTTCCCTACCTTCCACAGGCCCTGGGATAGTGACTCTTTTACTTCCCCTTTCTGTTGATGGGATTGGAATCATGCAGTATTTGTCCTGTGACTGGCCTCTTACACTTAGCCACCTGTCCTTAGAATGTATCTAGATAGCATCTATGTCAGAATCGCTGCCTTCTTTGGGCTTAGTCCTTTTCCACTGCATGTCTAAATGCCACAAGAAGCACGTGAGCTGCTTCTACCATGGGCTACTGTGAAGAATACTATTAGATGATTGCGTTCATATCTTTTACATAGATTTTTAAAAACTTATTTTCTTGACAGGTCATATGATGATATTCCGTGAACCCCCAACCTTTCTTCTCTCTTGTGGAGTAAGTACCAAGACTCCCAGAAACCTGTCAACTCAAGAGACAGTTTTGTTACATAAATAATCATAGTTTTGGCAGAAACACATGTGTTTCATATTATTTACTGTGTTAAGATGTGTCACAATGACTGATGGTTCATATGGTAAAACAAAACTATAATGTTGCAGCTGTCCTACTCGATGGGAATGTACACATTTAGATTTAGTTTGGAAATCCTTGGTTAGGGTTTTTCATTGATCTGTATTTGTTTCCAGCCATATCCTTGTTAGGACTTGGTATTTAGGAGTTTTTGACCTCATAAGATGAGTTGAGATATATTTCCTGTCTTATTCTCCAGAGTGTCAGGCTGCATGGTTGAGTTGGTTTGTGAAGAGTTGGATGAGTTCACTTGTTAGGTCTTCTATGTTGGGAAATATTTTGTAAGAAAAGTTTTAAATTTAATGGTCAGATTTTAACTTTCTGGGTACTGGTGTCTCATGCCTGTAATCCTATCTATTCAGAAGTGTGAGATCTAAGGATCCAGGTTTGAAGCCAGCCAAGGCAGGAAAGTCCATGAGACCCTTTTCTCAGATTAACCACCAAAAAAGCTGGAAATGTTGTTGTGGCTCAATGTGTGTGTGACACACACACACACACACACACACACACACACACACACACACAGAGTAACTCTGTCTTCATCCAGATTGAGTATTTAGGTTTCTCCTTTGATGTGTGGTGGTGAAAAGTTGTGTTTGCAAACATTTTATACCAGTTATCCAACTTGCCTAATATATTAGCAATAGAAAGACTTAATTTTCATCATGCAGGTTAGTAGAATATCTGTGATAATTGCCATGTACATTAAGAATTGGTTATGTTGGGGGGGAAAGGGTAAGGGGGAGGGGGGAGGAGGAATGAGGGAGGAGTAACAAACAGTACAAGAAATGTATCCAATGCCTAACGTACGAAACTGTAACCTCTCTGTATATCAGTTTGACAATAAAAATTTTTAAAAAAGAATTGGTTATGTTCATCCAGCATGTTTTTTTTCCATTCAGACTTTTAAAATTCTCCCATTCCCTTCCCATCTACTCACCTTGCCCATCAGTTTTCTTAATCCCTACTAAACCATTTTCTACATTTGAGTTATATATATGTATATATATATTCATTATTTATAGTTGTTATTTAGGAGACATGCCATACTTGTGTTTCTGTGTCTGGCTTATTTCACTTAAGAAGATATCCTCCAGTTTTGCTCATCTTGATGCAAATAACAGAAAATTTTGCTATTACTTATGGATGGATAATACTCTATTACACACACACACACACACACACACACACTTTCCCTTATTTGTTCATCTGTTGATTGACACCTAAGCTTTTAGGGACAATGACCGTATAGAATAGGGATGCAACTTCCAGGCTTTCCTTCAGAATATTGGTGAAACACCACAACCCTTTAATTCTTCATGTTTGCAAAACCAGCATTCCATACATGGGGCCCAGGCCTATCACTGGCAAAGGCTATACATGGGGGCATTTAAACAATTGTTGAATCAGCCTTGCAGTACTTTGCCAGTTGAATACAGGGCAGCAAATCCCCTGAGTTTGTTGAAATGATTCTGCCTTAGGAAAATTTAAACACTGATATTTCTCCTTGTTTGCTGCAGTTAGGACGAGAGGGATGGCCTTGCACATTTTTGAGACATCTTCTATCCTGATATTTCCATTAGGATTTTTACTAGCACCTATCTCTACCAACTCTACTATCCTTGGCTGTACTTTACATACACTCCTTTTGTTAGTTAGGCTATGAGTTTTTAAAAATCTTTCTTCGTTGTTCTTTATTTCCATAATATATTTGACTAAAAGTAACCAGTCAAACCATACAGTAACCTAAATGCCCCGTGGCTTTGAAATCCCCTCTGTTAAACAAACTAGTCCATACTCTTTCAGTGCAGCTTTCCTGAATATTTCAGGGTGTGAACAAAGTGTAGATAAATTCCTTGACATAATGTAATAAAGGTGATGTCTAATCTAGATCCCAGGAGAGCCCTCATTTCTATCTAAAATCTGTCAGTATAGCCTTTACCTGTCCATATATCTACAGACACTCTGATCCTTTAAAATGATTAATTAGTTGTAGAAAGAGGTTGCAATTCCATTAAGTCATGTTATGAGTATAAAACATCTTGGTCAATGTCACTACTTCCATTGTTGTCACCCATTATTCCCCCTTTCATCCCTACTTCAAGTTACATAGTTCAATATTTGCACAGTGTACATTGAATATAATGACTACATTTTCTTACTTTCTCATCCTCCATTCCTGTAATCCCTCTTTATTTCCCTCCCCCCAAACATGTTTACAGATCTTAGTTTTCAATTTGTTAAACCTTCTGGTCTTTGAGCCTTCACAGAAAACTTCCCACTTACAGTGTCCTAGGTTTTCTGTACCTTGTTGCCCCTGACTCTTCCATTCTACTCTCTCAAACTATTCTCCTACATTTTAAGATTTAGTTAGAGTGATGGCCCAACTCCCAGGATGAATTTTGTCTGTTATTTACTTTTCCATTATTATAATGAAATAGCTCAAAACCTAGGAAGAATAAATGATTATTTAGCTCATGTTTCTGGAGTTTTGAGTTCAAAGTTGGGCAGTTCTATTGTTTTGGGTCTTCAGCTAGAGTGCCATATGACAAGGATAAAAGTGTGTCTCAGAGTGAACCACTGACAACATGAATGAGGAAGCAGAGAAAGAGAGAGTGAGAGCCAGAGTGAGAGTGAGGGTGAACGAGCGAGGAAGAGACAGAGAGAGCGAGAGAGAGAGAAAGAGAGAGAGAAAGAGAGAGACACACACACACACACAGAGGTCTGTAACACTTCCAATTCATACCAGTGAGTAAGGTCATTCCATTTGGGGGATGATAAGAATAAGACCCTATGTAACACATACTTGAGGCAAATAATCCAGCAGCACTGTCAGAAGCATAGATTTTTTAATCTTAAAAAAAAAATCTCATATGGGTTTGAATTCGGGGAGGGGAAAAAGAGCTTCTTAAAGAATTTCTATAAAATTAGCCATTACACCAGAATGCTAGAGGTAGAATTATATTGAGTTTTAGCTGTAGACCCTTAGAGAAGTTATAGTTCTCATTTGGCAGGCTTCATGCAGATTGGGAAGCCTTCCCCCATCTCCCATGGGAAGGTGGTACCCCTGGGGCAGGCTTAAATGTTTAGACTTACATGGGGCTCATTTCTCCAGAATTCCACATTCTGTTCAGAATGCAACCTCATAGTTCTCACCCAAGTATAAGAGCACAGGAGAATTGTATTTCTCCTGTACATGTACTCTCAGGGCAAAAGAAAGTGACAAACGTCTGGCTTTCTATTGCTATTGCTTTCTAACTGTCCAAAGTGAGATCTTGCTGCAAGGGAGGGCAAAGTTTTGCACTAGTGAGTAATGTGGGAAAGCTTCACACAAGGATCAGTGTAAACCATGTTTGTAGTTCATGGACGCTGGCAGTTACCCCTGGCAGTAATAGGAAAAGCTCATTGAGTGGCCATCCAACCCCTTCATTAATGTAGACAAATATGAGATTCAGAGTGGCATATGTTGCACATTGAATATATACAGTAAAAATAGACATATAAAATGAAATAAAATTTATACATTTGCTTGTTCAAAAATGAAGAACTGCTCCTCTACCTTCAATGAATGTTAATTTAGGGACATTATCATAATAGATATATTTCCTGGGGTCTAAAAATGATGGTATGTTCATATGTTGAGATACAACATTAACAGTAATAGAATTACTAACAAGCCACAAAGTAGCTCTCATAATTTACCTATATAAATTCAATATTGATAAATGTCAATATTGATAAATGTCTTTTTAGTGTGATGTATACTTGCTGCTGGTCTGGGGTTTGATTTAGGGCCTTTGATCTCAAAGATTTTCATTGCTCAAGCATAGTGCTCTACCAATTGAGCCACATCTCCACTTCTGGTGTTTTGGTATTAATAGGAGATAAGAATCTTTGACTCTCTTGTTCATGCTGACTTTGAACTGCTATTCTCAGATGTCAGCATCCTAAGTAGCTATGATTCCAGGTATGACTATTGGCTCCTGGCTGGACGATATATTTTGGCAAAATTACAATTTAACTTAAATATAAATAATGGTTTTCCCTTCAATGCTGCCATCACACAAGAAGTTAACCCTCATGGCGAAATGCATACTGCTCCACTAGGATCTTAATTAGTTTCATCAGGAAGTCAAAATGCATTCCTGGGCAGTCAAAACGTTGCTCAAGAAAATATTAGAAAAAAACCCCACTAGGTTTTTAGCTGGGATTCCATGCGTGGAAATGTTAATCACCAGTGTGCATTTTAGTCCTAAACTTCATTGCACAGTGGGAAGTGCTGTGACTGATGAGATTATCCTGTTAATTTCCATGTGCTCACATGCCTGGTAAGATTCTTATGTATTGATAGGTATTTTGGTGATTAATTATATGGATTGGCTATATAAAAAGGGCTTATTTATATTTTTATAATCATGTGTACTGAGAATGGTTGAAATCTCATCACTAGGGCAATGGTGCCTGGAGCAGTCATAGGATATGTGAGAACACAAATTTTCTAATTTACAAAAGAAGCAAAGAGTCTCAAGAGAAGAGAAAAGATGAGGAATAAAGGGTGAACCAGGACAGAGACAAATTTCAGAAAATCTGTAATTGGATGGAAGCCTGGATTGATCAGAATAAGAGACATGATTGATATGGAGGCATAACCATGTATAGAAACTGGAAAACAAGCATGAGCAGAGCAACTATACAGCTTCTGGTTTTCTAATTTTATGGCTAGATGAAGTGACCTTTCAATGTGAGGAAGAGAATTACATGGGGGTAGAACTCAGTGAAGAAGAGTGGCTAGAAATCAGAGAGAAGGGAATGACTTGAGCTCAGACTGGAGAGGAAATGAGAGATTGAGTGGGAAGGTGAGGTTGAGAAAACACAGAGGTTTTTTTTTTTATTGTCAGCTGCTGTTGGAAAACATTGTCTGTTGGTGGGAGAAGGAAGTCAGAAGAGAGTTGAGGAAGGGTAGCTTAGTTATTAGCAGGCATCAAAGACCAGCTTTGTTTATAGAAAGAAACACACACCTGTGTAGGCTATGCTATTTCTTCAACTTCTCCTGCTTTCTGTTGTCCTCCCAGGAAGCTTCAATGCAGAGGGTAAGAACATCTCTGTTTGTTGCTCAGCAGGGTGGATCAGAGTGGACTAAAGTCTGGGCTTTCCAAGATACTTCACTGAGAATTCCAAGATATTTATAGTTTGCATCTCTGTTTCCAAGTGAAGTTGATTGTTTCTGAGGATGGTGCTAGAGCACCAGGGACTCTAAGTAAGGAAAATATTATTGATAACCTAGTTATTATGCTTCTTTCTCAAGTAACTGATTTCTTTTCTATCTTCTCTCTGTTTTGCTTATCTTATCCCTTATGCTACTGGACCTTCATCAATCCATAGTGATCCATGGATATACCACATTTCGTCTCATCCAGATCTCACACTATGCTAACGAATCCTGGGCACAAACTTGGGGCTCTGGTTGGCTAGATGAATTACAGACTCATGGCTGGGACAGTGAATCAGGAACAATAATTTTTCTGCACACTTGGTCCAAGGGAAACTTCAGCAATGAGGAGTTGACTGACCTGGAGCTGCTTATCCGTGTGTATCTAATTGGGGTAACTCAGGAGATTCACACGTATACCAAAGACCTGGGGTTTAAGTGTAAGTTAAACCAATTGGGAGAATTCTTCATAAGGTTCTTGTAACTGCCATCTATTCTCCTTTCTATGACGTTTCTCATTACCTCATTTCACTTTAAAATTCTTCATGCATAAATCTCTTGAAGTGTATCATGAACATAAAGTTAAAATTTCCTAGAATTTAGTTACTCCAGCAATTTTTCCTCTCTTGCCTTGTGGTTTTCTTGTCATCTTCTTCTGTGGCTTAAATTTGGAGGTGGAGAATTGTCTTATCCTGTGCGTGATTCTCTTAAAACGTGATTCAATCTCTTATTTATTCAATTCCTCTAGACATTTCTATTCATTATCTAGCACTTGTGATGATGACTTGGTACATCATGAGATTTGGGCTCCTGTCTCTCCCAAGTTCTTTCCTAACCATCTGGTCTATATTATGTCATTGTCACCTCTCATTTTCCCTGAGCTTTTCTTTGGTCAATCTCCTTTCAGTTTAAGAACTTTGTCCCTTATTTCCTTCTTCCTCATCTCCAAAGTATGTTAGATCTCTCTTGTTTATGATTGTATGTATCATTCATTCTTCTACCTTTGTAAGACTCTTGTTTCCACTCTCCATTTCCAGACAAGTCTCCTCCTAGATTCTACCATTGTTTCTATATTTGTTTATTTGAACTCTTCATTTCATTCTGCTCTTTTTCAAGATCCCTTTGAATTACAAGTAACATTTGGCTGTGAGCTGTCCTCCAGAGAGAGCTTCAAAGGCTTCACACAGGCAGCTGTGGAAGGATCAGATTTTCTGAGTTTACAAAACACATCCTGGGTGCCATCTCCAGGAGGTGGGAATCTGGCCCAGAAGGCGTGTGATCTCCTCAATCAGTATGAAGGCATCAAGGAGACAGTGGAGAGCCTCATGAGCAAAACCTGTCCCCGGTTTCTGTTGGGCATCCTGGATGCAGGAAAGATGTATCTTCAGAGACAAGGTCAGTTCAGCCCTTCCCTCTATGATAGTCTCCTCACATCTTCCTCTTGCCATCCTCCTGCTTGAAATCAGGAGAGAGAGGAGGACAAGAGAGAGAGGGGTTTCAGGGTGAGAGTTCCCAAGTGGAGACAAAAGACTCTTTGCAGATTAGGTGGTATCTATGTACTAAAGGCATGTGTTGAGTTCATTTCCATCCTCATCTGACTCCCCTTTGTACTCTACAGTGAGGCCAGAGGCCTGGCTGTCAAGCTCCTCTATCGTTGGGTCTGGCAGACTCGTGTTGGTTTGCCATGTCTCTGGCTTCTACCCAAAGCCAATCTGGGTGATGTGGATGAGGGGTGAGCAAGAGCAAGTGGACAGCAAGCGTGATGATGTTCTTCCCAATGCCGATGGGACTTGGTATGTTCGTGTGATCCTGGAGGTGAAAGCTGAGGATGCTGCTGGTTTGTCTTGTCGTGTGAAACACAGCAGTCTAGGAGACCAGGACCTCATCCTCTACTGGGGTAAGGTTCGAGGTTGGGCATGTGAGTGGGTTTTCATTGAGACTTAACACAGAAGCAAGGGAAAGTTTGGTTATGTCAATACAGATGAAGGATACCAGCAAGAAATGTGTACAAAAAGCTAGGAATGAGTGGAACAGGAATGACATATGGGTCCAAGAAATTTGGGGGGAAGTTAAATTCTAGTGTGACTGGGCACTGTTGTGCTCACAGGTGTAATCCTAGCTAAGTGGGAGGCTGAAATCTGAGACTCATGGTTCAAAGTCAGCTGGAGCAGGAAAGTCTGTGAGACTCTTATATCCAATAAATCACCCCCAAATCTGGAAGTGGAGCTGTGGCTCAAGTGGTACAGTACTATGTTTGAGCAAAAGAAACTCAGGGACAAGGCCCAGGCTAGGATAATGTTTAGACTCAGACAATGCCAGACCCAGAACCAGCACATACCAATAAAAAAATTCTACAGGTAAGTATAGAAATAGAGTGAAACAGATAGATTGAAGTGACTTATACCCAATGCACACATGAAGTCAGGCAGTCAAGGGATGGGGTAGTTGGGTTTCAGTGGGTTTCAGTTGGTGTCTGGATGTCTTCCATATCTACAGAACACAGTCTCTCCATGAACTTGATCTTGGCACTGATCATGCCCTTGATCCTTTTGATAGTACTTGTGTTATGGTGTAAGAAGCGTTGGTGAGTTCTTGTGTTTTCTTATGTTTTCAGTTTCTTATTCCATACTTTTATATTGTCCAGTAACTGCCTTAGCTTTTCTCTCCCGACAATACCTTATCTTCAATAATCCCCTCCTCCTGACCCAGGTTTCTGTCTCTTCTGTTTTGTCACAGGTCCTATCGATATATTCCATGAGATGCCTCACCGAGCTTCCCACATTGCAATGAGAAGCCAGCTGTGTGAGAACTCAGAACAATTCAGTGATGCCATCCTTCCTACTGTCCATTTTAATAGTCTTCTTTTTTTTCTCTGAGAATCTCTTGCTGGTATCAGCCAATGTGATTTCTGGAACTCTTTATGAAATGGCACCTGCATTTTCAGTAGTGGTTAAATGACAAAGCCCGGTTGTGAGATGTCTTTAGAGATCTTCCATGGCCTCTTAGCAGGAAAGCAGGTTCTCCTTCTCATTTGGTTTGCTGCATGTGTCATTTCCTGCTGGTTACTTGGGTGTTTCTTCTCCTTTTTATATTTAAGTCTCTAGGGGGTAAGGAACATTGCAAAGTACCTTTCTTCTATATAATAGTGCTTGTTGAAAAATTAAACAAAATACTCAAAGAAGTACCGTGTCCAAGTTGGATTAACTCATGTTGGTAGATTTTTTAAATCCTAACATTCCTTCTTAACACTGTGACATTTGAAATTTTCATGCCTCTTTTTGTTTGGATATTATCATAGCTGAGAAATTCCAGCATCCTTTAGCTCCCTCTCCTTTGAGATAAATCTGTAAGCAAATAGTGCAGCTAACCTCCTTCACACATTAATTTGTGAAATTCTATGGGGCTTAAGGTAGATGCATTTCCTGGAAATTTTCTACCAACAATTCAGATTGACTTTATAATTTGGAATTGGAAATGATTGTGAGTATTTATATCATATAATATGGTGTTATATTATATATATATTTAAAATAGAGAATATAACACATATACTCTAATCTTGTGGAAAGATTATATTGATGTAAAAGATTAGATCAGAGCCACTGACATGTCCATTATTATAAATTTTGAATCTTGGCAACAAAATTTGAAATCAGGCAGTATGATGCTTTCAGTTTTATTCTTTCTAAGCATCATTTTTGTTTTCTGGATGTTTTCGGATTTTGTGTGGATTTTAGATTTTTTTTCTGTTCTTGTTTTATTTAAAAAGGGACACTGTGCTTTTTTATGAGGACATCAAATTTATCAGGAATCTGTAGATTATTTTAGATAGAATAGCTATTTAAAAATTTTTCCAATCAATGATCACTGGATTCCTCCCTCATTTATTTTATCTTCCCAGATCAATTCACTGTAGTTTTCTGTGTATTAGTTTTGAACCTCCTTGGTTGTTGATGTCTAATTATTTTATTATTTTTAACTGCCTCAAGTTGTTTAATAATTTTTTTAAAAAGGAGGATAATGCACACATATAAACCTCCCTCCACTACCCCTTCCTGTACTTGTAACAAGATCCAAAATATAATAACTTCCCTTGTCCCATCTGGAGATAAATGCTCATCTTTATTCCCAGAGAAACAAAAGAATAAGCACTATGCAGGTGCCCACCCACCCCAAAGTAAATTCTCTCAGTACCCTCAGAGGAGGAGGCAGTATATTTTATGTTTTTCATGCTATCATAAGCAGGATTATTTCTTCATTACCTGGGTATCTAGCTCAGTGAATGTAGGCCTTACCCGCGGAGACTCATGACTCAGCCTGTGAGCATCAGTTACGAAATTGCACCTGCTTTGTTGCATCTTCTCCAGTGCTCGCTCGCGTTAGTCAACTGTCTGTTGCCCACAGCACCACTCAAAGCAGCATCCTGGCTGGGAAAATGGTATCTTGTCAAGAGTGCTGCCACCTGTTTTTCTCAGTGCTCTGAGTGATCGTTGGACGCCTTTATGGAAAGTTGTTCCACAGAGAGGCTGGACATACACACAGACCTCCCAGCTCCTTGTCACATATGGTAGCCAATTCCAGGAATAGCTTTGCCTGTGTGTGGTCTCCTGAAACCTCTTGTGTGAAATAGCATCAGCTCCTGACTCAC
This sequence comes from Perognathus longimembris pacificus, assembly GCF_023159225.1. Taxonomy (NCBI): domain Eukaryota; kingdom Metazoa; phylum Chordata; class Mammalia; order Rodentia; family Heteromyidae; genus Perognathus; species Perognathus longimembris. The sequence continues at coordinate 38,136,098 of NC_063171.1, read as the reverse complement.
AATGTCTCTTGGGATTCAAGAAAGTATTTCTGTGTTGCTTTTTCTTCAGGTTGAATAGTCTGGTAATAAATGAAATCACACAGGTCTCAAAGGATTTATGTAAAGTCAGTTTGAACTCAGCATGCTAAAAACCTAAAGTGTGTGTGTGTGTGTGTGTGTGTGTGTGTGTGTGTGTGTATGTCTGTGTATGTAGTTTTGCCATTCCTAGGGCTTGAACTCAGGGTCTTGGTGCTTTCTCTCAGCCTGCGCGTGCTCAGGGCTAGTGCTTTAACAATTGAACTAGGTTTCCCTGACCTTCCTGCCCAGGCTGGCTTGGAACTGCAATCCTCAAATCTCAGCCTCCTGAGTAGCTAGGATTATAATCCGGAGCCACTGTTGCCCAGCTTAAACTGTGTTTTCAATGCCTCATATTAAAATTATCCCTTCAAACACTAGGAGATTCCCCTTAGCATGCCAGTACAGTCCATATATGTTTCCCCAGTGGTCATATTCTACTTTCAAATCAAAAAGAGAATTTTCATTGGGAAGAGGGGCAGATGGTTTGGTTCCATTCTTATTTTAAAAACTAGGCTACTAGAATTCATGTGAAAACAACAAGAACTCAGAAAATATGAAATAAAAACATTAGTTTCAAAGGAAAAGATACTAAGATACTAGAATATGATATATTTATTGTACTTTTGTATTTTTGATCAGTTTTTTTTAAACACAAGGCAAATGTAAACACAAGGATCATGGGGATCTCTCACACAAGGGGGAGAAGGTAAGGGAGCCACCCATTTGGCAGGTGAAGCCAAGGCCTTAACCAGTTAATCTCACCTAACAGTTTTGTAGCTCCACCAAAGTATAGGTGCCATCAAATCAAATTATATTATATCATTTAACCTTACCAGCAGGTGGAATAGAGCACAAATGAATAACAATCAAGAGGGCAAAGGGTCAGGACAATGTTCAGCTTCTTCCATCCTGAATCAGCAGGCCTTGTTAGTCATGTGTGATGGAGGCAGGCAGGAGAGATGGGTTGGACATCTCCTGCTGGGTTGCCTGCAAATTTCTACACAGACTGGTTAAAGATATTAGTGGGGGGCTGGGGATATGGCCTAGTGGCGAGAGAGCTTGCCTCTTATACATGAGGCCCTGGGTTCGATTCCCCAGCACCACATATACAGAAAATGGCCAGAAGTGGCGCTGTGGCTCAAGTGGCAGAGTGCTAGCCTTGAGCAAAAAGGAAGCCAGGGACAGTGCTCAGGCCCTGAGTCCAAGGCCCAGGACTGGCCAAAAAAAAAAAAGAAAAAGATATTAGTTTGGGAGCAGACTGTGGAGGCAGCTTCACGGACTGCCACAGTCTACGCAGCTAGCACACATGTCGACCTGCATCGTATAAAGCAAATATCAATCCTGGATTAGGAAAATCGAGCTTAGTAGCCACATTTGTGCACTTGTTCCAAAATGACTCTGGTCCCTTGATCCTATAGAGTTTATGAGAGCACAGGAGAGAAAAATGGACAAGTAGATAGATTGTCTTGGAGTCTGGTGATAAGAGTCAGGATTGGCTCCAGGCTGTTTACTGTGACCCCAACCACAGGCTGCAAAGATCAGTTTAACATAAGACTTAAAGTAAGTTAAAATAGTAGTTAAAAAGGCAAGTAATTTTTGGGGCTGGGTATATGGCCTAGTGGCAAGAGTGCTTGCCTCCCATACCTGAAGCCCTAGGTTCGATTCCCCAGCACCACGTATATAGAAAATGGCCAGAAGTGGCGCTGTGGCTCAAGTGGCAGAGTGCTAGTTTTGAGCAAAAAGAAGCCAGGGTCAGTGCTCAAGCCCTGAATCCAAGGCCCAGGACTGTCTAAAAAAAAAAAAAAAAAAAAAGGCAAGTAATTTTAAAACCATGATGCTAGTTTTTACATGTTTTACCAACAGACAGACAGACAGACAGTTGTGCACAAGCTTTGGGGCACGCTTAGAAAATTTTTTTTTTTAATTGGCCATGTAAGTTTTCTGGAATTCCAGTGGCAAAATGATATTCTTTTGCCCATATTTTAGAACCACGAGGTCAGTTAGAAAACAAAAACTTTTTCAGCAAACAAAAATTTTCACAGATTATCCAGTGAGGAAATGAAGAAGCCACATTTTGAGAAACCAGTTCAGCTCCAATGGGGGCTGAAGTGGGATGTTATGACCAGAGAAGGTCCAGGAGATGGAAGACAAGATATGAACAGAACACAGACACAATGGTGGTGGAGCTGGTCAGAGCCTAAGCAGGCTCAGAGCAAGACACCTTCGCCTTCCAGCATTTGAGTTGCAAGGCACATTTGAATTGCAAGATACATTGAATTGTAAGGCCATAGTTGCAGACTTTAGGGTGGGGGGCAGGGTTACCTGGAGCTGGAGTCTCCATATCCCTGCCCAGCCTCCAGGAATTTGGCATGCCCATTACCTGGGGCATGGGTGGGAGGCGCTTGCTAAAATCCATTCTATTGTACACCACGAGGTCAATGCTAGGGAAAACTTAGGATTTAGCCAACAACAAGCAGAATTTAACTGAACCTCCAAACTTAGCAAACATCAATAAGAACAGAAAACCTTTAAAGCAGATGTTAAGCAAATAAGCCCTTCTCCTCCTGGGCAGCCAGGGGGCTGTCTCCTCTCCATCCAAGAATGGTGAGGAGCGAGAATCTTAAAAGGGCCTTTACTGTCTCCAGGCGTTGGGGGGGCCTGGGGAGAAACAGGCCTTGAGGGGGGATAGGGTCGGGTAAACTCTGAGAGGGGACGGGTTCCCAAGTAGCCCAGTTGAAAAGATTGGCGGCCACCAGCCAGGGCGCGGCGCGCGTCAAGGTCTCCCAGACCATTTTGGCCTGGGAGTCTGAGATGTCTAAACCTATGCTTTGAAGCATGAACCTCAGCACCCTAAGTGCCAGATCATCTTGCTGTGTTTGAGATTGCCCCATCTTTTCTGGGGATACCCTTACCTCTTGGAACTCGCTGACTTGGCTCGCTGATAGCTTCACTTTTAAACCTATGCTTCCTCATGCCCCACGTTGGGCTGGTGTCGGGGACTTTAGCCCCCAGCATTCTCCTGACCTTCGGGAGAGATGGGGAAGCTTGCCCCAACTGGGGCGGGCCAAGAAAGGAGAAGGGTCGATGGACCGCCCGCACCCAGCCCCTCCTCACCAGAGGACAATCAGACGTGTCCGGGAGAATGTCTGCGCACGTCTCCTTTTTATTTTTTTAAATCAGTTTTTTTTTTTTTTGGGCCAGTCCTGGGCCTTGGACTCAGGGCCTGAGCACTGTCCCTGGCTTCTTCCCGCTCAAGGCTAGCACTCTGCCACTTGAGCCACAGCGCCGCTTCTGGCCGTTTTCTGTATATGTGGTGCTGGGGAATCGAACCTAGGGCCTCGTGTATCCGAGGCAGGCACTCTTGCCACTAGGCTATATCCCCAGCCCCAATTAAATCAGTTTTAATAAACAACCTTATATACATCCCAGTCTGTTACTGTAGGTTAATTCAGATGCATTGTTATGCCAAGTCGCAAAACGACCACCAAGAAGGCCACCGAGACTCAGACGTTCCAAAGTGCAAAAGCAAGGCAAGACTTTATTCAGGCAAGCTGCAACTTGGGCTTTGTCCTACCCACAGACACAGCAGAGGTTAGGAGGAAGCCCCGAGCTGCGATTGCACAGGGCTTATAAAGGCAAAAAACAAAGTTACAGCCATCAGGTGTTCAAGCAAAGACAAAAAACAAAGTTACAGCCATCCGGTGTTCAAGCAAGACAAAAAGAAAGCAAAGTTACAGCAATCAGGTGTTCAAGCAAGCAAGATTAGGACACAGGTACAAATCTGATTGGCTCAGGGCTCAAGGCACAGGGCTCAAGACATTCTGGGGGCAGTTAGAGTTAAGCATCCCCAGCGGTTAGAGTTCTTGACCGGCTGGGCCCTAATAAGTTTGTCCTGGGCTTCACAGGGCCTGCTTATCTCAGGTTCACATGGTAAAGTGGGGTTCGCGTGGTAAAGTGGGGCCTGACTTCAAAGTGTGGCTCTTCAGCATATTTCTCTGTGTAGGTAGGCAGGACTAAATGGGGGAAATAAGCGAGGTAATCACAAATACAGTATACATTGAGTGATGCACATTTGTTCCTGTCTACAAGATAATCATGACCCTCAAAGGATCCCATGGGCTAGGCTCTAGTGGCTCACAGGTCGAATCCTAGCTATTCAGGAGACTGAGATTTGAGTACTGGGGTTCATTGCCTGCCTGAATAAGAAAGTCTATGAGACTCCTAGGTTCAATAGCCACCAGAGAACTGGAATTGGAGCTGTGGTCAAAGTGTTAGAGTGCCATCCTTGAGCAAAAGGTCTTAGGGATAGTGCCCTGGCCCTGAGTTCAAGCTCCACAAGTGACAAAAGAAAAGCATCCTATGGTTAATCATTATTGAAGGGTATTGTGGAACAGAACATGGCATACCTGCTACCAATATGAGAGAGAGATCCAACTACAAGAAAGAGGGAAAAGATCCTCATCATGCCAGCCACCATGAATATTTTGAATATTTCTGTCCAGTGTATCCTGGTTCTTGTGTTGCCAAGGAAAACACAACCCAGCTGAACACTGGAGAGAATAATGTTTTCCTTTCCTGGAGAAGATCCAAAGTCAGATCAGCTTCAACAGGTGGCTCCGTCCCCCACAGCCAATGGTCTGCTCTCAAGTTAACACTGAGTAAATGGCCTGCATCTGTCATCTTGTGTGGAAACAGGTGGCTCAGTCCTCTCCCTCTTGGAGCCAGAAATACTGAAAGCTGGAGGTGAGTTTGAAGGCCATTGATACATATGCTTAAATAAAACAAAAGAACTACATTTGAATTTGCAACAAGGAAATACATCCCCACAAGACTAGAAGCACAGCAGAAGTTGTATAAACAATGTATCCCATGAAAAGGAGGAGGAACAGGCCCAGACTTAAGTGGACAAGTGGTGGCAAACTTAAACAAATTTGTTTTAAAAAACTTTCAGGAGCCAATCTACTTTTTTAACCACCATCCTACTGTGATTAAATTGCGGATATTAAAGATTTTTTATGCTTTGGAATGAAAATGTTTCAAGCTCATAGATTCATATTTATTTCTTTATATTTGGTTTGGTTAACAAATAAAGAAAATAAGGTTTTTCTTCTGGATTTTCAGTTGTCTGGTTCTACTTTTGCCACTAGGACCTTGGCAAGTTGTCTTCCTCCCCCACACCTCCACGGTTTTAATGGGAAATTCTGGGCAGTTTGATGAAGTATAAGAGAAGAAATGAAAACAGAAAACCAGAACCAAGAACATAGGATTAGAAACACCAGACAAGGGGATAGAATGGGAAATGGAGATGTGGATAAGAGTAGGAAAAGCGTCATGACATGAAGAGAGAAGGCAGAGCAGTGGGAGGGATGGAGGAGGAATTGGGTGCATACACCAAAATATCCTTCCAGGTTTCAGCAGGGTGAAGCTGGCAGCTGTTTCGCATTCCCCTGCATTTTATAGATATGTCATCACGGCTCAGAGAGGTTAAGAATCTTGAAGAGTCACACCGGGGATTTTCTTTTCCCTTCTTCTTCTTCTCCTTCTTCTTCTTCTTCTTCTTCTTCTTCTTCTTCTTCTTCTTCTTCTTCTTCTTCTTCTTCTTCTTCTTCTTCTTCTTCTTCTTCTTCTGTCATCTGATGAAAGTGGAGACATGGAGAGAAGCTGGAAGCCAAAGAAAGAAGAGAGAGGGAAGTGAAACCTGGAGGGGACATTTTCCTCTGTGATATGCAATTCACAGGGAGCGATTTGTCAGGTGGGGGAGACAGGAAGTCTGTACAGAGTACTGAGCAGCAGTGTTGCTGAGCACCTGAGGTGCTCTCAGGGCGATGCTACTCCTGCCACTTGTGCTGCTGGCTGTTCTCTTCCCAGGTGGTGACAGCCAAGATGGTAAGAGTCTCTGTGGTGGCAGCCTGCACTGTGGCAGAGGGTCTGGGTAAAGGCAGGCTGCACTTAGCCTGGCAAGCTTGGCCAGTAAGCTCGGAGCTCTCCTGTCTCCAGTGTCTTGACCATTCTGGAAGTTGGGGCTGAAGCGTGAAGCTTCCTGATTCATAGTTTCATGATTCACAGATTCAAGGCTGAGACCCCGTGTCAGTCATTGCCGTATTCCTGAATTCTTGGTCCTAGGGGAATTTCACTGTTGATGGAGTGACAGAGCTGTTGACGCTATTCTGAACGTACTACTTTGGATTTATTGGGGAAGCCTTTGGAGCCCTGCCCCAAAACTTCCCACTTACAGTGTCCCAGGTTTTCTGTACCTTGCTCCCCATGACCCTTCCATTCTACTCCTTTGAACTTTCTATATTTTTAGATCTAGTTAGAGGGATGGACCAACTGCCAGGATGAATTTTGTCTGTTATTCTCTTTTCCATTATTGTAATGATGTAGCTCAGATGTAACTTTAGAAAGAGTAAATGTTTATTTGGCTCACATTTCTGGATTTCTAGTCCAAAGTTGGGCAGTTCCATTGTTTTGGGTCTTTAGCAAGAATGACAGATGTTAAGGATGAGGGTGTGTCTCAGAGTGAACCATTGACAACACGAGTGAGGAAGCAGAGACAGGTGGGGGGGGGCAGGGAAAGCGTTTCGTTTGGGTTCTGTAATCTTTTGTGGGTATATATTCCCAGTGACTCAAGGATGTCAATATGATCTCCCCTTAGAGGTTCCTAGTATGCCATTCTTTCTTTCTTTTTTTTTTTTTTTTTTGCCAGTCCTGGGGCTTGAACTCAGGGCCTGAGCACTGTCCCTGGCTTCTTTTTTGCTCAAGGCTAGCACTCTGCCACTTGAGCCATAGCACCACACCTGGCCTTCTCTCTCTCTCTCTCTCTCTCTCTATATATATATATATATATATATATATATATAATGTATATATATATGTGTGTGTGTGTGTGTGTGTGTGTGTGTGTGTTGCTGAGGGATCAAATCCAGGGCTTCACGTATGCAAGGCAAGCACGCTACCACTAGGCCATATTCCCAGCCCCCTAGTGTGTCATTCTGTGAACCAACCAAATACATCTAGACTCAAACCATAGCAAACATGGGGACTTATTTTCCAAGGTTAAATTAAAGTGAGTTATATGAAATTCTGCATTAGTTAATACAGAATAGAAGACTGTCCATCATGCAAATAATTGTATTAGGTAGCACTGCTCTACAATATGTGTGAAAAACTTCTTGTCTACATAACAAACCCTTGAAAGAAAGTTCTAGTCAGTTGTAGCATCTTTATTTTTATGTATTGTCTTTGTTGCTGAAAGGTGGATTTTATAAATTGTAGAGAGATCTCCCTCCATCAGTGCTGTTGATCTGTGTGTTTGTTTGGTGTGTCTCCGGCACTAGTGCTGCATAGAATGACACTCTGTACTATGTGTTTGGTATGGTGTTTAAGATCCTTGCTTGTGCTCTTCACTTTGACTTTCTCTGGCAGCACAGTTTAGTGCTTACCCTAAGTGGTCAGAGTTTGTGCACAAATTTTTTAAGAGATAAGACTTGTGCCTTTTGCCAAGGAATGCCTGTGTTAGGAAGTGTGTTCCAAGTTCAAGAAGTTTGCTACTCTACCATAATTTATTTTTTCGGCTAATTTTTAAAATCTCCAGAATATGCATATGCAATGCCATCTATTGTTCAAGGCCTTGCAGGAAGCTGTCGTTTCTGGTCTCTGTGGAGTGGGTATGCAGCCGTATACAGCTGGGCTTCCTTACTGACTCAGGAACATGTGGAAACTAATCAAGGCCCCCAAGACCATCTTATTCATAGAGTCTCCTGCCAGGTTTTCTGTCTAGTCGGCAGGTTTCTTCTTTTCTCCATCTGGCGTTGAAGCCTCAGGACAGCTAGGAAACTAACTTATCCCCACCCCCCTTTTTTGTCATGGATCCTGCTGCTGCTTTTCATGATGCTCCTGGGTGTGTTATTTGTCTTCTTCTTCTTGTCTAAATCAAATTAGCTACATGCTAATGACCTCCCATGCATTGATAAAATAGAGTGAGGGTACAGGGTATAGAAAGGATATGTGCTTACAGCCAAGCTTGTTTATGCAGGTTCAATAGCTTTCTTTCTTTTTTTTTTTTTTGAAAGAAACATTTCTCAATTTGTTTTGTGTCTCTGATTCCTTTCTTCCCTCTCCTCCCATTCCCTCTCCCCCGTCCTCTCCTCTTCTTGTCCATTTTTTTCTTTCTACCTTCTCTCTCTTCTTTTCCCTTTTATCATCTCTCCTTTTATCTCCTTTCATTTCTTCTCTCTCTCTCTCTCTCCTCTTTTTATCTCCTCTCCTCTCCTTCCTTTTCTTTCTCTTTCCTTCTCTTTATTGTATAGTGTTGGGGATTGAACTCAGGGACTTGTGCTCTTCCTTGACTTTTTCCTTCAAGACTGCTCCTCTCCTCTCCTCTCCCTTCCCTCCCCTCCCCTCCCCTCCCCTCCCCTCCCCTTCTGTCATCATGGCAAGGAGAAGGCTGTCATTCTGAAAGCACTGGCTGACAATACATGGCTACCAGGTTACACAGTGCAGCTTGTGAAGAATATCAGTTGCTGCAGACAAATGTGGGTAGAGGGTGTCAATGCCAGACAATGTCTTCTGAACTGGTCTAAATATGAACATGAGAGAACTTTTACTAGAGTGTGCGATGGAAGTCAGTGGATGATCATGGCCAAAATTATCCCTTGCCTGTTTTATCAAAGAAAGAATTTCAGTAACAAATGAGACAGTTTGTTGTGAAACATAGTTAATTTGGGCCTTTTTTTTTTTAGTTCCTCACCTGGAAGACAGTATTTACTGGGTCTTTACTAGTACTGTGTTCCCTCACTGCTCCAAGTTAGCTCTTTGGCCCTGAGGCTTGAACTCAGAGTCTGGGTGCTGTCCCTGAGCTTTTATTTTTATTTTTTTGCCAGTCCTGGGAGTGGACTCAGGGCCTGAGCACTGTCCCTGGCTTCTTTTTGCTCAAGGCTAGTACTCTACCACTTGAGTTACAGTGCCACTTCTGGCTTTTTCTATATATGTGGTGCTGAGGAATCAAATCCAGGGCTTCACGTATCAAGCACTCTGCCACTAGGCCATATCCCCAGTCCTGTCCCTGAGCTTTCTGACTCAAGGTAGTGCTCTCCCTCTTGAGCCACAGCTTGACTTCTGGATTTTTTGATGGCTAGTTGGAGATACAAATTTCATCATAGATTTTCCTACCTGGACTGGTTTTGAACTGTGAGTCTCAGGTCTTAACCTCCTGAAGAGCCAGGATTATAGGTGTGAGCCATCAGCATCTGGCTTCTATGTTAGCTCTTAATCTTCCTCCAGAACTCATTTCTGTCATTATAGTGTGGGAGCCTTTCCTTAGCAATGTGACCCCCATCTGTCCTTCTTATCATTTTTTATGATGTCACTGTGTACTTTTAAATCCAGCATTTATGACAATGGTGAACACACACACATTTGTATTTTTTCTTGAAATATACAGCTATTTAAAAACTGTTTAAAGTAGAAAAAAACATGTTAGGAAATACCAGGTGGAAAATGGGTTTCCAATAAAAAGGACTTTTTGGGCAACAAAGTCTCAAAGGCCACAAAAGGGAAACAGCACCACTGTCCTTTCAACAATGTCTGGCTACTTGCATTTTTGGTGTTGTTAGTCAATGGAGCTGTGTTTCCCTCTGAATTCCACTCAAAGCATGCACTACACAACAATTGTATCATAAAATACCTTGATTTCTCCACACAGTTTAGGACAAGCTACCACCAGAAACAAATCAATACAAACACATCAGGGACTGAATTATCTCAGTAATGGGTGAAATACATTTTGCAGAATTCTGCCCAACAAAGGGACTGACTAGGCTATGGGCAAAGCAAATGAGGGAGAAGGAATGAAATCTTTCAAATACTAATAATTAATTCAGACACAGTACTGTATTTTCTGCAAAAGAAAATTGACATTTAGTTAACACACTAGTGAATTTTATCTCCAAAGAGATTAGTGCACTGGCAGAGCATCCGGATAACAGTGGGGAGCTGTGAAGAGCAGATGTGGAAAACACCCCAGCCTTGGAGAGCTCAAGGTAACGATGGACATCAATGATCACTCCCTGTGCTAGAGGTCTTGCAAGAACGTAGCATTGGTACCTGCCTGTTGGACTTCCAACAGGAAGCAGCAAACTGAAGGAGCCAAAGAGGAGCCCCCAGTGGACAAAGGGAGAAGAGAAGAGAAACATGTTCAATATAAACTTAAAAAAACAACACACACAGTAAAATGGGACACAGCTCCTATTTGAATACCAGAGATGTGGGCAAGTTCCCAAACGTAGTTGTTAGGTTAAAAAAAAAAACACCAAAACAAAACTGGGCACGTCTTATTTCCCAAAAAGCACAATACAAAGTGATTTCAAGAATAATTGGAAAAACAACAACAGAATACTGATCAATGAAAATCTAGGTCTTCACTTCAAACCATCTCAGGGCTGAAACACACTATTCACCCAGGCAACCATGCCACTTGGTTATAGCAGGGATGCATCTGGCTGATGGTACCAAATGGCCTTACCGAGCAATTTTTTAGACTTCACTTTGGGGCCAAAGATGTGGCCTGTGAGGATTCAAGCAGTCCTGTAAGGCCTGAGGCAGCAGGCTCCAAATGTTCCCAAAGTCTGGCCCCTCCTTCCCAGACACAAAGTCAGACACATGATATCTCCTTGTCACATTACATTTTCTATTTTGAAATATGGAAGCATACTTTAAATACTCTGAAGGCATTTATTTATTAAAACATTCTTTGCCAGGATTTCACATTAGCTTAAAATTCAATTCAGTCTTTACATGTCTCTACTGAGGCTGCCACCTCAGTGTTACATCAAACACCTTCTTGGGCAATCAGTGTGACCAGTACCCACACGCTGAGCCCCATGGTCAGCCTCTCTGTTCCCAGGTGAACCAACTAGATGTTAATACTGCTTCTGCTATCAGCTCCTAACTCAAACTTATTGGAAAAGGAATGAAACTTCTGCAACATTCCCTTTTAAGAAGAGGTACTTTTTGCTTATGCAAAGAAAATAAAAGGGAGTATTTTACAGTTAAGCACATGATTTTGGAGTGGAGAATTCAATGTTGATGTGCTGGTCCAGGCTGTTAATACTCTTCTTGCTCTTCCTGTGGGCCCGCTTTATCAGGTATCCCAAAGCCTTCATCTGTGGCATAGAGAATGTCTACAATCCTCTGCAATACAGGGTCTTTCCTCCCTCATTCTCCTGGCAAATCAATTGAAAGTTCTTTCGCTTTCTGAAGTAGAAATCTCTCCTGCCGCATCGATTTGGCTGCTTCCTTATCTCTGTTGCCCACACCAGGATTCTTTCGCACCACCCCCGGGCCAACCTTAGGAGTCGCAGTAGTTCTCTGTGTTGAAATGGGGACCTTGGTAGAACTGCACCGCTAGAGCCAAGAGGTTTCTTGGGTTTATTCAAAGCTGGGGCAGCAAGGGTGGGAGCCACTACAGTTTCTTAATCTTGTCTGGCAGCTGTAGGGTCATCTTTTCCATCATAGTTCACATCAAGAATTTTCTTGAACCACTGAACAAATTCAAAATTGTCCTGAAACTTTCCTTTTACTAATTTATCCACGGGAATTATTTTGTCAACACTCCATCTCCTAAAACCTGTTGTATTTTGAAGTTCTGGATATATTCAAGTTCTAGCTTAGCTTGGAATTTCACTTTCTTCAAGGCAATAGAGCCAGGGAATAGCATGTCCATAAAGTGATAAAAGGCAGCACCTGAGCACAACTGTTCACTCTTTGTCAGATTCAACTGTAGAGATTCATTGATCCAGGCCAGCAAGTCATGTCTACTGAGGTTATCACTGGTTCCTGATGTTGAGTATACATTTAGTGCCATCTTCAGCTCTCAGCAGAGTCAGGTCCACTACCTGAGCCCAGATCAGATTCTTTCTTCATCTCTTTCTAACCGTCTGGCCTACTTATCTTCTTCTCTATTCTTTTTTTTTTTTTTTTTTTTGGCCAGTCCTGGGCCTTGGACTCAGGGCCTGAGCACTGTCCCTGGCTTCTTCCCACTCAAGGCTAGCACTCTGCCGCTTGAGTCACAGCGCCGCTTCTGGCCGTTTTCTGTATATGTGGTGCTGGGGAATCGAACCTAGGGCCTCGTGTATCCGAGGCAGGCACTCTTGCCACTAGGCTATATCCCCAGCCCCTTCTTCTCTATTCTTAATTTGAAATTCCATCACATTCTCAGGTTTTAGTAAGATCTCTGGCATAGATTTGGAGGCAAATAAATGTTTATTTAATGATTGAAAGAAGGAACTAATGATGACTCTTCAATATCCTTTAGTATTTCCTGAAGTAAAGATGACATTATCATCACCTTAACTTACAATGTAATTTGAAGGCGATGGGGAATTTTTGTAGAAGTTTATACTTCTTTCTGTGTCATCATGTGCTTGGAAGGTCTAGGTTCACAACACCCCTTGTCATGAATCATCCAGATTCTTCCATCTGACACTATAGTCTCAACACGGCTCATGTTAAATTATGCATCTACATCCTCCCTGTCCTGTGTTGTCTCCCTTCATGAATGGCTCAGATTTTCTCCTACCATGCACAGTTCTTTGCTAGATGATGGCTGACCTCCATATTGTTTTTCCCTTTCCCACTTTAACATGAACCTGCTCAGTAAGAAAAGTAGAGGTTTTGGGTGGGATTTTTATTTCATTTTATTGAAAGGCCTTTTATCTCTGGATTCTTAGTGTCTCTTTCATATATATATGTATATATATATACATATATATACATATATATATATTTAGAACTACATGGGCTGCAAATTAATGCTACTTGGATAAAATTAGGAAAACCAAGCAGAGGAATGAAATATTGACTGCCTAAGGCTTTCATTACTAATACCAAAGAACAAATGTCAAGCCATGGTATGGCAATTAATTCTTCCAAGAATACTCTAGTTCCATAGAGTCACTTGTTTAACCAGACCCTACCATGGAGTCACCAGTGCTTGTAGCCACAATAATGGATAGGAAGCCTTCATGCCTGCCATTCATCTTTCTTCATACCTCTGTGTGGCTAGCCCATACTCTCTATGTATGCTCGTGATATTTCGTTTAGGTAGAATAGGGCACCCAAGGACCCTGTTTATTTCCCTCAGACCATCTCTACAATATAGGTGGAAATCTCCCTGCCCTGCAGCTCACCACTTCCAGGTGAAATGACCCCCACTCAAGGACACCTTCAACAGTGGTATTTAATTTCACTGAGGAAACTGAACAAAAGACCATTTCTTTAAAGTATCAGAAAGTATCAATTAATTAGTCATCTCTACTCCTTTCTTGCTATGGACAATGGAGATTTGCCTGCAGATTGTAAGCCACATGGGGGATGTTTAGTGCCTTCTCTGAATGACTCTGATAAGAACAGAATGAAGTGACTGAGGAGAGGTTGAGGGGACAGGGAAGATACATGTGACAAGTGAGATGAGCCAAAGTTGACTCAGAGGCAAAAGTGATGGGTTCATAGATAAAGATGGGAAGACCAAGAGACAGAGGAAGATTGGAAGACAGGAAAAGAAGCAGACTGCCAGCATATACACAGTGAGGATTCTACTAGAAGTTTCAGTGGGTGAATTTTGAGTGGCTTCCACTGCTCCTTTTCATCCATGAAAACATTGAGAACCCAAGCATGGACTTGATTGCTAAAGTGCCTGATTTCTTTCAACCAGATGGCAGACTGTAGACATGACCAAGTGACAGATTTCTACAACAGTTGGTTGTCAGGAGGATACAGACAGGGCATGGTGAAAGCCAGTAGTGGGAGAAGTAGACAGGAAATGAGAGGCTCTGTGGAGCTTTGCGGCTGAGGGAAGCAATGAGGTTATCTCACAGGGAAGTGGGCAGAGGGAGCGGGTGGTATGTGCTGCAAAGGAAAACAGAGAGGAGTATGAGAGAGAGAGCAGGGAGGGAGCTGATATCTGAATTCCAAGGGCCATTATCTGGCCAAGACATCAAAGGTTCAATGCTGTTCCTGTTCCTTCTGTTCTTCAGGGGACTTGTCTGGAATGGAGAAAGCACTGCTGGTAAGGAAAGCTCATGTGTAAAGATGTCTGTGGTGGGCACAGGAGGAGAGAAAGTTCTTGGGGGAGAACCTGGCTTTAAATAACACCAATCTTTCCTACGAGATGTATTCTAGGAGACTGTATTCCAGGATCATTGCAGGGAGAGAATTCTGCCTGCCGTCTACTTCTGTCTCTGGTTTTGGAGAGAGGAACTTGTCTCAGGCAAATTGAAGCTCAGGGAAATGTGCATTCTGTAATTATTTCTATTCTGGACTCCTATTTTTCCTGCAAAATCTCTTCTCTCATACTTTGGTCCTCTCTCTCTCTCTCTCTTTCTCTCTCTCTCTCTCCAGCATCCCAGCCTATGGAATGGCATTATCCAGCAGCAGCAGAGCCCCTGTCCTTCAGAATAGCCCACACCTCCTCCTTTGTCAACCACAGCTTGGCATACACCCAATGCTCAGGCTGGCTAGGTGAGCTACAGACTTACCGCTGGGACCAAGTCTCGGACACCATTCGCTTTGTGAAGCCCTGGTCCCATGGGAATTTCAGCAAGGAACAGTGGCAGAAGCTGCAGGCACTGTTCCTGTTGTTTATCCATGGCTTCACCCTGGAAGTGCAGAACTTTGCCAGTCAGTTCCAGTTTGAATGTGAGTTTGTCTTTCCATGGTAATTGTCTGTCTGAGGTCTCTAACCAGCTCCCAAGGCATGAAAGTTTTGGCTATCTTCCTACCCTTCTAAGCTTATTCTCTCTCTTCCATTGCCTCACACAAGGTTCTCCATCTTCTACTACTATGCTACCCTACCACAGACAGAGGAGAGCGTGCATGGGCATTTTCTCTTCATGTCTCTGAATGCAGCATTATGTCTGCCCTCTTCTCTCCTTGCTGGAATGCCCACATGGCCTACCTGTACTTCAATACTCCTATTTGAGTTTCTCCAGACAAATCTTCTGCCTTCTTGACAGCCTTTCCATCTATGACTTCCCTATTAATTACTTCAAGGGATCTTTACTGTCTTCAGAGTTTTCTTCCCACAAATTGCCTTCCCATTGCCCATCTCAACTTTAGTCTTTCATGTATGATTATCCTGGTATTTTTCTTCACTTTTCTGGCTGGGCTGGCTTCTGGAGTGTTTATATTCCATCCTTGTCATTTCCACATTGATTGTCTTTTCTGTCTACCCTCAGATCCGTTTGAGCTCCAGATATCTGGTGGGTGCACCACGCAAACTGGGAAAGCCTACGAGAGGTTCTTAAATGGAGCCTACCAGGGATTAGATCTCCTGAGTTTTCAAGGAGGTTCCTGGGAGCCAGCTCCAGGTGCAGGAAAGCAGGCTCAGAACATCTGCAGAGTGCTCAACCAATATCTGATCGTTAAGAAAATAGTGCAGAGCCTTCTCAGTGACTTCTGCCCTCCGCTTCTGGCAAGTCTTCGTGAAGCAGGGAAGTCGGAACTGGAGCAGCAAAGTGAGCCCAACCCTCTTGTCTACTATGCATGCTTACTGCTTGGTTTTAACTGGTCACTTCTCATCATTATTTTGAAATATGAAATGACAGGCTACAGGGAGAGATATCTGGTTTGTTTACTAGATAAGAGAAAGCAATGATGACTCAGACGGCAGAGGCATCCAGGTTCCTGAGCTGTGGCTTGGGATGCTCCCCCTAAAGTCCCATTTCTTCTCATCTTCTTGTGCAGTGAAGCCTGAAGTCTGGCTGTCCAGTGGCCCCAGTCCTGGGCCTGGCCATCTGCGGCTGGTGTGTCATGTCTCTGGCTTCCATCCAAAGCCTGTGTGGGTGATGTGGATGCGAGGTAACCAAGAGCAAGCAGGCACTCGGCAAGGTGATGTCCTTCCCAACGCAGATGAGACCTGGTACCTGCGAGCAACCCTGGATGTAGCGGCTGGGCAGGCAGCTGGACTGTCTTGTCGAGTGAAGCACAGCAGTCTGGGAGGGCATGACATAGTCATCCCCTGGGGTGAGAAGGGCTTGGGGCCTAGGCGGGAAGGATAGGAGATTGTCCTGGAGATTCAGAGTGAGGAATGATAGGCACAAGAATGATAAAAATGGGAGTATCTAGTAATAAAACACTTGAGAATGACAGCAGTTAAATGAGAAGAAACTAGAAGTAGGGAATGAAAGGTGCCAAAGGGAAAAGAAGGTGGGAATTTTTCCTTTGGCGAGGAGACAAGGAGCACAGATCAAGTGGAGCTGAGTGAGATCTCTAGAAAACACAGATGAGAACTCCTGGAAAACTTCTACCCCCAACAGCATGAGCAACTCTAGACATCCTTCATGGGCTGACACGCTTCTCTTGCCCCAAGCAGGTGGGCACTCCATCCTCATAACATTGCTGTGTCTGACTGTCATAGTTGCCCTGGTCATGGTCATACTGCATGCGTGCTGGAGAAAGCAAAGGTACTCCTTTTGTTATTCTTCTCTGTTTACCCAGTGTCTTCTGCTTTATTCTTTCTTGAATCTTCCTTTTTCTTTCTACCTGTCTCCCCAAGTCCTTTTCTTTGAGACTGAGATCCTCTTCTTGTTCACAGTTCAAATCAGAGTGTCCATTCTCCCCATATGTCCAACTCTGCCTTTCCTACGGAAACCAAGGCCCAGGACCCCAGGGATCCAACCCATCAGCTCTACTTGGCACAAGAATCATGGATCAAAAACAGAATCCTGGCATGGAAAAGAAGCTTGAATCAGTGTTGGTGACACGAGTTTAACCTTATTCACAAAATTCTTGTTTGAGTCTTAAATATGGCATGTGGCTACTAAAGAAAATAGAATTTTATGTAAACTGCTTGTTCTGACAGAGACATGGAAGCCAATTGAGGAGGAAAACCCATACTTTTCATCTTTTACAAGGATTTTTTTTTTCTGATTTTATCACAAGTTCTTCAACAGTGATTCCTCAGGATTGAACTCAGATGTTTCTTTTTCATGGACACTGCCCAGAATTGTCCAATTAGAAGCTCCCGTTTTAAAATTAGACAGATCTTCCTCAACATTATCTCAATGTTCTCTAACCAGTGGGATAGTAGGTTCATACTCTTCTCTTCCTCTCAGATACTTGAAAGTAGGAGTTGCATGTTTGTACCTGTGCAGGCAGGCAGAGACACGTACACTGGGTACACACCTAGTTTTAATGCTCCACTGTGCTCCTCTTGTGCTGCATCATTTTCTTTCTTTTTTCCTTTTTCTTTTTCCCAGTCATGGGTCTTGAACTCAGGTTCTGGGCACTGTCCTTGAGCTTCTTTTGATCAAGGCTAGCTCTCTACCACTTGAACCACAGTGCCACTGCCAGCTTTTTCTGTGTATGTGGTACTGAGGAATTGAACCCAGGGCTTCAAGCATGCTAGGCAAGCACTCTACCGCTAAGCCACAGTCAGCCCAACTTCATCATTTTCTAATAAGTGATGGTGCATTATGGTTTTGCACCAGTTCCATAAATTGTGGTGTTGATTCTGCCTGAATGTAATAGATTTCAATAAATGCTGACAGAATTCTGTGTATCATTAAAGTGACAGTTTACTCTGCCTCATTTGAATGAACTCTTAATAAAATGGTTCCTCTCTTCTTTCATGTCTCACCAGGGGTGAAGTGTCAGATTAAGTGTCTCAGGCTCCATGGTTACTGGATGGCTAATGTGTCCTCATAATGTGTAAATAAAATAATAACATATGGGATCTCACACATATCAAGTGATGATAGATTTGGACTAGCACATCTACGTCCAAGAGATTGTGTCTTTGTTGATGTAATGTACTGAGAGGTCAAGTCCACATTTTGAACAGTTAGAAAGAGAATACTGGCTTTGAGGATTCCTTAATTGTATCCATCTCCATCGTGTACCTTCTTGCCTAGATTATAGTTTGATATAGTAGATGCTCTTAAACATGTTTATTAATTGAATAAATGATATTGAACTTTGACTTACTACAAGAGATTTTTAGTGGCACCAATTTCTCTCTGATCAGCCACAGACATTGATATTTCTTCAAAGTGCTGGGGTCAATAGAAGATGTGGTAGACAACTGCTATTATTCAAAGCTGCCAATGAGCAAGATACAGTGTTACATTTCTGATATCACAGTACTTTTGAGGCTGAGGCAGGAAGACTGTGGCTTTCAGGACAGCCACAGTAAGTTAGATGTTACATGTTGAGAACTTACTTAGGGGAAAAATGCAAGAGACAAAAAGAAAATCAGAAAGAAAAAGCAAGAAGATGCTAAAGTGTTAACTCTTGGTCCTATCTGTTCTTCAGGTTACTCTTTTGTATACATAGCAAGAAGCTAAGAGACAGATATGCAATGAGGAAGGAGGGGGAAGATTCCAGGGTATTATTATTATTACTATTATTATTGTTGGCACTCTGGGTTTATTGGTGATCCCATGGGAAATTCCCAGGGAATTTCCTAGGGAAGAATGGCTACCATATACAATGATTTTCAGAAAGTTCAGGGGTTCTTGAGTTAAATAGCTTACTGATTTTTACTTCTCTGCCTGACAGTGGACTGTAGTTTAGAAGTGGGCATAGATTTTGATGAAGTAAAAGGGTAAGAATTCTCCTGTTTCATGAAATTACCAGGGCTCAATTAAAGATTGGATAAAAAACTGATCAGGGACATCTGATTATTTTACAAGAAACACAATAGAATTTGAGATAGTTTTAAACATCAGTCTATGATATTGTCAGAAAAGTTCTATCTCATGCCTGTATTATAGTCCTTTGGGCTGAATAATTCTGTCAAAGCGGTGCATGAAAATCTGGTACCAAAAGACCAGGTATGCCACTTAATCACAGTGGGAGAAGGCTGACTAGCGGTATCATTTTGTTAGAACTCTGCAGCATAGAACTTGCTGGATTTTTTTTGCTTTATTTCCCCAGTAGCTATCTCTCTAGATAGAAAACCAAGAAGGTGATGCGATTTTGCTGACGTTACTATGTTCTGTTGAGAACACAGAATATAAGAAATGAAAAGCAGAAGTCTAGGAAAAGAGGTCGAGGGTTAGTCACTGACAATTTCTCTAGGAATAAATTAATTTTGGGAGAGAATTTGCAGGACTGGTGGAATTAGAATATAATGGCCCAAAGTTTGCTCAGAAGGGTGCAGTCACTGTGTTCTGTCAGTAAGCTATGGTTGGTGTTGGAGGAAGCCTGTCTCATATCTTTTGGCCTCATGGAGAAGATAAGCAGAAGACCCAAAAGACTTAAGTGGAGCAACATAAACAGAAAAGGGGGCTGTCTGGCCTCCAAACTTTTCACCTGCAGATGAATAAAGGTAAGTATGTGACATCTGCTCTGTAGCCTTGCATTTAAAGGATGGCGAAAGCACAGGACAGCTTCTTCAGGTTGCCAACACAAGGTAGGTAGAGCCTTTTGGAACACAGCTATTACCCTGAAGGAAGTAAAACCAGTTCATCACCTTGCCTCAGGAGCTATTTCCCCATTATCAGGTTTCTCCTGTTGAATTGTTCCATCCTTTACTAGTTATTGTTCCACCATCAAAACTTGCTTTTCTGTCTGGACCAGTCTTCTAAACATCCAAGCCCCCAAGCCTCTTTGATAAGGTGTCACATCCTGTTCCATTTTGTATGATCTCAATGCAAGTGCAACATCATTGCCAAAGGTGTAATACAGATACGGATTCCATTGTCAATAATTGTGATTCTATATTGGCAATCACCTAAAATACTATAACAAATGAGAGAAATACCTCCTTTATAGTTGAAATTGGTTGAACAATAAAAGGTAACTTGAGAACTGGGTGTTGGTGGCTCACGCCTGTAATCCTAGCTACTTAGGAGGCTAAGATCTGAGGACCAGGGTTCAAATTCAGCCCAGCCAGGAAAGTCTGTGAGATATAGACAGCAAAAATCTAGAAGTGGAGCTGTGGCTCAAGTGGTAGAGAACTAGCCTCGAGCCAAAAAGCTCAGGGACAGTGCCCAGGCCCCGAGTTCAAGCCCCAGTACTGCGTGTACCCCCTACATCCAGTTGACTATAGCATGGTAGAACATGGGTAGGTCAGATGCACTATGCATCCTATATT
Organism: Perognathus longimembris pacificus; assembly: GCF_023159225.1. Classification (NCBI taxonomy): domain Eukaryota; kingdom Metazoa; phylum Chordata; class Mammalia; order Rodentia; family Heteromyidae; genus Perognathus; species Perognathus longimembris. Next base: position 38,115,946 of record NC_063171.1, on the reverse strand, counting down.
CATGTTGGCCATGTAGTACTTATAGAAATTTTGAGCAGATACTATTATTTAAACTTTACTGGTGAGGAGACAAAGGCAAGTACTAGCAAGTACTGTAGGTCACATTGCTCCCAGATCACTGCAATCATCACTATACTACATATTCAACACATAATTATAGGAGTCTAACTACGTAATAGGTATTATAGGTAATGAAATACAGCAGGGACACAGAAACAAAATGCTCTGTCCTCACATTACTTACATTGTTTGTGGAGGGTTTGGGGAGACAGACAATACATACAGATGATGATTTCTAGTACAATTAAAAACTGATTCAGGAAAGGAAATGAGAGAGAAGTTAAGGCAAAGATCATGACCAGATTGGGTGCATTGAGCAGACAGCATTAGAGGAGACTTCAAGCAAGCACAAGAAACAAACTTTGTGTCTCTGGAGGAAGAGGGTTCCAGGCAAAAGAAACAGAATCTATCATTTTACTGGGTGTTTTCTAAAAGCTGTGAGAATTGTAATGTAGCTGGGTTGGAATAAGCAATGGACCAGGCTAGAGAACTAGAGTTAGGTCATTAGGGACCTTATGGGCTCTCATACAGGGATCAAAAGTCATTGTAGAATTTAAATAAGTGTATTCCAGCTAGGACAAAGGATATGAGTTCTTAGAAGCAGGAGGAGGCAATGGAGAAGTGATATTCACAGGGCATAAAGTTTCAGTTATCAGAAAATATGAGATTGGGAGTATACTATGCATCATGGTATCTATTATACAGAATTCTGATACACACTTGTAATTTGTTGGAGATAGACCTTATGAGAAGTGCTTTCAACACACACACAGAGGACCCTACGACTAGTAAGAATGGAGGAGAAAAGAAACTTGATGAATATGTGTTGGACATTGATGATGGTGCTGAGTTTATGAGTGCATGCTTACCCACAAATTCACTGAGGTTTACACAAGACATAAGTCTTTTGTCCAATCATACCTCAATAAAGTGGCTAAAAATCCAGGCTCTCTATCTGAGATTATAAAATGGGGACATGATAGTATCTATACCAAAAATTACAGTGACCCCAATCTGCTCACCTGGGCTAGTGTAAACAGCCCACTTGAATGTAGGCCTCACCTGCAGGAGGTTCACACACAGCCTTTGCACATCAACGATCAAACTGCACATGCTTGTTGCATCCTCTCCAGTGCATGCTTCCATTTGTCAACTGTCTTCTGTCCACAGCATCACTTACAGCTGCCACAGAGAATTGGCATCTGGGGTGGGAAAGTGTTATTGCATGAAGGGTGCTGCTACCTGTTTCTCTCAGTGCCCCTGGCTGATCTTCAGATGGCTTTATGGAAGGATGTTCCACCCAGTAGCTCGGGGTATGCATAGCCTCCCCTGTTCCTTCTCTCTTTTAGTGGTCATTTCCAGAAGCTATTTTGCCTGTGTTTAGTCCCCCAAAGCCTGGTATGTGCAATACCACCAGCTCTCGACTCTCACCTGTCCCTTGGAAAATTAATAAAGACCTTCTCATCCACTCTTCTTTCTAGCCAGTTGGTTGTTTAAATTAGGGAGTTAATTCAGAGCAGGAAATGAGATCAATAGGGTGGAAAATGTTCACAAAGTAAATTTGAAATCAATATGTTAAAAATCCTAAAATGTATTTTCCATTTCTGACACCATTTAAAATACAGTACTAGGGCCTAACTACTCAGAAGGTTGAGATCTGAAGACCATGGTTCAAAGGTAGCCCAGGTAGGAAAGTCCATAAGACTCTTATCGCCAATAAACTACTCAAAAGAAGCTGGAAGTGGACCTGTAGCTCAAGTGGTAGAGTGCTAACCTTGAGCAAAAGAAGCTTCAGGACAGTGCTCAGGCCCTGAGTTCAAGTTCCAGAACTGGCATGTGCGCGCGTGCGCGCGCACAGCGCGCGCGCGCACACACACACACACACACACACACACACCCCATAACAGCCGAATGTTTTGTTTGCCATTAAATACAGGAAGTATGAGTCTTGTCTCTGAAATTCTGAAATCATACATTTAAAAGAAAAGGAGAAAGGTCTTTAGGTGAAGGAGTTGGTCTATTTTCTATGTTTTTATTCAGAAACATCTTGTCTTCTCAGAGTCTTCAAATGAACACACGATTCTCAAGATACGAAGTAAAAAGTATTTAGTTTCTAGGCAAAAGATGCTTGAGTTTGGCGTTAGTTAATATTTTTCAATTTTAATGGGTATTTTGCAGATAACACTTCAGGTTTGTTTGTATGCAGGCTTATTTGTATAAGCAGGAAAGACTAAATAAGGGGAATAATAAAACAAGTAGTCACATGAAAGTATATGTAGAATCAAATACAGGAAATATGTTGCCACTGATAATTATCTGTGTTGTAACCAAGTAAAAGAAAGAAAATTAATGGAGCAAGGAATTCTTGTTTAACCCTTGTTGAGTAGAAGGCTAGGGAAAGTTAAATCATAAAGATGTTAATCAAGACAACAGTGCATACATACTAGCTACCAGCACCAGGAAGGATCCAACTGTATGGAGGAGAGCAAAGATTGTCACCACACCATCCACCACAAACAGAAGTCTAGCCACGTCTCCCACTGAAGCTTAGGATCAGCATTCCCAAGGAAAACATAGCCCAGCCATGCCCTGGATAGAAGAACAATTATGTCTTTACAGGGAGAAGACAAAGATTTTCATCAGCTTGGTTTCCAATTATTCCTGAATTTTAATGCATCCACAGTAAAGAATATTAGCAAGAACACAACATCACCATCTGTTCTGCCAGCAGATGGCTGAGGGCTACTCAGTGATCCATTAGTACTTTTGCTAATGGTTTTAGTGACTCATGTTGGTCTTGGAGCACTTAGGGACAGTGCTCAGGCTCTGAGTTCAAGCCCCAGGACTGGCAAAAAATGTTTATTAAAATTTTGTTAGCATAAAATTTGTATCTAGAGGCTTTATTTTGATATCTACAATGTGCATATAATATATTTTCATCAAGCTTACCCCATCTAATATAATTGTTTCTTAGCCCCTTTCCTGCCTCACACTTCCTTTTAAAGCTTTTTGTTGAGTTTCATTGTGCTATTTTTATGTGTACATACATACGTACAATATGTACTTGTGTTCTATTCACTCTTGCCATATCATCCTCTCCTTTTCCTTATCCTTACCCATTGGTTTACCCTCCCCAAACTGTCCCAGTGTTGCCATTATATCTTAGTATTATTTTCAAGTTCTGCGCATGAGCAAAACATTCATTAATTTGTTTTTCAGAATTTGGCTTATGCTGATCAATGTGATGATCTCTAGTTCCATCCATTTTTATGCAAAGTACATGATTTCATTGTATGCCTGTCCTGGGGCTTGAAGTTGGGCCTGAACACTGTCCACGAGCTTCTTTTGCTCAAAGCTAGCACTCTACTACTTGAGCCACAGCTCCACTTCTTTTTTTTTTTTTGGTGATTAGTTGGAGACAAAAGTCTCAAGGATGTTGCTTCCCTAGCCGGTTTTGAACTGTAATCCTCAAATCTTAGGTTCCAGAGTAGCTAGGTTTGTAGGCATGAGCCACCAGCATCCGGTACTGCACAGGCTTTTGTGTGTCATGATATGTTCTATTGATGCGATCTCAAGTGTAGAAAGTTTCTAAAACACTAAATAATATTCTTAGAAAAATTAACCTTAACAATGTGTCAAAATTTACTAACATTTTAACAAGGGAATCAGCAAAGTGATGAAAATTTAAAAGGAAAATTTAGAAGTAAAAATGTCTGGGACTGGAATCGGTATGGAACTGAAGCAGGGATAGATTAGTGAAACGACACAGATCAATGATCCTAATTTTATTTCTAAAAGTTCCTAAGAGCATCATTGCCAAGGAATTATTTCTTACACAGAGTATATCAAGAAGAATGATCTGAGGTGGCAGGTGTTTTGACATTAGGCAATAAATAAGTTGAAAAGTAAAGCAAGGGTCAAGTTGCAAATGCTTCTGAAACTGAAATGTCATCTTTCCCCTCCCCAAACTAACATAAAAGCATGAAACTTTGTGAAACAGAGACTTGAAAGAGCACAAGTTCTGGTTTTAAACATGCCATCATCAGGGGAATTTCTTCTGTGCAGAGATATAATGACAAAATCTACTTATTTCTTCTTTTAGTGATATTTTATGTTAGTTTTCGGCTAGAGGAGTTTTTTTGTAGGACTATAATGTTTTCATCATAGAGATGCATCTGGACTTGTAGTGCAGAAGGGCATGCTAAAGATATCGATAGAGGCACATAAATAGTTATCAGGGTGCAAATTGAGAAAGGACTGAATTAGAAAAACATCAATTAAATAAAAAATAGATTTTTAAGTAGATAAAATACCCAATATAAACCTCCAACTGCACTGAGAGTGAAATTGCTAATATCAAGAGAGAGAAAGCAGCACTATTACTACTAATACAGAACTGATAAAGACAAGGGAATAATATAATTTTATGTCAAGAAGTTTGACAAGTTAGATTAATTGAACATATCCCTAAAATAATTTAGCAGAATTCAGCATTCAACATTAAGATCATTGGTATATGTTCCATTATGTTAAATTTTAATTATAATTTTACTTTTTCACTAGATATAAAACTATAGAACGTGTTTTTTTTTTTAAGTAAGTCATTTAAAGCTTTTTATTTCACCTCTACTGGTATTTGAATCAGGACTTGTCTTGCTTGACTTGCTTGCTCAGCTGGTACTCTAGCACTGAAAACTGCAATATAAATGGTAAGCAATCCAGAGTTTAATTTATCAAAGAATCACACAAATAATTATTGTTGGACAAGAGTACCTTAAGTTGAAAAACATGGTTTATGTTTTTAATGTCTGTGTTTAATAGTATAAAGTCAGAAATTTCCCCCAGATTTCAAGTTACTAGTGTACATGAACATGACGGACTGCGTCTGGGTATGTGTGTATATGTTAATTGAAGTAGTAACCATTATTTGAAAAAGAAAGATGCTGAGCAGAAAGTTATCTTCTAAGGTATCTGACATACTAAAATTACTTAGCAGTATACAAAGGTAGTGGGATAATGGACAGGGGAGAACATGAGCAACTTGTGACTTATTCTGTGAAGTGACATCCTATCCTATCATACCCTACCTTACCATACCCTACCGTACCATATCCTATCCTACTCTACCCTATCCTATTCTATCCTCTCCTCTCCTCTCCTCTCCTCTCCTCTCCTCTCCTCTCCTCTCCTCTCCTCTCCTCTCCTCTCTTCTCCTCTCCTCTCCTCTCCTCTCCTCTCCTCTCCTATCCTATCCTAACGTGAACCTGTGAAATAAGTCCTGCTTAATTTCCTATCACTTGACTATATTTGTAGAGAGATCTTCTAAAGAATGTTCTAGACTCACAGGAAGGGTACATAGCTTAGTATTTTTGGTATTTATTTATTGTAACTGTAAAGGTAATGTACATAAGGGTTACAGTTATATAAGTCAGGTAATGAGTACATTTCCTTTTGAACAGTGTTACCCTTTCCCCCCTCTCTTTCCTAGTTTTTTTTAAAATATATTTTTATTATCAAACTGAATTACAGAGAGGTTACAGTTTCATACATTAGGCATTGGATACATTTCTTGTACTGTTTGTTACCTCGTCCCTCATTCCTTCCTCCCCCCTCCCTCTTTCCCTTTCCCCTCCCCCCATGAGTTGTTCAGTTGTTCAGTTCATTTTCACCAAACAGTTTGTAAGTACTGCTTTTGTAGTTGTTTGCCTTTTTTTTTTTTTTTTTTTTACCCTGTGTCTCTCGATTTTGGTATTCCCTTCCAATTTCCTGGTTCTAATACACTGGTTTCCAATATACTCAGATAAGATATAGAGATAGTGTAGGTACAACCACAGGAAGGTGATACAGGAATATCATCAATAATAGAGGCTACAGTTACATATGGCACGTTGAAAGTATTTACAACTGTGATATAACAATTGTTTCTATAACATGGAGTTCATTTCACTTAGGATTATCTTATGTGTTCATAAGGGCTCCTGTAAAAATATGGAATGCTTCACGAATTTGCGTGTCATCCTTGCACAGGGGCCATGCTAATCTTCTCTGTATTGTTCCAATTTTAGTATATGTGCTGCTGAAGCGAGCACTCTTTCCCAGTGTTTACACTCTTGTCCTCCCCACAAGTTTTGTAGTTCATTTCAACACTGCTACATTTGTTCACCCTTAGTCCCTCCATTTCTGTCTTCTCTCCTTACCCTTCCTCAGACAAACTTACAAACAAGAAAGATACAGAAAATAAAACAGCTACAAAGGGGAAAAAAACAAACCTTGGAGTTCATTTAGACAAATATCACTTTATATGATCATATTTCCATAGCTATTGAGCCTTTGTGGTCCTCTCCTAAGAATATTCTCCTTTGGTCTCATTGTGTGAATGTCTAGAGACCTGTATAATTTATCATGTCCAAGTGTACTTTTTGTCTTTGCCATCCAATGTGTCTACTAGCAAATTTATAGGCACATTCTAGTTACTACATATGAAGGAAGCCATGCAACTTATGTTTCTTTGGGTATGACTTACTTTGCTTAATATAATTTTTCCAATTCTTTCCATTTACTTATGGAAATGTAATATCATATACCAATATCAGATATAATATAATACAGAGTACATCATGTCAAATATAACATTTCTTCATGATGGAAGTGTAGAATTCCATTGTGTATATATACCACATTTTCTTGGTCCATTCAGGGGACATAACTTAGTGGTACAATAATTTGCTAGCATGTATGAGGTCCTGAGTTTGATCTGTAGTACTATATATACATCAATAACAACATTCAAATGGGCTTTGGAATTAAATTTGTGGGTAAAATAAACAAAAATCTTTGGGTATGAGTCTTTCAAATTTTATAGTTTGCAGGTCAGACTTGAATATAGATTTTGGTAAAAAATTAACAGATGATATATAAAAATATTCATATGTCCACATGCAGTGAGCCCTAACAACCTTCCATAACTACAAAGTGTTTCTTTCCTTCCTTTCTTCTTTCCTTCCTTCCTTCCTTCCCTTCCCTCATTCCCTTCCTTCCTTCCTTCCTTCCTTTCTTCCTTCCTTTCCCTCTTTCTTTCTTTCTTTCTTTCTTTCTTTCTTTCTTTCTTTCTTTCTTTCTTTCTTTCTTTCTTCTTTCTCTTTCTTTCTTTCTTTCTTTCTTTCTTTCTTTCTTTCTTTCTTTCTTTCTTTCTTTCTTTCTTTCTTTCTTTCTTTCTTTCTTTCTCTCTTTCTTTCTTTCTTTCTTTCTTTCATTTTTCTGCTAGGCTTGAACTCAGGGCCTGGCCTGAGCACTGTCCTTCAGCTTCTTTTCCTCAAGGCAAGTACTCTACCACTTGAGGCATGGCACCACTTCTGGACTTTCCTGCCTAGACTGGCTTCTCACTGTGATCCTCAGATCTCAGGCTCCTGAGTAGCTAGGGTTACAAGTGTGAGCCACCAGAGCCCAGCAAATGTTTCTTCTTCTTCTTCTTCTTCTTCTTCTTCTTCTTCTTCTTCTTCTTCTTCTTCTTCTTCTTCTTCTTCTTCTTCTTCTTTTTGGTTAATTTTAATGAGATGAGTATTTTGCTTATTTTCTGAGAGATATGTGATAAAATCTTAGTGAAGTTGCATGTACTCCTGCTTGTGTACATCACTCTCCCACTTTCAAAGATAAGAATGGTTGTGCCTAACTTTGTGCTACAAGAAATTAGAGGAGTAAACTAAGCCCAAAAGTAAAAGAAAGGGAAAATGAAGATTTGGTTAAAAACAATGAATGAGAGAATAGAAAAAATAGAAAAGAATTTTTTGAGGAGATCACCAAAATTGATAAACCTTAAGTTTAACTAAGGAAAAAAGAGAGGAGACTCAAATAATAAAATTAGAAACAAAGGTGGCATTTCACACCATAGAACTACAAAGTATCACAAGAGGCTGCTATATACAATTATAGGCTAGCCAGTTCATCAACCCAGAACAGGTGAACACATTTCTTAGAGACTACAACCAGCCCTGACTGAATCATAAATAGAAAATCAGACTAGGCCAATTATGAGTGAAATGATAGCAATAATAAAAAATGTCCCAAGAAAGAAAAGCCAAATACCAGATGGCTACATTGCTAAATTAGACCAAACATTTACAGAATTAACACTAATCCTTTTCATTCATCAAACAGGGAATTTTTCCAAGCTCATTTTATGAGGCCCAAATCACATTCATAACAAAGCTAGACAAACATAGGCCAATATTCCTCATGAATACAAATACAAAAATCTTCAACAAAACACTAGCAAATCCAGTTTTAATAGCATTTCAAAGGACCAGGAATCATGATCAAGTGAATTTTACCCAATGGATGTAAAATATACTTCAACATAGACCAATAAATTAATATGAAACACCATGATACAATGAAGGATAAAAAATCGCACCATCACCTTAATAACCACGGATAAAGCATTTGGTGAAATTAAACTCACTTTCAGTATGTAAGCTCTCAACCAACTTGGAATAGGAGGGAATTATTTTTCTATACTAATGGCCAAACATGAGATGCCCACAGCTAGCGTTATACTCAATGGCAAAAACTAGGAGTAGGAACAAAGCCAGCATGTCACTCTCACTTCCACTTCAATTCAGTGCTGGTAACCCTAATCCACAAAATTATGCAAGAAAAAAATAAGACATTCAACTTGGAATGGAAGAAGTTAACTATCTCTGTTCACCAATGATATGTATATAGAAGGCCCTAAAGCTTACATTAAAATTTTTTTCAGAGTAATAAATAAACTCATTCAGTTGCAGAATATGAAATGAGTCTAAAATTTCCCTCCTATACATCAAGAATGAATAACATAAAAGGGAAATTATAAAAAAGATTATTAACAACATCAAATAATTAGGTACAACTTTAACCAAGGAAGTAAATATTCATACATGGGAAGCTACAAAACATCAAGTAAAGAAATTTAAAGGCTTAAATAAATTGAAAACCATCCTATGTTCATGTATTAATATTAATGAAAGTGATCTAAAAATTCAATATAACTTGAAGGTGGAACTCCACTAAAATATTGTAAGAAATCTGTTCATTTAATATAAGCTCTTAAACTTCTTGAGATAGTCATTTATATTATTTGTTTGTCTTTATTAAGTCTACTTAATAATAATAATGCCTACCTTTTCACGCTTGTGACTTCTCAGTCCATGTTGAGGTTTACCTGTTATATCATTATTACTTTCTCTCATTTTATTCCTACTGTTGAGGAAATGTAGGTACATATTGTTAGAGGTTGCTATAACAAAATTCCCCCCAAAATGATAACATAGGAAAAAGGTAGAGAAATAACATTCCTTAAGACCTTGCTATGGGAGCCCTATGTACAGCTCAGTGGTAGTGTTTGCCTAGCATTCACAAATCCCTAGGTTAGATAAAAATACTATAAAATATAATGATTCTACTATGTCTCAGATGCTTAAATGTTATGATATTCTTATAAGATCCTTTTTTGGGGGGAAGGACCTGGGACTTGAACACAGGACCCTAGCACTTCACCATTTCTAAGCTTTTGTGCTCAAATGCTTTACCACTGAGCCACAGCTCCACTTCCGGATATTTTGGTAGTTCATTGGAAATGAAAGTCTCATGGATTTTCCTGCCTGGGCTGACTTTGAACCTGGATTCTTCGTTCTGAGCCTCTTGAGTAGCTAGGATTACAAGTGTGAGCCACTGGCACCTAGCGTTCCAAGAATCTTTGAAGTAGGTACTATAGCACCATTTTCAGAGCTAAGAAAGTTAGATACAATATATTTCACTTTCTTTATGTCTCACAAGTATGTTGGGTGCTATGCAACAATATATAAATGTACTAGTTGAAATATGGTAGATTCAAGGGAGAACTCAAATGGTGTAATTCCTTAGAAAGGCAAAGTAAATATTCAACAAAATAAATACTAGGAAGTGAGTACTCAAAAAGGGTAAGGGGTAGGGGAAAGGTATAGACAAATGAAGTGGAGAAGAGGGGGAGAATGGCAGTCAAGAGTCCAACGTATAGCCTACAAAATTAAGAACAGTACAAGAGGGGCTGGGTAGAGGAGGGATGGGTGAGAATGTTGAAAGGAGTGACATTAATCAAGATGTATTGTATTCATAAACGACTTTGCTAAATGGCAACTCCTTTGTACAACTATTAAAAGATGATGTTACACAAGAGTGGAAGGTTTTATTTAGGGGTATTGCAATAAAGCAGGAAGATTAGAACTCAGCCTAGTTGGGCAACTTCACCCACACAGGGTCAATTAAAAAAAAGAAAAGAAAAAAAAGGAAGATGAAAAAGGAAGAAGATAGGAAAGTGCTAGAGGATCCTGGCCATCCATGATTATTAAATTCCTTTATAAAAAGGTAAAATAGGTTTCATGTCATTACAACATGTGATAGTCTGCAAGGTACCTACTGAAACTAGGCCTTTACTCTGACTCAGAAAAATGGGAGCTAAGGATGCTTGCTACTTTGACAGTTGTATTTGGAAAGAATGACTCCCAGGTTCTTGGGGAAGACATTCTTGGGTTCTACAGTCAAGGGGTATTTACAAATGTTTGTATCTCAGATGGACAGTGGGAAAAATGTAGTTATTAGTGTTATTAATAGTATATTCTCTGAGAAAAGTGAGAACAGGAGATTTGAGCCAGGAAGTAACCTATCTAAAGTCCAGCCAGACTGAGCTGCTGTAGTGGCCCATGCTCTAGCTCTTCTCTGGCAGTGCACACAACTGGATCACCACATCAGGTGACTGCTGTCACCCAGCCCTTTATGTTCCCTTGTGGGAACTGGGATTGGACATAGATTTGGTACTATAGCTCCTGGTCTTAATGGAAGGGGTAAGCTATTCTTTATCTTTGGCCCTGGGGTCCTCTAGGCATTCATAAAATCATAGCTTGCTGGTTTTCAACTACTGCAAAATTTCTTTTTATAAAGTCCTCAATGTTAACCTAATGGACTTCTGTAAGTAATAATGGAACTTTTAGGATAGCCCCAAATAGTTCATGCTCCTGGACAATAAACATAAGAACTAGATTATTGGGTTATGTAAAGAAAACAGAATAATGCTTAAAGAAAAATCTCAGCTGTGGAATCTTGCTAATCATCTCTTTAGGGACTTACTGTTGGAGGATTTCCAATCACCATTTCTCTGTTTCTTCGCAAGAGTTTGAATCCTGGGTGAGAGAAAATGGTTTTCCTCCCTGAGTTTTGCTCAAATCTGTGGTCAAGGTGATTAATGCCTGTAGTGTAGTCCCCTAATTAGTCTACATGGAATCAAGAGAAAATTCCCTGAAAGAGAGATGCTGCATAAACAAACCCCACAGATTCCCATTAGAGTTTTTACTTCTGGCCTTTAGAACATGTCCATGTTTGGGTTAGTGAGGACATAGTTTTGTGTCTACCTGCATCAGATACTTAATGGAAGACTCTATCAAAGAACTTAATAAAACAAATTTAAAACATTCAAATAAACCACTTATTAAAAAGAACAATGATAGTATTCAGACATATATTAGACATATGTACCATGAAATTTTTCCTTTATTATGCTTTTTTATCTTATTTTCTACTCACAAAACAATTAACTAACATTACTACACAGAGGAGAATGATGTAAAAAAAAGCCCATAAAAATACATGTACTTTGGGGCCAGAATTCAAAAGAATCTTTTACAGTTCAACTACACAATCACCATCTTATTACATTTTATTATATATTATATACCTATCCTTGATCTTGATGAAATAAAAAGGATGGCTCATATACTAAAAATGCTTTGCTATAGCCTAAAATGTGTTCATTGATAGCTTCATTTATGAATAAGGCTTTTAATTTTTGTATTAGACTACCTGATAAGAGGTATTTAGAATTCTTTCGTATTTTTTTTTTTTTTTTTTTTTTTTTTTGCCAGTCCTGGGCCTTGGACTCAGGGCCTGAGCACTGTCCCTGGCTTCTTCCCGCTCAAGGCTAGCACTCTGCCACTTGAGCCACAGCGCCGCTTCTGGCCGTTTTCTGTATATGTGGTGCTGGGGAATCGAACCTAGGGCCTCGTGTATCCGAGGCAGGCACTCTTGCCGCTAGGCTATATCCCCAGCCCCATTAGAATTCTTTCATCATAACTCCACTCACATACTTTATCTATATCCTGATGTATGTATGTATGTATGTATGTATGTATGTATGTATGTATGTATGTATGTATGATGTATGTGTGTTTGTGTGTATGTATGTATGTAGGTATGTATGTATTGATGAGGGTTGACCCTATGGTCATATACATGCTATACAAGCATGTATACAACTTAGCAGCATCACCAGCCAGATTAAAGGTGAGCAAGAATTTAGAGACATTTGCAAAATAATGCAAATATATGATACTTTTAGAGTTTTATGATTTTCTATTTTTGATGTAATTTAGCATTTCCGAAACACTTGCCTTATCTCAGTTAAAAACCAATAGTTAGGTTTTATAATCATACCTCACCATGGTATAGTATTAAGAAATTATACCTCACAAGCAGAATAAGTAGAATAATAAACACAACAAACAACTTTTTTCTTTTTGAGAACCAACACATGATATAACTTTCTAAGGCTACTGCATTAGATATGAATGCTCATTTTGCCATGGGAATTCAAGGTACTTAAGGGAAATAACATTCTGTCAATCAGTTACACAAAGAATCTCTTACTTATATGTCATTTTCAGTCTCTCAGTCAAAATATAATGGAGATTTCTATTTGTGTGCTGTGACATGATGTTAAAAATTCAAAAAAATTGTTTTTTTTTTTTTTAAAGAAATTCTAGTATGTGTTGGATTGTTGGGCAGGAAGGAAGGAAACCCCAATAGTAACCAACTTTCACAACTGAAAGACAAAGGACAATAACATTACTAACTCAGAAAAGGGGAAAAATGGAGAAATCGCAAGAAGATTCCCCAAAGTTCCAAGTTCATTAGCTTCCACGGTTTTTTTTTTTGGCCAGTCCTGGGCCTTGGACTCAGGGCCTGAGCACTGTCCCTGGCTTCTTTTTGCTCAAGGCTAGCACTCTGCCACTTGAGCCACAGCGCCGCTTCTGGCCATTTTCTGTATATGTGGTGCTGGGGAATGGAACTTAGGGCCTCGTGTATCCGAGGCAGGCACTCTTGCCACTAGGCTATATCCCCAGCCCATGCTTCCACGGTTTTAAAGAACATGTATAATACACAGCTTGTAAACATTGGAGTTAGGATTTAAAATCAATTCTGTTTAGTGTTTATAATAGAACTTATCACAAGAAGGTATAGGATTCACTTAAGTGTATTATTTCCATCATAGGGACAGTAAGTTAAAAGATTAGGGTGGGTTTTGCCTCCCTGGGGCTATGCACATGGTAGCATCAAGTAAGTGTTGTCATTCATCCTTAGAAATACTTAAACACATTGGTGTTGGAGGTGAGGTGTGGTACAGGTGATAGAGTGCCAGCCAACAAGCAAAAGCATCAAATACCAAGTGGTCTTGCACACACACACACACACACACACAGAAGAATGCATTACCACGCAAAGTGAAACTACAAACATAAACTGAAGTGATTACTTCATACTTAATTTAATAACAGTTTAAAAATTTGACCTTCACAATTTTGGTAATATTAAATAATGTTTTTCATCAGTTAAAATTCGTTCCTTAGTATTGATAGCTTGTTCTCCATTTAAGTTGCATTTCAGATTTCTCTCTCTTGTTTTCCTCCTCATGCCAAACCCTTTCTTTTTCTCAGAAAGCATAAATATTCATTATCAAAAAGAGCTCTCACAACCTTTATCTATATCCTTCCAGCAAATCCGGTTATCTGTGTCTTCTCCCAAGAAGCTTTCATCCTTGTCTATTTTTTATATTTTGGTCAAGTATGAGATGTCTTCTCTTTTTTCTAGCCAGGCACTGGACAATGTAGATTGACTTGTACATTTTTTTTATTTTTATTATCAAACTGATGTACAGAGAGGTTACAGTTTCATACATTAGGCATTGGATACATTTCTTGTACTGTTTGTTACCTCATCCCTCATTCCCCCTTCCCCCCTTCCCTTTTCCCTTCCCCCCCATAAGTTGTTCAGTTCATTTATACCAGTTTTGCAAGTATTGCTTTTGTAGTTGTTTATCTTTTTTTACCCTGTGACTTGTACATTCTTCTGGGATAGGAAACACTGTCTACGTAGTGGTGTCTAACATGTCAGAGATCCCAATAAGTCTTTGATTTCTCATTTTTGAAGTCTTGATTTTAAGTCTGAATTTCCTAGTTGAGTTTAAGAAATGTTCTTAACTCCTCTTGGTAGTGATGGGCATTCCCATCACTCTTTTCAGTGCAGTCTTTACCTCCTGGTTCCTCAGACTGTAGACAAGAGGATTGAGTAGGGGAGTGACCACTGTGTAGGTCACTGCCACCAGCTGATCCTTGTCTGAGGCAGACTTGGACTTGGGCCGGAGGTAGATGATGGATGCGCAGCCATAGTGGACGAAGACCACTGTGAGGTGAGAAGCACAGGTAGCGAAGGCCTTCCTCTTGCCCTCGGCTGAGGGGATCATCAGGATGGTGTTGACTATGAAGCCGTAGGATATGAGGATCATCAGGAAAGGCACCATGATCACCAGGATGCTGAGGCTGAACAGAGCCAGCTCTTTGACATGGGTGTCCGTGCAGGCTAATTTGATAACAGGTGCCATATCACAGAAATAGTGGTTGACCTTGTTGGGGCCACAGAAAGGCATGTCACAGATGAGGTTTGTGGCCACCAAAGCAATTAGGAAACCGGTGAATCCTGACAGAGAAACCAACCCTAATCCCAGCCTTTTGTTCATGATGAGCGTGTACCTCAGGGGGTGACAGATGGCTGCATAGCGGTCATAGCCCATCACTGCAATGAGAAAGCAGTTGGTGCAAGCAAAGCCCAGGAAGAAGAAGAGCTGGGTGGCACAGGCCACAAAGGAGATGGTCTTGGTGGCTGAGAGCAGGTGGGCCAGCAGCTGAGGGATGATGACAAAAGTGTAGCAGGATTCAGAAAATGAAAGGATGAACAAGAAAGCATACATGGGAGTGTGCAGTGTGCGGCTGAAGCGGATAACTGCCATGATGGTCATATTGGCCATCAGGATTGTTAAGTATAGGAGAAGAAAGACGGCAAACAGCAGAAGCTGCAGCTCCCCGAGGCTGGAGAAGCCCACCAGGATGAACTGTGTAACCACGGTGGTTCTGTTGAAGCTTCGCATCTGGAATTTGGAGAGAAAAAAATTATCATTATTGTAACAGAAACATTTTCATGAAATAAATTTCCAGTCTTAAGAATATTTGTTACTGTCTCTCAATCCATCTAGGTATGTCCTTCCTTCCTTCCTTCCTTCCTTCCTTCCTTTTCTTTCTTTCTTTCTTTCTTTCTTTCTTTCTTTCTTTCTTTCTTTCTTTCTTTCTTTCTTTCTTTCTTTCTTTCTTTCTTTCTTTCTTTCTTTCTTTCTTTCTTTCTTTGTATGGAATTGTTAATCTGGCTGTGTTCTGGTTCATGCCTGTAATTCAGGAAGGAGACTGAAATCTGAGGATTCCAGTTTGAAGTCACTAGGGACAGACAAATCAGAAAGAATTTTTTTTTAAGATTTGTTTTACTTTTAGTCTATTTTTATTGTATTTTTTAAAATGCAAGCTATGCTTCATTTTTTCTCTTTCTCTTAAAATTTTTTTGTGCAGTTTATATACAGAGGGGTTACAGTTACATGAATAAGGTACAGACTTGTAATCATCAGAAAGTTAGGAGTGAAGGTATGGCTCAAAATGATAGAGTGGTGAGCCTTAAGTAGAAAAGCCGAGTGTGTGAGTATGTGAGGTCCTACCTCAAGTTCAAGTCCCAGTACTGGAATTAAAAAGATAAAAGGAAAAGAAGAAATTGTTTATCTGTGTTTTTTTTACCTTAAAAAAACTTATTTTTTATTGTCAAAGTGATATTCGGGGGGGGGGTTACAGCTTCATACATAAGGCAGTGAGTACATTTTTTATCAAATTTGTGGGAGAAAAATGAGGGAAGAAGTAACAAGTTTATCTGTGTTTTTAAGAAACAAATACCTTGATCTCACAGATTAAAAATGAAGATACTAAAAATCATTTAATGCAATGGGAAAATTCCCCAGATCAAGAACATTATCTTCAGTAAGGAAAAGAACATTTAATTTCCTTATGTGCTCTTGAATGTCTGGGCTGTACTGTGTGTTGGTTTCTTTCATAGTGACCACAGTTCATTTCATTAATATTATTATAAAGACATTAAAATGCTGGGCCTTGGAGCATGGACATAGGAAATAGAATATGAGTTTGAATCTTGCCTTTGACATTAAAGTTTAATAACTTTGTCATAATTCATGTTTTTCATCTGTAAAACATAAATTATAATAGATGAATACAAGATTGGTAAGAGAATTATGTAAGATAATTTATGTAAAATGTTTGAAATGGACTTAGCAGATATTACCTGCTGTTTATGTGTTGTTTTTGCCTTTGTCTCAAATACTCAAGGATTTGAAAGACATCACATGCTCAGAATTTGACATGAGTAAAGCCTGAAACATTAAATAATACTCTTAAGTACTGGAATTTAAATCTTTTTTATTTACTATCTATTTTATCCCTACAACCACTCTTCACCTTGACAGATTTCCTGTCCATATCACATTCCCAATGAACTAAAACATAGTTCCAAGTGCTGCCTGTTTATGCAAAACTAACTTATCATTTCTGCATTTTCTGGAATAATTCCATTGTAATGACTCAAATTTTAAGTACTATCCAATCTTACAATAGATATCTGCTTTATTCTTTCTAAATCTAAAGCTCATGAGATACAAAAAAGTGACCAGAGGGTAGGAAAATAGGAAAGTCAAAGACATATTTGGCTTGGTGAATGTACTCAAAGGTAGGGAGGATCACAAGGACTTAGCTTATGTTCTATCACAGTTTTATGAGTCCTTTCAATATTCCCCTAAATCATTAGTTTTGTTTTCTGTGTGTGACTCTAACCAAAATTTGATTATATGCATAGATATTTTATTTTATTTTATTTGTTGGTCTTGGGGCTTGATCTCTGGACCTAGGCACTGTCCCAGAGCTCTTCAACTCAAGACTAGCACTCTACCACTTGAGCCACAGTGTCACTTACTGTTTTTTGATGGTTAATTGGAGATAAGAGTCTCACAGATTTTTCCTGCCTGGCATGACTTTGAACCACAATCCTCAGATCTCAGCCTTCTAAGTAGCTAGGATTACAGGTGTGAGCCACTGGTGCCTGGCTTGCATAGATATTTTGAAAGAGTTCATAGGCATACGTAACTATGAATATAAATATAGAAGGTATTTTATACCCTTTTAATGCTGTTTTGTGTGAAACACAAACATATAAACATGTGTCTCAAACAATCTCCTTCATAACCATGTTTGCCAATAAAACTTCCAGGACCCCTGAATCCCACCTGGAAGCTCTTTCTCTTCAAAAGACCTAGAAATCTTAAAATTATACACATTTGGGTAGTAGGCTAGACTACCTTGCACTATTTTATAGTTAACTTATCGATGTAGGATATCCTTAAAGAGATGCAGGATTGATAACAATATATTATAGATGCTATGCAGTTCTCACAGCAATATTGAGCACATAAGAGACTCTAAGAGAATACTTAATAAATGGTGGTATTAATTATCCTGATTTTTTTCATATGCTATGACATTTTCTAAACTAGGTTTTTATGGTTTTCTGCTAATGTCCATATCATTTCTAACCTTTAAAAATTTCTCAAAGTCCTCTTTAATTTCAAAAGAGGAATCTGTGCTAAGGCTTTCTGCCACTCATTTACTTCTATTTCTTGATTTCTTAGCATTTGTATTGTATATATTCAAATATGGCATGTGCAGACATGTGCCTGTATTTTTGTGTGTGTATTTAACCAGAGTCAAAGGTCCTTTCATTGCAAGAATAGAACAAATACAGCTTACCTTTAGTGCAGAACCCTTTCCATAACAATCAAAATGATGCCAATATACTCAAATTGAAAATCTTAGTAGGAAATGTTTCTTGCTTCAGAGGGCTATTAACAAAGAAAATACACTTAAACACTTACCTCCAAAAGATCAAGAAAGTTGGCATGTGACTTTGAGCTTGGTAACTTTGTCTGGTTGGTAGGTCTTGTGAATGTTGAAAGAGGAAGCAGAACGTCAGTTGCAAAGCAATGCCATCTGCTCTGAAAGATTAAATGATGGGAAGGAAATGCACTAATACATCTCCTAAGGGATTTCTTTGGATGTTTCAATGTTTAAATATCCAAGTTTTAAATACAAGGCTGAAAATAGCCCAGTCTATATTCATATATCAGTTTGGGTTCTATAATTGGATTGGACAATATTTATAGCCTTCTGGGATTCTAAGGACTAGGGGCCTCTGAGATTTAAACAGCTAAAGAGAAGAGAAATTAAATGACTACATTTGGACAAGGATAGCATATTTAATACTAGAAGAGATATTCAGATTTTTAAAAATCAAATTAAAATTTACTGTTAAGGTGATGTACAGAGGGGTTACAGTTACATACATAAGGTAGTGAGTACAGTTCTTGTCAAACTTGTTGCCTCCTGCCTCATTTTTTGCCTACTTTCCTTCCCGTTCAAGTTGTACAGCTAGTTTCCAACATATTGTCTTATGAGTATCACTGCTGCACTGAGATATTCAGATTTGACAAAATATCTAGACAAAATAAATATACTCTTCATATCTGCAAAGCACTTGACAGTAGATATTCTTTCAGCTCGGGGAGTTTACTTGTTTAGTTAGTTTTGTCAGCTCTTACAAAAGGTAGCTGCCAAGGAAACCAAGCTGACTAACAGGGAGCTTTATAGGGCTGGCTTGGTAAATACAGAAATCCTGGGCCTGTTGAAGAATTATACAGGTTGTCCCTGTCTTACCTTCTATACACGAAACCTGCATAAAAACTCAGATAACTGGATTTCTAATTCCCTCTGTGGAATTCTCGAGAGGGAATGATTTCTATTCAGCACTCATTCACTGTGTGGTTTTGGTAGTATTACATTAGGCGTTATAATGATAGGAAGAGAAATATGAATTGAGATGATCTGGTGGGGAAGACAGAAGCAACACCAACAAGCAGAATGAAGAAGGTGCCAACAGACCTAGGGCAGCAGAAACACGACTACCTACAATAAATATTTTATTTAATACCTACCTTCAGGGGTGAGGGTTCAACCAATGACTTAAAAAATATAAAAAACATTGTAGAATAATCAAGACAAGAAGAATGGAAAGCATTAGGAATAAAAAAAGTCATTACTGTGTGTTTTGTGCATAGGATACTCAAGAGAGAATGGAAAGAGGAAGAAGGATATGGGTTCTTGAGTGTGTGTGTGTGTGTGTGTGTGTGTGTGTGTGTGTGTGAGTGTGTGTTTCTGGTGTTTGAACTCAGGACCTGGGCCCTGTCCCTAGGCTTCGCCGCCCCCCCCCCTGCCCCCCAGGGCTAGTGCTCTACCACTTGAACTTCCAGCTTTTTATTCTTTTTTCTTTTTGATTAATTGGAGATAAGACTCTCACAGACTTTCCTTCCTGGTCTGGCTTCAAATTGGGGTGGTCAGATCTCGACCTCCTGAGTAGATAGGGTAACAAGCAAGAACCACTAGCATGCTTCTGAAAACTTTTTTTTTTAATTGCAAAGGTCATGTGCACAGGGGTTACAGTTACATAAGTTAAGTACTAAGTACATTTCTTTGGAACAGTGTCACCCCTTCCCTCATCTTCTCCCAGATTTTCCCCTCCCAACACTCCTCTCCCCTAAGTTGTATTAGTTCATTTCCAATATAGTATATAGTGAGTGCCACTGTTGAATTAGTTCCCCCTTCTCCCCATCATTTCTGTGCTTCCCTTTTCCCTCCCCAAATTTGATAAACTTACATACAAAAGTTCAGAAATCAAATACAGTGACAAAAGGGAAAAAATAGAAAAGAAAGAAAGAAAGAAGAGGAGGAGGAGGAGGAGGAGGAAGAGAAGGAGGGGGAAGAGGAGGAGGAACTGCAAAAAGTTAAATGAAAAACCTCTTCTTTCCACTTCTTGGAGTTCATTTTGATAAGCAACATTTTATATAATCATTTGCACATAGCTATCCAGCCCCTGTGATTCTCTCCTAAAAATAACCTCCATTGGTCTCACTGTGTGAATGTTTATTGTCCTGTTCAGTTTATCATGTCCAAGTGTAATTTTTTGCCTTTTATTATCCATCAGGTTTACTTGTAGATTTATAGGCACATTCTAATTATTACAAGTGAGGAAAACCATGCAACTTACATTCTTTTGGGACTGGGTTACTTAGCTTAATATAATTTTCCCCAAGTCTTTCCATTTCCTTATGAATGGGGCAATTCCATTCTTTCTTTTTTTTTATGAAAAAAGATGGATTTATTAGGGGAAGTTCCAGATGGACCGGTCCTAGGTTACAGAAAAACATATAAACAAAACAGGACAGTGACACAGAGACTTACTTCCAGAAGATTTATCAACAAACCAATTCAGCTCTGATGGAGAGCTGAGTTCGATGCCATGGGGACAACACAGTACCGACCGTGGAGACACATGGCATGGCATCGGCAATGCCATTCTTTCTGATGGACATACTGCTGAATTCTTATTTCTGTGAGTGGCTGGTCAGATTATTTGAGTAAACATTTCTGAAAACGATTGAAATGGTTTTAAATTTTTAAAATATTTTAAAAAATTTTCCATAAATGTATCGGGAAGGTGAAAATATAGTAAGAGTTTTCAGATCAAAATCTGAAAGACAGCATTTTTTTCTAACTAACCCTGAATGAAATTGAGTGACAGTGTTTACCAGAGACTAGACTTCTGAACACACATATAATTTCCTAAAATGCTGCTCCTTATTTTTCATTCAACTCTTCCAATGGATGATAATTAATATGGGAATGGTGAAAAGTGGAGGGAGAAATAATCTATTTTCGAGTACAATGCTTGGTTGGTTGGTCATTTCCAAAATTCCTTGGAAATGTTTCCTGTATACCTTATGCTTTGTTATTTGGAAAGATCAGGATCCAAATTAAAATTGTGGTGGGAGAATGGTTCTTCCTACAACTCTGCGAAGAGCTGACTTGAATTCTTTATTCCTAAGGCTGTAGATCATTGGGTTGAAGAGTGGAGTTAGGATAGTGTAGGACACCGATATCAGAGCATCCTGGCTTGAGGAGTAGTCAGACTTAGGCCTCAAATAGATAAAGGAGGCGCAGCCATAGTGGACAGTGACAATGATGAGGTGAGAAGCACACGTGGAGAAAGCTTTGTACCTGCCCAATGTGGAAGGAAACTGGAGGATGGCCAAGATGATGTGAATATAGGACACCAAGATCAGCAGCAGTGGGATCACAAGGACCAGTGCACAAAGCATGAAGATGGTCATCTGACTGGAGCGGGAGTGGTGGGATGCCAGCTTGAGGACAGGGGAGATGTCACAGAAGAAGTGATGGAGCTGATTGGAAGAGTGGAAGGGCAGGTGGAACACCAAGGATGTGATGACCTGTGCCACAGTGAAGCCACAGGCACAGGCCGCGGCTACCAGCCCCACGCACACCCCACGCCCCATGAGCACTGTGTAGCGCAGCGGATTGCAGATGGCCACATAGCGGTCATAGCCCATGGCTGCCAGCAGGAAGGAGTGGGAGCAGCCAAGGAAGAGGAAGGTGAACATCTGGATGGCACAGCCCAGGAAGGAGATGGTCTTCCTCTGCGCCAACAGGTCCACCAGCATCTTGGGTACAATGACGAAGGTGTAGCAAGTCTCAGAGCAGGAGAGGACAGAGAGGAAGAAGTACATGGGGGTGTGAAGGGCTCTGTCGAGCACAATGGTGGAGATGATGATGGCATTGGTGCCCAGAGTGAACAGGTAGAGGAGCAGGAAGACGGCAAAGAGCAGCAGCTGCAGCCTGGCCAGAGATGAAAAGCCCAGGAAGACAAACTCTCTCACCACTGTCTCATTGATCCTCTCCATGAACACTGCATGATCAGGTGACTGGAGCACTGAGGAGATGCAAATACCCACAGAAATAGATGAAAATCAATAAAGCCCACAGGAAACTGATAAATACAGAGCTAGCATGTGTTCTCAGATTTTAAATCTAAACACATCACTTCCTCTTCATTCCTACTTTCTTCTAAGACTTGATTTGTGTAAAAATAAGTAAGTCTGATTGCTCAGGCTTTAATCTTCACAGTAATTCTAACACCATCGCTAAAGTTATTGATAATTTTCAGACTCAACCATTCTTTTGGCTCTAGTTCCATGGTGGGATTGTTATTTAAATTCTTAGTGTTTCATTTGTAACTTGTAGCTCTTGTCCATTTGGGTTGCCATCACTCAAACTTTCTCAGTGAAACCTTTCCAAAACAGTTGAATAGACATCCTGCTTCTCCTCCCCCCATGAGTGATGGCTTTTTTCCACAAGTGATATAATGTGCATTAGCTTTATGTCTTTATTCTCTTTATGCTGAAACTCCTCCTCTCAATTTTAGTGTTTGCCTAATTTGGACCTATATTTCCTCCTAGTGTGTTTATCTTTTGTTCTGTAAGAAATCCTCAGTTTTACCTCCTCATATTCTCATCATATTGTATATAGGTGCTTTATCTGGGTATGTTTTGTTCCAAAGGCTGAAAAGTGCTCTCTTCTTTCTAACTTATTTATTCTAAAATGGGACATCTACTGCTTCTCTAATAGTCTTTTCTCTCACAAGGAGAACCAGTCTCACCGGAGCCCTCCTATCCATTTCCACTACTTCCATTAAGTCCTACTGAAATCACAGCTGGCTGTATTTCCTATTCCTCTTCCTCTTCCTATTCCTCAGGTAAATAAATGGAATTGTATGAGACACATTTTATTTGGGAAAAGTATGCTACTCTGAGGAGCTGTGTGTGCATGCATGCAGGTGTGTGTGTGTGTGTGTGTGTGTGTGTGTGTGTGTGTGTGTGTGTGTGTGTGTCGGTCCTGGGGCTTGAATTTAGGGCCTGGGCATCCCTGAGCATTCATGCTCAAGGCTAGTGCTCTACCACTCAGCCACAGCTCCACTTCTGCATTTTTTGTGCTTAATTGGCAATGAGTCTTGTGGACTTTTCTCCCTAGACTGCCTTCAACTGGGATCCTCAGATCTCAGCCTCTTGAGTAGCTAGAATGACAGGTGAAAGCCACTGGGACTCTGCTTCTGAAGAGCATTTATGGTATGTATTGTGATTGGGGGAAAAAAAAAACCAACAACCCCTTTTGTCCTTCTTTGCCTCTGTTCTTTGCTTATGTTAATTTATCACTCATCTTCACTTATAGATATTTTATGGATATTGGTATTTCCTGATAAAAGGAATTGTTTCTTCCTCAAAACTCACACAACTAATGGTGTAAATGACATTTACTCAACTTTAACATAATGAGTTGTTCTCATATCTTTCTTGTCCACTAAATTTTGTCTCCATTGAGGGAAAGATGTGAATTTTACTTACCTTTCCCTGAATATGCCTGGGCCAACACAATTATATTGTAAGCATCTGGGGGCATCTCCATAAATATTGTAAGATTAAAGTAAAAAGTGAGCTAGTTGTACCATTACCCATCTCATACATGACACCACAGTTTTCTTAGAACTCACACAGTAAGAAAATCCTCAGTATTTTCCTGTGTAGAAAGATTGCCAAGAACCAAGAATTCCTAAGGATTTCTGTATCACATGGCTTAGGTTTCACCAGTTCAAACCTAAAAGAGAAATCATAGGATTAAATAGGCCAGTGACACTGAAGGGAGCATCTGCTGTTAGGAATTCTATACTCCTGAGAGAGTGATTCTCAATAGCTGGTGCCTGTGTTACCCTCTAGAGCACAGTGGAATCTGAGTCAGCGAGAGGGTTCTTATGAAGAGAACCCCACTTTTATCCCATGTGAAAGTATTCCATTAAAAAGCTATCACATCTATTAGTATTCCTAACAAAAACTGGGCAATGTATCCTGCCTTAGCAGAGATCTGCTGAGTAAAGAACATCGGATTGTTACACAAGAAATATTAGGCAGTACCATGACACTTATGAGTAAGGCACTAGATGTGTTAATAACGCATATGTAAGTAAGTTGCTGTCCAGGACTCCAAGTTGCTCATGAGTCAAAGATGAGACATAGTCAGAAGAAGAGGTCATTATTCAAACAGAATGTGGAGACTGAGCAGATGGTTATCTGCCTGCGATTATGGCAGCATTCAAAGTGCACCTGTTCTTGGACATCCTTGGAAAATAATTTAAAACATGTATTTCTGAGTTTTATAGAAAGGGTTTTGTAACAAGTGCCTGGCACACTAGCACTAGAATGGGTACTATTTAGTTTCTGTGACTTTTAATTCAAGTATATAAATAATTGAGACAAGCAGCTTTGCTTCCAGAAAAGCACTGCCTGGTCTTTGGTGAAGTCTGCTTGTTTAATTCTGCTTAGCCCTTCCCTCTCCTGTGAAAGGAACATATATCCTCTTCTTCCTCCAGCTCATTCCTCTGGTGATTTGTCCAGAGTTTTACAAAAGATTTTCATTGACTAGTAGGTCGGTAGATTTACTATAGTTGTACTGTTATCTTTTTAATTTTAGAGTCCCAAATATCAGTACTCATGGATTTGCTATATCTGATCTGAGATTTTACCTTTAGAAAGCTCATATAGCATTTGGTAATGTAGGAATAAAAATAGATGTTGATATCAGATAGATGTAGGAGTAAATCAAAGCTCTGTCATATGCTGTTGGGAAGAGTATAAATTCCATAAAGCCCATTTTCTCATTTCTGTAGTGAGAAGAGCAATTATTGCTTTCCAGGGCTACCAGAAGGATTCAGAGTACTTATGTGAAAGGAGGCTAGTTCAGCAAGCAGCATTTAATAAATACCTCATTCCTCCCACTTTCTTAATATGGTTTCTGTAAGACAAATGTAAGAAGGATTTTCATTCCTTTCTCCATTTTGACAGAAAATAAATTGGTTTTATATTGCACTTCGTCCTATGCTGGGGAGAAGCAAGTCTTCCCAAGATTGAAATACCACATAAATACTTTGGTACCTGGTTGCTCCGAGCCATGCATATTTGTTACCTACATCTGGCAGAAAACAAAACAAGGTATCCTACATTTTTTATTTTCAGGGGAGTGATATGAAATTTAGAAGATAAAAATTTAAGTAATCTTAGCCATATACACATGAGGATTCTTCTTATAGATGCTTTATAATTATTGAGAAAACACATTTTATAAAGCGTACATGATTGGCTTGTTTAGACAACAATCTAGCTGTTTAATGATCTAAAGATTGAAAGATTATCTAAAAGTTCTCACATTTTTGTTGTATTCTAAGCATTACAGATAGAAATATGAACACAACTACTGTTCTTAAAATATGAACACAACTACTGTTCTTTTCTCCAAGAAGAGAGGATTCAATACATATTTTAAGACAGATGGCCATAGAGATTATGAAGATTTCAAGACTAACAAAACATCCTGAAAATATTTAAGTAAAAAAAATCAGATCATTTCAAGGAAAGCTTTGAAGAGTAAATAATATTTTAGTATTACCTGTAGGTATTTTGACAGATACAATGTGTACATTACTCATTTAGACATTTTGAAAGAACTAATCAATCTTTTCCTCCATTCTTTAAAAAATTATTTATTGTTATTGTAAAGGTGATGTACAGAGTACTTATGGTTACATAAGTCAGATAAAAGTACATTGTTCTCTTTTAGGACAATGTTACTCCTTTTTCTCTTAATTCTTATTGACCCTTCTGAACTAAGAAAGTACGTCACTAGTTTGCTGTTTATATATGAGTGCCTTAGAGAAAAACATGTCTACAGAGGTCTGTGAAATAGGAGACATCTATCTTCTCCTTTTCGCCCTCTTCTAATTCCTTGTAATAAGTTTCGTGTTGAGATCACAAACTTATACATCATAAAAATATATTCCTGAAATAAATTGAGAAATTGGATATTAAGGATTGTTACCATAAAAATAGAAAATATGTAAGGTCATGCACATATTAGCTAGACTGAACCATTTTACACAAACGTAAATACTTCAGAACATATTATATGTGATCAACACAACAATTTGTTTAGTTAAAAGAAACCCAAATGAACAAAAAACAACAAAATGTTCAATTAAGTTCCCAGTCTATCATTCTGATAGTATTGGACATTATGTCTCCAGGAAGAAAACCTGGGAAACAATTTTGGCTTCAGATTAGCATCCACATTTCAGATTTAATTTTATTTTTTTAAGAAATGTTACAGAGGTTAAGAGGTATTCCACGTCCTTTATGTTCTAGATAGGGAGAAAATACTGTCATATGTGTTGTCTAAGTTGGTCCTTACAGTGGCCTTATGAGGTAATTATTACTGTGTGCGTGTGTGCACGCGCGCGCTCGTGCGTGCACGCACACATGCTGTCCCTGAACTTTTTAATTGAAGTATGGCACTGAGGTATTTATTACTTTTAATACCAACATTATGAAGATGAAAGATTTGAGAATCAAAGATGCTGGGGACTCTTTAGGATCACAGAGGTGATGGAGCCAGCATTAGACAGGGTATAATCTGTATGAGTGTGCCTGCTTTTGGGTGTTTTGTCTCTGTGTATGTGCATGTATGTGTGTATATGTGTCATGAGAAAGAGGACTTAGTATCCTGCCACCCTCCTTCTGCAAAAAGATATTTAAAGAAAAAGAGTTCTATCACAATTTAGTATGAGTCCAGGTCCTAACTCCATCGCTTATTAACTTTTAAGGTTTCTTTTGCAAGTATCCACAGACAGTAGTTCTGCAATTGTAACTTTGAATTGAAGGGGGGTGAGTAGAGAGCTGAGGTTTTGGGGAATGGCTTCACTGTGCCTCCTTCACTTTCATTAATCAGAAGGATTTTGCAGGATGCTAGGGTATAGGGTGGACATTGCTTAGCCCTTACTCAGGAGGAGTTCTAGAAAGCCAGAGTCATAACTATTACCATCTCAGATGGTCTTAAGGATCGAGTCTAATAGTCTCCTTGACAGATGAAGAAATTTAGCTCAAGTAATGCTAGAAATCCCAAGAGCAGAAGGCCAGAATGGCTTGATTAGCAATCAAACAGAGATTTTTTTTTTTAAAGGAGAGTGGAATTCTGCAGGATAAAGCTGCCTCTGGAAGGTGATCATCATGTTGATGCTAATGTTATCTTTTTGTTGCTTAGTGCTTTGTTCTTGCATCTCTCTGCTTTCTACTTTCCCATGATAGTACTTTTTAACCTTTTTCTGCTTTTGTATTTTCTGAAGACAGAGGTGTTGTTTTGTTTTTATTTGTCAATTGTAATTATTGTAGACCACCCAAGAATTTCTCAGCCCAGTTTGAAGTAGTGTTGCTTTGTCTATGTCCTACCTAATATATCCCTTTTTGCACAAAGGTCACTCATTCATTATTTAAGATTTTTTAATTAAAATGTTGTTGAGTATCCTATTGAATTGGATCAGAACTAAGAAGATTTAGAACTGTGTAAATTTAGGAAGAGAAATGGGTCAGTTAGTTTAGATTATATCTATACATATATTTATATTTATCTATATATGTAAAACTTAAATGTACAGTCTTACAAAAATTCACTTTAAAGTTCAATTAATCCTGATGAACATTGTCTGGAGTTCATATCCTTAATAGTGTCTCTCGCATTGTGTTACTGGCTTCGGCTTATCATCCTTCTCTGTGTCTTACCTGAGGTGTGAAAACTAAGTCCCGCTGGGGGTAGATGTTTACTCTCACTTCCTGTCCATTGTCCAGTTTCTCAGTGTGGTTTTCGGTCCAAGGTCTGCTATTCATAGGCTTCCAATTTTCCTCTCCCTTTCCCTGCCAGAAGCTAGAGACACACAGGCTACCGGATGGAATTCAGGTTGAAATACTAAAGAAGTGGCTGGTGTCTACTCAAGGTAGAGATGTGAGGATGGTCTGGGCACTGAGACCCAGACCAAAGCCACATGTAATCAGTCTCCTACAGTCATTTTCTGTCACCCGAGCCAAGAGGAGAAATCATAGCTTCTAGTGACCATAAAGCAATGGGGGGTAGTTTTATTTATTGATAGCACGGGGTTCTTCTGTGAGTCTCCTGATGCCAAAGTTACTGCCATTGGGATGTCACAATGGGTTTAATTAACAGCTTGGCTTGATTGTAGAAAATAGAGGTGAGTCACCAAACACCCAATTGCTCAAAACTGGGCCAAGGCATAAGGGCTTAGGAAGCAGAATATTCTTAGCCACTCTCAGATATGGCAAGTTTAGAAAATTTGACTAGTTTTTCTTTAATTTTCTGAATTTGTTATGTTACCAAAACTACAAGAGGTAACACACAGATAATTGGGATAACAGGGACATTGTAAAACATGTCTTTCTTAGAATCACCCTTTGTAAACTAAAATTGGAGGGTTTAGCAATGGCTTATAGCTCAGGTTCCTGGTCAGAGTAAGATGAAAGGAGAACCATCACATTATTGTAACTCCTGAATTTGTTTTTCCTACCTTTCTACTCCCTCATACAAAATTACTATATTGCATCTTTCTAATATAAGAAATATTAAATGAATATGTGTTGGATATTTGGAGAATAAATGATCATAGGATACATTATCCCAATGATGTAAATGTCTCAGTTTAATTAAAAAAATCACATTTATTTTCTAGTCCCCAGTCCTCTTGATTTCTATTTTTCTTGTGGCTGAGTCAGTGGGTGCTGGCTGATGATCTCCAATTATGGCTTGTAGCATAGTAAGAACTCATCGAGGAATAATGATGATAAAGTAACGATACTGAGGACAGAAGAGTTGCGAAGAGGAAGAAAAGATGCCATGAAGTGAGAAGAATCAAGGAGAATGGATTTAATATATCTGGATCTGAATCCTAAACTCTTTTTATTGTCACTGACAGGTAGCTCTCACTGTGACACATTGTAAAAGCACTCCAATTTTACTTTTGATTATTTTGCCCTTGTCTTATCTGTTCATCCACCCCCAAGTGTCAGAGGAGAGCTACATACATTCACTAGCGCAGTAAGTGGATCTTCTCCAGCTCCAGTGTTTCGTTCAGGATGGGCTTATGTGATTTAACTTAGACAACCAGGAACAAAAAGATTCAAATGTAATGACATTATTTTTTAACCCAAAGAAAGGAATTCTCTCTTCTTCCAGTCTGGTTTCTGGGAACTGAAGGGGCTAGAAACTAGCATATTTAGGCTAAAAATTGAGGCAAGTGTAGAAGTACAGTTATAAAATGCACCCCAATGGTAGTTTGAACTTTAGATTGCCCTAAAAATATTGGTCCTCTTTTGGATGTCTCAGCTGGAAAATCTCAGTACATTTACCTATTTTTGCTATTGAGTTAGATTGTTCTTATTGTTTTTACTAATTGAGTTAGATTATCTCTTCATTGCATCCCAAAGAATTCAATGAGAAGACCCCGTATCATTTTAGTATGACTTGGAGAAGACTTATAATGTGTACTGTTAAGGCAATGTAAGTGAATTAGATGACTCTATTAAGGAATTAGAGTGAAAGTAAAGACATACAAATAAGGTAAATTCAGGGAAAACTGTGACATACATTCCATTGGTCCTAATATATTTAAATTTAATATAATATAATAAATATATAATAAATCTAATATATTTAAATTTGAGTTGAAAGTTAAGCACTAAAGTTCATACTAACTAGTGGGAAACACATAAATAGAGTCATATTGCTGAGTTATGTTAAGCCTAACAGAGATGTAATTTCTAATTTAAGTGTATGGATTTTATTAATATGTAATTGTTGAATATCTAAGCAAAATGGAGGTCTATAAAATTGTAATTGTTGGATATCTAAGCAAAATGGAAGGTCTATAAAAATGTAGTTAAATTATACCTATAAACTACAGAATTATAGCCTTCATGAGAAATGTAGGTTTATTTATATAGTTTTAGCTTACCAGGTCTCTAGTTTGTATGGATTACTACTCTGGACTCAGATTGTCCAAATTTGCTGATGACTCTCAACCTAGCTGTTCAGGAGGCTGACATCTGAGGCTGTGGTTCAAAACTAGCTTGGGCAGCAAAAATCCAACTAACCACTAAAAAGACAAAATAGAGCTGTGGCTCAAGTGTCTTAAGAGAAAAAGCTAAGGAACAGCACCTTGGCCCTGAGTTCAAGCCCCATCCCAGCACCAAACCAAACCAAACCAAACAAAAACGTTCGTCCAGATCTTTGTTGGGCAGAATTTCCACCCCACAAGCTATTTTTTAGGGCTTCAGAAATTTAGTATGACACTAGGCCATTGTTGTGGCCTCATTTTCAGACACCCCAGACCACTATTTCTTTTTTCTATACAGTAGACACCTGGGTGTGGCTCTGAGGCCCTGCACATTTTCACTTTGATTTCAGTTATCTTGCTCCAAAGAGCACTTCAGCTCATCTGATGTCCCCCTCACCACCCGCCCCGACCCATTCTACTTCTCCCTTGGCTTTTGAATAATTCCAATTTCAAAACGATGCCCAGCATTCCTGCAGATCTTTGCTTCTTTCATGCCTTGGATTTCAGATTAAAATCTCACTTCCTTGCTCTGTAGGCTGCTCTACAAGCAGAAATGAAGGCTGCAGGTCAAGTGTGCCTTTCTTCTCTCAGTCTCTCTCCTTCCATATCCTCTCAGCTCTTCCTCTTCAGCATTCAGGAGAATAAGCTTCAGCCTCAAATGGAAAGAGAAGGGAGGGGAGGGGGAAGTATGAAGTTAATTGTATGAAGAGCCAGGTCCTTGGAGTTCTATGCTGTTTTTGGATCAGAACCAAAGGATGTTTTGAGGTGACAGGCAGGTTGGGAATGGTAGCAGAGAAATGTCCAAAATCAGTACAGGGCACATATTAATATTGATATTACATATCAATTCATTACTATCAATTTTTTTTCAAACAGAAAGTAATGGATGCAAGGTTACATACAGGTTACAAAATATTTCCAGCAAACTTCTTGAGCAAAGCTGTTAAGAACTGGGAATATTTTTAACTAAGGAGGTGAAAGACCTTTACAATGAAATCTCTAAAATATTGATGAAAGAAAGACAGAAGAGTGAACGTATAGACATCCTGTACTTGGCAATGGGAAGAATTCAATTGCTAACATGTTTGTACTTCCCAAAGAAAATCAGGCATTAAATCCAATTCCTACAAAGACACAACTGTCATAATTTTTTGGAGCAGAAAAATAATCCTAAAATTTGCATGGAAACATTAAAAATACCCTACACTTGAGTACAAAGCCATAGTGTACAGTCTCAGTTACTCAGAGGGCAGTGATAGTGTGGATAGCTACTTGAAGCCAGCCTAGGCAAAATTAGTAAGACCTGGTCTCAACCCAAAAACTGAGGGTGGGTGGTCATGCCTATAATCTCATATACCTGGGAGATATAGATGGGAGGCTAGTGTGGGTAAAAATGCAACACTCTACCTGAAAAATAACTTAAAAAATATTATGGGGGCTCGGAATGTGACTTAGTGGTAGAGTGCTTGCCTAGCATGCACGAAGCCCTGGGTTCGATTCCTCAGTACCACATAAACAGAAAAAGCCAGAAGTGGTGTGGTTCAAAGTGGTAGAGTGCTAGCCTTGAGCAAAAAGAAGCTCAGGGATAGTGCTCCGGCACTGAATCCAAGCCCCAGGACTGGCAAAAACAAAAACAAAAAAACAAAAACCATGAGGGATTGGGACTGGAGATGTGGCTCAAGTGGCAGAGTATTTGCCTAGCAGGCATGAGGCCCTGATTTCAAGATAGTACTGCTGAAAGAGAGAGAGACAGAGACAGGCACAGAGACAGAGACAGAGATCAGAGCAACAGAATAGAGAACCCAGGAAGAACTCCCACATTTAGAGCTGAATTGTGTGTGTGTGTGTGTGTGTGTGTGTGTGTGTGTGTGAGAGAGAGAGAGAGAGAGAGAGGCTGGTACTAGGGCTTGGTCTCATGATCTTGAGCTCTTGTGCAGTTTTCTAGTGTTTAGTGCTCACGTCTAATGCTCTAACACTTTGAATCATACCTCAAGTCTAATATTTGTTGGTTATTTGGGGATGAAGTCACAAAGACTTTTCTGCCCAGGCTGGCTTCAAATTGAGGTCCTCCAGGTCTCAGCTTCCTGAGGATTATGGGAGTCACCAGTGCCTGGCTGTCTTCAGAATTTATCTTACTACTTACTGAACCTTTGAACCCTTTTAGCCATGTTTCCCATCTTTCCTACCTCCTACTCCTTGGCCACACACTTCTAGTCTTTATTCCTTTGAGTTTAAGCCTTTATATTCTACATAATTGGAGTCATGTACTATTCAGTGTCCTGGCCCAGGCTTATTTCACCTTGCATCTTGTTCTTCAGATTCATCTGTGTTTTTGCAAATGGAATGATTTCCTTCTTTTAGGAATGAAGAACATTCTATTGCATTCATGTGTACACTGTATTTTGTTTAGCCATTGTTCTGTCAACAGACATTTAGGGTACTTCTATATAAATAATTCTGTATCAACTTTGACAGTTTAGATATCTCTTTGGGAAAAAGATTTTATTTCTTTTGGATGTATCTTTTCAAGTATTGCTGAACCATATGTTACTTCTGTTGTTAGTTTTATGAGAAACCGCCGTACTGTTTTCTACAATGGCTATACCAATTTACATCCCACCAACCATGTTGAAGGGTAATCTCTCAGTGTCCTGTCTAATGCTTGTTACCTTTTGATGTTCTGACAATAGGCTTCCTAGCAGGTCAGAGGTGATAGATCACTTTAGTTTTCATTTGAATTTCCCTGATGATCAGTCATGTCCAACCCTTTTCACATTCTTTTTGGCCATTTCTATGTCTTCTTTGAACATCTGAAAATCATGTTATTTGATTTTTTTCCTATTGAGTTTTAGGTATGTCTTAGTGACTTTTGATACAAATACTTTATCAAATAATCATTTAAAAATACTTCCCCTTATCCCATAGGTTGCCTTTAATTTCTTTTCCTGTGCTCTGAATAAAAGGCATAAAGTAAATATATCTCAGTATAGTAAAGGATCTCTCTCTCTCTCTCCCCCTCTCTTTCCAGCAAACCCACAATGACTATTATTCTATTTTAAAAGTTGAAAGCCTTTCCTTTAATATTAATACAATGATTCCCACTCCTGCCACATTTACTGTACATTATACAAGACATCCTAACTGGGGCAATTAGGCAAGAAAGGTAAATGAAATGCATTCAGATTGGAAAGAGTTAAATTTGCATTTGTCTATAAATGACAAGTTCTTACATATAGAAAAACCTAAAACCTCTCTCTCACCAGCAAACCATTAGAAATAATAAGCAAATTTGATAAAGTTGCCAGAATTAAAAATCAACTTACAAAAAGAAGTTGAGTTTGTAAGGACAATGAAAACTTCCAGAGTAAGCTATTAAGGACTCAATTCCACTTTATAGTATTATCAAGGAGAATAAATACTTAGGAATCAGTCTAAATAAAGACTTCAAAGATACATACACTGAAAACTATAAAACATGGGTGAAAGAAATTGAAAAAGGGAAAAATAATTGGGAATAAAGTGTTCATGGATTGGAAGTGTTGATGTTGCCAAAATGTCCACACTACCCAAAGTGATCTACAGATTCAATGCAATTTCTGTCAAAGTTCCAATGTTGTTTTTATTAGGAATAGAAAAGAATCTAAACTTGGTATGAAATCTCAGAAGACTCCACAGAAGAGTTTGTAGAGCCTAATGATTGCTTGGTGTAAGTCTTCAGTGGCATCTGTCAAGGTCTCCTCAAACTATGAATTCAGTGTAGTCCATGTTACTTTCTGACAAGAGTGACATCATTTAGGACTTAAAAGCTTAAGATAAGTTTATGAACACTTCCAAATCGGTCATAAGTTTAGAAGTATGGTACCATATGCAAATTAGAGGGGAGTACATTTTACAGTTGTGTGTGTGAGAGAGAGAGAAAGAAAAGAGAGAGAGAGAAAGAAAAGAGAGAGAGAGAGGAGTTAGGGAAAAGTGGTATTTTGAGAATCTTGAGGCCACAGAGAATGGAGCTGAAGGTCAACTTCTCATTCTTTTCAGTTAATCTTTCCTACAGTAAAAGGGATCTCAGAAATTCCCATATTCTTCTCCCCATTGGGCAGTTCCAATTTTATCTCAACTAATAATGCTCAAACCCATGGAGGAAAACGTATAGTAAGTACATGTATTCTTCAACTATCTTTATAAAGGAACGTGCTGACTGTGTTTTGCACACTAAAACTTGATGAAATAAGGATAGGTTAGCAATCTAAAGTTAGTTCAGGGATACTCATCACTAAATCTTTGAGTCTAGACACAGTAAAACTCTATATGGAAAAAATAATTTCCACTGTTACAAAGCAAATTCAACAATGTTGGCTCTTATGCCTCTCTTTTTAGAGGATCTACCCCTTTTTTTCCTTTCCTTTCCTTTCCATCCAGATCTACTCTTTATTCTCTCAACATAGTATATATAACAATGTTACTCATCCTTAGAATATGTCAAAAGCATGTTGCGATTCAAAACAACGTTCATGTAATCCTTGCAATAGCCTTATTTTAATTATTCCAAAATTATAGAATTGAACTTGCTAGTTTGTGAATACACAGCACCTTGTGAGAAAATTACTGTTAAATTCATGCTATTTATCTCCCAACTAAGTTATTAAAGTACCTGTTGCTCCAATGGAAGACAGAGAAATCAAAATGTATGTTAGTATTAGATGACTCAGTTGTTTTATTGAAACAAATCCTTTACTGTATACTCAGGCACACACATGAGGCACATCTGTATAGGTAACTAAAACTAGGCCATTTCTCACACTAAGCTATGAAGGGAGGAAAGGACTTCACTCTTTACTGTACTTGCTATGGTACATAGTTTAGGGATTTGTTCCTGGTAGCAGGTGTATAATACAACTCAGGGCCCTTTAATAGCTTAACTTGCTTTCATACTCAGCCTAACCTTAAGTCCAATCTTATCTCATTGAAGGAAGAAAGGAAAGTAAGGAGAATGTGAACAGAAGCAAATATTTTGGTACATTCTATTAGACAAGCATAGAATGACCATATATATATATATATATATATATATATATATATATATATATATGGACAAGGCAACAAACAGTACAAGAAATGTATCCAATGCCCAACGTATGATACTGTAACCTCTCTGTACGTCAGTTTGATAATAAAAATTTGAGAAAAAAAAAAGAAAACTTAGCTCAGAGTACTTAATTAGACAATGATCTGGAGAAGGACACAAACCCCCACTTTTTGTCACTCCAACCTCTATGTGTTCTGCTCTAACATCAACCACTTGGAGCGTTAATCCTCATTTTTTTTCTGTAAGTAAAATCATGTTTTCATCTAGACACATTCAATTGTAAAGATTTCTTTTTTAAAGTTGCCGTCATATAGATGACAGAAGAATTTAGACTCTTCATCAACATTCCCCACTGCTGCTTTCTTGTAGGAGGTGTTACCATCAGTCCGGGAATTCCCAAAAAGAGAATGCAGCATTTCTAGTCTTAGTTCCCCAAGCTGACATTTTCAATGCATGGACAACAGCAGTAAGTTTAATCTTTGAATGTTGTCATGTTCACCTGACATCCTGTCATGCAGCTGTCCTACATTACTGGACTTAGGTGCACTCTGAGGAAATTTCCAGTTAAAAAGAATAACATATATAACCAGAGACCTTATTTCTTCTTTTGTGAAAGGGTCCTAGAAAAAGAAAAGGACAGTGAAGCATATAGTGTCGTGCGAAAATTCTATCCTGGTTCCTCTCGTGAATGCCATTTCTTCATCTCTCACGCAGTTTTGGGAACTGAGTACCTGCTCAGAACTTTCTTCAGCGCGATCTTCACTTCTTTATTTCTCAGCGTGTAGACTAATGGGTTGAGCAGTGGAGTGATTACAGTGTAGGTGACTGCCACAAGCAAGTCTTTATCTGAGGAGTGGAGGGAGGAGGGCCTCAAGTAAATGGAGGAAGCACAGCCGTAGTGGACAATGACCACAGTGAGGTGGGAGGCGCACGTGGCGAAGGCTTTCCGCTGTCCCTCCGCCGAAGAGATCTTGAGGATGGTGGAGACAATGAAGACATAGGAGATGAAGATCAACACAAAGGGAACCAGCAATACCAGAATGCTGAGGAAGAAGATGACCATTTCCTTCAGGTTGGTGTCGGTGCATCCCAGCTTTATGACAGGGGAAATGTCACAGAAAAAGTGGTGGATCCGATTGGAGGCACAGAAAGGCTCGCTGAACACCAAGACATTGACCACCACCGAGATGAGGAAACCACAAAAGCTGGAGGCCAGAACCAGCTGCAAGCAGGTGACGTGGCTGACAATGAGCATGTAGTTGAGGGGGTTGCAGATGGCAACGTAGCGGTCATAACCCATCACCGCAATCAGGAAGCAATTGGTGCAAGCTAAGCCCACAAAGAAATACAGCTGGGCAGCACATCCAGCAAAAGAAATACTAGGGATTGTGGACAGAAGGTTGGTTAGCATTTTGGGTACAATGACCAAGGTATAGCAGGTTTCAGAGCATGAAAGGACAAAGAGGAAGAAATACATGGGGATGTGCAAAGTCCTATCCAGGCGAATGACAGTCATGATGGCGGCATTGGCCATCAGCGTGGTCAGATAGACCAGGAGGAAGATAAAGAAAAGAAGGATTTGAAGGTCCCCCAGGTTTGAAAAGCCTACCAGGATAAACTCAGTGATCATGCTTTGGTTCTGCCCCTTCATTGGTCAGTGGGGATCAAACTCTGACCACTTGCAATTAAGAACAAATAATTTGACAGAATTGAAATCAGGAGACATGAGCAGTAACAATGTAATTACGGATACCTACAGAAGTTAAACTTTGATGTTGTTTCTGTTTTCTGTATTCATAGATGTGGGGGCGGGGGGCGGGGAGGTTCACACTGTAGATTTAGAGCTCCTCACATCTAATCCTTCCATAAAGCAAGAAGAACTTGAGACTCAAAAAGATTGGCTTAACCCACTTGAGAGTGACTAGTGGTCTTTAGAAATCAGTGATCTTCAAAGCCATCTCATTACAATCTGATAAAAGCAAAAACAAAACAACAAGAACAAAACCAAAGAGTAGTGTATATTCTCAAGTACTTGACTGAGATAGTGCTTGTGTGGTATAATTAATCTATTCAAGGGATCATCTTCTGTTTAAATAGGGTGAGTTGTGGAGCCTTTGGGATGGGTCATAGCTTGCAAAGGCTCAGAGATTAGAGTACAAAGGAATTTTGGATTAAAAACCTGACAAAAGCTCCAATGACCCATTTATGATGCTTGCTCCGAGACCTCTACACTTCTATCTCAATTTCCATTACTTCTATAATTGTTCTGAAAACAACTCTTGTCATTATTGGCAGGAAGGTCTATAGTTTCAGTTGCAGATCTATAGTTTGTTAATATTACATACAAAATAGATCAGTCACAGTCTAACTCAATCTGTATCCAGATATGACAGTCTTCGTACAGCAATTTAGGAAGTATTGTTCAATCTCTCTAGTGAAGGACAAATTATAAGAAGCTCTCAAGA
Source organism: Perognathus longimembris pacificus (assembly GCF_023159225.1). Lineage (NCBI taxonomy): Eukaryota > Metazoa > Chordata > Mammalia > Rodentia > Heteromyidae > Perognathus > Perognathus longimembris. Next base: position 38,078,161 of record NC_063171.1, on the reverse strand, counting down.
TTTAAGAAGTCTTGTCTCCTAAAACAGGCTGGTTTCTCACACTCTTTTGCTAGATAATGTACTTGGCCAGAACATCCTTGCTCTGAGGTGAACTGTCTCCTTGGAGGGTGCAACAATGGTCCTTGATTTGTACCTGGAAGATGCTCACAAGAAGTTCAATTCCTTTTTAGAAATGTCTTCTGGTCGGTCTTATTTTCCTCTTAACATTTATCATTTTATTTTCAATTATTACTTACGACATTGTTCTCAGAAATTTCTATCTTAAACACCACCTTAGTTGTTCCATTCCTGAGCATTAGGTCATGCCTCTGCCCCTCAGCTGCAGATAAACCATCATGCAGAACACATTTGTGTCTCTCTATTGCTGTATCTTAGCCTCAGTTTGCCTTTCCTATTGTTCTTTTTCCTTCACAAGTAACGTTTGTCTCCCCTTCAAAATCTCTTAAGAGATTTCTCAGAGTACCCCACTTCACTTTGCTTATCACTTCTACTTACATTGCTGTTATTGGCTCTGGGTCAGTTAGCATGCGAGCATAGTGAGGAGAAGGATGTCAAGTTCTTCATTCTAACTCACTAGGTTCTTCCATGTTATGACCTTGAGGAAAATCAGGTCTCACAATTGTCCCCCATGTTTTGATCTCTGAAATGGCAACAATAATAGCATGAACCAAAAGGTCTTTGTGACTCCCAAACACTTGTAACCAAGGTCCTTACTCAGAGCAAGCATAAAGTGAAAGTTCATTGCCAATGCCTAATGTAACCTTGTTACAAATGAAGAAACAGAACCAGGGAATCCAGATTGTATAGTTACAGAACAGCTGAGGTGTATCTGTAGCCTAAATATTCTAAACTCTCTCATCCAAGTCATGGTCTTCTGAATTACCTGGGTCCTATTTTTTAGTATTGTCTTTGCAGTTGTTCTGATATGTCAGCATCTTAAGAGACTGATAAATGTCTTCTTTGCTATGTATGTGCTTTGAGAAGGCTTTCTGCCACACCCTTCCACATTGTCTTATCTCCTAGTCTACTCTTTTAACCATTGTACATTTTTCCTTCTGCCAAGATACGTATCTGTCCTGCTGTCTGAGAAATTTCTGCAATTTTTTAAAGTTTGTGTCAGTTTTAGGAATATTTTGCTATTTTACATTTATTAAGTCTTTGACTTACTCTCTCATTTTCACATTGGAAGTCTTTGTTCTTTGCTCTGTGTAATCTCCATCTCAGCCTTTGGCCACAGATCCTGATACCATAATCCACCTGACTGTGCCTGGTTTCTAGCAGACCTTGCCTCTGAAACTCAAAATATTTTTTAGAGAGGATCCACAGATACTATTGCTAATAAGAGAGAGCTATCTATGACTTCCATACAAAGGAGACACTTACATTCACAGGGAAGTTATTGTCTCTTCTATGTCATCAAAGTCTCGAGAGAAGAGAGAAATGGGCAAAGTATTGAGGAGTATCAGTAGCATTGTTTTTTTTCTTCTCAGATCTTATTGGGGAAAACTGAAGGACCATGAGACTTTGAAGATGAAAGATAGTTTTGACTACTTGCTGAACTGGACAGCCCTGACCTTAGTAGCTCTGTGTCCCTGATGGCATATGCGCCAGCAAAATCTCTTTGCTTTATAATAGTTGGGATACCCCAGGGACTGAGGCATTAGAAGGAGGAACTTCTTTGTATTATAGGCCTTTAAAACCATACATATATGTATATTCTGCCCCAAAGAAAGAAAAAAACACCCCTCAAATTATCTGATCTACTTGATCAGGATAAAAGATGGATAACTTTGAATATTGCAAATATTTTTGCACGGGTCATACAGTTTGAAACAAGGGTATATTTGAGATCATTGAATTATCACTCTCTTAATCATTAGCTTTATAGATTCTAGGTATAGATTGACTCCTCTGAGGGATTAAACAAATTACATCTTTTGTTTTGACAGGTTTCATAGTTTATTTGGATTAACCAGATTTTACACACACACACACACACACACACACACACACACACACACACTGCATTTTATATTCCTCTACATGCTAGACTGATCTCTTTAAATATGTTCATTAGTGCAGACTTTCATCTATGTCTTCATAAATTATTTAATACATTAGGCATTTATAGTTTCCTCTAATGTTGTGGGCACTCATGAAGGTCTTGGTGGGAAACATGGTGTGAAGATGAGAATGGTATACATGGTCTATGTCAGTGGTGGTTTGTGGACCACATGAACCCAACCCTCCTGAGTCGTGTGTAAACATACATACTGTTGGCTTCTAACAAGGATCCTTTCAGTAAAAATAAACATTTGGGGTGAGGCCTGGTGTATTGCACCATCAGGTCATGTTTTATTTTTTCTTTCTTTCATTTTATTTTTTTGTGGTTGGTCATGGGGCTTATACGTGGGGCCTGGACACTGTCCCTGAAGACTTTTGCTCAAGGCTAGTGCTCTACCATTTGAGCCACAGCACCATTTCTGGTTTTCTGGTGGTTAATTGGAGATAAGAGAGAGACTCATGGACTTTCCTGCCCAGGTGCTGGCTTTGAACTGCGATCCTTAGATCTCTTAGCCTCCTGAATAGCTGCGATTACAGGCATGAGCCACCAGCTCCCATTAAAACCATTAGCTTGTTTCTAAAATGATGTATAGAAATAGAAGAAGTAAATGAAGAATTCATGTGGAAGGAGGCTAACATAGGGGTCAATGCAGAGCACAATGGCATTACTAAGAGGAGCATGGTTCTCCTAACCAGTATCAAGATCCATGGAGCTCTTCTCAAACTTTTCTCAAATAGTGAAAGGTCACTGTCTCACATAGAAGACTTGTTATATAAGACTTTGTTATATTAGACATAGAAGAAAAAGCATAGATTTCTTGTGTTTTAGTTTTTATTTCTGAAAAAAATGCATTTTCTTTTAACAGTTGAGATTATGTACTAAAACAAATTCTCATGACATATTATGACCTCATGCTTTCAGTACTAATACAGTTTCTGAAGAGGAAGGGGAAAATATTAGGGAAATTAATTGGTTAATTGAGAGAACAGGGCTGAAGGACAGCAAAAATTCTCCCTTTTTACCCATGGTTTCATATTTCAGCTCTTAACATTAATATCAGGTATTTTTTTTAACAATATCCAGGCAGCCATCAGAATCCATTGATTATCCTACCCTTCATGGAAATTCTATTATGTCAGACAGTGGGTTTTTTGTTGTTGTTTTTCATTTTACTAAGGATACTAAAGGACAGGATGTTAGTTTTTCTGGGTTCAGGGGAATAAAATTACAGAGTGAGGAGCTGGAGGCAACTATAAGTTATTGAGGAAGACTGACCAGGGGAAGGGGCCCGGAAACATTCTCATGGGTACCTTGGAACTATGAGCTGAATGCTAAGGCATTTAAAGGGTTGGAAAGAAAAAAGGTATCAGTAACTTCTAGAAAGACAGAAAAATATTAAGATGCATCTACGTGAATCTAATTGAAGTGATGCAAATGTCTGAGAATGGTAAACACTTCAATATTAATTATATATAGTATATAGTATACATAATATATCATGCATATATAAGTACTCTCTGTACATATATATATACATACATACACATACATATATACATACATACATACACATATAACTTAGTACTGAGATTTTTAACTGAAAACTTTATGTTTTTGCAAGTGACCTATTCACTGAGTCTTGCCCTTGGTCCTAATATAGTCACTTTCTGAGAGTAACTTAGAATCTCCCAGGTATTTGCAGTAGTAAGAGGTTCAATAGGTGGTTTATAGGCTTATATATGTGTTAGGAAGCAAGGCAATGGGTGTTAGGAAGGCTTTCCTTGACTGTAATTATTTGAATGATTACAAGATGCCTCATGATGGTCTTGGCTGCTCCAGGATTGATGTGTGATTCTCAAGGAATCTTAATATCCATGGCAAAAGCCCATGTCGACCATGTGACACATGTTGGCATATCACACTGCATAAATACAAAGCAATAGCAAAACCACAAGCTAGTTTTCCTTCTGTCATGCAAATAATACCTGCATTTCCTTTAGTTGTGAAAGTCATGTGGCAAGATATTCCTACAGTGCAGTCATGCAGTACTAAGAACTAGAAACAAGAAACATAGTTTTCCCTTTTGTATATCCAGCATCCACATGCCTTTCTGTTCATGTTCATTTGTAAGCACTTATAGCGAATATGTTTCATTCTATGATATGCCTTCATTGATTTCCAGAGGAGGAAAACACAACATCATGCAGGCTAATTAATAATTGATGATGAAATTATGTGGTTTATCACTGTCAACGCACTCCATAACAGTGGATTATAATGTTATTATATATTATAATTAATGTATACAAATACATACATACATATATATATATATATATATATATATATAACATGGTTTCTGTCAGTAAGTATATGACTGTCATTACTATTTAGGTCTCTGTTAGCTTTGTATTAAATTTTACCATTGTATATGAAGAAATAAGAGATGCCCTAGAAAATGTTCAGATTCCAAACATACTCTTCTTTGGTATAGGAGACTAGAAATCACCTATGTTTCCTTAAAAAATAACAAGACAAATTACTGTACAGGTGTAATGAATTAGCATGTTTCTACTTGTAGATTATTGGTGAAGTAATATCAGACTGAAGTGATTCTAGCGTAATCTCATATATATATGTATATATATGTTTGTATTTCTTGATGGAAGCAACACGCTTTTGAGAAGTAATACACTGCTCAAACTTATGTATCATAGAGAAAGAAGTATTTTTATTTTTTGTCAGTGTGGGGCTTGAACTCAGGGCCTAGGGGCTGTCTCTGAGCTCTTTTGCTCAAGGCTAGCACTCTACCACTTTTAACTACAGTTCCACCTCCATTTTTTGAATGGTTAATTAGAGATGAGACAGTCATGGGGACTTTTCTGCCTGGGCTGGCTTTGAGCTTCAATCCTCAGATCTCAGCTTCCTGAGGAAGCAGGATTACAGATGTGAGCTACTGGCATCTGGCAACAAAGAAGTATTTTTAGTGTTTTCAAATTGACTCATAAAATTCTGCAATCTTGTTATTACAGAATAAATGCAGTCCCTTGATTTTTCCAGTCTGAGTATACTCAACTTTGGATAGACATGGAGGGCTCTTTCAGGTATTGTTGCATAGCTGGTACTCAAATGTACCATGCTCCATGACTCTACTGGGTTACTTGCTCTTGACTGAGAGTAGAAATAAAAGGAGCTGGATTGTTGACTAAAAAAAATTCATGATGTTTTTCCACATTGACTTGTGAGATTAGTTCTGTGGAGGATCAGGTTCTCAGCTACACAGAGAGCAATTTCACACTATTTGACTCTTGCTGCACCATTAGCCTGCTGTTTTGATTATTGACTAATCTCACCATTAGGGAAGATGAGGTCTTGAACACTGTACTGTACTCTTTTCAAAACTGTGTTATCTCTGCACACAAATTGCGAAAAACAATTTTCATGCTGATTTCACAATTTGTGCAGAGATTTTTAATGGGATTATATTGAAGTTATAGATCAGTTTGGATGAAATTGACAAGTACAAAGTATTTAGTTATTGTACTAAATATATTGCACTAAATTTAATATAGATTTGAGATAAATTGTCAAATATTTAGCATCTTACCAAATATTTTAATTTTAATGAGAATTTCTGAGGTCAGAGGACTGGGAAGATAACTGTGTAACAAAACCAATTTTTTATTCTTTTATAGTATCATAAATTATTTTTAATTCATCTGTGTAATAATGACATGAAGATAAAAATTTCTCAACTCTCATTATAAACACAGAACTTGTAAGTAGCAATATTCGATATGTGGATCAGAAAACATTTAAAATGATGTTCTGTGTGCTTCTGATGATGTTTTTGCATTTTTTTAAAGTTGTAAAGATGATGTCCAGAGGAGTTACAGTTACATAAGTAAGGAAATGAGTACAATTCCCTTGTTTTCTTCTATTATCCCTGTCATGACTCCCCTTCCCCCCAAGTTGTAAAGTTAATTTCCAACATAGTGTGTATTGTGAGTATTACTGTTGCATACAGGACCATAAGTATCCTGACTTAAAACTCAATGAACATTTTCCATATGCTGCATTGCATTGCAGTCTTGACTGTGATGAGTTTTCCTTCAGAATTCCTTACAAATGGCACCAACAGATGCAACTTCCAGGGCATTCATGGACTAATTATTCTCATGGCTCCGTTTCCCCAGGCTCATTGACTAAGGCCACCTTTGAGAAACTGGGGACATTATTTTTCCAAAATAAATTTATCTTCTAATTAGCCCCAAGACAATGAGTTTCAATTAGCCTAGAAGGACAGTAGAACTAGCCTAAGGCTCCAGTGATCATACCACAAGTGGCTAATAACCACTACCTATGCTGGTCACAGGAATCTCTAAAGATAGTGACCTATCTGAAGGATCTGAGTGATGGACAGATGGGACTAGCTCTGTGACAAAGTAAGAACTTCTGTCTTTAGGCAGAATCCCCCTCTTCTGAGATTTCCTCCGTCTCTGATCTGTGACTTAGATTCTACTAATGAGGGAAATGTCCCCATATACTGAACAAATGCTTCTTTCTGAATTAAGAGGGAAGTATAGATACTTCTTGAGCAGTGGAAACATTGATCTGCACTTGGACTTTGTATATCCTGGACCTCAGTGATGTTTAGTGCTTAAGAACTCTTTTCCAACTTTTCCCATCCCCCATGAAGATAATGGATGACATTTCGGATGAGTAGAAGATATAAATGAAGGAACTTGAGACCACCGCCTCAAATTAAGGGTCCGTGGTCAAAGAATTGAGTCTGACAAAATGCGGAGGTCAAGCAAAGCTTTATTCTGCGTCAAGAGTGGGGAATCTCACTGACTGGACCAGGACCTCCCCAGGGCCGAGAGGGAACCCCGCCTAGTCTTACAGGCTATCTTTTATAGGCTGTATCCTTAGGGTCGGGCCTGATTACATACGTGGCCCAATGAAGTTGTGCATGCCAGGCCACCAACAAAATTATAGTGGTTGTTTAAATCAGCCTATCACTTGGCTAAGTTTTGGCACGCGGTCTTGGGCGGGTTTAGGGCGGGAAACTTGCTGATTGGCCGTATCCAGATGGTCAGACTCACTTACGCTTTGGGTGCTATTACTGGAACTAGCAGGCTTCGGCCTTGTTGGTTTTTGGGGCTTGTTTGTGTAAGGGCACTACCCCTAAGGCAACATCAGCCAGGACTGCCTAAAGTGCTCTTTCGCACGGTTAGGTCCCACTGGTTAGGTTGAATTAGGTCCTTACAATAAAGGATATATGTTTTCTCCCATTATGGAAGCTAGAATTAATTTCTAAATATAAACTTTGATGTGGTATCCATGAGAACTCCAACAATGTAATTCCTCAGAAAGGCTAACTAACAGTCCAACAAAATAAACATCATCTCCTGGTGTTTATTTTCCAGTACCCTGGAAATAGGTACTGGAAAGGTGTGTGTGTGTGGGGGGGGGGTGGGTGGGAATGGAATAAAGGGGAGGGTAGAAAACAAGTGAAGAGGTGGGGGGTGACTGCAATGCAGTCATAAGATTCAGTGTGTAATCCACAAAATTAAGAAAACTGGGGGAATGGGTGGGGTTAGGAGGGATGGGGAGAATGATGAAAGAGGGAACATTGATCAAGATGTATTGTAAGCCTATACTACTTTGCTGAATGGCAAATCCCTTGTGTAACTGTTAAAGATAAAACAACACTTTTTGCCCTAGGTAACAGTGATATGAAATTATATAGTTTTTAGAATTTTTCTAGATCTCAAAATATTATGTTATTCTTGTTTCCAACTAGAACCCTCCCCTCCCCTTCCCTTCTCTGCCCTCTCCTTCCCTTCCCACCCCTTCTGTTCATTTTTTTACTTTGCTTCGTTTGTGTTTATTTTTCTTGATTGTTTGATTCATAGATTAAGTAAGAAATGCCACTTTCTCTTTTTTCATGTCTCTAAAATTCAAACATTTCAGGTGTATCTGTGAAAATAATTCTGATTATTTACTGTGTGCATAAGAAGCAAGATTTTAAATCAGGCACTTGCGGCTCATGCTTGTAATCCTGAGAGACTGAAATGGTTAGGAATGTGGTTCGAGGCCAGCCAAGGTAAAAAAAAGAATGTTTTTTGAGACCTCTTCTAAAAGAATTGCTGGTTGTAGTGGCTAGTACCTGTTATCCTTGCTACTTGGAAGCTTAACATGAGTGAATCAATCCTGGCAAGAAGCGAGACATTATCTCAAAATTAACAAGAACGGTCAGGGCTTGAAACATAGGTTGTCACTAAGAATATCAGTTTAGGAAGTGTAAGGACCTGAGTTCAAAACCCCAGTATTGCCAAAACCACAAGTGAAAAACACTAGGAAAATTTCAAAAGTTTTCTATGAAAACTAGCTTTTCCCACTTTTGAGGACATCTAGAATTTTTGAGTATTTTCTACTTAAATCCGGATTATATAAAACCCCAGTGGAATACTTGAGTCAGACATAGAAGACATAAGAGTATCATCTCTTAATACCATAAGCTAAATTCTACACACTGGCTTTGTAGAGTATTTAAGAGGACTTCTGAGACTATCTGGTGAGAAAACATTGACTCTGAGTTAGAAAGGATCTCATGGGTCATTGTGCAACTACCACACTAGATAAAACTATTTCAGCAAAATATTTTTTTGGAGAAATTTCTACTTCATTATCTTCTAAGCATCTACTACTTTATTTCAATTATTTCTTACTCATCCTCTTTAAAATAAGGAGCCTGTGAAGTGACATTGATCAAGATATATTGTATTCGTAAACTACTTTGTTAAATGGCAACTCCTTTTCACAACTATTTAAACATGATTTTAAAAAGATGATTAAAAAATAAGGAGCTTAGATATGTAAGCTATATGTGCTTCCCAAATCACACAGTCCCCTAAACCTCTGGATGTTCTCACTCCAAATGGAAAGAGCTTGGAACTCTCACTTTATGTCCTGTGAGTACTTGGCTGAATAGAATGTTTATTTTCTATTTTTAAATCTTTCTACTATAGCACTGATAATAAAGTAGTATGGATACCTTTCCATTTCTCTGAGGCATCTCAGAATGAAAAAGACGAAGTGTGTTGTGAAATGTCCCAAACTCATGAGACGATCTACATTTCAGTGACTATTATTTCCTCAAATAAGAAAAATATGTTCTTTAAAATACTGCTACCTTCTTGTCCACCTTTGACTCAATGATCCAGCTTATACAACCTCAGAGATGTTCCTACTTTGTCTCTTATTAACCTACATTTTCTTTTTTCTTATGTTGGGTACTGACATAAGTTTGAGATAAGGCATATTGAATTTTGAACACATATCTCAGCGAACACTAAGTGCTCAACAAACATAAGTCGTTTCAAGACTTCATCATAAGGTTATCTGATTTTCACTTTTTTCCCATCTTTTGCTTAGGTAAACTGAAGTCAACATGTTTACATCTGAACAGGATATCCACTTTCATTCTGTATCCTCAGTAGCTTTAGGTAGCTAAAGGCAAGATTTTTCAGTTTTGGAAAACAAATTTTCTCAAGCTGATACCAAACAAGAAAAATCCATATACATGATAAAAATTAGGCAGTTTTCCTCTCTGTCCTCTCCTGCTCTGAGACTTGCTACACCTTTGTCATCGTACCCAAGATGCTGGTGGACCTGCTGGCCCAGAGGAAGACCATCTCCTTCCTGGGCTGTACCATCCAGATGTTCACCTTCCTCTTCCTTGGCTGCTCCCACTCCTTCCTGCTGACAGCCATGGGCTATGACCGCTACGTGGCCATCTGTAATCCGCTGCGCTACACAGTGCTTATGGGGCGTGGGGTGTGTGTGGGGCTGGTAGCCACGGCCTCCCTGGCCACCACCTGCCTTGTGTTCCACCTGCCCTTCCACTCTTCCAATCAGCTCCATCACTTCTTCTGTGACATCTCCCCTGTCCTCAAGCTGGCATCTCACCACTCCAATCTCAGTTGGTTATATTCGTGCTTGGAGTGTTTGTTTTAGTTATTCCACTGTTGCTTATCCTTGTTTCCTATATCTGCATCATTTCAGCTATTCTCGATATTCCGTCCTCTGTTGGAAGATATAAAGCTTTCTCCACTTGCACTTCCCATCTCATTATGGTAACTGTGCACTATGGGTATGCCTTTTTCATCTACTTAAGGCCTAAGACCAATGGCCTCATATCTGTATCTTATAGCATCCTTACCCCTTTATTCAATCCCATGATTTATATAGTCTGAGAAATAAGGAATTCAAAGCAGCTCTTAGAAGAACCATAGGCCAGAATTTATATCCTGGCAATTAAAGAACCAATTTAAAAATTATTCATGGCTATATGTGCCAGAAAGAAGTGTGCTCCCACATATATTTTTTTCTCATTTAATTGATCAACTATGCAGCAGCACGATAACTTTTTACCTGTAAAGAGAATGAAGTTTAATGAAGTTGACACATTTTTGGCTTCGTTATGTTAGGGGTACTCTAACAAGTTAAAGGAGATATGAAACTGGATTGCTCAACTCAGGAGCAAATTGAATTATACTTTACTACAGTAACTATTGGTCACTCAAAGACTAACAGGGTGGAAAAGATGTGTTCATTTGAGAAAACGAAGAGGGCAAAGTTGTATCTAAATGTCTAGCTCCAATTGACAGAAGTGGAAAATCCTTTTCCCCTTCATAAAGTTAGTGAGCAAACTTGGTCCCATCAATTCTGCAGCGAGCCTTAACAGCCATTTTTGGGTCCTGTTTCACCTTTTCAAACTACAGATTGAGGTGCCTTTGCCTTTACTGGGCATCATTTTGTTAAATTTTGCTATCATAGCACTGATGGCTACCTTTCTGTTTCTTAGAGGCATCTCAGAGTGAAAAAACATGAAGTACATAGTCAAATGTAACAAACTCGATGAGAATCTCCCTACATACCAGTTACTATTCTTTCCCTGAATAAGAAAAATACATTCTTCAAACACTGCTATCTTTTTGCCCACTTTTCACTCAATGATCCAGTTTATGCAACCTCAGGGATATTCCTCCATTGTCACTTATTAATCTACTTGTTGGAAATAAAGCTGATATTTTTCTTCTTTGGGTACTGTCATTAGATTGAGATAAGGCATATTACATTCTGACCACACATCTCAGCATATACAGCTCAATAAGCACAAGTTGTTTCAAGCCTTCACCATGAGGTTAGCTGATTTCCCCTTTATTCCCATCTAGTGCCTAGGCAAACTGAAGTTGATATGTTTGTATTTGAATGATATATGCTGTCATTCTATATTCTCAGTAGCTTTAGGTAGCTGAAGTCAATATTTTTAAGTTTTGGAGAATGAGTTTTCTTGGGCTAATACTGAACAAGAAAAAAAGTCCAAATACAGTTGTACCTCCCAGAGTGCTCTGTGCTGCCTTCATGGCAGTTCTTTTACCTGCCAATCCAATGCTTTGCCATTCCTTAAAATCTAAAATTTAGATTTGCATTCAGAAGCAAAGGTGGTCATTATTGCCTCTAACCAAAAGGTATGTACAGAATAACAGGAGGAAGAATTTGCAAGGGGGTTCCCAGTCTTTTCTGTTGTCAGTGTCCCTCAGTACCACTAGGAAATGATTCATCTCAACAGTGAATCTACTGTAGGAAATAAGTAATTCCCTGAGGCCTAGTCCATGGTTTATTGTTTGGCAAAAGACACTTGAAGTCCATTTGCCCCTGGGATCATAGTTGCTAATTGAAGAGAGGCAGAATTTTGCCATTCGCTAGGTATTAATGGCTCCCTAGGGTGCTGAATAGTAAAATTACCAAGCAGGGCATGGAGGTTAATTCTGGTTATCAAAGCAAAATATGATTAATAACTATCATTAGATTTTTAGTTGGCCAGGCTGTATAGAAGAGGCACAGTGGTCACTGTATTGAAGAGTGAAATGGTGAGTCTTTTGTTGCTGCTCTAGAACATTTTAAGAGAATGGGAAAGAAATGTGTAGTGTACTGAGAAAGTGCCAGATGTGGCAAATTCCTCAGATTGGTCCTTATAGCCCTGGGAAATGATTAGGATATCAGACAGCTGTATACCTTTGACTGCAGGATTCATACTTTAAAAGATGTGAAACTGGTTCATATGGAGGGTTTAATATTCTAAAGTTCATAAGCAGTTTAAAGAAATTACATGATCTAAAACCTTAAGGATACAGTTATACTATCCCAAAGGTGAGAGCTAGTGATACCTTGTAGCTTACGTTGGATTCTGAAAATGTTGAGATAGTCTTAAACCTGGGATCTACAAATACATAGTAGTGAAGGATTGCAAGAGGGTGATAGGAAAAGTAGCTGGGCTGGGAGACAAGGTTGAGGTCTTAAGGATAGAAAGAAATTTAGAAAGAATTCAGAAAGGTCAAAGATTCTATCTTTAGATCATTAGTCTTTAGAAGGAAAAAAGAATGACAGAAGGAAGGAAAGAAGGAAGGAAGAAAGGAGGGAAAGGAGGAGGGAAGAAAAAAGAAAAACAGTATTTTCTAATGTATAATTCTAGGTGTCATTTTAAGTTATGCTGTTCACAAATCCTTCTGAACCTTAGTAAAGAAAGCTAAAATTTAAGAAGATTAAATTATTTGCTTAGAAATGCTGAAATGGGGCAAGGCACAAAAATGGAGGGACTTCCGGTGAACAATTGCAGCAGTGGTATTCAGTAGAAACTATGTTGAAAATGAACTATGCAACTTGTGGGTAGGAATGGGAGAGGAAAAACTGGGAGAGGACAAAGGAAGGGGTGACATTGTCCCAAATGAAATGTACTCTCTATATGATGTATAAAATACTAACCCCTCTGGACATCGCCTTTATAACAATAATGTTAAAAAATTAAATAAAAAAGGCTGAAGTAGCCAGGCCCTGATGGCTCATACCTATCTATTCAAGAGCCTGAGATTCAGAGGAGTAGAATTTAAATCCCGCCTAAGCAGAAAACTCCATGAGACTTATTTCCAAAATCACCAGCAAAATCAGGACTGGAGGTGTAGCTCAAGTGGTAGAGTGCCAAGCAATTAAGCAAGATAGGCAAGTATGACATCATGAGATCATACCTCAGTTTTGGCAAAAAGCACAACACCCCCTCAAGCCCCCAAACCAAAGTGATATAAAAGTGTAAATTGCACATTTTTTTAAAAAAAGTAAATCCAGACCTACCTCTTTCTTCACAATATTAACCCTTATCTTCCTTGTTTGCTCACTATAAGTCCATATCCCAAATACATAAAAAATGCTTACAAACTAGTTGTAACAAGTCATATTCTCATTTGGGTAATAGTTTATTCACATAGATTTTTGCATATTTAAGCTATTTCCTGGGAATCCTGATATTAGTGGAGGAAGAGAGATGGTGCATGGCACATAAACTTTTGTCAGGTGAGAAACAACCTGGACTTTACCTCCTAAGAGCTCATTGCACTGGTATGAAAGAGAATTATCTAGAATTATCTGGAAGGTGAGACATTGTAGAATTAGGTTCTGTGAAAACAGAGATCTCTGTTTTGTATCTTCATGCATCCCAAACACCTAAGAAAATGGCTGTAGTTTAGTGCATACCCAATATTTGTTAAATTGAAAGTACAAAACTGTCTTGGGAGAAAATGACTTGAAACATCAGAGAATCTGCCAAATATACTCTCGAAGACATTGTTCCATGATGTGACTCATATTCAATGAATTACATGAAATTCCATATGATCAGGACTTTGGGATGAATACTAGGAGCTATAAGAAATGGGTTTAAAGTATCATTGGAATGCTAACTATCTACAAGCTTCTTTTTAAAAAATTATGTATTTATATTCTTTAAGTAGTTGTACAAAGAAGTTGCCATTCAACAAAACAATTTATGAATACAATGCATCTTGAGCAATGATACCCCTTTCAACATTCTCATCCCTACCTCCCAACCCACTCTTAAAGGCAGAAATTGAAGCAAAGAAGGCATGTTGTCCAGACAGGAACGTCTACTTGGCTATTTATTCTCTTGCTTCCTCCTGTATTCTGCCAGCTGTTCCGGTGTCTAGACAACATGCCTTCTTGTATCTTTGCTTCTTAAATAACTGGGAAATAATTCCTCCAGTCACCCTTCTAGGTCAACATGAATGGACGTTAAAAGAAATCTGTAACTTGAATTATGTTTTCAATTTCTGCCTTTGGTCTGCAGGATGAAAGGGAAGAAACAAACCATTGAAAACAGTTTCAAGGGATATTTATTTTTCCTTCCTCAAGAACTGATTCTGTTCAGATTCTACAGTTCTTTTTCTAGAGAAGAACTACTTATGCTGAGAACACTAGATATGGGAGTCAGGGGCCCTGAAGAGGTAAAGCTCATATCAATGAGGTATTGTTGACCTGGTTGTTTAGTTCATTGATTTGCGCATCCTTTGTCTGTAGCTGTGTTTGCAAAGTCACAATACATTTTAATTAGCAGGTATGTGCACATTCACATTCATTGGTTGAAATAACAAATTCACTTTTGTTATTGTAATTGTAGAGTTGATATACAGCAGGGTTTCAATTACATGGATCAGGTAATGAGTAATGAGTACAATTATTTTTGAGTCATGTTTCCCCTCTGTCACTCTCTCCCAGCTTTCCCTCCTGTTCCTACCCACAGAACGTACAGTTGCTTTTCCACATAGTGTCTAGTGGACAGCACTGTTGTATTTGTTCACCCTGATTCCACCTTTTGTGTTACGTCCCTTAGTTTTCCTAGTCTGGTTCCTTTTCATGTAATTGTATGGTTCTCTTTATAAAAAAACAGCCTAATATTTGATAAGCATTATTCAGAGACTAGAGATCAGATTGGTAGGAGTCACCTCTATTTTATTGAATCTGTATCTCAGGAATGTGATATTCTCTTATTTTCCCCAACATCTCCTATCAGTGTTAACAAAAAATTCCAGTAAAAGCAAAATGTTTGGTTGTTTTCTGTGTAAAGATTCCACACTTTCGTGGTCAAATTTAATAATAATTATTCTATACAATGATAGATGAAATTCTGTTATAAAAATTTATTATCTTTAAGTGGTTGTACAAAGAAATTACTATTTAACAAAGCAGTTTACGAACACAACTTTGATCAATGTCACCCCTTTCAACATTCTCACCCATCTTTCCTCTACCAACCCCTTCCCTCACGGTTCTTAGTTTTGTAGGATATACATTAGATTTTTGACTGCACCATTCCCCTCTTCTCCTCCTCATGAATGAAACTCATTTCTGTGGTTTTTTTTATTTGCTTGTATTAGTTGTACTAAGAAAAATTATGACTCCTCAAGGATATTCTTTTTTTTTTTTGCCAGTCCTGGGGCTTGAACTCAGGGCCTGAGCACTGTCCCTGGCTTCTTTTCAAGGCTAGCACTCTACCACTTGAGTCAAAGTGCCACTTCTGGCTTTTTCTATATATATGGTGCTGAAGAATTAAACCCAGGGCTTCATGTATGCGAGGCAAGCACTCTACCACTAGGCCACATTCCCAGCACTTCCTCAAGGATATTCTAAAGCCTGGAAATCTAACAATATATATAAAAATGGGAATCAAGGTTACAGATACAACTGATTGACTTTCAAATAGACAGATTATCTTGTAATATTCTGCTGTAACTATATGGGACATGAAAAGTTGAAAAGAGACTCAGAGGAAGAGATGTGACTTTATTGACTTTGAAGATGGAATGGGAGAGGGAGCACAAAATAGCCAATATGCAAGGGCCCTAGAAATGGAGCTGGACGAGTGAAAGGCAAAAACCCTTTACTGGCATCTCCAACATGCAACACAGGTGAGAGATTCTACACTCTGTTTTACTTCTTTCCCCTTTCTTTGCAGGGGTTGGCAGAAAACCTCACTGTGATTACTGAGTTCTTACTCTTGGGCTTTTCAAGCCTCGGTGAAGTTCAGCTTGATCTCTTTGTGGTTTTTCTCTTTCTCTATCTAGTCATTCTCAGTGGCAATGCCACAATTGTCAGTATCATACGCCTGGATCAGAGCCTCCACACCCCAATGTACTTCTTCCTTGGCATCCTCTCCACATCTGAGACGTTCTATACTTTCGTCATCTTACCCAAGATGCTCCTTAATCTACTTTCTGTGTCTAGGACAATCTCCTTTACCTGCTGTGCTATTCAGATGTTCTTCTTCCTTGGTTTTGCCATTACCAATTGCTTACTGCTGGGGGTGATGGGTTATGACCGTTATGTAGCCATATGCCACCCTCTCCGTTACCCCATTCTTATGAGCTGGCAGGTATGTGGGAAGCTGGCAGCTGCCTGTGGGATAGGAGGCTTCTTGGCTTCTCTAACAGTGGTAAATTTGGTGTTCAGCCTCCCTTTCTGTAGCACCAATGAGGTCAACCATTACTTTTGTGACATCTCACCAGTCATTCGCCTGGCTTGTACCAACACAGATGTTCATGAACTTGTTATATTCATCTGTGGGGTTCTTGTCCTTGTGGTTCCCTTTTTCTTTATCTGTGTTTCTTACCTCTGCATTTTAAGGACTATCTTGAAGATCCCTTCTGCAGAAGGCAAACGGAAAGCCTTTTCCACCTGTGCCTCTCACCTCACGGTTGTAGTTATTCACTATGGCTGTGCCTCCTTCATCTACTTGAGGCCTACAGCAAGGTATGTGTCCAACAAGGACAGGCTGGTGACAGTGACATACACCATTGTCACTCCACTACTCAACCCCATGGTCTACAGCCTCAGAAACAAGGATGTCCAACTTGCTATCAGAAAAGTTCTGGGCAGCAATAAAGGATCTCTGAAATCATATATTTAAAATGTTATCATGGTGATGCTAAGTGAAATGAACTCCATGTTATGGAGACAATTGTTATATCACAGTTGTAACTACTTTCAACATCCCAGGTGTATCTGTAGCTTCTATTATTGATGATGTTCTTGTAGCACCTTCCTGTGGTTGTACCTACACTATCTCTGTAATCTTATCTGAGTATATTGGAAACCGTGTATACTGGTATTGGAACTAGGAAATTGAAAGGGAATACCAAAATTTAGAGACACAGGGTAAAAAAAAGAGAAACAACTACAAAAGCAATACTTGCAAAACTGTTTGGTGTAAGTGAACTGAACACCTTAGGGAAGGAAGGGTAAGGGGGAGTGGGGGGTATGAGGGACAAGGTAAAAAACAGTACAAGAAATGTATCCAGTGCCTAATGTATGAAACTGTAATCCTCTGTACATCAGTTTGATAATAAAAATTTGAAAAATAAAATAAAATGTTATCATGGGAGGGGGAGGGAAAGTGGGAGAAAATGAGGAATGGGGTAACACTGCTCGAGAAGAAATGTACTCTCTTTACCTAACATATGTAACTTGTAACCCCTCTGTACATCACCTTTACAATAGAATAAAATAAAATGGAAAATTATTATGCCTTTTAATTTCTTTATGAAGAATTTTCTTCTTTTATAATACATATCTGCGTTTGAAAAACAACAGTACTCTTGGGGCTAAGATTGTCGTTCAGTGGTAGAACACTAAGCATGCTCAAAGCGTGGATCTGAATCCCAGCCCCTCCAAATTCCCTTAAAGGAAAAAAAAAAGACTTTAGGAACACATCCTAAAATGTTTATCTTCTAATAGTCCCTTTAATTTCAATCTTCAAGTCAATGTTCTTCAACTATTCAGATGAAATACCCAGGTCATTGTGATAACCAAAATTCTGAATTTAATCTAAAGCTAAAATGTCTGTCTCTTTTTGGTATTGGTCTTCTTTAGGGAAGTTAGGTGTACAGGAACCAGTGAAGGCCAATGTGTACATTAGCAGTCACTTCTTACTACACTGACTGTTCAAGAATTACAATGGGGGGCTGGGGATATGGCCTAGTGGCGAGAGAGCTTGCCTCGTATACATGAGGCACTGGGTTCGATTCCCCAGCACCACATATACAGAAAACAGCCAGAAGTGGCGCTGTGGCTCAAATGGCAGAGTGCTATCCTTGAGCAAAAAAAGAAGCCAGGGACAGTGCTCAGGCCCTGAGTCCAAGGCCCAGGACTGGCAAAAAAAAAAAAAAAAAAAAAAAAAAATTTACAATGGGGAAGGAGGGAGGTGGAAGGAAGTTCCTGTGGCTGTAATGGCCATGCTCTGGTGAGTGGCTTTTTGGGCCTTGTAGATGTTGCACAGGAGGCTGTCATCATGGGAGGAGGATGTTTTATGGTTTCTGAAATAGTTGCCTACTGTGATCTTAGACCACATTTCCTGAGGTAAAGTTGACACCTTGCAAATTTGCTTCTTCATTCTGAGAAAATTGCCCTCTTTCTGGGCCAGCAAGTTTGTCAGATTTGATCAGGAAACCCCCCTTTTAATTGATTCTAGTATGACTGTACCAATCTGTCCATATATCATGCAAAAGAAAAAGAATGAGCATTTTTGCCATTGATCATCGTGTAGAGTGTTGTTCTCTACATTTGGGTGTTTCAGATCAATGGAAGCAGTTTTCTGCCTTCAAATTGCTTAGGCCTCATATTGCATTCTACTCTGTCCCTAGAAGATATGAAGTAGTTTCCAAGTTTGGGTTCAGGAGGAAGATAGAACATCTAGAAATTCAGTAGCTTCCTAAGACTCTATTTTATTCTTTTTATATTAAAAATAAATAGTTGGCCTATTTTCTTCTTTCAACCTTTGTGCTCCAACTGAAACTAAGAAAAACTTTTGCTGAAAAATATCATTGCAACCAGGTGCCAGTGGGTCTGGCCTTTAATACTAGCTACTCAGGAGGCTGAGATCTGCACAGCAAGGTTTGAAAACAGTCCAAGCAGGAAATTCAGGGATACTCTGATCTCTAATTAACCAAGAAAGGGCCAAAGTGAAGCTGTGGATCAAGTGGTAGAATGTTATTCTTAATGGGAAAAGTAAGGGACAGAACTGAGAAGCTGAGTTTGAGCTCTGGGACCAGTACACACACACACACACACACACACACACACACACACACACACGCACATGCACACACACACAGAATTATGGCATCTTTTTCTTATAGAAAAAGGTATGATGAAGGTGCCTATTGGCAAATACTTAAAATATTCAGAAATGGACTAGAACTGAAGACCCAGAAATGAATCCACAGACCTATGGCCACCTAATCTTTGAAAAGAGACCCCAAAACACTAGAAAGTCAGGCTCTTCAACTGGCACTGCAGAATTGGCTATGTGCATATAGAAAACTGAAGTTAGATCCTTATATATCACCTATATCATGTTGCACCAAAATCAATTCCAAATGCATCAAAGACCTCAATGTAAGATCATATACCCTGAAAATATTATAGTAAGTGATATGGGAAACACATGGGCTCTTTTCTAAATAGAGACCCAAATCATCACAAACTTGTCTACACCAAAGCTTCCAGCACAGCTATGTTCATTGCAGCATTTTGTACCATAGCTAATACATGGAACCAATCCAGATGCCCCCCAGTGGATGAATGGATCAATAAAATGTGGCATATATATGCATATATATGCATATATATATATATTAAAATTCTATGCTTCCATCAGAAAGAATGATAGCCCCATTCAAAAGGAAATAGAAAGACTTGGAAAAAATAATATTAAGTGAAGTAAGCTAGACCCAAAGAAACACAGGCTCCATAATTTCCCTCATTTCTACTAGTTAGTATATGTCTAGGATAGTCCTAGCAGGAGATCACAACGTCTTAATATGTAGTCCTGGTTGACTTTGAACTCACTGTGCATTAAAACTCCCAGCGTAGGGCCTGGGGATATGGCCTAGTGGCAAGAGTGCCTGCCTCGAATACATGAGGCCCTAGGTTCGATTCCCCAGCACCACATATACAGAAAATGGCCAGAAGCGGCCCTGTGGCTCAAGTGGCAGAGTGCTAGCCTTGAGCGGGGAGAAGCCAGGGACAGTGCTCAGGCCCTGAGTCCAAGGCCCAGGAATGGCAAAAAAAAACAAAAAAACAAAAAAAAAAAAAACTCCCAGCGTATAGATATATAGGCATGTGCTATCATGCCTGCTTAGCTCTTAAATTTTTATTACAATTTTCATTCCTGTCTTTGGATACTAAAGTTTCTAACACATTATATATTGATGTATAACAAACTATCTTGAACTGTAGTTGGCTAAATTACCAATAATTATTCATTTTGTGCATGAATCTACAATTTTGTCAGATATCACTGGGGACTGATTGCATTTTCTCTATACGGGTCCAGCTTGAATGGTTCCTGTGGGGCTAATGGTTCCATCTCAACATTGCTTACTTACATTGAACATTACTTCATGTTTTCTACTGATTGTACTCACCTGGGAATGCTGGCAAGAGTCTGGGTTTTCTCCCATAGGGATTCTCCAAGGATTGCTTGAGCTTTCCCCAAATATGGTGGTTAGGATGAAAAGAAAAAAGAGGTGTTCCAAGAAATAGGAAGAAGGTGCCAAACACTATAGAGATTAAAGTTGATAAACAGATACAGTATAAATTTAGCTATACAGCAGTGATTAAAAAAAAAAAAGTATCTACCTATCTATCTCCATTCAAGGGAAAGGGCATATATAGTCTGTCTTTCTAGGCAAGAAGTATAAAGCAAAAAGTGTGGTTATCTTTCACCTTCTGTAAATCTACAAAGAAGATAAAGCCTTGTAGATGAATTTTCTCAGTAAAATATGTCTAGTCATTGTCCCAATCTTAGTTAATGCTAAGTATAAAGAAGCTACTACCATTTCTCAGTTAAGAATTTGGGTGTTTTTTTTTTTTTTTTTTAACTTTTCACCTCTGCAAGCATCTCTGTCAGGACTCATAAAAGCGCAGTTTTTAAGAGGCTTGCTAAGAGACAGTCATGAGTGTTTAGCATTTGGCCATTTTTCAGCTGAAATATCTGGAAGTTATATGAGAAAGTATCAATGTGGAACCTAAATTATGGGGAGCTCCAATGAGCTCTTCAAATATCTAAACTAAGGTACAATCGATCTCGCATTTCTCCATGACTCCAAACTTCTTTTATTTATTGAACAAATATTTACCAAACTCACATTAAATTGCAGGAATAAAACATGTTTCTTCTTTAAATTTTTATGATGCCTCTGACATTCTAATAGTCTGTTCTCTGTTCTTCATATTTTTCTTCACTCTTTTGGATTTCTTGAAGTGGGTAATATGCTTTTAGAAAGAGCTTTCTTGGCACGTTACATGCATGTATAAAAATATAACAATAAGATGCATTATTCTAGACAACTAATACATATTCATAAAAATAATTATGAAAATGAAAATTTGGGAGTACAGTGTTGGAAAACCCAAAGGAGGTAGATTCATTGATGTCTATTTAAAGAAATGGTTCCCATAAAACCCTCTACTTTCTAAGTGTCCACAGATTGTTTAAGAGGAAGTCAATTGATTTCCATGGTGTATTAGAAAGGGCTTCTCTTGGGTGAAATAATTCTTATAGTGTATTACCATCTATGGTGGCACCTCATAATTGGGGAAATTATGGACAATTTAGGTGTAGCATGATAATTAGCTCCCTATGGAGGTAGAGGCCTCAGTTACCAGTGAAGTAATTGGCACTGAGTTCTTGGTCAGTGTAAAAGTAAAGACCATTGGAAATCTTCATGGAAGCAACACCTATGATATTCATGGGGAAAAGAAAACAGCTCATATTTTGATGTGGAGTAACCTATTTCTTTTGCTCTGCTCTAGGGTGTCTGGGAAATGAAAAAAGCTCCTTCTTGAATCATAACAGGAAAAACATGTTGGCAAATTTCACTTGACACTTGCAGAAACCTCCAGGAAGTGCTCAGGAATGAGGACACCTACGTGCCACTTTGCAGAAGAAGTCAGATTTGAAGGAATGTGAAATCTTCTTTTTAGAACTTATGATTTTCATAATCTGAAGAACAATGACTATAAAGTAATTTAGCAGGTAAAAATTTAAATTGTGGTGCTTCCCCCATAATTTAGCTCCAATTTTTATCCCTAAATATTAGCAGTAGGAAACAAAATCAGGAAAGTGAATGGTGGAGGTGATGTTTCAGGAAGAACGTGGGTCAAATGGGTAATGTATAATTCCCATTCATTAAGTTTGGCATAAAGCAATTTAATGATATTTTAAAGGGGTAGTTCATTTGAGTCAAATCAAAAAAACTTTGTTTAAACTTTTTCTAAGCAAAACAGCAATAAGAAGAATTTAGTTAGCTGCAAAGTAATTCAAACTTTAAGTGTTAAAAATTTCAAATAAAAAACTGAGCATGAAGACCCCTTGATCAGAAATGTGGATGAGCTAGCTTGCTGCTGCATCTCCTCCTCCTCCTCTTCCTCCTCTTCCTCCTCCTCTTCCTTTTTCTTCTCCCTCCCTCCTTCTACCCCATCCTCCTCACCTCCTTCTCCTTCTTCTTGCAGTGCTTCGAAGGAAACCTGTTCCTTATGCATGCTAGCCAAATGCTCTGCCAATATCCCTACATCCTAACCCCTAACTTCATCTTTGTTTCTGTTTACATAATGATGTCAGAAAGAGTATCATCCTCAGATGTTAAAACAGAAGGATAATTAATCAGTTAAGACAAACATGTTTGGAAAATTCCTAGAGTCAAGTGCCATCTACCTGGGAGTCTGGAAATGATTTAATGGAGAAATTGGATAATTCTTACTTTATTCAACAAACTTCATAGCCTTTAGCATAACTGAACACTATGAAAAGTATTGGAGATGCTTCATAGACTCCAAGACAAACTTATAACAATACTATTGAAGCAGATCATTTTAGTGACTACTAAAAACCTCAGAAAAGTCATACAGCATGCTTAGCTAGCTATAAGATTTCATAACAACGTTTTTAAATAGAAAATTGGAAGAAATCCATGGAATTAAGAGAGTTGGGTTCGGGAGAGTTGTGGGAGAATGATTAAAGGGATGATGTTGGGTACTCCCAAATCGCTATGTTGAATTGAAATCATTTCGTACAACTAATTAAAGATAATATAAAGGGATAAAGTCAACAAAAACATAAACATGCGGTATTTACAGATGCTGGGAAGACTGTGGAAAATGCCACGATAGTTAAAAATGTCTTGATGTTGAATTATATATGAAGGACTACATAGTGGCAGTTATGAGTAGAAAGGTAGATTTGAGACAAGTAGGAAGACTCTAGAATATCTTATAGATGATCGAGGGCTGATTACTTTTGGCAATAAAATAAGATTTCTACTCTCTATACCAACAGATCTCTGGAGAATAGTTCAGAGTAGTTAGTGGTAATCTAGGGAGTCCATTTCTAATAGTCTTTTAGTAACCCAAGCAAGGGCTAAGGATTTTTTTTTTGCAGGAAAGAATGAATAGATTGTAGAGGTTCTTCAGAGAAAGAATAAATTGGAAATGTAAGATGAGAAAAAATGGTGAGTTCAAGTGTTTCTTAGAAATTAGAGCTTTCATGACTAAGAGTATGATGACCCTTTATTGAGATGCAGAATCTAGGCAGAGGAGTGCACTGGACAGAAGGTGAGAGAGGATAAATAGTTTTGGTGAAAATACATAAAATTTAGAGTTTCAGAAACGATGATGGTTTCAGAGAGTTCCAGAAATAATAACTGTCTCATAGGCTGTAGGGGAAGTGTCTGAACCTCCTTAATTCATGAATTCAGAGGCAGGTTCTGGAATGACAATTTGTTGACCTTCTAAGCCAGGCTTATGGAAGGTGAGATATGAAGAGGTCATCAACATTGATGTGATACTCAGTTTTCTAGGCATATGTTTTCTGTAAGGAGTGGTCAGGTCTAGTGTCTGATAAGAGTTTCAAAGAATCCTAAAGTTAATTCTAAGATGGTGGAAGCAGTTTAATACCAAATCAGTTCTAATGGGTGACTGCAAGGAAGCAAGTGTGTCAATTACTTGTGCCCAGGAATGGTGCACCTGCAGGGCATGTGATACAATGATAGATCAGTGGATGCTTCTCTAGATGAGGAATGAGTGAGGAGAAGTGGGGTGTGTGTGTGTGTGTGTGTGAATACTCAGATATTGAGGCTCTTACTTATGTGTGTATATGGGTATATGTGTATGTGTATAAAAATATCAGAATATTCTTTGAGCATGAGAAGAATCTGGCCATTGAAAATAATAATAAAAGTAGATAAAGTCTTTTGTATAGCTTAGACTAGTGAAAAATTAAGCAGATATTGCAGAAGAGGACTTGAAATGTAGCCAGTAGCCACCCACATCACCTGAACCTTTATCCCTCAATTTACTGGTGAGAAAAAATCACTTTGTAGGAACACAGTGTCTTGAGGGCCTTTCTCTGTACAACAGTTCCCAGTTCACTCAAAATCTATTTTGTTTCTCTCCTCTCCCCCATGTCCACTCTCATAAGGACATGCCCAGGATGGCTGCTCTAGGAGGAAGATGGTATCTGACTGACTATCAGATTGACTTTTAGTGCAGGAGGGGGCGACTCTTCATGGCTAATTCCTCCTCAGTGACAGAGTTCCTCCTGTTGGGTTTCTCCAGCCTTGGGGACCTGCAGTTTGTCCTCTTTGGGGTATTCCTCTGCCTCTATCTGTTCATCTTGAGCGGGAACATCATCACCATCTCCGTAGTCCGTCTGGACCACAGCCTGCACACACCCATGTACTTCTTTCTGGCTGTTCTTTCCACCTCAGAGATCTTCTACACACTTGTCATCTTGCCTAAGATGCTCATTAATCTGTTCTCAGTCCTGAGGACCCTCTCCTTCATGAGTTGTGCCACCCAGATGTACTTCTTCCTGGGCTTCGCCCTCACCAATTGCCTGCTGCTGGGGGTGATGGGTTATGACCGCTATGCTGCCATCTGCCAGCCCCTGCGGTACCCCACGCTCATGAGCTGGAGCATGTGTAGGCAGCTGGCAGGGACTTGCGTTGCTGGGGGCTTCCTGATGTCTATAGTAGGGACCAGTTTGGTCTTCAGTCTCCCTTTTTGTGGCCCGAACAAAGTGGACCATTACTTTTGTGATATCTCACCAGTCATCCGCCTGGCCTGTGCCGAGAGCCACGTCCACGAAATGGCCATCTTCCTCTGCGGGGTCTTCCTGCTAGTGGTGCCCTTGGTCTTCATCTGCATCTCCTACGGCTTCATCATCCGCACTATTCTGAAAATCCCATCCACTGAGGGCAAGCAGAAAGCCTTCTCCACCTGCGCCTCCCACCTCATTGTGGTCACGGTGCATTACGGCTGTGCATCTTTCGTCTACCTGAGGCCTTCTACCAAGTTTACCACAGGCAAAGACAGGCTGGTGACAGTGACCTACACCATCATCACCCCGCTGCTGAACCCCATGGTGTACAGCCTCAGGAACAAGGACGTGCAGCTGGCCATCCGCAGGGTGGTCGGGAGGGCTGGCTTTTCCCTTAAGACTTTATAAGCAGGGAACTAGGGGAGAAACTCAGGGGTTTGCGCTTACTTCTTAGGAGCTTTAGCACTCGACTGTCTCTCCAGTCCTTTTCACTTTGGAAAAGATGTTGTGTGGTTCTAGGGTGGGCTTAGACCTCCATCCTCCTATTTACAGTTCTCAGGAAGGTTGGGGTGACAGGAATATACCACTTGGCCCAGCTATTCATTGAGATGGGGTCTTAATGACTCTTTGCCCCAATTAGCTTGGAACTGCAATCTTCCTGGTCTTTACCTACTAAGTAGCTGGAATAATGGTAGGAGCCATCACACACGGCTAGCAGAGCACTTTTCAATAGCATATATGTATATTCGGGCCTATTGTATTCTCAATTATTTAAGTTATAAAAATATGGAGTCTATTTATCTGCGTAACTGTAACCTCGGATGGGTTGTTTGACATTTTGGACCTCATTGTTTCCTTATCTAAACAAAGCATATTTTCTTCTTGGGTTATGGTTAAAATTATATACGTTTACACGCACACAATAGAATTTTACTTAGCGAAGAAGAATACAATTATGTTGTCTATATGGACAAAACTGGCAATAGTGTGGAGTGAAATAAGTCAGTCCCACAAAGACAAGTATTGCCTACTTTCTCTCATATGGGGAAATTCATGGAGGAGGGAGGGTTTGGATTTAAAAGGTTGGCTTCTTGGGTTAGAAAAGAGAAAGAAAAAGGAGAAAGGGCAATCAGAAAGTGAAATGAAAGTGGCAAAAGTGATTTATAAGCACAGTATATGATTATATGGGTGTGTGGAAATGTCACAATGCAATTCCTCACTTTGTGCAATGAAGATATACTGAAAATAAAGATTGAAAGAGGTAAAGTATGTTGTGGTGAAAAATTCTTCTCTTCTTTTTTCTCTCCACTCCTTCCCTCCTTTCTGCTTTCCTTCTTTCCTTCGTTCCTTTCCTCCTACCCCTCTTCTTCTTCCTTCAGATTTACAGCTCTCAAAACGTTCTTATAAATTTAATTAATTAATTTGTTGTCAAACTGTTGTACAGAGGGGTTACAGTTTCATACAGAAGGCAATGAGTACACTTCTTATAAAACTTTTTACCTCCTCCCTCATTTCCCCTCCACCTTTCCCCCTCTCCTGTGTCCTCCCCTCTGAGTTGTATAGTTGGTTTACAGCATATTGTCTTGTAAGTATTGCTGTTGCATTGGTTTGCCTTTTACCCTTTGTCTCAAAAGGTTTAAAAAACCACCATTCCTTGCCCTTTTTGTCTTATCTGTCCCAAATCACAGATTGTACATTTTGTTTAAAGCTATATTCAGCTTAACACCGGGCTTCCAGGCCAGAATGTGGCTTTGATCAAATATTGTGGCACGACAGGGAACAATGTGATGATACTTGGAATTTGATGAATTAACGACTGGATATTGGTTAGGTCACAATGTACACTCTGATTCTTTTCTAAGTCTAAATACTAGTACATTTTAGAATTTTTTTTTGTCTCAGAACGGTTTTGTTCCTATCTAGTAGATGATATGAGAGAAATCGTGTAAAACATAATACAGAGAATGTAAGGCTCATATTAATAACAAAGTTTTGTCATCTAGGGCTTCCTTTTATGTCCATTCCTTTAAATTTCTCATTTATGTGTTCCATGGATGGATAGAAAAATGGTCACGCCTCCTGTCTCACCCCATTAAGGGCTTGCTACAAGGGATCTCCATGAATTTCCACCAGGAACTCATTAAGAATACAGAACTAGGGGGCTGGGAATATGGCTTAGTGGCAAGAGTGCTGGCCTCATATACATGAAGCCCTAGGTTAGATTCTTCAGCAGTACATATATAGAAAACATCCAGAAGTGGCCCTATGGCTCAAGTTTCAGAGTGCTAGCCTTGAGAAAAGGAAGCCAGGGATAGTGCTCAGGCCCTGAGTTCATGGCCCAGGACTGGCAAAATAAGAAAAATAAAAAGAAGAAGAAGACAGAACTACTCAATTTAAAGTCTGCCATAGAGCTCTATAATATTAGAGAGGAAATGGCCTTCATATCTGATCCTGCTTCTCGCCTGTCCAGAAATTCCTTCATCACTGTCTCTGAGGGAAACGAGCTCCCAAGTACTGAGCATTCACAAAATCAACTCAGCATCAACTGAGCCATCACAAAATGTGCATCCCCGTGTTTTTCAGGGCTTGGTAATACTGGCCTCATTTCAACTGCTGCTTGCCTCTGTGATTTCCCTAGATTCTGTTTCATGTCATAGAATTAGCCTCATCTTGCTTCCCAACATGTTTGGGATAGTTTTTCTATGAGTTATGTAATCTGAATTTCTGATATCTCTACTACCCTGGGTTGGCCGCAGTCCACTTCTCATGTGTGACTTCCTTTTCAAGCATGTGATATTATTTCCTTCTCCTCTCTTAGTCTAATTTAGATGCTTAAAGTTTATAAAATAACCTTTCTTATATTTTAAAGTTCATGCCTATGTTTTTCTATTTTCTTCAACTTTTAAAGTACTTTGTTTAAATCAATTCATTTATTTTATTCCCTTTTTCATTATCTATGTGTCTTACCTCTGCATTTTAAGGACTACCTTGAAGATCCCTTCTGCAGAAGGCAAACGGAAAGCCTTTTCCACCTGTGCTCTCACCTCACGGTTGTAGTTATTCACTATGGATGTTTTCCTTCATCTACTTGAGGTCTATAGCAAGATATGTGTCTAACAAGGACAGACTGGTGACATGGCATACACCGTTGTCACTCAGCTATTCAACCCCATGGTCTATAGCTTCAGAAACAAGGATGTCCAACTTGCTATCAGAAAAGTTCTGGGCAGCAATAAAGGATTTCTGAAACCTTATATTTAAAATGTTATCATGGGAGGGGGAGGGAAAGTGGGAGAAAAATGAGGAATGGGGTAACACTGCTCGAGAAGAAATGTACTCTCTTTACCTAACATATGTAACTTATAACCCCTCTGTACATCACCTTTACAATAGAATAAAATAAAATGGAAAATTATTATGCCTTTTAATTTCTTTATGAAGAATTTTCTTCTTTTATAATACATATCTGCGTTTGAAAAACAACAGTACTATTGGGGCTAAGATTGTCGTTCAGTGGTAGAACTCTAAGCATGCTCAAAGCCTGGATCTGATTCCCAGCCCCTCCAAACTCCCTTAAAGGAAAAAAAAAAGACTTTAGGATCACATCCTAAAATGGTTATCTTCTTATAATCCCTTTAATTTCAATCTTCAAGTCAATGTTCTTCAACTTTTCAGTTGAAATCCCCAGGTCATTGTGATAACCAAAATTCTGAATTTAATCTAAAGCTAAAATGTCTGTCTCTTTTTGGTATTGGTCTTCTTTAGGGAAGGTGGGTGTACAGGAACCAGTGAAGGCCAATGTGTCCATTACCAGTCACTTCTTACTACACCGACTGCTCAAGAATTACAATGGGGAAGG
This sequence comes from Perognathus longimembris pacificus, assembly GCF_023159225.1. Taxonomy (NCBI): domain Eukaryota; kingdom Metazoa; phylum Chordata; class Mammalia; order Rodentia; family Heteromyidae; genus Perognathus; species Perognathus longimembris. Next base: position 38,049,226 of record NC_063171.1, on the reverse strand, counting down.
AGGGAGGTGGAAGGAAGTTCCTGTGGCTGTAATGGCCATGCTCTGGTGAGTGGCTTTTTGGGCCTTGTAGATGTTGCACAGGAGGCTGTCATCATGGGAGGAGGATGTTTTATGGTTTCTGAAATAGTTGCCTACTGTGATCTTAGACCACATTTCCTGAGGTAAAGTTGACACCTTGCAAATTTGCTTCTTCATTCTGAGAAAATTGCCCTCTTTCTGGGCCAGCAAGTTTGTCAGATTTGATCAGGAAACCCCCCTTTTAATTGATTCTAGTATGACTCTGTACCAATCTGTCCATATATCATGCAAAAGAAAAAGAATGAGCATTTTTGCCATTGATCATCGTGTAGAGTGTTGTTCTCTACATTTGGGTGTTTCAGATCAATGGAAGCAGTTTTCTGCCTTCAAATTGCTTAGGCCTCATATTGCATTCTACTCTGTCCCTAGAAGATAATGAAGTAGTTTCCAAGTTTGGGTTCAGGAGGAAGATAGAACATCTAGAAATTCAGTAGCTTCCTAAGACTGTATTTTATTCTTTTTTATATTAAAAATAAATAGTTGGCCTATTTTCTTCTTTCAACCTTTGTGCTCCAACTGAAACTAAGAAAAACTTTTGCTGAAAAATATCATTGCAACCAGGTGCCAGTGGGTCTGGCCTTTAATACTAGCTACTCAGGAGGCTGAGATCTGCACAGCAAGGTTTGAAAACAGTCCAAGCAGGAAATTCAGGGATACTCTGATCTCTAATTAACCAAGAAAGGGCCAAAGTGAAGCTGTGGATCAAGTGGTAGAATGTTATTCTTTTTTTTTTTGCCAGTCCTGGGCCTTGGACTCAGGGCCCGAGCACTGTCCCTGGCCTCTTCCCTCTCAAGGCTAGCACTCTGCCACTTGAGCCACAGCGCCGCTTCTGGCCATTTTCTGTATATGTGGTGCTGGGGAATCGAACCTAGGGCCTCGTGTATCCGAGGCAGGCACTCTTGCCACTAGGCTATATCCCCAGCCCCGAATGTTATTCTTAATGGGAAAGGTAAGGGACAGAACTGAGACCCTGAGTTTGAGCTCTGGGACCAGTACACACACACACACACACACACACACACACACACACACACACACACACACACACAGAATGATGGCATCTTTTTCCTATAGAAAAAAGTATGATGAAGGTGCCTATTAGCAAATACTTAAAATATTCAGAAATGGACTAGAACTGAAGACCCAGAAATGAATCCACAGACCTATGGCCACCTAATCTTTGAAAAGAGACCCCAAAACACTAGATTGAAGAAAGTCAGGCTCTTCAACTGGCACTGGAAGAATTGGCCATGTGCATTTAGAAAACCGAAGTTAGATCCTTATATATCACCTATATCACATTGCACCAAAATCAATTCCAAATGCATCAAAGACCTCAATGTAAGATCATATACCCTGAAAATATTATAGTAAGCGATATAGGAAACACAGGGGCTCTTTTCTAAATAGAGACCCAAATCATCACAAACTTGTCTACACCAAAGCTTCCAGCACGACTATGTTCATTGCAGCATTTTGTACCATAGCTAAGACATGGAACCAATCCAGATGTCCCCCCCCAGTGGATGAATGGATTAATAAAATGTGGCATATATATATATATATATATATACACACATACACACATATATATATTAGAATTCTATGCTTCCATCAGAAAGAATGATAGCCCCATTCAAAAGGAAATGGAAAGACTTGGAAAAAATAATATTAAGTGAAGAAAGCTAGGCCCAAAGAAACACAGGCTCCATAATTTCCCTCATTTCTACTAGTTAGTATATGTCTAGGATAGTCCTAGCAGGAGATCGTAATGTCTTAATATGTAGTCCCGGTTGACTTTGAACTCACTGTGCATTAAAACTCCAGCGCATAGGTATATAGGCATGTGCTATCATGCCTGCTTAGCTCTTAAATTTTTATTACAATTTTCATTCCTGTCTTTGGATACTATACTTTCTAACACATTATTTATTGATGTATAACAAACTATCTTGAACTGTAGTTGGCTAAATTACCAATAATTATTCATTTTGTGCATGACTCTACAATTTTGTCAAAGATCACTGGGGACTGATTGCATTTTCTCTATACAGGTCCAGCTTGGATGGTTCCTCTTGGGCTAAAGGTTCCATCTCAACATTGCTTACTTACATTGCACATTAGTTCATGTTTGCTACTGATTGTACTCAACTGGGAATGCTGGCAAGAGTCTGGGTTTTCTCTCATGTGGATTCTCCAAGGATTGCTTGAGCTTTCCCCAAATATGGTGGTTAGGATGAAAAGAAAAAAAAGGTGTTTCAAGAAATACGAAAAAGGTGCCAGACACTATAGAGATTAAAGTTGATAAACAGATACAGTATAAATTTAGCTATACAGCAGTGGTTAAAAAAAGTATCTACCTATTTATCTCCATTCAAGGGAAAGGGCATATATATTCTGTCTTTCTAGGCGAGAAGTATAAAGCAAAAAGTGTGGTTATCTTTAACCTTCTGTACATCTACAAAGAAGATAAAGCCTTGTAGATGAATTTTCTCAGTAAAATATGTCTAGTCATTGTCCCAATCTTAGTTAATGCTAAGTATAAAGAAGCTACTACCATTTCTCAGTTATGAATTTGGGTTTGTTTTTTTTAACTTTTCACCTCTGCAAACATCTCTGTCAGGACTCATAAAAGTGCAGTTTTTAAGAGGCTTGCTAAGAGACATTCATGAGTGTTTAGCATTTGGCTATTTTTCAGCTGAAATATCTGGAAGTTATATGAGAAAGTATCAATGTGGAACCTAAATTATGGGGAGCTCCAATGAGCTCTTCAAATATCTAAACTAAGGTACAATCGATCACGCATTTCTCCATGACTCCAAACTTCTTTTATTTATTGAACAAATATTTACCAAACTCACATTAAATTGCAGGAATAAAACATGTTTCTTCTTTAAATTTTTATGATGCCTCTGACATTCTAATAGTCTGTTCTCTGTTCTTCATATTTTTCTTCACTCTTTTGGATTTCTTGAAGTGGGTAATATGCTTTTAGAAAGAGCTTTCTTGGCACATTATATGCATGTATAAAAATATAACAATAAGATGCATTATTCTAGACAACTAATACATATTCATAAAAATAATTATGAAAATGAAAATTTGGAAGTACAGTGTTGGAAAACCCAAAGGAGGTAGATTCATTGATGTCTATTTAAAGAAATGGTTCCCATAAAACCCTCTACTTTCTAAGTGTCCACAGATTGTTTAAGAGGAAGTCAATTGATTTCCATGGTGTATTAGAAAGGGCCTTCTCTTGGGTGAAATAATTCTTGTAGTGTATTACTATCTATGGTGGTACCTCGTAATTGGAGAAATTATGGACAATTTAGGTGTAGCATGATAATTAGCTCCCTATGGAGGTAGAGGCCTCAGTTACCAGTGAAGTAATTGGCACTGAGTTCTTGGTCAGTGTAAAAGTAAAGACCATTGGAAATCTTCATGGAAGCAACACCTATGATATTCATGGGGAAAAGAAAACAGCTCATATTTTGATGTGGAGTAACCTATTTCTTTTGCTCTGCTCTAGGGTGTCTGGGAAATGAAAAAAGCTCCTTCTTGAATCATAACAGGAAAAACATGTTGGCAAATTTCACTTGACACTTGCAGAAACCTCCAGGAAGTGCTCAGGAATGAGGACACCTACGTGCCACTTTGCAGAAGAAGTCAGATTTGAAGGAATGTGAAATTTTCTATTTAGGGCTTATGATTTTCCTGATCTGAATAACAGTGACTATAATGTAATTTAGTCGTAGGTAAAAATTTGAATTGTGGCATTTTCCCCATGATTTAGCTTGCATTTTTACCCCTAAATATTAGCACTAGGAAACAAAATCAGGAAAGGAAATGGTGGAGGTGATGTTTCAGGAAGAACGTGGGTGGGGACTTTGCCCCAAAAAAATTGGTAATGTATGTTTCCTATTCATTAAGTTTGCATAAAGCAATTTAATGATATCTTAAAGTGGTAGTTCATTTAAGTCAAACAAAAAATCTTTGTTAAAACTTTGTCTAAGCAAAACAGCAATAAGAAGAGTTTAGTTAGCTGCAAAGTAATTCAAACTTTAAGTGTTAAAAATTTCAAATAAAAAACTATGAGCATGAAGACCCCTTGATCAGAAATGTGGATGAGCTAGCTTGCTGCTGCATCTCCTCCTCCTCCTCTTCCTCCTCTTCCTCCTCCTCTTCCTTTTTCTTCTCCCTCCCTCCTTCTACCCCATCCTCCTCACCTCCTTCTCCTTCTTCTTGCAGTGCTTCGAAGGAAACCTGTTCCTTATGCATGCTAGCCAAATGCTCTGCCAATATCCCTACATCCTAACCCCTAACTTCATCTTTGTTTCTATGTTTATATAATGATGGCAGAAAGAGTTTCATCTTCAGATGTTAAAACAGAAGGATAATTAGTTAATCAGTTAAGACAAACATGTTTGGAAAATTCCAAGAGTCAAGTGCCATCTACCTTGGAGTCTGGAAATGATTTAATGGAGAAATTGGATAATTCTTACTTACTTTATTCAACAAACTTCATAGCCTTTAGCATAACTGAACACTATGAAAAGTATTGGAGATGCTTCATAGACTCCAAGACAAACTTATAACAATACTATTGAAGCAGATCATTTTAGTGACTACTAAAAAACTCAGAAAAGTCATACATCATGCTTAGCTAGCTATAAGATTTCATAACAACGTTTTTAAATAGAAAATTGGAAGAAATCCATGGAATTAAGAGAGTTGGGTTCAGGAGAGTTGTGGGAGAATGATTAAAGGGATGATGTTGGGTATTCCCAAATCGCTATGTTGAATTGAAATCATTTCGTACAACTAATTAAAGATAATATAAAGGGATAAAGTCAACAAAAACATAAACATGCGGTATTTCCAGATGCTGGGAAGACTGTGGAAAATGCCACGATAGTTAAAAATGTCTTGATGTTGAATTATATATGAAGGACTACATAGTGGCAGTTATGAGTAGAAAGGTAGATTTGAGACAAGTAGGAAGACTCTAGAATATCTTATAGATGATTGAGGGCTGATTACTTTTGGCAATAAAATAAGATTTCCACTCTATACCAACAGATCTCTGGAGAATAGTTCAGAGTAGTTAGTGGTAATCTAGGGAGTCCATTTCTAATAGTCTTTTAGTAACCCAAGCAAGGGCTAAGGATTTTTTTTTTGCAGGAAAGAATGAATAGATTGTAGAGGTTCTTCAGAGAAAGAATAAATTGGAAATGTAAGATGAGAAAAAATGGTGAGTTCAAGTGTTTCTTAGAAATTAGAGCTTTCATGACTAAGAGTATGATGACCCTTTATTGAGATGCAGAATCTAGGCAGAGGAGTGCACTGGACAGAAGGTGAGAGAGGATAAATAGTTTTGGTGAAAATACATAAAATTTAGAGTTTCAGAAACGATGATGGTTTCAGAGAGTTCCAGAAATAATAACTGTCTCTTAGGCTGTAGGGGAAGTGTCTGAACCTCCTTAATTCATGAATTCAGAGGCAGGTTCTGGAATGACAATTTGTTGACCTTCTAAGCCAGGCTTATGGAAGGTGAGATATGAAGAGGCCATCAACATTGATGTGATACTCAGGTTTCCAGGCATATGTTTTTTATAAGGAGTGGTCAGGTCTAGTGTCTGATAAGAGTTTCAAAGAATCCTAAAGTTAATTCTAAGATGGTGGAAGCAGTTTAATACCAAATCAGTTCTAATGGGTGACTGCAAGGAAGCAAGTGTGTCAATTACTTGTGCCCAGGAATGGTGCAACTGCAGGGCATGTGATACAATGATAGATCAGTGGATGCTTCTCTAGATGAGGAATGAGTGAGGAGAAGTGGTGTGTGTTTGTGTGTGTGTGAATACTCAGATATTGAGGCTCTTACTTATGTGTGTATATGGGTATATGTGTATGTGTATAAAAATATCAGAATATTCTTTGAGCATGAGAAGAATCTGGCCATTGAAAATAATAATAAAAGTAGATAAAGTCTTTTGTATAGCTTAGACTAGTGAAAAATTAAGCAGATATTGCAGAAGAGGACTTGAAATGTAGCCAGTAGCCACCCACATCACCTGAACCTTTATCCCTCAATTTACTGGTGAGAAAAAATCACTTTGTAGGAACACAGTGTCTTGAGGGCCTTTCTCTGTACAACAGTTCCCAGTTCACTCAAAATCTATTTTGTTTCTCTCCTCTCCCCCATGTCCACTCTCATAAGGACATGCCCAGGATGGCTGCTCTAGGAGGAAGATGGTATCTGACTGACTATCAGATTGACTTTTAGTGCAGGAGGGGGCGACTCTTCATGGCTAATTCCTCCTCAGTGACAGAGTTCCTCCTGTTGGGTTTCTCCAGCCTTGGGGACCTGCAGTTTGTCCTCTTTGGGGTATTCCTCTGCCTCTATCTGTTCATCTTGAGCGGGAACATCATCACCATCTCCGTAGTCCGTCTGGACCACAGCCTGCACACACCCATGTACTTCTTTCTGGCTGTTCTTTCCACCTCAGAGATCTTCTACACACTTGTCATCTTGCCTAAGATGCTCATTAATCTGTTCTCAGTCCTGAGGACCCTCTCCTTCATGAGTTGTGCCACCCAGATGTACTTCTTCCTGGGCTTCGCCCTCACCAATTGCCTGCTGCTGGGGGTGATGGGTTATGACCGCTATGCTGCCATCTGCCAGCCCCTGCGGTACCCCACGCTCATGAGCTGGAGCATGTGTAGGCAGCTGGCGGGGACTTGCGTTGCTGCGGGCTTCCTGATATCTCTAGTGGGGACCAGTTTGGTCTTCAGTCTCCCTTTCTGTGGCCTGAACAAGGTGGACCATTACTTTTGTGATATCTCACCAGTCATCCGCCTGGCCTGTGCCGAGAGCCACGTCCACGAAATGGTCATCTTCCTCTGCGGGGTCTTTTCGCTAGTGGTTCCCTTGGTCTTCATCTGCATCTCGTACGGCTTCATTGTCCGCACCATCCTGAAAATCCCATCCACTGAGGGCAAGCAGAAAGCCTTCTCCACCTGCGCCTCCCACCTCATTGTGGTCACGGTGCATTACGGCTGTGCGTCTTTCGTCTACCTGAGGCCTTCTACCAAGTTTACCACAGGCAAAGACAGGCTGGTGACAGTGACCTACACCATCATCACCCCGCTGCTGAACCCCATGGTGTACAGCCTCAGGAACAAGGACGTGCAGCTGGCCATCCGCAGGGTGGTCGGGAGGGCTGGCTTTTCCCTTAAGACTTTATAAGCAGGGAACTAGGGGAGAAACTCAGGGGTTTGCGCTTACTTCTTTTTTTTTTTTTTTTTTTTTTTTTTTTTTGGCCAGTCCTGGGCCTTGGACTCAGGGCCTGAGCACTGTCCCTGGCTTCTTCCCGCTCAAGGCTAGCACTCTGCCACTTGAGCCACAGCGCCGCTTCTGGCCATTTTCTGTATATGTGGTGCTGGGGAATCGAACCTAGGGCCTCGTGTATCCGAGGCAGGCACTCTTGCCACTAGGCTATATCCCCAGCCCCTGCGCTTACTTCTTAGGAGCTTTAGCACTCGACTGTCTCTCCAGTCCTTTTCACTTTGGAAAAGATCTTGTGTGGTTCTAGGGTGGGCTTAGACCTCCATCCTCCTATTTACAGCTCTCAGGAAGGTTGGGGTGACAGGAATATACCACTTGGCCCAGCTATTCATTGAGATGGGGTCTTAATGACTCTTTGCCCCAATTAGCTTGGAACTGCAATCTTCCTGGTCTTTACCTACTAAGTAGCTGGAATAATGGCAGGAGCCATCACACACGGCTAGCAGAGCACTTTTCAATAGCATATATGTATATTCGGGCCAATTGTATTCTCAATTATTTAAGTTATAAAAATATGGAGTCTATTTATCTGTGTAACTGTAACCTTGGATGGGTTGTTTGACATTTTGGACCTCATTGTTTCCTTATCTAAGCAAAGCATATTTTCTTCTTGGGTTAAGGTTAAAATTATATATGTATACACACAATAGAATTTTACTTAGCGAAGAAGAATACAATTATGTTGTCTATATGGACAAAACTGGCAATAGTGTGGAGTGAAATAAGTCAGTCCCACAAAGGCAAGTATTCCCTACTTTCTCTCATATGGGGAAATTCATGGAGGAGGGAGGGTTTGGATTTAAAAGGTTGGCTTCTTGGGTTAGAAAAGAGAAAGAAAAAGGAGAAAGGGCAATCAGAAAGTGAAATGAAAGTGGCAAATGTGATTTATAAGCACAGTATATGATTATATGGGTGTGTGGAAATGTCACAATGCAATTCCTCACTTTGTGCAATGAAGATATACTGAAAATAAGTATTGAAAGAGGTAAAGTATGTTGTGGTGAAAAATTCTTCTCTTCTTTTTTCCCTCCACTCCTTCCCTCCCTTTCTGCCTTCCTTCTTTTCTTCATTCCTTTCCTCCTCCCGCTCTTCTTCTTCCTTCAGATTTACAGCTCTCAAAAGGTTCTTTTAAATTTAATTCATTAGTTTGTTGTCAAACTGATTTACAGAGGGGTTACAGTTTCATACGTAAGGCAATGAGTACACTTCTTATAAAACTTTTTACCTCCTCCCTCATTTCCCCCCCAAACTTTCCCCCTCTCCTGTGTCCTCCCCTCTGAGTTGTATAGTTGGTTTACAGCATATTGTCTTGTAAGTATTGCTGTTGCATTGGTTTGCCTTTTACCCTTTGTCTCAAAAGGTTTAAAAAACCACCATTCCTTGCCCTGTTTTGTCTTATCTGTCCCAAATCACAGATTGTACATTTTGTTTAAAGCTATATTCAGCTTAACACCAGGCTTCCAACCCTGAATGTGGCTTTAATCAAATATTGTGGCACGACAGGGAACAATGTGATGATACTTGGAATTTGATGAATTAACGACTGGATATTGGTTAGGTCACAATGTAAACTATGATTCTTTTCTAAGTCTAAATACTAGTACATTTTAGAATTTTTTTGTCTCAGAAGGCTTTTGTTTCTATCTAGTAGATAATATGAGAGAAATCGTGTAAAACATAATACAGAGAATGTAAGGCTCATATTAATAACAAAGTTTTGTCATCTAGGGCTTCCTTTTATTTCCATTCCTTTAAATTTCTCATTTATGTGTTCCATGGATGGATAGAAAAATGGTCATGCCTCCTGTCTCACCCCATTAAGGGCTTGCTACAAGGGATCTCCATGAATTTCCACCAGGAACTCATTAAGAAGACAGAACTAGGGGGCTGGGAATATGGCTTAGTGGCAAGAGTGCTGGCTTCGTATACATAAAGCCCTAGATTCGATTCCTCAGCACTATATATATATATAGAAAACATCCAGAAGTGGCCCTATGGCTCAAGTTTCAGAGTGCTAGCCTTGAGAAAAGGAAGCCAGGGATAGTGCTTAGGCCCTGAGTTCAAGGCCCAGGACTGGCAAAAAAAAAAAAAGAAAGAAAAAGAAAAAAGAAGAAGAAGACAGAACTACTCAATTTTATGTCTGCCACAGGAAAAAAAATAAGTCTGCCATAGAGCTCCATAATATTAGAGAGGAAATTGCCTTCATATCTAGTCTTGCTTCTCACCTGTCCAGAAATTCCTTCATCACTGTCTCTGAGGGAAACGAGCTCCCAAGTACTGAGCATTCACAAAATCAACTCAGCGTCGACTGAGCCATCACAAAATGTGCATCCCCGTGTTTTTCAGGGCTTGGTAATTCTGGCCTCATTTCAACTGCTGCTTGCCTTTGTGATCTCCCTAGATTCTGTTTCATGTCATAGAATTAGCCTCATCTTGCTTCCCAACATGTTTGGGATAGTTTTTCTATGGCTTATGTAATCTGAATTTCTGATATCTCTGCCACCCCTGGTGGGCCGCAGTCCACTTCTCATGTGTGACTTCCTTTTCAAGTGTGTGATATTATTTCCTTCTCCCCTCTTAGTCTAATTTAGATGCTCAGATTTAAGTTTGTAAAATAACCTTTCTTATATTTTAAAGTTCATGCCTATGTTTTTGTATTTTCTTCAACTTTTAAAGTACTTTGAATAAGTTAATTCATTTATTTCATTATGTCTTTGTGTGTGTGTAAGATAAAGAGACAGAGAGAGAGAGACAGAGAGAGAGAGAGAGAGAGAGACCCCGTTAGGTTTTCTTAGTTCTTAATTAAGTACTTCATTACATTTGTGTTTAAAGGCTTTTTGTTGTATTTCAAGCAACATTATCTTAGAAATTTTGTTGCAGTGTCTTTTGAAATGCTTAATAGAACATTTGGTATTTGATGTGTATATTATGTCCATTAACACTGGAGCGACAGAGGCAAAAAAAACCACATGAAAGATCTCTTGTAGAGATCCTTTAATCATCAGGAGGGTAAATAGGATGGGAGAACACCTGGGATATATTGAAATAAAGACTAAGGGGTAGGGGGGTGGGAGGGGTGGACAAGGATGATTGCAAGGGTCTGAGTGGAGGAGAGAAAGCAGAAATCTACCTGCAGCCATAGCAAGTCGTGGATTTTGTTCATGGTGGGTCACTCAGGTGACAATGACAGGGGAAGCTCAGCTTCATGACTGAATAGAGAACACAGCCTCCCTGGCAGAGAATCCCAAATAATCTTCAGAGAAAGACCAGCTCCTTATGATAACAATGAGTTGCTAAGTGCTAAGAGTTGTTGGTTTTTATTTTTATTTTTATTGGTAGGTCATGGGGCTTAAACTCTGGGCCTCGGCAATGTTCCTGAGCTCTTTCGCTCAAGGTTATCACTCTGCCACTTGAGCCACAGATCCAGCCACTTCTGGTTTTCTGGTGTTTAGTTGGAGATAAGAGTCTCATGGACTTTCCTGCTTGGGCTGCCTTTGAACCATGATCCTTAGATCTCAGACTCTTTAGTAGCTAGAATGACAGGTGTGAGCTATCCGCACCCAGCAAGAGATTTATTTTTAAATTTATTTATCCTGGTATTGAGACCTGGTATTTGGGGCTTGGGTCCTGCCCTTCTGTTTTTATGCTCAAAGCTGGCATTCTACTACTTGAGCAACAGCTTCACTTTTGGGTTTTTTTGGGGGTGGTTAATTGAAGGTAAGAGTCTCATAACTTTCCTGACCAGGCTGGCTTCAAACCAGGATCCTCAGATCTCAGCTTCTTGAGTAGCTAGAATTGCAAGTGTGAGCCACTCGTATTTGACTCTTTTAAACATCATCACCATCAACTATAGAGAATATATTCCCTGTGGGGCCCGGCTTGCAGCCTTAAGAAGCAATCAGCTGGCCCGCCTGTTTTCCCAGCCCTGGGGCTGCTTGGCTGTTAGCCCCAACTGCCTTCCGGGTCCGGAATGGGAAAGGCGGCTCTAACTGGCCCTGCCTCCCAGCCTTGGGGCCAAGTGTAGTCAAGATGGCAGCTGGTGGTGAACCTGGAGGCGGTCCAGTGGGCTGTGATGTAGATTTAGGCCGCCCTTAGGGAGGTCCCTTGGCCCCACCCTTGACAGACATCTCAGACCACCAATCATAGCCCCTAGCTAGGTGCGCCTAGCTTTAAAAGTGTGATTCCTCCCTGAATAAACCTGAGACTGCGTGAAACATTCTCCCGAGTCATCTGATTGTCCTTCCACCGAAGGGGGGCTGCATATGGGCTGCTTGCCGACTCTTTACCTTCTCTTGGCTCGCCGCATTGGGGTACGCTCCCTGCCTCTCCCGCTGGCCAGGAGAGCGCTGGGTCGGAGGACCCCGACAATTCCCCACTACTATTTTTAGCTTTTAGAAAACCTTTCTTAGATCTCCTTTGGTGACTGGGGTCTTATCTATCAGGTTGCCTTAATCTTCCAAATTTAGACTTCATTTATGAGTCTCTTTTCATTTCTACCTGCTTCCTGCAATATTTCCTCTTTTAAAAACATATCCCCCTCCAACAAACTATAGCTTCATTCTTTTCAAATGTAGCATTTTTAGTTGGGCCCTGGTGGCTCACATCTGTAATCTTAGCTATTTAGGAGGCTGAGATCTGAGTACCACAATTTTTTTTTTTTTTTTTTGGCCAGTCCTGGGGCTTGGACTCAGGGCCTGAGCACTGTCCCTGACTTCTTTTTTGCTCAAGGCTAGCATTCTGCCACTTGAGCCACAGTGCCACTTCTGGTCTTTTCTACATATATGGTGCTGAGGAGTTGAACCCAGGGCTTCAGGTATATGAGGCAAGCACTCTTGCCACTAGGCCATATTCCTAGCCCCATGTTTCAGATTTTTTTTTTTTTTTTTTTTTTTTTTGCCAGTCCTGGGCCTTGGACTCAGGGCCTGAGCTTCTCCCCGCTCAAGGCTAGCACTCGGCCACCTGAGCCACAGCGCCCCTTCTGGCCGTTTTCCATATATGTGGTGCTGGGGAATCTAACCCAGAGCTTCATGTGTAGGAGGCAAGCACTCTTGCCACTAGGCCATATTCCCAGCCCTGAGTACCACAATTTGAAGGCAGCTTGGGGCAGAATCAACAACAAAAAGCCAGAAATGAGAAGCTGTGGCTCAGGTGGTAGAGCAAAATGGATCCTTTGTATTATTTCATATTTTCTAGTGCTTCTTTAATTTCATTTAGCTCATGTTCAGTAGCTGCTCAGACTTCCCATGTATTTGGCGGATGGAACACGCAGGCTCTCGTAGAGTGCCATCTGTGGGAACCGCACTCTGAGACAGCCTGACATGACCGTGGTGTGCATACGTGTAGGGTGTTACCTTTGTGGAACAAGGGCAGGTGTAGTGGGCAGAGAGAGAAGGCCAGCTCCAGGCACTTCCACTGACAGCCTCCCTGGATTCAACAAAAGCTGCAGGGCTAGAATGGCCCCTGAGAAAGATCAATCCACATGGGTCTGGTGATTGCACGGGGTCTCTGCTCCAGGCAGGGTTGCTACCTGGGCCAAGCTGTCTGCGTCAATGACAAAGGCACCTGAAGGAGCTGACCAGCCCGCGTCCTCAGCATTGCCATCAGTGAGGCAGCAGGCCCTGTGCTTGAGGCAGGTTTTTCCTGCGCAGACCGTTCTTGTCGGTGGAAAGGTCCTAGAATGGCGCTTTCCATTCTTTTCTCGTGGGGAAGGAGCCTGCCCCTTTGCCTGCAGGTCTGCTTGTTTGCTTACCTCTGGCAGGCTGCGCGAGGAAGGCGGGGCCAGTTCTGTGGGTGCGGCGCGCCCTCTTGTGGTGGCATCGGCGAGTACCCAGCGGGCACCTCTACAGACGCTGGCCATTCATCTCTTAATCACCACAGGTTGTTTGTTCTAGGTTGTTTTCCTCTCCCTTTATTAAAATTACCAAGTTTACTTTTTTTCTCCTACTTTCTTCAACATTTTTAGACTTTATTTCAAGTTTCTTGGGCGCAGTCTGATGAGATGTCTTAATCTGATGACCATAGATTTTTTGTTTGTTTTGTTCCAAACTCCATGGTCTTCACATTTACATTTAACTTATTTTAAAATGAAGGAATAAGTTACATAGATGAAATGCACATATTTGAAAAGTAAGTTACTTGGGGTTTTACAGAAAAATTCTCTCCTTTAGCCATCACCTCAATGAAAGAAAATGCTACCATTTTTATGTCTCCCAGATCAGCCTGTGCTGCTTTCCAGCTGACTTCTGCCGCCCTGGAGCTGCACAGCAGTGGTTTGCATCACTGTCGCTCAGTTTGCATTCACTTATTAGATATGTATGTAATACTGTATAATAATACAACATGGACTCTTGTGTCTCAAAATTTTTCTTTAACCAAACTTAATGATTCATCCATGTCATTGCAGGTGGTTTGTTCTTTTAATTGCTGGATAATATTTACCCAAATGAAGATGCAAAATTTGTCATTCTTTTACCTTTCTTGCCAGTTATCAGCTATTCCTAGTAAGCCTTCCATGAGCAAATTTTGTGAGCACAAGTCTTTTTTGAGCACTTTTTCTTCATCTCTTTCTCCTTTCTAACTTTAGGGGGTAGCACTACTGGATCACAAGATAGATGCAGGTTATAGTAACTCCATAATACGCTGTCCACATGTTTTCTCAAATGACACTGCATCTGTCTCCATTACCAAGTGATTTTTTGTCTAACTTTTGACCCTGGTAGTTTTGTTTTGTTTCATATTTTTTAACTGATTAGTCATTCCAGTGGGCTAAAGCAGTATCTCATTTGGTGTTATTTTACATGACTTTGATATATGATTATTGGTGAACAGCTTCTTATCTGACTATTCATGTGTCTTCCTAAGAAACTGTACTGTATCTCCCTATTTAAATAAGGTTATTTTTGACGATTTCCAGTCAAATTCAAAGTTTCTTTGGAGGCACAGATTTGGAGGATCATGGTTTGAGGCATGCTTGGCATAAAGGTAGCAAGAACTCATTTCAATAAATAGACCAAGCACGCTGATTTACATCTGTATTCCCAGCTACATGGGAGGCCTAACATGAGGCTGACCTTGATAATATAAGATCCTATTTGAAAAATGACTAAAGGTCAAAGGAGTTAAGGGCATGCCCAATATATATTTACATAGTTAATTTTTAAGAAAATAAAATGTGTGTATTGTGAAGGTTCTCTCCAAGTTTGTGTCTTGCATTTCTATCATCTCAGTAGTGTCTTTTAATAAAAACAAGCTGTTTTTTTCACATTGAGTAGTTTATATGTTTTTTAAATGTGTACTTCTTCTTATGTCTTGCCTAAGAAACATTTTCCTAAACTAGTTACAGAAACACCCTCTTGTAGTGGTTTCTACAATGTCTGTAGCATCCAGGCTCATGCATGAGGAAAGACTCATTTATATGCATTTCATTTTTTAACCAAATGTTTTGAGACATAACTTTTATATAACAAAAGACACCCATGCTAGAAGTACAGCTTGGTGCATTTTGACGAAGTGTGCATGTCACCACCGCCACGATCAAAACCTCACTAAGTCCTACAGCATGTAAAATAGGGCATGAGAAAGATTCCTTAGACAGAGTCCTAGAAATGTCACAGAAGTCTGAGTGTCACTCTGTGTGTGATAGAGTGAGGGTGGAGCCTCATTACAGGGGAGAATCAAGAAAGCCACTTTCCAAGCAGCATGGACTTGGCAGTTTGGGGAACGAGGATCCATAGCAGTCAAAAGACAGACATCTCCAACCTTAGTGCTGGTGGGAGTGTGTGTGTGGGGGGAGCTTCATTTGGGTACCTTTTTCTGAATGTGGAATTAAAAACTATCCTTTATTTGGAGTATTCAAGACTGTATTTATGATCAAGCCCATTGGGAAACCTGAGTTTAAAATTCACTTTGAAAAAAAGGAAAAGCGCCCTCAGTGTATGTGAATTAGATGAGTGGCCTGTTCACGCGATCTTAAGGGTGAGTACACAATGGAGACCGGAAGTGAGTCTTAGCAGCCATGGTGGTATGTGGAATCCTAGCTACTCAAAAAGCAGAGACAGGAAAATGGTGGCACAAAGTCTGCCTGGGTGAAATTAAGGCAAGACTCTAAATGATAGAAGGGGCCACACTGATCAAGATGCATATTTGTAAATTGACAGCTTGAATTAAAACCCCTCTGTAGGGTACACTAATTCAGCTGTGATACTCACTAGGCACTATGTTGGAAATGAACTATACAACTCGGGGGATTGGGAGGGGAAAAACTGGGAGAAAATGAGGAAGGGGGGGTGACATTATCCAAAAAGAAATGCACTCATTATCTGACTTATGTAACTGTAACCCCACTGTCCATCACCTTTACAGTTAAAAACAAAACCCCTTTGTATAACTACTTACAGATAATATATGTTTTCAAAACCCTAAAAACAGGTGGACTGGAGTGGGGGGGCATGGCTAATATGGACAACATATGTTAGGAAGCACAATGTTTTGAGTTCAAAACCCCAAGTACTGCAAATACATACACTCACACACACACACACACACACACGTGTGTGTGTGTGTGTGATTCTGGGCTCGGTGTGTGGTGCACACCTACAATTCCAGCACTCAGAAGGCTGAGGCAGAAAGTCTGTGAGTTTAGGACTGGACTGGGCTAGCTATAGATCAAGTCCCAGAATCCCTAGCTACATAGTGAGAACCTGACTTAACAACAAAAATACAAAACAAAATAAAGAATTCTGTAAGTATAACTGATTGTATTATTTATTTTCCCTCCAGATTTATTCTGGCTCTAAAACTTTAAAGGTCTTTGGATAGATTTTTTTTTAAGGGTTATGCAACACCAAAGCTGAAGAGTTAGCGCATGGGGAAGACTTGTTCTTCAGGAAGACACATGGAGAGGGCCAGGTGTGCAGCACACCCGCCAACTCAATTGCTGTTAGAAAGGATGCTCATGAGCAGTTGGAAATGGTTGGTAGCAGCTGTAGTTGTGGGGCGATCTCTGTTGGGGGCTGTGACCATGGCTGATAATAATTGGAAAGAAAAGGCTCTGAGGCAGGAGTTGTTTCCAAGGGGGTTTCTGCCGTCCCCCGGGAGTCACTCATGATGTCATAGGGAGGACAGAAGATGGGGTTTCCCCACACTATTTCTCAGAGGAGGGAGATGAGCAGTTTGTGGGAAGCTTGAAGGTTTAGAGCATTTGACATTTGTTGCCAAAGCCCAAGATAGAGAGCTTGGTGTGTGTGTTCATGAGTGTGTGCCAGTCCTGGGGCTTGGACTTAGGGCCTGGGTGCTGTTCCTGAGCTTCTTTTGTTTGAGGCTAACACTCCACCTCTTCAGTTTCTGCTTTGGATGGCTTTGAACTGTGATTCTCAAATCTCAGCCTCCTGGGTAGCTAGGATTACAGGTGTGAACCACTAGCACCCAGCGAGAGCTTGATTTTCAACCTCATTTCAAGTTTAGTTAAGAAAACAGTGGCACAAAGCCATAGATACTTCACTGATCTTTCTCCAGCTCCAAAGCCTAGCTCAGCTACCATGAACTACACTCTCCAAGTGCTGCAGGAAAGACGAGAGATGACCAGGAAGACAACACTCTCTGGGAAGCTTACCCTCAACATTGGGATAAACACATGGTGGGAAACAGTTCCATTTCTATGAGACTAAAAAATAGGCAGAGCGTCCTATCTGGGAACTGCCCCTAGACACAGCACAGCTGTCCTTCAGTTTCCTCATCTGCTCTACTGTGGTTCTTCAAGATTTTAGCCCTTGAAGCAAAATCATCACCCTCTTTTCCCTACTCTGTATTCTCTCCCCACTCCCCTCCCCTTCTCTTCTCCTCCTCTACTCCTTTCCTTTAGCTCTTTCTCTTCTCCTCCCTGCAGCAGCTGAATTTTGGATGAATCTAAACTACCAGGGGAACCTGTTTTCTTCTTTGGCTATAATAAGGCAAAGCTTATCAGTCTTGGTGTGAAGTATAAGGAATAAGGAATTTCCCTAACAAAAATGACTTAAAAAAAGACAGCCCTACATCGACCCTTTTTTCACTGCTGTAATTGAAATCTTTCTTTTTTTAAATTATTTTTTCTGCATTCCAAAAGCCTGTAAGAGGGGGTTGTAGCTGGGTGCCAGTGGCTCACGCCTGTAATCCTAGCTACTCAGGAGGCTGGGATCTGAGGATTGTGGTTTGAAGCCAGCCTGGGAAGTTAAAGGCTGTGAGACTCTTATCTCCAACAAACTACTCAAAAAGCCAGAAGTGGCGCTTCGGGACAAGTGATAGCGAGTTGACCTTGAGCAAAAGAAGGTCAGGGACAGCACCTAGACATTGAGTTCAAGCCCCAGGACTGGCAAAACAGAAAAGAGGAGGGGTTGCAATGTAATTTGTCATCTAAGTGACCAGAGTTCCCTATTCATTCACTACTTTCAGCACCATCTCCTTTGTTCCTTCCTCTCCAACCCTGCAACCCTGGCTCAATTCCCACTTCTTTATGAAATATGCACATTGAGTATTCTTGCTGCATTTTCCCCTTGCTCCCTTTTCCATCCATCCCTCCTCTCATTCCCTGAATGTTTGAAATCTCCTTTCAGCTTCTGGTAGACATTTTGTTCAACTGTCCATTGTTTGAAAGATTTACTTCATAGAGATTCACTCATATGTATACTATAGTCAGCTAAAGCATGTGTATAAGCATATACCTGCATGTGTGATTAGATGGCAGGCTATATTTTGGGTCTAAGATTTATATATGAGAGAAAACATGTACCCTTTGTCTCTGAGGCCTGGCTTACTTCCCACAGTATGATGCTTTCCAGAACCATCCATTTCCCTTCATATGAAATAATTACATTCTTCCTGATGGCTGAACAAAATTCCATCATATCTATTCCACAGTTTTTGGATCCATTCATCCATTGTGGGCCATCTGCACTTCCATAACTTAGCTACATCTATAAAGTATGGAAAATCTCTCCCTTATAACAAAGACTGCAGGAAAGGCAGTCATCCAATACTTCTTGTAATATGGATTCTCTACATTCTTCTTCTTGTCATTAATTTGCAACAATCTTCACTGTCTAATGAGCCAAGAGGGACCCTGGCAGAGACAACTGGCTAAAGGCCAGTGTTAGTTCTTTGTCCTTGTCCCTGTTGCCCTGTTGGAGCTGGGAGATTTGCTTCCATGGTTATTTCTGCATCCATTTTGCTTAGTGAGAGGAAAGATGGAACCGTTCCAAATATATTGTTGCAATAATGGCTCCCTGGAGTTTTGAAAACTACAAGTATCAACCATCCTCTCTAGGCTGAAACTAACAAGAGGTAAAAGAGAAGTTCTTCCATCATACTTTAGGGGATGAGTCTCCCAATGCTCAGTAGAGGAAGTAGGAATACCGCTTAGGGCACCGGGATGTCTGGGGTAGAAAGGAGTGGAAGAGAGTCTTTTCATATAGACATCGTTGTGATAGTATTAGAGATAGTTGAGAGAGTACTGATTCTACCAGCTAAAGGAACACAGAACCCACCTGGGGTTATTTTATGTGGCCGATTGAGGGAAGATAATATTTGGATTTACTTATAGAGATGTCAGTCATTGGTGGTAATTTTAGAAATTTTTCTCTAATTATCTCATAGCCTTAGTTGGCTTATATAGCTCTTTGGGGATGGGAAAAGAAGAGTATGTGAAGAGGAGTAGTATGTAATGTAAGGGGAGGTGAAACAGCATCTCCAGCCCAGTGGTAATGGACATGAGCGGGGCTTTACCAAGAGCATAAAATATCTCTCCAGAGCCCATTGTCTTCCTAAAGAAAGCCCTGGAAGTCTTTCCTGGGTAATTGAGAGAGCAGATGCTCGTAACTGTCTGTCATTCTTTTAGTACATCTCCAGTTCTCGAATGTCATCTGAGAGAAGCAGCAGGAATTAGAAAAATATACACATAGTAGTGAAAGAATGAAAAGAAATGAATGCCTCTCTCAACTTTCTTTTGACATCCTACTCTCTACCCCAACCATTTGTGTTCAGAAGTGGGGACTGAGGAGGTAAATAAATTGTGTTCCTCAGGGCCGATCCTAGTGGCGTCTGTATTGCTATTCATCATTTCATGTACAGAGTCAGGTGCATAGCCAGAGGCATGCGCGTGAAGAGAAGCAATGAATGGGGAACTTGCAGGAACTACAGCTGGTTCATGTTTACATCTTCTTGACCATGGGACAGATCATCGTGTGAATAATACAATTGTATCTACAGAATGGGATCTGGTAGACCCAAGGTGTAGACCGGATCTTTGTTCTCATATAGCTCTTTCTCAGACTAAAATAGTACTGTCTCTTTCATGAACATTCATAATGTCTGCAACTGATGCCCATTCAAATATTTAATATTCAATTAAGATGATTTAGCTTCATTCCTGCTAAGAAATGGTACTTGGCTTGTATCATCTAAGAATATTATGCATAATATAGACAAGGAACCATTGTTGATTGCGTATTTACTAATTTACTTTATTAGCAAATTAATCAAATTATTAGTAAATCAATTAAATTATTCATGGGCCAGAGCTTCCTAGGTAAAGACCCAGAATCACAACAAACCAAAGAAAGCTTGCATAAGTGGGATTACATCAAACTGAAGAGTTTCTGTATGGTAAAGGACATAGCTAGCAAGAGAAATAGCCGACAGAATGGGAGATCTTTACCAGCTATGCATCAGACAAGGACATCATATCTAAATTATTAATTAAATTAATTTACCTTATTAGCACATTAATTAAGTTACTAGTAAATTAATTAAATGAAAGTGGTGATTTATCTACTCAAGGAGCATATGAAGTCCACTTATTAGCCTACTAGTCACTATAAGGAGAAAACCCAGACTGATACATGGGAGGGTGAGATTGGAAGTATTATGATTCTTGAACAGCCTGGGCAAATTTTTGGGAGATGCCATCTTCAAAAGAACAAGCAGACGTGGGAGTACATACCTGTCTTCTATTGTGAGAAACATAGACAAGAGGCTTGCCCTCTGGGCCAACCCAGGCAAAAAGTGAAATAACCAGAGCAAAAAAAGCTCTGAAGGTGTGGCTGAAGCAGGTGGGCCTAGCAAACACTAAGCCCCGAGTTCAGTGAAAGTATAGCAAGAAGGGAGACCAAACTGATACCCTCCAAGCCTATTTATTTGTGTGTTCATTGTTTATTTTTGGTAGTGCTGGGATTTTGAAATCAAGGCCTCATACTTGCCAGGCAAGCACACTATCATTTGAGTCATAATGTCAATCCCTCCCTTTTTTGGTTTCCCAGATAGAATCTCATGCTTTTGCCTGAGCCAGCATTCCACTGTATTCTTCCTCCCTTCACTTCTAAAACAGCTGGAATTAGAGGAGTGTATCACCATGCTTGGCCTCCTTGTGTTCTTGTGACTGTGAAGAAATGCATGCAAAGCTCCTCAGAGGTGATAGTGGTCAAAGGTATAGTCTCAGCTGTCAGTTGGTCTCTTGAGTTGAGCTCTGCTAACTGGAGAATGGTCATTTTTTGATTCACTTCTGGGCTTTTATCTGTTTATTTTTTCCAAATGTCAGTTTGGAATTTCTTTCTCAATGTATATTCCAATTTGATTTCAGCTGAATTAGGAGAGATCTGATGGCTCAGACTTTTTTTTTGAAGTTCAAAACTAGTAACTACAGCAAAACTCAGTTCCTTCTTTCTTTTCTTATGTGTGGGATGGAATCCAGGGCCCCTCACTCGTGAAGACAAACCCTCTATAACTTGAGCTATGTCCCCAGCCCTTTTCTATTCTGTTTTTGAAATAGAATCCTCACTAATTTCACCCAGTCTCTCCTAAAACTCAGTCTTCCTGCTTCTCTCTCCCAAGTAGCTAGACTGACTGACAGGTATGAATGACCACATCTGGTTAATTTAATCTTCTTGACAGAATGACAGGCAGTATCCAAACAACCTGACTGTGTGAACTTAATGTTTCTCTGGTGCTACTTAAACATATGAAAACTCAAAAGTGCTTCCAGCTCCTCTCTGTCAGGAGGGCCAACTATGCTGTGTGATTAGATGCAAGGATGATCTAAACTCAGCAAAACATTATTGTTCCCCCAAAAATGCCCAAGTAGGAATTGAGTTTGGATGTTGATCCCAGAGTTTGGTGAACAATGAAATAATAGAGTTTAAAAATAGTGTTTTAAAAAATGAGCCACAGGGACTTAGAATGAGTATTTTCCTTGTCCTCAAAGTCAATATTATCTCAACACAGTGGAAATAGCACCACTTTCCTGTCAATTCTACCTCTAGGCTGCTTTAGAGGTCTGATGCTATGTATCTACAACCCATTCATTATCAAATCACTTGCTTTGATTCTGATGTAAATTTGTTCTTTAAATTACCTTCAGATCTCTCTTACATTTCTACCATTGACTTTTAAAAGATCAGCATCCTCTCATTTTCTTTTAAATGTCCCACCTACATGATTACAATCTTTCTTATTGCTTCATTCTGTTTCTTCTTCTAGGCTTTAATAGCTAGCAGTGTTAGTAAGAAAACAGAGATACTGATGACTGTATGGATTATCATCTTTATGCCAAATGGTAAAGGGAGTGACAGTGAATTACTCTTGGTGACCAGGGGCTGGGTGGGAACATATGATAATATGGTTAGATGGTTTGCCTCTTTGTTTTAGGTACTTCAAAAAGTAAAATCGTGTACATTCTGTCTCTAGAAACTGTGTCTCTAGAAAAACCTCATTGCCTTCTGCTCCATCACATCCAGAAATTATAGAATGTGTATTCTCCATCAATGGCCATTTGTTTTAAGAAGCAGTAACCCTTTTCAAAAAGCATGTTCTTGGGAAGAACATAAGCTTGGTGGACAAAGTGAAACAGATTAATCATGATGTCTCAAGAATCTCTGGACCATAAGAAGGAAAATGATCTAACAATCAGAGCAGTTGAGTGCAAAAAACTATGGGAGGTAGTGTTCTTGTGAAGTGGAATTAAGAAATCCCTTGAGATGGATAGAAAAGTTCCCTCTAGTGTCACAGAGGCAAACATGTTGTCATTCTCTCAAACATCATCTCATGTCTTCTGCCACTTATCTTTGTAATCCACTTTTGTTGCAGTGATAACAATAATGTCACTTATGATTATGTGTTAGTTTTTCTTTTTTTGTGTGAATGCCGGGACTGAGGCTTGAACTCAGAGCCTAGGTGCTTTCCCTCTTAGTTTTGTTTTTTTTGGCCAGTCCTGGGCCTTGGACTCAGGGCCTGAGCACCATCCCTGGCTTCTTCCCGCTCAAGGCTAGCACTCTGCCACCTGAGCCACAACGCCCCTTCTGGCCGTTTTCCATATATGTGGTGCTGGGGAATCAAACCGAGAGCTTCATGTATAGGAGGCAAGCACTCTTGCCACTAGGCCATATTCCCAGCCCCCCTCTTAGTTTTTTTCACTGAAGGATAGTACTCAACCACTTGAGCCACAGTTCCACTTCTATCGTTTTGGTGGCTAATTGGAGATAGAATCTCACAGACTTTCCTACCCAAGCTGGCAATCCTTAGATCGCAGCCTACTGAGTGGTTAGGACTACAGGCATAATCTACCTGTACCTGAATATCTATCTATCTATCTATCTATCTATCTATCTATCTATCTATCTATCTATCTATCCATCTATCTATCATATTGATCCTGGGGCTTGAACTTACAGTCTAGGTCCTGTTCCCGAGGTTTCTGGCTGAAGGCTAGCATTCTATCACATGTGCTCTAACGTTCATATGCTTAATTGGTCAAGAATTCCTTTTTTCCATTAATTTTAATGAAAATACACTGCAACTAAAATTAAGAGAACAGAAGAAACAGGTGTGGTGTCTCATGCCAGATACTTGGGAGGCAGATGTTGAGAGGTTTATTGTTGAAGTTAGCTCATGCTTATTTCAATAAAAAAGATGGGTGAAGTAGCTCACACTTGTAACCCTCGTCATATGAGGGATGAAGGTAGAAAGGATGCAATTCCAGGAAAAAATTATGCTTTGCTATCTGAAAACTTAGTAAAGCCAAAAAGGAGCAAGAGAGAAGAGAGAGAGAGAGAAAGAGAGAGAGAGACAGACAGACACAGAGACAGAGAGAGAAGGAGACAGAGACACAGAGACAGAGAGATATGCACACAGAGACAGAGACACAGAGATAGAGAGAGGAGGGAGGGAACAGAAAAATATAGAGGGTGATATTTCCCAGATCCAGAGTTTGACTTTCACATGCCTTGTTACTTAAAGTGCTTTCCATAGTAAATTAGCCATTAATAATCTCAAATGGGCACCAAATCTACAAAAGCTCTAAATTTTTCTAAAGAAGAAAAAATCCAACACAAGCTTGCATTCTCTGCAGTTGTTGTTTTCTGCTTAGAATGGAAACGAATGCCTTTCTCCTTTTCTCGCCCTCTCACTCTGCCCAACTTAATGTGGACTGATACTGTGTCACACTCCAGAGAAAACCCAAGGTGGACTGCAGCTCTCTTCTTTCTCCCTGTCTCTGAATTTATAAACACACGTTGGCACCTCAATTGTTCTACTCGTTATCTACTGGTATTCTCTAAGTCCCCCTATCAGGTTTTCCTCTTCTCCCTCTTCTTCCCTCTCCTCCCTCTTTGTCCTCCTCTCTCCTCTCTCCTCTTCTTTCTCCTCCTCCTGGGGAACAGAAATTGAGAATCTGATCTGTGCATACACACAACACAAAGGATGGATGCGTCAGGATTTTTTTTTTCAGATGTGAACCTGCAAGCTGATGATATTAGTCTACATTTGTCCTTCAGTGACAGACCTAAAAGAAAGCTGAAACAACTCAAAGGAAGCCATACAATTGTACCCACAGATAGAGACATTCTTACTACTCCATGACATGTACTTAGAGAAATGGGAAAAACATCCTCACTACTCCTTAACATGTGAAGACTTAAAAAAAAATAGGAAAAAATACAAATCATTGGTCCATAAGGGCCAATGTGACTGCATAGTTACAAATGAACTTCTGGAGCTGAAAATTATATAACTATAGGTAGTACAATACAAATTCCTAAGTCTCTAAACACACACAATGAGAAATGTCTTTTATATGAACCAGACAATTAAAAATTGGGTACCTCAATGTTGCTTAATTTTTATTTTGTTATTATTATTATTATTATTATTATTATTATTATTATTATTGCCAGTTCTGAGGCTTGAACTCAGGGGGCTGGGTATTGTCCCTGAGCCTTTTTGTGCTCAAGGCTAGCACTCCAACACTTGAGCCACAGCACCACTTCTGGCTTTTTCTGAGAAGTTCCTTAGAGGTAAGAGTCTCATAGACTTTTCTGCCCAGGCTGTCTTTGAACCCTGATCCTCAGATCTCAGCCTCCTGAATAGCTAGGATTACAAGCATGAGCCACCGATACCTGGCTTTTAATATTTATTTTAAGTACTAATGAGATTTGCTATTTGCTATGTGAACATACTAGGGTTGTTAAAAAGCACCAAAACCATAGATGTCTTAAAAACAACAGAATACTATTGTCTTACTATTTCATAGACGAGAAGCTGGAAGGGAGGCACTCGCTTTGGGGAGACCTTCTTGCTTCTTCTTCTTTCTGATTTTGCCCTCAACATTTCTCATTCCTTGGTTGGCATTTGTGCAACTCCAGTAGCTTGTCTGTCACTACCCATGTTACATTGCCTCCCCTCTGTGGTCATTATGTCTGTGTCCAAAGTTCTTCTCTTTAGGATTCAATTCCAGTTATGTTGGGCCCTTCCTTAATGACTGCATTTACTTTGGGCTCTGTTGTAAAAATCCTATTCCCAAATAAGACCTCATTATTTGGGGTCGTTATTAATAGCTCATTATTTGAGTTATTATTTGGGATTATAACTCCAGTGTATCTTCTGTTATAGGACACAATGTAACACATAACAGCTATGTAAACACGTTTTGTTGATATGTCCATGTTATTAATTTATTTTCCACTGAGTGGTTAATGTTTGAGGTATATATGAAGTATCTTTTCTTTTGCTTTTGCTGGCCCTGGGAGTTGAACTCAGGGTCTTAGTGTTGTCCCTCATTTCTTCTTGCTCAAGGCTAGAATTCTACTACTTGAGCCATGGTGACATTTCTGGCTTTTCCTGAGTAGTTTATTGGAGCTAAGAGTCTCACAGACTGTCCTGCCTGGGCTGGCTTTGAACTGCAATCCTCAGATCTCAGCCTCCTGAGTAGCTAGGATTACAGGCATGAGACACTGGCACCTGGTTGAAGTATCTTTAATATTCAAGAACATTATATCATTATACAGATTGGAAATATTAGGCTATTGCATATTTTATCCATTATTAGTTTTTTTAAAAAACCTTAACAAATAAGTAATTAAATAATTTTATTTTCTTCCTCATGCTACCCCAATAGAATCAGAGTTTTACAATCCCCTTTCCCAACCACACAGCTGAAAGACAGTTTTATTCTGTATACATTTATCCTGTCCAAAATATATCTTGGTAAATTGTGTGGATTATTTCCCTCGCTCCCCCTATCCATTCTTCTCTCTAATCCTCTGCAGTTGCCATCTTCAGTGTTACAGTGCTGGAGGATGGTGGATAGAGAAAGACAACATAAGGGAGAGAGAGTATATGGAAACCCACCTCCCTAGCCAGGCCTGAAGATATTAGACA
The DNA here is from genome assembly GCF_023159225.1 of Perognathus longimembris pacificus. Lineage (NCBI taxonomy): Eukaryota > Metazoa > Chordata > Mammalia > Rodentia > Heteromyidae > Perognathus > Perognathus longimembris. Next base: position 38,023,128 of record NC_063171.1, on the reverse strand, counting down.
CAATTTTTAACTACTCAAATCCCCCTCATCTCTGGACCCCCTTCCACTGCAAAGCACAGTCTTTTTGAGGGCAGCCTTTACTTCCCGGTTCCTCAGACAGTAAATAATGGGATTTAAAAGTGGTACAAGGACTGTGTAAAGAAGAGACACCACTTTGTTGGAGTTGTAGGCATACATGAGCTTGGGGCGAGCGTAGGTGAAGAGAGTTGTGGAATAGAAGAGGGTGACCACGGTCAGGTGAGAGGCGCAGGTGGAAAAGGCCTTTTGGCGGCCCTGAGCAGAAGGGATCTTGAGGATGGTGGTGAGAATGGTGACATAAGATGTCACCACTACACAGAGCGGGACAGCAATGACCATGAGGGCCAGGAAGAAGTCCACCAGCTCAGCCTGAGAGGAGTCCTCGCAGGAGACATTGAGGAGTGGAGAGATATCACAGAAGTAGTGGTTGATAGGAGGGGTGCCACAGTAGTGGAGTCGGGCAATGAAAACCATCTTAATCATGGCAGTCACTAGTCCACAGAGCCAGCACCCCCCAGCCAGGGCACCACAGAGCTGGTTGGTCATAATGACCGGGTACCGTAGGGGATTACAGATGGCCACATAGCGGTCGAAAGCCATGACTGCAAGGAGGATGTACTCGGTGCAGACAAAAGTCACAAAAAAGTAGAGCTGAGTCATGCAGCCACAGAAGGAGATGCTCTTGTCCTGGCTGAGGAAGTCTGCCAGCATCTTGGGGCTGATGACTGTGACATACCACATCTCCAGGAAGGAGAGATGGCTCAGGAAGAAGTACATGGGCTTGTGCAGCTGCCCATCGCTGCGGATGGCCAGGATAATGAGAAGGTTCTCCAGCAGTGTCAGCAGGTAGGTCACCAGGAACACAGAGAAGAGGAGGAGCTGGAAGGCTGGTCTTGTTGGAAATCCCAGCAGAATGAAATGTGTGGTTGCGGTTTGATTCTCCACTTCCAGAGCTTTGGGGATCACAGCTGGCTGTGGGCACAGACAGAGTGAATTCCTTCCATGTTCCCAGTACAGAGTTAAGGTTGAATATATTGAAAACCTGCCACCCACAATTCATCGTCAGAGGTGCCTTGATGCCTTTATATCTTTGTTTTCTCCCCTCCTCTCCAATCATGAGAATCAAGACATTAGAGTCAAGATTAACTTCAGAGAAATGGTATCTTTATTAAAAGATTAGTTCAATAAAAGTAACTTGTTCAAAGTCACACAGTAGAGAAAGTAAGATCTCTTGAATCCCCAGTTTGGTGTTGATTCCCCAGTTTTCTACTGAGCTAATTTACTACTGTGGGATGTAAGATCACTCCCTCTCTCCCTCCTCTTCATTGCTGACAAGACACCCCCTTGAACTAGATGCAAAAGGGAGACAGGAGACCCAACTCTCATCCTCTAGGTATAACTTTTGTGAGACTGGAGTGGCTGTGAGGGCCCACCCATTCATAACATAGAGAGAATCCATTTATTTGTTATCTAAAAGAGTTATAAAGGTTGAGTGAAACAATAGTTGGACAAACCCACAAGATTAACAACAAAATGAGTATGTTACACATATTCAGCAGCTTCTCAGAGAATGAAACAGACTGAAAAATTAGAAGAATAGCATTGCCTTTGGCTCAATCCATTGTATGGATTACTTCATGAAAAGCTTTAAAAACTCTTGGATAAATACTCAAGAGGGGTACAGTAAAGCCACATGTACAACCATGTTCATTGCAGCACTATTCCCCAGGGCCAAGATATGGAATTATCCCAGATACCCCTCAATGGATGGATGGATCAAAAGAAATGTGGTACATATACACAACTGAATTTTACTCATCCATTAGAAAGATTATTACATCATTTGCAAAAAATAGAGGGATCTAGAAAAAAGTATGCTAGATGAAATCAGGCTCAGAGAGACAAAGGACACATGTTCTCTCTCTCTTATATGGCAGCTAGAACTAATTTGTAAATGCACAAATAAACACATACAGGGTTGTATGCAAGTGCACACAAATGTATTAACAAAAGTAAGGTTTTTTGCTGGGGAAAAGCAAACACCCCAGTCCAATAAAACAGATACCAGGAAATCAGAACTGAAAAGGTATGTGAGGGGGAGGTTAAGAGTGTGGGTAGATGAATGAAGAGAGGAGTAGGGGGAGAATACAATAATAATATTCAGTGGATAGGTTGGAAGGAATGAGGAAGAATGATGGAAGCAGTGACATTGATCAACATACATACATACATATATACGTATATATGTACATATATATATACTTACAAACTGATTTGTTGAATGTTAACTATGTTGTGTAACAAAAGATAATAAAAACAAAAGGCTATAAAAAGTACATTTATTACGTATGAAACTGTAACCAATCTGTACATCACTTGGACAATAAATAAATTTTTAAAAACTTGCTTCTCTCTGGTGAAGTGAGCACATTACATCACTGTTCGCAATACTAGTTACTTTGTTTCTAAGGTAGAGATAGATGAATGGCATTCACATACTGTAAACACCAAATGGGCTTTAGAATTGAAATTAAGCTCCTCTAGGTATTTGCGACCTTTCACAGTTTCTCTCCTTATCCCTCACTTTGTACCTCCTTTCTCAAAAGATGACATACTCTCCCTTCCACGGTGCCCAGGGACAGCCAGAGCCCCAAACAACAGAATAAAAAAATGATTCAAAAACTTGTTATTATTAAGGAGAAAAGAACAAGTGGTTGTCAGACTCTTCCAAGAGTGTCAGATTAAAGAGCTCATAATTCATATGAGAGTAATACCAGAAAAAGGGAAAAATCCTTCCTGTGACTTTTGCATTTGTGCCCAATAATTCAGCAGAATGTGTGGCTTCTTTGAAGGGTTTGCTGAGAGCCATTCCAGAATCACCCAGTCATTAAACTACCAGTCCTTCTCTACGTCTTACTGCATGAGTTCTCCTCTGTTCTTTCCCAGAGCCAAAGCAATTCTCACATTCCATTTCTCAACAGTCTGACTACTGTGGCAAGAATATGTAACCCTCAGGGGGTCAGGGGAGGGCTACTTACTTTTGTTTTGTTGTTGTTGTTGTTTTTAAAGAAAATGGTGAAAGAATGAAAAAACTGCAAAAAACTGCTCTTTCCTTTCCCACTTGGATCTCAGCCTTAGAATTCTAGAGAAAGCTACCCCAATTACTTCCTCACGATCTCTGTTTAGAGGAAAACAGACATAGATAAACAAACAAGGGGAAAATTACAACATAGCAAATTTAACAATTGTTTTCTGTTGAAATATCATTACACACACACACACACACACACACACACACACACACACACACACACACATCCCTTGACCTTAATCACCACAGTCTAATATTCATTACTGGAAAAGTAGGGTGGTAGAGAATCCAACCAGAGCAAGGTTTATCAATTTTCCTTAGTTTTCTTTTTATTCTCTTTCATTTTAATTTATTTGAGTTCCAACCAACCTAGAGTCTTTTTTTTTGGTTGTTTTGTTTTTTGGTGCCAGTACTGAGGCATAAACTCAGAGCCGGGGCACTGTCTTTAAATGTTCTCACTCAAAGCTGGAGCTCTACCACTTCAGCCACAGCTCCACTTCTTCCAGCCTTTTGGCAGTTAATTGGAGATAAGAATATCATGGACTTTTCTGCCTGAGCTGGCTTTGAACCATGATCCTCAAATCTCAGCCTCTGTAGTAGCAAGGACCACAAGTGTGTGTCATAGGCACCCAGCTTCAGAATCTGTTTTTGTATATATCAGCCCAGTCTCCATTCTGGTTCTCTTTGCACTGTATCTTTTACAAACAAATTAATACATCTTTCTTTTCTGAGGAGAGACATGGTACTAATATTTCAGAGGCACTTTTTTTGGTCCACAGTAATAGGATACAATCTCCAGGTCTGTATTCCTGGGCTCAGTGCCTGAATGTCTTTTCACAGTCTAGAAAACTAGAGGCGTGTGACCCTTGGAGCTGGTCCCTCAAAGAACTGTAGCATGAAACTACAGCTGTAAGAATGACTCTAGGAAATAGTACAATATTGTCTTCAGCACCCAAGCAATAGATATAATCATTTTCCAAGTATGTACTTCAAAATTGTGATTGGTTAAAAAAAGTATCTTGTTTAACTTCAGAGTAAGAATGACTAAATAAAATGGGAATATTTTCACTGGAACTATGCAATCATTGATGCTTTCTCTCATCTAACAGATTAACATAAAACTAAAGGGACAGAAAGAAAAAGGATGCATAGAATATTAGACTGAGGGCTGGGAATATGGCCTAGTGGCAAGAGTGCCTCCTACACATGAAGCTCTTGGTTCTATTCCCCAGCACCACATATATGGAAAACGGCCAGAAGGGGCGCTGTGGCTCAGGTGGCAGAGTGCTAGCCTTGAGCGGGAAGAAGCCAGGGACAGTGCTCAGGCCCTGAGTCCAAGGCCCAGGACTGGCCTAAAAAAAAAAAAAAAAAATATTAGACTGCGTCATCTTACCCAGTGTTTTCATCATTGGAACAAGGAACTTAGTTTTGAGACTTTTAGTAGTCAAGTAAAACAGATGAACAAGTGAAGCAGATCACATTTATTTCTCAGTTATCTGCGGAAGTACATGCCTATCATGTTATTTATATGTGTATAATTGCTGTTTTGATAAATGGAAGCATGCATTTATAAGCAGGTTGAGACTTTATCAAGAGTCACATGTTGCATGAATATAGTAAGTTAGGGGATTGTAAATTTGTAATCTTCAGGGCTGGATTGCCTGAGTCACATCCTAGGAACTCTCAGGACTGTATGGACAGCCCACCGGGCAGGTGTGTGAGGAAGAGAAAGAGCCTTGGGCAGGCAACAGCCCTCCCTCCGGTGAACATGCTGCAGGACCTGGGCTTTGTGGAATGCATGCCTAGCCACACCTTCCATGACGAACACCAAGAGAGCACTCACACCTGTGCCTCATTCATTATTCCAGCTGAGTTCCACAGCCAGCAACTCAGATAAGACAAATATCATGGAGCCTGAGGGACCCAGGGATATTTAAGATTTATCTGAAGGCCATGCTGTCAGTTGCAGAACAGAATTAAAACAGAGTACTGTAATCAAACCCACTGCTCTTCGTGTAGGAGGCAAAAGAGGATGATCTATGAATGAAATATAATTTAAACAATTCTGAGCTTTAAATGGTACCTTAGAAAACAGTTTCAGTAGTACTCTGAAAGAAAGTTAAAACTTTAAGAGGTGAAATATTAAAGTACCAAAAATGAGAGTCAAGAAACTGAGAAAGATTCCAGGACAATAGTATTATTCTATGCATGAAAATGGAAGGTGAAAACAATTAAAAACCATCTTAAAAAATGTGTGGAGGGTGGGTATATAGGAGGAATATAGTGGATGGATATGGTCAAAGTGCATTGTTTGCATGTGTGGAAATTTAATAGTAAAATCACTTTATGTACTAAGTAAAATAAAGCAAAATGTAACTTAAAATAGTATTATAAAATCAATGGTATCTTAGTTCAAGCTTCTATAGCTAACTAGAATGATGAAGTGATTTCCCCCAGGTTAAGTATCTGTATACTGACAGAGTAGTCATTTTTTAATGGTTACATTTTAGTTTCTAGCAAGTTTTATTCTCCACTTATCCCCGGAAGTCAATTTAATTCCTTCTATATACCAATCCATGTTAGCTTAAGAAAGACAAATCCCCCAGTCACTGGTGGCTCTTGCTTGTAATCCTACATACTCAGGAGGCTGAGATCTGAGGATTGTGGTTCAAACCCAGCCCAGGCAGGAATGTCCATGAGGCTTATTACCTCCAAGTTAATATCTGGAAGTGGATCTGTGGTTCAAGTGGTAGAATTCTAGCCTTGTGCAAGAAAGCTCAGTAATAGCAACCTGAGTTTAGTCCTCAGGATCATTCCCCCCAGCCCAAAAAGGTAAATTACCTTAATTTATAGCTTTATTTAAACAGAATTACTAATATGATCCTTACATTATAGTTTTTCTTTAAAAGTATGTGTTTCACAATTGGTAATTCATTGTATAATTACAAACACAGACACATATACATACCATGCACACTCACCAATATACACATTGCTGAAAAACAGGAGAGGGCCATATGCTGGTGGCTCACATTGAATCCTACTTACTCAAGAACCTGAGATATGGAGGATTGTGGCTTGAAGCCAGCCCAAGTTAAGAAGTCTGTGTGACTCAGTCTCCAAAACAGCCACCAAAAAGCTTGACTGGAGGTGTGGGTCAAATAACAAAGCCCTAGCTATGAGCAAAAAAGCCGAAAGGCACACACACACACACACACACACACACACACACACACACACACACACACACGAATATCTTGGAGTTGCAGGAAACCTGACAGGTCATAAGGCTTAACTCTACAGTTTGTCAGTCTGCAACACATAGACGGACTCTTTGGGGACAGAAAACTAAGAATCTGTAAATAAAAATCTACTTGCAAAAATAAACTTCCTATTAGGAGGTTTCCTCTTGGGAAATTCAGTGCTTTCATGTCTTTGAGTTCATGTCTCATTTTCAAATATTGTATGAGGTTAAGTCCCATTGAGTTCTCAGAGGATCCTAGCTTGCAGTGTTTGAAATCAGTGATGGCAGTCAACTCTTCCTCCAGTTTCCCCATTACCTCCATCCTCATCATGTAATTCCTTTGAAGCCTTTCAGTTTGATATGCTATATGAATGGGGGAATTCTTATGTGATCTAAGTTTAACCGGGACATTTAATGAGGAGATCAGAAAGATCAGAATGATATGATAAACACGTGTGGGATAGAAAGCTTGATTATTTTTTTGAAAACACAGAAAAGGAATAGCATCATGCCCTTGAGCCTTCCAAGGAAGAAGAGCAGAGGCTTTCTCTCTGATTTCCCAGGAGGGTGGAGATGGCCTTCCTCACAGCTCATTAGTGAAGAGGCAAGGACAATGATGGGTCGGTGGAAGGATCAGCTTTTTTTTTTTATTTGTAGGGAAAAGTAGGCAGAGAAGAAACTTTATACAGTGCAAGTGCTCCTGAAAATGGAGGTGTTTACAAAATTGTCAGCTCAGGTGTGTGGAACATGGTCTAGGCAATCTTTGGTCTCCAATGAGAGTCACAGGTCATGAGAAATGTGAGAAACAGAATAATGATTTGATCTCAATCTAGCCTTTTAGATTTCAGTCTTCTGCAGGAAAGTGAGCAAAATGTACTGGTTTGACAGAGGTGGCTATGTCCATCCGGGATCCTCATTGGCTAGGCGTTTTTAGAGGGGAGAAATCCATTCTTACTCCTTCAATTCAGTTTTAAAGGTAAACTAGGTCAAATTCATCCTTCTCTTAGGGACAGGCCTGTGTCTACAATGACCCCTAAGCTGGTGTCCGGATAGAATAAGTAGCTGCATGCAGTAAACTTCCTCTACACCTCAATTTCTGCTGTTAGCTGGATTTACAAACTGTTGAGCAAAAGAATACTCTATATTCAGTTCCCCTGATTATATCATTCATAATTTCTTAAACCATGGCTCATGTTTGAAATATTTTTCTTTCCATCAAAGGGAAAGTGACATAGTTTTCTTTTGAGCATGATTATGTTTTGCAATTTTTCTCAGAGTTTCTAGTTGAGGATAAATGGGATCATATAGTGCACTTAAAAATAATCAATGCAGTGGGAAAACAGAAGGTCATAACTTCTCTCTGTTTGGTATTAAAAATACTTGTGAAACTGCCCTTTATCTTCTTAGGGGTTATAAGTTATCAAAACCTCTACAACCAACAACCTGTTTGCCAGCTATAGTCCATATTTGACAAACACAGCACACATTCTCACGCACCCATACTCTGTAGCATTTCTTCCAGATAATGGTCAGTTTTCTGTTGTGCATTACATTTGTCTTCGCTTCCATGTTCTCACTTTTTGTGGCCTTGTATTCCACACTTTGCAAGGTGGAGAAGCATGGGTTTATTTATCTAGAGTATGCTCTCATGGTAGAAAGGTAACATAAGAATCCATGCTATACAGTACCTCTGAATCTCTCATACTTTCATATGGCTTAATATACCTAGGTGCGAAAAAAAGTTCTGTTGAATTAAAATTATTTTTTTCTAGGAGCTTAGTTCCCTTTCTGCAGATGCACTTTGTTGTACTATTTCCTACCCGAGGCCAAACAAAGCCAAAGTATTTTCAAAAATCTATGAACTGCAAATCCTGACGAATAATGCAAGTAAAATGATTTTTAATTATCCTCTGTTTTCCTTCAAAATGGCAATTTAAAGCAGGATGAATTATCCTTTTGTAAATATCTGAAGGTCTTTTTTCCCCCCTAACTCACCATTTTTCTTAGAGGTACAACTCCTTTCCTAGCCTTGTCGTGGAAAGCCAGCTTACACTGAAGAGAAGAAATGATAAAGATGGAGATGACAATGACCCTCAGCCTACAGAGATTCTGGACAGGTCTGGTGTGTGCCTCTGCTAAGCTTGAAGAAGGCACCAAACAGAGGTATTTATGCTTCTTCTGTCTGCCTCCGAGCTACTGGAGGAGCACAAACCCACTCCCTCCCATCCACAGGGGACCGCTGAAGATATATAGCCTTCCACTTTTCTAGGACTTGAAGGCATCCTGGGAGGATAGGGGAAAAGTGAGTGAGCTAAGTGGGACCTTGAGGAGCAAAAGGCACCTTAGTTGTACTATTGGCATATGGTTCTGACTTCCTAAACAGACCCAGTAAAGAGAGGCTTAACACTCTATAGACTATAACATAAAGAAGGAATTGCAATACATAAAGTTAAATATCATGTCATGCAGAAGAGTCTGTTTTTTTTCGAGTTGGAAAAACATGAGTTAAATAGCAGCTTTTTATCCAAAACTGTGATGAAAATACCACTCCCACTAACTTTTCTAAGTATTACACTTTTGATCTTTACAGGAATATAGTAACACCAAGCCTAAAGTCAGGGAGCTAGAGTTCCTAGCTTTGAATCCTGGCTCAGTCATCTTCTACTTAGATGATCTTGGGCAGTATTTGTATTAATTGGAGAAATGGAATCTCTTGAGCTATTGTAATGATGGTATGAGTTATGGTGTGCCAAGGTGTGTATGTGAAGGTATTTAGAAGAGCACTTGCTCTATGAGTGAAAACTTGTATTTGTGATTACTTGTAGCTTGCCTAGTAAAAAGAGAAGGTATTCAGAAAAGTTTAATTTCTAGTTTCCTGGGAAATACACTTGCTGATACACATAAGAATTCTTGGTATTTCGAAAATTCTTGACATAGTTTAACAAAAGAATGGAACTATTTCAGACTAAGCAGCTTGTACTAACTGGCATCTCCAAGTGTGTTTTGTTATCATTCCAATCTTCATGTTAACTAGAGGTGGTATGTGTGCTATGGGACTTCTTCTATATTTTCCTATATTAGTGCACATAAAATTGTGTCATCATGGCTCTCTTCCTGACTTTTTTACACGTGTGCTTTTGCTCCTATTTATCCTATTACTCTTCTTGCTCTCCTCTCCCCACTCCTCTCCCCTTCTCTTCTATTATACCCCTGGTTGTCTCTCTTTTACTTCTGTGCCCTTTTTAATCTTCCTGAGATTCTACTTATATGATAGGCCATGTGATACTCTTTTTGGAGTGACTGATTTATTTCATTGAACACAACAATCCCTTGTTGCACCCATTGTCCTATAAAGGGCACAATTTCATTCTGTATGATTGAGTCAAACTTCACTGTGTACATATAGATTGAGCCTATATTTTCTTTATCTATTCATCCATTGAGGGGACCCAAATTTTAGTTACTATGAACAGTGCTGTCATAAACATGGGTATGTAGATATCTCTGTAGTAAGCTGACTTTGGTTCTTTTGGGTATGTATAGAAGTGGTAGAGGTGGAGTTATATGCAAGTTCTATTTAAATTTTTTTGAGGAACTTCTATACTAATTTCCATAGTAGCTGGTCTAATGTATATTCCCATAAGGAGAGAACAAGAATTCCCCTTTCCTACATCCTTCTCAAACTGTTGTTTTCTTGATGGTAGCCATGGAGACTGGCATGGGATGGAATCTCAATGTACTTTTTTTTTTTTTTTTTGCCAGTCCTGAGACTTGAATTTAGGACCTTTCCCTCAAGGTTAGCAACTTGAGCCATTGCTCCACTTTTGTCTTTTTTTTTTTTTTTGTAGTTAATTGGAAATAAGAGTCTCAGGGACTGTCTGGGCTGGCTTAAAATTATGATCCTCAGATCTCAGCCACTGGCATAGCTAGGATTATAGGCATGAGCTACATAGCAAAGAGAGTAATCTTTAAGTGAAAAAGTAAAAGCTACTATGATAACTCATTTTTCTTTTGTTCTAGTATTTCATAATTCCTTCTGAATATTGTATGTTATTTTCTTTCTTAAGTCGTAAGAATGTTCAGTCAAGTAACCATGCCTGGGCTCTTTATTGAAGTGTCTTCTGAATAAAAATCACATAATTATGATTTCTTTTCTTAGGGGAAGAATGCTTCAGATAAAGTCTCATTATATATTCCAGGCTAGTCTCCAAGTCAGGATCATACAACTTCTGCCTCCAGAATGTTGGAGGCATTCATCATCATGGTTGCCATTTTTTTCTTTTAAATATAAGAAGACTCTTAGTTATGATGCCCAATACCACTATGTTAAAAGATATTTCTTTTATTTTTTAAAAGCATAATTAATTTGATTAGATGCTAGTGTTTCCCATGTTAATTCTTGCCGGGCTTGGGTCGCCTCCCCTGGCACTGGGGTGTCAGGCTCTACTCTAATCTAATCACTCCCTTTCTCACCCTCTCCCCTGGTCACCTGACCCGCAGGTAAGGCCAGAGTGGAGTGGGGGGCTCAGGAAAGACCTCAGGTGCACGCGGCCGTACGAGATCCCTTGTCCTCCTTCCTTACCCACGAAGGAAGCCAGTCAGAAGCGCAGACGGATCTCGGAGACGCTTCAAGAGCAAATCTGATTTAATAAGGGAGTGGCTAACAGTTGATATAGTAGGGGTGACAAGAAAAGGGGTGATAGACCAGGAGCTGGTGATAGGCTGGCGAGCTTGTCATAAGACCCCCTCATGAGCTAACGTCACCTGCATAGCACCACCCCATGGGCAAAGCCTGCGAGAATGGGGAGCATATGGGCTGGCGAGAAAGTTGGGGGGCTGGTCGCAAAGCCAGTTCTTCTGGTTCCTGACCCAGAGAACTGTGGCCTGCTTCCACATTCCCCCAGGGCTGGGGGAAGGGCGGCGTCTCGGGAGCGCTCTCCTCTGCCCTTCTCCCTCAAGGCCAAAGCTGAACCCCTTTTACTTTTATTTTTTATTTTTTCTTTGAACAGCAGGAGGCACCCTACTCGAGGGCGCGCCATGTCTTAGGTTGTCCCTGCCATGCGGAGTCATACCCGTCCTGGGCTAACGCCCTTGCACTTCAGGCTGACCTTCCTGCTGGGCTGGCCAGCCCGATGAAAGGACTCGGGGAGAGCGGGATTGGCACTTGAAAGAAAGCCCTGATAATTTTTCTCTCATGTCAGTGGACCTCAGTGAGCAGCAGGTCCTAATGGTCGTGACGAGCCTCATGGGGTTCCTTGATGGCTAAAAGGCCAAAGGCCACTTGTTATCTAGACAGCTCTGGCCCATCACTTACAATATAAGAGACCCATGTGTCTAGCACAGGGCAATGTAAACATAATGTAAATGGGAGCATAAAGCAGAGATGAGCATAAGCAATTGTAATACAAGGCAAATGTAAACATGAGCAACTGTAACACATGAGCAATTACAACACAGGCACAATGCAATGAAGGGTCTCTTATCTGGCTTAGTCCATAGAAAATAGAGGAATCCTGGTCCATTCTGGTGTCACTCAAGGTAGTGCAGATGGCTCTCCCTTTCCTCTATGGTGAGGTAGAGGTAGGTTCAGGCCCTGGAGATTTGGCAGCCAGGGTGCTGGTAACTTAATGGTTGAGGTTAGTAAACAATTTATAGTAAACATTGCAGCAAGGTGCCAGTCCCTTGCTTATTGTAAACATTTAGCATAAAACATTAAGGTGTCCAAATCCTTTAGCTCCTATTTCCCTCCAATGGGGGACCCCAAGGTAAGTAGCAAAGGGGGGAGCGAAGGGAGGAACAACAGTGTGCAAAATTTCCCTTTGGTTCTTGTGCAACGCTGTGGGCCACACTGCCACAGCAAACATTACTCCAAAGGGCTCCAGGCAAGGTCCAGGGAAGAAACAGGGCCAACACTGGGTCCATCGCTGGTACAGGCAGGCTTTCCCGTTTCTCCATAGAAAAATCCACCACGGTCTTTGCTTTCCTGAGAGGAAACAAGGAGAGAAATCCCTCAAGGGCAAGTGCCCTTGGGTGGTCATTCTGATGAACAATATTTTAAGTCTCTAGCTGGTATCCAGATTGGATTCAGTTCCCCAGTTGGGAAAATGCATGTGAAGCCCCTTCCCGCACAGATAAGTGGGTCTGTGCCTCGCCATGCCCCTGTGAAGGGGTCCTTCCAATGGACTTCCACCTTTAAGTAGGGTGTTTGGCTTGACCAGTGTCTCTGGAAAGCCGACAGACGTTGATCCTTAGAGAAATTTAAAATATTCAATGTAAACATTGCTGTCCTCAGCTGGTCATGGGGGCTTCCCCCCCCTTTTTGTTTTAATAATTGATCCTTTAGGGTCTTATTATGCCTTGCAATTATGGCCTGACCCTTTGGGTTGTATGGTATTCCAGTGGTATGTTTAATATTCCACATTTGGAAAAAGGCCTGTATAGGCTTACTGGTGAAGCAAGGTCCATTATGTGTCTTTACCTGTAAAGGAAGCCCTAGGATAGCAAAACATTGTAAGAAGTGGCTTTCAGCATGCCGGGCTCTTTCCCCCGCATGCACAGAGGCCCAACAGGCATGAGAATGTGTATCAATAGACATAAATATGTATTTTAGCCTTCCAAAAGGAGCTTAGTGGGTTACATCAGTCTGCCAGATAACATTGGGCTTTAGGCCTCTGGGGTTAACCCCAGGAGATTGCAGGGGAGGGACTTGCAGGAAGGGCATACATGATTTGCAAGTCCTTATAATCTTTTTTAAGTCTTTTATTGGAATTGAAGGAAATCTCTGATGTAACCCTCTCCAATTTAAGTGAGTACGTTCATGGAGTCCTTGGACCATTTGAAGGTTTTGAGGTTGTACAATGGCCATAGCTATAATGGTCCCATTACTGACCAGCTGGTCTGCCATACAATTACCTTGTGCCAGGTCCCCAGGCAATCCTTGGTGTCCACGAAGGTGCTGTAAAAATATAGGCTCACCCCGTTCTTTTAACAGAGACCTGACTTGGATCATCAGAGGGGTGATTGGGTTTTCATCTAATTTAATGTATGAGAATACCAGGTTGGGTAGCAAATTAACCACATACAGACTATCAGAAAACAAGTCCATTGGCTGTTTGACATGGGTCAGTGCCAGGGCGTACAGTTCCTTAAACTGCGCAGATCCAGTAACTGCTTCAAAGTAATGGGTGTTTTCTTTCCCACCGATAGGAGGCAAGGCGGAGCGTACCACTATGGCAGCCCCTGCTCTTCCCCCATCTGTAAAAACATTGGCAGCCTTGACAAGAGGCCTGGTAGAGAAAAGTACAGGAGGTGTCCATTGTAGCCTGGAAAATGAGGTCACCCACCTCGAGGTGCCATAGTGGCAATCTACCTTTCCCATAAAGCCCTCCAGGGCACTGGACACACGTGCATTATTCCTTCTGACCCATTCAAAATCTGACAGCCAGTAGGGAATGGTTAGCACATTGGGATCTCTCCCATAATGTCTCAGGGAAGTATCCCTGCCCTTGATTATCAAGTCAGCTAGCTGGTCTAGCTGGGAATAAACCCTGGGAGCTCCTCCCACTGATGCGTGCACCCATTGAAGAGGCTCGCCTGATTGGGTAATAGCAGCTGAGGAGAGTTTGGATCCAGGGAGGATCCAAAGGCAAAGAGGACATTCAGGCTTGTAGCGTGCCAGCTGTGCCATATTTAGGGCCATTTGGATTTTCTGGAAGGCTGTTTGATGTGATGGAGTTATTGTAATAACATCAGTGGGCGCTTTGCCCTTCCAAGAGTCATGGAACAGAAGCAGCTCCTCTGTAGGCAGGTGAAGCCAGGGTCTTAACCAGTTAATCTCACCTAACAATCGCTGCATTTCCACCAGAGTATAAGATGACTGGAAGGATAACTGGGGCTAAAGGGGGAAACAGAGTCTAGTTTAAGTTCTGCCCCCAAGATCTTAAAGGGGTATACTTTCTGAACCTTGTCACTGGTGATATGCAGTCCTCCTCCTTGTAGGAGGGTTTGTACCTTGCTATAGGCAGAGTTCAGCACTTGGACATCTGCTGCTCCAATAATGATGTCATCCATATAAACATATAAAATAATATCTGACTGGCTCCTAAGAGGTTGAAGAACTTGTGACACATAATGTTGGCAGAAGGCAGGACTATTAACTATGCCCTGAGGTAAGACTACCCACTCATACCTCTGGTCTGGCCCCTGATAGTTAACTGAGGGCACAGAGAAAGCAAACTTCTCACAATCCTGGGGGTCAAGGGGAATGGAAAAGAAACAATCCTTGATGTCAATTATAATGAAATTAAGATCCCGAGGAATAGAGGGGATCCATGGCAGCCCCAGTAAAGGAGTGCCAGCGGGGATTATCCGCTCATTAATCTTTTTTAGGTCCTGTACCATCCTCCATTTACCTGAGGCCTTTTGTACAACAAATACAGGGCTGTTCCAAGGGCTCAGCAAAGGTCTAATATGCCCTAGGGACAGTTGTTCTGATATTATTTCCTTTAATATTTCTAGCTTGTTTGAGGGAAGTGGCCACTGTTCCACCCACACCGGGGACCTGGAAGCCATCGAATGGCAGGGACAGTAGGAACAGTGGCCCTTAGAATTGGGGGTGAGGCCCTGTAGAAGAATCAGGAGCTTCCTGCCCCAAGGCCTCAGAGGGAGGCGCTTTTTAGCAGCCACTAGGGCCACCTGACAGGTCCTGGCCTGTAACGACTGCAGCCTTAATCTATCCCAAGATATCCTGTCCTAGCAGGTTATCTGGTGAGTCTGTTATTATTAAAGGATGTACTATTCCTTTGCCACCATTCATATCATCCCAGGGAAGCCAGTCCCTGGTTGTCTCACTCTCAGCTGTGCCTCCCACCCCCGAGGTCTGGGGGCCAGGGATTAGGTACCACCATGGAGGCTTTAGTTCTTTCTTTAATATAGTCCGGTCTGCTCTGGTATCAATTAAGACTTGGAACTTCTTTCCAGCTATAACAATTTCTGTCTTTGGCCTCATTTCTGGGACTACTGGGACTGCCCAGAGGGCCTTGGCCTCAGGCTGTTTATTGGGCCTGTCCCGGGATTGATTACCTCCTTCGGGTGATAGGGCTGGAGGGTGCCCCATTAATCGTTTAAAGGCTTTCCCTTAGCATCAAATCTGGACCTACACTCTCTTCGCCAATGAAATCCCTTTTAGCAGCGGGGGCAAAGTCTTTTTGGGTACCTCCTTAGCCCTCCAGCTTGGGGACTGTCCCCTCAAGGTGCCAGATCTTACAGGGCTAGATCTTACAGGGTTAGAGGGACAGACCCTCTTAGTGTGACCCCAGCCGCTGCATATGTAACAGCGCTCCCTGCCTGCCTCACTGGTGGGGGCAGGGGCAGGCTCCTTAGTAAGCAGAGTGGACAGGGGCTGCGCCTGGCAGGCTCGCACGCTGATGCCCCGACAAGCGTAAATCCAGCTGTCCACAGATCTCTCCTTTACTCCTGCACAAGCCAATCTGCATTCTGATGTCATCCCTTCCCACACCAGGATCCTTAGAAATTGATTTACCTGGGACCCACGGAACTGTCGGTGGAGATTGTCCCTCACTCGGCCAATGAAGGCAGCAAGACTCTCATTGGTTCCTTGGGTAGCTTTTATTGCCGGGGACTCTAGGGACCCCTCTCTCAAGCCATGCCATGCGGCCAGTCCCACAGCCTGTATCTGCTCCCAGTAGGGGGCAGGGAAGGCAGCCCATTGAGGGTGGGTGGATCCAAACAGCATGCCCAAGGTTATGGGGATTGGTGGATCGGTGGCCTGATTTCTCTCCACCTGAGCATAGCACTCATATCTGAAAAGGGAACACCACTCCTCATACATTGTTCTATCAAGCAGTGACTGGGCCAGGCTTCTCCACTCCTGAGCGGTAGAAAACCGGTGGGCTACGCCTTTGAGTAGGCTCTCCCCCCAGCGGGTGTTTGGTCCCCCTCCCTCGAGAACTATTCTCCTGAATTCTCTGAAATCTTGTATCTCCTGGCCATGAGGCTGAGATGGCTACCAGGTTGAGATTTGCTGAGTCGTCTGAGCTCGGTGAATGCCTGCTGTTGCAGCCATTGGGCTGCTGCTGCCCCTCAGCCGGGCTCCTTGAGTCTGCATATGTATGGAGCCAAGCCGGTCCTCCCATGGGGGAGGGGTAGCGAGCTGGCAGCTTTGCACACCTCTCGGCCGCCGCGGAAGCGGCGTCTGGATTGGGGTCCCGGGGATTAAACTTGCGCTCATCCCTGGGCCTCTCGGAGCAGGGTGTCAGGGCCCCCTCCGGACCAAAATTCCCTCTGTCTGCCCTCTCCTGAGTCCAGGGACTCTCCCCTGGGTCTGAGGAAAAGCAAGCCTTGAGGGTCTTAATAGCCTGCAGGGCCACGAGTGGGAGTTCTTCTCCCCATTCCGTCTCCTCTAGCTCCCCCTCTAGCCGGTCCCAAGTTTCCCACGAGAGTGGGTTGGCTCCAGCGAACCACGGGACCCTATTGATCAACTCCTCTCAAATTCTTATAGCACAGGGTTCCGAAATACTCATCCCCGCGTTTTGGAGGGTGAACCCCAGGATTTTAAGGGGCGAATTATTTCGCCTACTTTGAATCTGTCCCATCGTCTTTGATGACCCGGATGGGAGGACCACGCATCCCGGAGTTTCCACTCCAATTTCCCTGAGGGTCTAATGGGAGCCACGGACTTCCTCGAGTGGGTTCTGTGCCCCACGCTGGAACACCAAAATGCTGGGCTCGGGTCGCCTCCCCTGGCACTGGGGTGTCAGGCTCTACTCTAATCTAATCGCTCCCTTTCTCACCCTCTCCCCTGGTCACCCAACCCGCAGGTAAGGCCAGAGTAGAGTGGGGGGCTCAGGAAAGACCTCAGGTGCACGCGGCTGTACGAGATCCCTTGTCCTCCCTCCTTACCCACGAAGGAAGCCAGGCGCAAATGGATCTCGGAGACGCTTCAAGAGCAAATCTGATTTAATAAGGGAGTGGCTAACAGTTGATATAGTAGGGGTGACGAGAAAAGGGGTGATAGACCAGGAGCTGGCGATAGGCTGGCGAGCTTGTCATAAGACCCCCTCATGAGCTAACGTCACCTGCATAGCACCACCCCATGGGCAAAGCCCGCGAGAATGGGGAGCACATGGGCTGGCGAGAAAGTTGGGGGGCTGGTCTCAAAGCCAGTTCTTCTGGTTCCAGACCCAGAGAACTGTGGCCTGCTTCCGCATTCCCCCAGGGCTGGGGGAAGGGTGGCGTCTCGGGAGCACTCTCCTCTGCCCTTCTCCCTCAAGGCCAAAGCTGAACCCCAACAAATTCTACCTTGGCAAAAGCAGCATGCACAGAGGACACATACCAAAACAAAATGAAATTACAAAAATAAAAGGAAGGGGGAACACAGCTAATTTTTTTTTAAAAAATCAGGCAAATCCAGAGATAGCTACTGGAATTACAAACATATTGTCTGGAAGAATTAACTTCACTGACTGTCTAGCCTTGTGAATTACAACTGCACAGAGATAGCAAATATCACATTTTGCAGAATGACAAAACATGAGATTTGGAAAGGTCATGATATTTCTTTGAAAACATAGGAAAATATGTTCCATTAAATATGGTTAAAAACTGAAAACTTAAAGCTAGAACTACTTAGAAAGATTCTGAAAGAATACGTGACAAAAATTAAGACAAAATTAAAAATTAAACCTAACAAGAGAAGGTGAAATCTTCTATCTTAGTTTACAAATGAGGCTGACACATGGTTATTAGAACAGGCATATCTGTAAGAAGCATATAGTGATATTGCTCATTAGAAAATGAAGATGAATATGCAGCTTAACATTCAGTGAGTGTTTACTGTGAGCTGTGTCATATGCTGAAGGCAAGGTAGCTTTGGGAAACAGATAGAAGACACACCATCTCAGCAGGATATCGAGAAGTAATAGGGAGTCTTGTAAGCAGCAATTGGGCAAAACTGTCATTCAAAATCATGACTGAGCTGGGTGTTGGTAGCTCATGCCTGTAATCCTAGCAACTCAGGAGGCTGAGATCTGAGGATCATGGTTGGAAGCCAGCCTGGAAAAAAAATCCCCATGAGACTTCAATTAACCACTCAAAAACCAAAAGTGAAGCTGTGGCTCAAAGTGGTAGAGTGCTAACCTTGAGGGAACGAGCTCAGGGACAGGGCCCAGGCCCTGATCTCAAGCCCCACAACTGACACACACACACAAAATCATAGCTGACATAAGATTTACACACAGGAGTTAAGTGTCTTCCCTGACTTGGAACCTTTAAACCCCGTAAGAGCCAATGTCTCTTGTGACTGTTTTGTGGACATCCAAATTTCCTGAGAAAGCTAAACCAAGTTACCAAAGTAGTTGAAGTTATAATTTCTCAGTGGCCATTTATAGTAATTAATTATCTTCCCGGACAGAAGACATTTACCAATCAAAGGTTATTTGTATCATAAGACATATTATCTACAACATTCATTAAGTTTTTCAAAAGATTAAGTGAGAAAGTTAACCGTAGTCCAAATTTATCCATTGAAGGTTTGCTCATTCTTTGCTCACACATGCTATTTATGTAATATTAACAACATTCATATGAGGTAAATGATATTATTTTAATTATAAAAGGGAAAATAAAGAACAGAGATGTAAACAGAGATGAACATATATTTAGTGGTGCCACCAAAATGATCCCAAACCTTATTAGTTATAGAGTCTGAATTCTGAACCATAAACACATGCCTTCCATAACTCTATGAAAGAAGAAGAGAATGTAATATAGCCTGAACCATATTCAGAGAAGTTGCTAAGATTTCTAGAAATTGTTATAAAAATAGAACCAACCAAAGAAATAGGGATGGAGAGTGTTGCTCAAGTAGTAGAGTACCTGTCTATCAAGCAGCATGCCGTGATTTCAGACCCTAATACTTCCACAAAGGAAGAAAAAAAATAGATCCACATGTATTATTTTAGTATCAGACCTTTTTGGTAATTTGATTTTAAGTATCAGAAAACCCCAAATGATTCTTTCTCAATTGGATTTTCCTTTATGGCCAGCTATCCTCCCTAACCCTTTCCAGCCTGGCTTAGAATAGGCAAAGGTACATGGTGATTTTTAAAAATATGTATTTATTGTGATTTGTTCAATTTAATGTTTATTTCAATCTTTCATACATTCTGTATCTAAATAATAACTATGGAAATTGGTTTGATGTGCAGAAGTTTGGGTAAATGAAGCTGGAGTCTGGATATGAAAAGAAAGATCTGAGAAGTTCAAGCAACTTTCTAAAACCCAAGGGGATCTAGTGGACTTATTTAGGGGAGAAATTGAAGGCACTCTACGCAGTGCAGAGGTCTCTTCTTTTTGTCTCTTTGTCTTTCATCTTCTCTCTCATTAAAGTGTTTTCTGATCATTAGCCCAGGGTTAAAATTTCAAATAGTTGACAAATGGTATGACCCAGGTACAAATGGAAGCTGTTTATAGTGCTGGTGAAGATTCTATATAAAAGTTTCCTACCAGTCGGGCACCTGTGGCTCATGCTAGTAATCCTAGATACTCAGGAGGCTGGGGTCTGAGGATCATGGTTCAAAGCTAGCCCAGGCAGGAAAGCCCACAAGACTCTTATCTCTAACCAGCCACCAGAAAACCAGAAGTGGCACTGTGACTTAAGTGGTAGAATGCTAGACTTGAGCTGAAACTGCTCAGGGACAGCATCCAGGCCCGGAGTTCAAGTCTGATGACAGACCAAAAAAAAAAAAATTTCCTAACCCAGTGAATTAGTATTCACTACTACTACTAAATGGTCTTTGTCCATTAAACCAATCAGCTTTATACTCAATAAGGAGAGATGAATAGGCTATTTAACAGTATTTGACTGAGTACCAAGAACTCTCCATTGCAATTTTTATAGACAGGATATCTGAAGAGATAAAATTTATGTCATCTACTTATTAGATAATGTGAAATTTATTCTTGGGCTGTAATATGTACTTCTACAGTTTCTTATGTAAGTGGCATTTGAGAATATGAATCTTTGAAATTTCAGAATAGTTTTGTCTTGACATAGAGAGCAATAAGCCCCTTCTCCTACATTAGTGTTTTCTCACTTATAAATTAATATGCTTGGCTTAAAGCAGAGAACCTTAAAACCATTAGTGAAATGATAGTTCCTGAAAAGTCTTACAGGTTATTTGTAGCAGGAGTACAGCTCAGATTCTCCATGTATTTTCTGGGAATCTTGTTTTCTTTTTAATTTTTTTTAATTTCTGATATCAGGGTTTGAACTCATAGGTTTTGAGCTTGCTTGAATTGCTTGCACATGGCTGGTCCTCTACTACTTGAGCCACTCCTCCAGCCTGGTCTCTTTTGGATAACTGGACTCTCTCTTCAGGTTGGCTCTGAACTTTGGTTATCTAGGTCCCAGCCTCTTGAGTAGCTAGGATTATAGGCATGAGCCCGTGGAACCTGGTGGAATTTCAATCTTAACCATTTCCTAGGAGATTCATAGGTAACTAGTCCAATCTTATCTTGGAAATCCATGTTTATGAATCAACAATTCATAACCTTTGATTTGTATCGGAAGGTACCCAGAGAACAAGTAGAGAACCTCAGTTGGCCTTGTACTTCCCTGTAAGTTTATTCTGTGATTCCTGGATGTGACCCTATTATGACTATTATTTCCTCCCTTTTAGGACCTGTTGTACATCAGTCTGGAACATTCCTAGGGTAGTGGCACTTTCCCAGCAACATCTTCCTGAAAGCATCCTTCACCTCCTTGTTTCTCAGGCAGTAAATGGCTGGGTTGAGGAATGGTACAATGACAGTGTAGAGCACAGAAATTATTTTGTTGTGGTTGAAGGTGTACATGGCCCGGGGCCGTGCATAGGTAAAGAGAGTGGAGGAATAATAGATAACAACCACTGTTAGGTGAGAAGTACAGGTGGAAAAGGCTTTGTGGCGTCCCTGGGCAGTAGGGATCTTCAGGATGGCAGCAATGATGGCAGCATAGGATAAAACCACAGCCACAAGAGGGAGCAGAATCATCACCAGAGCAAGGAGGAAGTCCACTAGTTCAGCCTGCTCCTTGTCAGAGCAGGTGAGGTTGAGTAGTGGGGAAATATCACAGAAAAAGTGATTGATGATGTTGGGGCCACAATAGGACAATCTAGAGATAAAAAGAAGCTTCATCATGGAACTGAAGAAACCACTGCCCCAAGAGGCAGCAGCAAGGCGAGTAGCCAGGCTAGGAGGCATGAGGGTCGGGTAACGGAGGGGTTCACAGATAGCCAGATAGCGGTCATAGGCCATCACTGCCAGCAGGACACATTCGGTGCAGGCTAAGGCAATGAAGAAGTAGAGTTGGGCCATGCATCCTACAAAGGCGATTCTACCATCCTGGGTAAGAAAGGCTCCCAAGAGCCGGGGAATGGTAACATTGATGTACCAGAGCTCCAGGAAGGAAAGATGGCCAAGGAAGAAATACATGGGGCGGTGAAGGCTTGAAGTGAGCCAGATGGTGGAGATGATGAGTGCGTTCTCCAACAACGTCAGCAGATAAATTGCAAGAAAGAAGACAAAAAGGAGCAGTTGGAGGGATGTTGAGGTAGGGAAGCCCACCAAGATGAACTCCTCCACATGACCCTTACTCACGTTTCTCATCATCTCTTGTCTGCCTGTAAAAGCAAATGGAAGAAAAGAAAAAAAAGGTTGAAAAGCAGTTGGACCAAACTACTAGCATTCCTTTACAGGTGATAACTTATGAAGATATTCAATGGGACATAATATTTTCAATCATTACTTATCATTTTCTCCTTTGCCATGCTGTTTTATTTCCCATTTCCAGGGAAGATTGTACTCAACATCTAGCAAGCCCTAATTACAGTGGGCAGTTGACAAATGCTTACTGAGTGATTGCATTACCAGCTTTGGTATTCTGATTCTTTTACTATTGTTTTTTTTTTTTTTTTTAATTCAGGATGTCCTCTTCCTTCAGTAAAACCTAAACTCCTATGCTTGTAATACTTTTACTTAATATTGGTTGAACTAATGCGATAATTAAAGGAGTAATAACAGCAAGCTGGAACCTCAGGGAAATGGATTAAAAGAAGCAATATCTTGAGGCAATTGCTTGAGCTCTCGTGTAAGACAACTCCTCAGGAAGAAGGTTGGTTTGCAAACTGTTCATTCACAATTAGAGGAGCCATTCAGTCACTAAGGAGGAGATAAAGGAAGCTGCTTCAAAGAGGAGTGGTTTCTCTGCTCATTTAACAATTTTTTTTTTTTTGGCCAGTCCTGGGCCTTGGACTCAGGGCTTGAGCACTGTCCCTGGCTTCTTTTTGCTCAAGGCTAGTGCTCTGCCACTTGAGCCACAGCGCCCTTCTGGCCATTTTCTATATATGTGGTGCTGGGGAATCGAACCCAGGGCTTCATGTATACAAGGGAATCACTCTTGCCACTAGGCCATATCCCCAGCCCTAACAAATGTTTTTGAACTTTGTCTTTCCTTCTTTCTTTTCCAGTACCAGAGTCAGAGTGTCTCATTTTCAGAGCTGGTGTGATAAGTATAAAAATGTCATTCACGCCAAGCTGTAGACCCAGGTTGCTGTGCCACTGGTGGACCCAGCTACTCAGGAGGATGAGAGGGGTTTGAGGCTCACAGTTCAGAGCCACTCTGGGCAAAACAGTGACTGAGTCTCTGTCTCCAAAAAGAAAAGGGCTCCCCAAAAGGTGTGCCAGTTCTAATTTCTGGAACCTATGAACAATACAGACTTTGTAAAGATTTTGTAGGGATGATCAAATTAAGAACTTTTGGATGGGGAGATTATCCTGGTTTAAGGAGGGGGCCTCTGTTTAAAGCAATCAAGGTGTCCTTAAAAGAGACAGCTAGAAGGAAATTGGCAAAAGGCACAGAGGAAAAGGAAGTTGACAGCCAAGCAAAGAGGGAAGTGAAGATGCTGCTGGCTTTGAAGACTGGAATGATCCAGTCTTCAAGAATCAAGAATGCCATCTAGGAGTAGAAACTAGAAGACATGATGGAGGAATTCTCCCTGAGAACTCCCGGAGAGGGAGCCAAGTCCTTCCAGCACTTTGAATTCAGTCAATGGACACTAAGTCCAGATTTTCATCTTACAGGACTGTAAGAGTAAATCTACATTGTTTCAAGCCACCCCATGTATGGTAATTTCTTATGGCAGCCATAGGGACTTAACAAATATTCAAAGTAGAGTAGGCAGTCATATTCCCCTTAGCCATTTCCCTCTGCTTTCCCTGTCTTCCATCAATATTGTTAGTCAGCAGACTTTCTCCACAGCATTACTGGAGAAATTGCAAGTCTTGACTTGAGATAGGGTCACGATGAATACCATTAAGCATTTCCATTTCCATTATGGGTGAGACTTAAGCACTTGCCTTATTTTTTTCCTTCAAGGGACTCTGCAAACATGATATACCAGCTCAGTAACTGTTTTTGCATCAGGCATTTAAGTAGTTACAGGAGACTAATTTCACTATACCGGAGGTATTGATCTTTTAAATGAAACTACTGTGTCATTGTTTTGTATGTTTAATAGAATATAAATATTGATACTGTGATGTCTACTAACACTTGTTTAAAATTATATAAGATGAGTGCCTTTTATAATGAGAATTTTTATACCATTTATCTCACTGAAGCCACAATGTATGGGCATTATAGTATAATTTTTATAAGTGTATGTTTTTTTAATGGATTTCTCTGTATTCATTTACATATTTTTTGTTTTACATTCTTTAGATTATAGTGCTTTCTCAAAGATTTTCCTCTGGATATTATGTATTTAGCATATATTTTACCCCAAATCATTTAGATGCATGACAAATTTGGCAGAAAAGCAAACTGGATATGATATAAAAATTTATTGGAGAGTCATCTCCTAATAACGTGGAGTTTTATTCTCATGTGCATCCATGACTACATATTGCCCTAAATGAGAAAAGAAGCCAGCATCAATTTCATTTTTATTTTTCATTTTGAGGATATAAGCATTGAGAAAACTAGTTCAGAAGATATGTGACATTGGTAGACCAGGTTGGGAAATAAAAATTGTTTTGTTGTCACAATGACTCTAAATCTTTTCAACATTTTATTACTTGTTTGCAAACCTCACACAGTCATTTATCATCAAAATTATTTTTATTGATTGATTAAGGTGACTGCGCTGATTAGGCATTTCCATGGTGTTAAGGGAAGGTTGGGAGTGACTACCTTGCAACAGTGTTAGTACTTAGTCTCCTGCCCTTCTTAGAGACTGGCCCTGGCAGTAGCTTGGCATTCTGGGGAGCTTCACACAAGGGGATTCAGCGGTGCCTTTCCTTGCAAAAAGGGAGCGAGAGCTTTGGGAAGAGAAGTGGAAGTGAAAAGAACACTTTCTCAAACAGGTTAATTTTTAAGAAAAGCTTATCAGGATATAAGATCAGAGAATAATTCCTTTGAAGCCATTGCTGTCTGTATCTTGGGGAAAAATTTGTCATCTTAAATGGTTGTAAATCTGAGTTCCTGAAAACAGTGACTTCAATGTTTAAGGCACTTTATCTGAGAGAGCTGGAAGATGAGATGTGGTAGATAAAGGCCTTGGGGGATGGTACAACAGAAGAAGAAACAAACATCTGAGAATAATGTCTGGAGTCTTGGAAGAGCCAAACAAAGAGAATTTAGATGCTATAGAAACCTGAGCTATGACTGCAGGGCTGCCAAGGGTCGTGTCTTCATCCTACTCACCTCAGGAAGCAGAGCAGTGCCTAGAGCAAAGTAGGCCCTCAATAAATACTAGTGGACTTGAGTTCCAGTCTTGTTTAAAAAATAATTTTGAATAGTTTGCAGACACATATTTTGCAAAGGCAGCTAATTGAGCTAAACAAAAACTGAATTCATTCTCAGTTTTAGCTCTACATGAAATTGGGTTGAAATTCCATCTTGTCTAGGGACAGCCCTAAAGGACAGGGGAGAGAAAATGTTGAAAAATGGGATGGAGATTGGAAACCAGTCTAGGATGCCATTGGTCTGTGCAACAAATTTATTTGAAGTCAGGATAACTATTTGCCCCCAGAATGAAACAAGCAATTTATTAGTTTTAAATGTGTCTGTTAAAATATGTCTGTGTACCTCAAACAAAGTAAGCCACTTGGATCACCTGCACTAACTGGCAAACCTGCCTGCATTCCTCCCTGACTCCTACCTCCTTGACATTACGTAAATGCAGCTTTAAGAGCACACTGCTGGCCATCCAAAGTACTCAGGAAGTAACACAACTCCTGTCTAGAGACATGCTGGGTACAGCCTTCTACATTTCCAGAGAAAAATTAAGTGTGCTTTGCTTTCCTTCAATTCTTCATTTGATCATCAGAAATCAAAGAGCATCAATAATCTAGAAAAGATTTTGATGAATCAAAAATTGAGAAATTTTGGAGCTATTGTAATTAATACTTTAGCCTGTGTCCACAGGCATATTAAGAAAACATAATAATAAGTTGGACTACCTTGTTCCAGACAGCAAACCCTTTTCACTTGCTGACTTAATCCTCACCACAATACAATGAGTTTAAACACCTTTGTCTCCACTTATAATTATCACAAAAATGAATATTTTGCAAAGGTCACATGTATAAAAATTGTGGATCCCAAATAAATATATCTATTCTATGCTGGCAAACTTAATCTCTATTCTACACATTCCCCATAGACATAAGCCTATGAGATCATTTATATAAAAAGAAATATTTTTGTTTGGCCTTTTAATGTATGGCAGTCAAAGTTCATCAATAAGTATAAAAAGTATTATTTGCGTTTGGCTGGTATGGATAGACATGGTAGATAGGGTTTCATCTTGGCCTTCAGACAAAAGGAATGTAATCTACTACACTTACCAAGATTGGTTACTCCCTCCATTACCCTTTCCCTTTGATTTCTCCCAGGATTCCCATTCCTATATAAAATTTCATGTCCTGTTCATGATCTTTGCCAGTCTCCAGAAGTTACTACATATTCACTTCAAACTATTCCTTGTGATATGCACATGGAAATCACAATGAAATATCATCTGAGTACAGCCAGAATGGTTATTATCTTAAAAAAATGTTAGCAGGGATGTGGAGGAAACTCTTACTGCTGCTGCTGGAAATGCAAATTAGTACAGCCACTATGGAGAGCAGTACAGAGGTTCCTCACAACACTATAGATATATCTACAATATGATTTCACTATCCCACTTCTGGGCCTATATCCAAAAGAAATGAAATCAGCATATAAAAGAGATGGCTGCACATTACATTTCTTGCAGAACTACTTAGGGTAACACAAGTATGGAAATCAATCCAGACATCCACCAGAGGATGAATAGGTAAAGAAGATGTATACACACACCCTTCAGCCACAGAAAAAGAATGAAACCTTGTCATTTGCAGCACAATGGATCTAAGTGGAGGATATTAGGTTAAATAAAATTAGGCAGAAACAGAAGACAAGACCACACTTGCTCTCCTCTTTGTAGAAGTAAAAATTGCTAGTCTCTAAGTAGACAAGAATAACAGTAATTACTAGAGGCTGGGATGTACAGAGAGTGGAATGAGGGGAGGTGGGTATTGAGAAGCTAAACATAGTTAGATAGCAGCAACAAGTCCTAATGTTCTACATAACAGTGGGTGACTATAGTTTGCAGTAACCTATATTTTATCTTATGGAAAGCTCTAAAAGAGAGGTGCTCAAAGTCTCCAAACACAAAGAAATAACAAGGAAATACTAATTACCCGAATTTAGTCATTACACCTTGCATACATAAATTGCATTTTATACTCTATCCTGTATAGACATAATTGTCACATTACTTTATAGAAAAAGATAAAAAGAAATACCCTTCTATCTGTGGACAATTCAAATGGATTTCTTAGCCATCACCACAATCATGAACATGTGGGTATAAGCACAAATAGTACTCACTATAAGACGTTCAGAGCATTAATCTTGTTTATATTTTAAGCACAGGTGAACATCTGGGAGTATCCAAGGTTGTTTTTTTTCCCCCAAAATTATAAGGGGCCTGAATAAGGACAAGGGCCTATGTAAGGACAAAAATTCCTCACAGAGGCTCACATAGGTCTTCAGTTCCGGTCCTCCGCGCTTGCTCTCATGCATATCTTTGGAAACCTGTCAATAGGCTGCCTACTAGATGCTTCTGGGAAGGTACAGATTAGCCAGGTAAACTTCAATAAAGCTCACACTTAGTGCTGGTCTCTGATTCATTTCTGGTGTGAAAGGACAGCAGGTGGGCAGATAGGGCCCGGAAGCCAACAGAGGCGGGGGTAGCCAGCCCTTATCACCAGGGCTGTCCATCAGCAGGGACATAGTCCCACGGGGGGATGTAATGTCATGGTGACTCACACATCTCCAGTGTTTCCTTGCCATTAACTTTTGCAGAAATACGCCTGCTCCCCCCTGCCCCTCCAAAAAATATTAGTGGCCAAAAGCAAGGCAAAATTGAATGTGCTTAATTTAAACCATAAAGTGAAAACTTAGACTTGTTGAAAGGTGGCATGTAGTTACCAGAATATGGGTAGAGGTATGGAAAAAAAATGACTCTACAGTACAATACTGAATGCTGTGCACTTTTAGATTCTCCTTAATGGTGATCTTCTTAGAATCATATACCTGTAGATACTAAGACTCTACTGCAAAATAGTTTGATCAATATTATTTTTAAAGCATGATAGAAATATGTTTTATTTTATTTGTAATGTGCATATATGTATATGTAAACATACATATATTTTATTTATCACGATTTATTATAATTGGAGTTATTGTTTTGCATGCCTTATACATGCTAGCCCTTACTGTTTTAGAGTATATCCCTACTTGTGTGGAAAAGTGTAATGTAACCAGCATGCTGTGTTCTGCTGGTGGCAGCCTCACGAAGCTCAGGGTTTCCATTTCTCGTTATTGCATCAAGAGGCCATGAACTTTGGTTGACCTGTACCTTCCAGGTTTGTGTAAGTACACTCTGTGATGTGCATACGATGACAAAGTTGCCTCACAAAATAGTTATCAGAATGTACCCTCCTTCTTAGGTAATGCACAGTACTTTCCAAAAGATTAGATGGTATGATAAAGAAGTAAAGACAGCTGTGATTTTAGTGGTAAGTGTTAAAGGGGGGGGGGTAACTCTCTGAAAACACAGAAGGGGAAACAAAAAGAGAAAATCAATGAGTGGACTCTGACCTTAATGCAAGGAAGAGGCACATAATAACAGAAATAACAGAAATAACAGTAATAACAGAAATGTTGGCCTGAGTCACAGCTCTGTCTCTAGACTGTTAACTAGACTGTTAACTTAGGAGTGAAAATGAATAGAGAGAGTAGAATTATATTTGATCAATTTAACCAGAGAAAGTCTGAAAGAAAAGGGGGAAGTATGGAGAGAGAGAGAGAGAGAGAGAGAGAGAGAGAGAGAGAGAGAGAGAGAGAGAGAGAGAGAACATAAGGTAAACATGACCTTTGATAAAATGACAAAAGTTGTCCATGGAAGGAATCACAGGATTCTACGAATGTTCCAGAATTTGAAGGACTAGAAAGTTGCAAGAAGCTGAGGGGGATGAAGGGGGATGAGAAACAGTACTTTTAGTCAAGAAATGAGCCAGATCCGCTCTTGGGCTTTTTTCTCTGGATGCAGAATGCACAAAAAGTTGCCTTTTGGTGAACACTTATTAAGCCCATCCCGTGAAATCCTTGTGGGAGGGAGCTGGTTCTAGGACCTCCACAAAAACCCACCAAAATCCGTGGATGCTAGGTCCATGGTGCATTTAACTCACAATTTTGAAGGCTAAAAGTTCAAGACTGGGTGGTTCCATCTGTTCTGACTCTGGTAAAGACTTTCTAAGTCACAAGTATGATAGGAATGCGCGCGCGCGCGTGTGTGTGTGTGTGTGTGTGTGTGTGTGTTTCAGAGATACTGTATTCTTGACATGCTGATTTTTCCATTATTTTGCTTTCTGTTTGTCTTATTCCTTTTGTGATTTTTTCTATACTTTATTTTTATTTTGCATTAAGTAAATATTTTTGAACATAACATTTTTAATTTCAAAGTTTTGCTTCCTTTTTGTCCCCGCCCCCCACACAGTGATTGCTCTGTCTTATCATACACATCCTAACTTACCAAAATCACATTCCTGTCTATACTAGCTTGGTTCTAGTGAGATACAGAATTATTACACCCAGAAGATTATTATGTTTTCTTACCTTTTGCACTATTACTATTTTATAAACAAATATTACAAACTTAATAATAACTTACTGTAATTACTGTTACCTAAGTGTATGTATCTTTAATAAAATGAGAGAAAAATATTTATATCTTTGTTACAATTCATTTCAAAAGATAATTTCTTACGTTCTTCATTTGTTTCTGTGGATTTTCACTACCATGCAGAATTATTTCCTTAAGCCAATATAATTGGTCTGTTATTATATCATGTTTCTATATGTTTAGGCCCAACTGTCTTGTACAGTTTCTTTTTAAAACTCAGGTAGGAGCAAGAAAGGGGAGGAAGTAAGTATTCATATATTGTGCCCTGCAGTTATCTTTATCCATGCTGTTTATTTTTATGTATGGATTTGAACTACCATGTGAACTCAATTACTTTTAGTGAAAGAAGTTAATATTTCTGATTAGGGCAATTCTGAGACAAGAAATTCTTTTGAGCTATTTACTCAATAAGTTTATGGATGAATTATTCTGCTCTGATTTCTTTCAGTCCAAGTTCCCATTTGTTTCTTATTTATAACTTCTTGTTTGTAATTTATTAGTAGTTAGTGTCAGATGTGACATTGCTATGATAACTATTTCTTTGAACACAGCTTTCTTTTGGTCTTTATGTATTTAGGGTGTATTCATCATCATATATTTAATGTATTCATAATGACTACTTTGGAGTCTTTAAACATGGTTCCCAGTCATTCTCACAGGCTTTTCTCTTGGAAGGCACAAAAGTCTTCCCTCTTTCTCTTTCTTTGCATGGCTTGTACATTTGTTTGGTACATAACCAACTACTTTATATATTAATATTAAAGAAACTCTGGTTACAAGTCCGCCTGCAAGTCCCAGTGCAAGACAGTCAGTTCTTGATTTAACTATTTTCTTGGCTGGATTATTTCAGTTAGCTCTGTCTTCTCCAACATTCCTGCAGTACTAATGCCTTGGATTTTGCCTTTTAGGGGACACAGACTTGGGCAGACCACAGCCACCTTCACAGGGTGATACTTTGTCTGATCTTTCCCTGACATATTCAGACCCTGAACACCAAAGCTTGACTGCTTGCTGCTCTATTAGTTTGACAATGCCCTAGTACATATGCTTCTATAGAAAATCTTGAATGCCATTACATGCAGGCTTCTCTAAAGGGACTGTTATTGGAGTTAATATTTGAGGTTTTCTTTCCTGACCTTTGGAAGGCTCCTCCTGGCACACAGGAGATGTGGAGCTGAGGAGAATCCAGGTGGGAATAGATCCCCTCAGAGCCCCCAGGCAATCAGCCAAGCAGAAAGCTCAGCCACAAGGCCCTGGTCCTCTGAGCAGCTCTGCCATGTATACTGTCCAATCTATTTGTTATTTCTTTATTCATTTCACTGGGGGTTTGAAATTAGCACCTTGCATGTGTTGGACCATATCCCCAGCTCTTTGTGCTTAAGTGTGTGTGTGTGTGTGTGTGTGTGTGTGTGTGTGTGTGTGTGTGTATGATTCCTGTGGCTTGAACTCAGAGCTTGAGCACTGTCTCTGAGTTTCTTTTGCTCAACTTTTGCCTTTTTTTTTTTCAGAGTAATTTATTGGAGATAAGAGTCTCATGGACTTTCTCGCCTGGCCTGGCTTTGAACTATGATCCTCACATCCCAGCTTCCTGAGTAGTTAGGATTACAGGTGTGAGCCACCAGCACCCAGCTGCTTTAGTTATTTTGAGTCTTTTCCCAGGGATGGGGTTATTGTGACTCTCTTATCTGTGATTCCTTGGTAGTGAGGTTTCAGATGTGTAGCACTGTGCTCGCTCTTTAATGGTTTCTTAAAGACACACACCCACAACCCACACCCCTTCGACCCCTCCCCCAGTAAAAGGAAAGATTCTCCTGGTTATGCTTTTAGAGGGCTCCATAAATGATACTGAGATATTGAAGCAGAATAGCTTAATGTTAGGATACTGGCCAACAGCAATAGACTAAACTTGCTAATGATGTTATGTGGGTTCTGTGATTTCTGAATGCACCTATAAATCTCAGGATAAATAATATATATTATGCATAATCTTCTGGCCATACTGCAAGTAGAATGTCAATTTCTTTTTTAAAATTATTTTTGAATTAGCATATGGTAATAATACTAGGGATGTTTCATTATGACAATTCGGTCATTGAACATGATGGTTTCACTTTCTTGCAAATGACACAGTATCATTTTTTTATGTGCATGAAATGTTTCATCTTATGTGCATACACACATTCTTTATCCATTCATCAGTTTTCTGCACCTCACATGACTATTATAAACTGAGTTGTGATAAAAAAGTATGAAGGCATCTCTCTTGTACATTGATTAGAATGTGACTTTCTTAAAAGCAGAAGCCATGTACTGTATGTATTTTTCCTCTGTAACTGATGAAGTGTCTTGAAAAGAATACATTACCCACATACATATACATATATATGAGAAAAGTAGGTACTCTTCATATATAAGTGGAGAATAGAACAAGTTATTTACTATTTTATCCCTTCATTAATATCTTACTGCATTGCTACTGGATGAGAGGAATTATTTTCACTGCTTCTTACTGAGAGAATTTCTTAGTATAAAGTCTTAGAAAATTCTAATGGGAAATTGGGTCATAGACAAAGTCTTTTCATTTATTTCTGACATATTATTGAAGAAAGAACTTATATGAAGGAGATAAAAGAAGTTTCACTGTATTGAAGTATGCAGATACAATTTATTAATGCATGCTAATATACATACAATTATGCTATAGTTGAATTTACTGTAGTTGAGAATTTGAATAACTTCTGGTTTGGGCATTTGTGCCTATACTGCCTCTATGAATAGTCTTATATATCTTAAGGGGTGCATATATAACTAAACATTTCTAGAGCATACACCTACTTGTAGAAAATATGTCAGGGTGTAAGTATATACGTGTGTGTGTGTGTGTGTGTGTGTGTGTGTGTTAGTACTGGGTTTGGACATAGGGCATTGAGATTTTTTTGACTTTTTTTTTTCCTCATGGCTAGTGCTCTACCACCTGATCCAGGCTTCTGTTTCCTGCATTTTGCTAATTAATTAGAGATAAGAGTCTCTAAGATTGCTCTGCCCAGACTGATGTGAAATCCTGATTCTTAGATCTTAGCTTTGTGGGTAGCTAGGACTACAGGTGGAAACCACTGGTGCCTGACTTGAATATTTCTAAAATATGTCTCTCACACAAATGGTTTCCAAAGTGACTGAAGCAACATGCACTGTTACCAGAAACATTAAGTGTTTTGAAAATTGTTCTCCAGTGCCATCCATGCTTGCTAATATCGCCCTTTAATTTTAACCATTCAAATTGATGTGTGGTATTAACCTTCATTTTCATGCTAGCTAATGAAATTGAATCCTTTTCAAACCTTTATTGAACCTTTTGACATTCTTTTCATGAAGACTCTATTCATTTTTGTTAGTTTATTTTTATAATTCTCTATATAATATATATATATAACTGTATAATATAATTTTATAATTCTATAATTTTCAGGTGGGATTAAACTTTATTAGTGGGGTCTTTTGCCAGGTTTCATACACCTTCTTTGCTCATTCTGTGAAATGCTTCATTAAATCTTTAGATTGTAAAATAAAGAATAAATACAGAAAAACATTCGAACAGATACACAGCTTCTTGAATCTTTCTCAAGGCCAAACTTCTGTAATTACTATTGACACTAACAGTAAAAAGAACTTTCCCATCCGGAGATCCCTCTGTAGCCTCCCTCTGTCCCCCTTACTGGCCACTCCCCTACACAGTTATCTCTTTTCTAAACTTCATGCTAGTCAGTTCCT
Organism: Perognathus longimembris pacificus; assembly: GCF_023159225.1. Lineage (NCBI taxonomy): Eukaryota > Metazoa > Chordata > Mammalia > Rodentia > Heteromyidae > Perognathus > Perognathus longimembris. Next base: position 37,989,668 of record NC_063171.1, on the reverse strand, counting down.
TTGTTTTGTTTTGTGCCTTGCTTTATCCATTCTTTAAACAGTACCTTTTTTAAAAATAAGTTTTAATTGTTATTATGAGGGTGATGTATAGAGGGGTTACAGTTACATAAATCAGGTAAAGAGTACATTTCCTTTTGGACAATGTCACCCCTTCCTTTGCTCTCTCCCAGTTCTTCTCTCCCATCTCCACCCACAAGTTGTATAATTCATTTTCAACCTAGTGTATAGTGAGTACCACTGCTGCATTTGTTTACCTTTTGCCTCTCAATTTCTGTGCCCCTCCTTACACTCTCAAAGACAGATAAATGAACAAACAAAACAAAAAGAAAAGAAAACCAAAACAGTAACAAAGAAAAAACTTTGTTTCCAATTCCTGGAGGTCATTTTGTTACGTATTATATGGTCAGATGCATATAGGTATTGAAATTTTGTCTTCCTCTCCTAAGAGTATCCTTCCTTGGTCTCATTACCTGTGAATGCCTGAAGTATAAATTTATCATGTCCCAGAATAATGTCTTTTTCTTGAGAGGGGGCAATACTGGGATTTAAACTCAGTACTTCCCACTTGTTTGTCAGTTGTTCTACAATTTTAGCTCAGACTGACCTCAGTACTCTTTGACTTAGTTGTTTTTCAGATAAGATCTCATTCAAAAAAATTCTGGGCCTGCCCTGGACCATAATCTTTCCAGTTGCCCTTCTGCATAGCTGAAATTAGAGGCATGGATAACTATGCTCAACTTTTTTTGCTGAAATTTTGACTCAGTAACTTTCTGCCCAAACTAGCCTCCAGCCATGATTCTGAATCTCTACCTCCTGAGTAGATGAGATTATAGGCATAGTTCTCCACATTCAGCAATAGTGCATTACTAATAACATCTCTTAATTTTAGATTATAAATCTTTTACATTCAGTTGAAATTTTCTAAAACTTACATATTCCCTAGATTGGATAATATAGTGCTAAGAGAAGACCAAAGGAATGAACATCTTTGCTATTGAAGAGATGAAGACAGGCTGAAGGTAGCTGAATTTAGTTGTGTACATGGGCTGTGAAATTAGTCCATGTAAGGTAAGACAGGCATGCAAGAGTAATCTTAATTGATATAGAAAACGATTTCACAAGTCTTTTTGTTATTTTTTTTCTATTTTGTCATGTTTTTCTTTTCTGTAACTTTTGTTTTATATTTAAGTTCATTTGTTTGGAGGTGGGAGAAGGGGAGCACATAAATGGGGAGACAAAGGGTGAACAAATGCAGCAGTGATACTCACTACACATGGAAAATGAACTACACTAGTTGGGGGGGTTGGGAGGGAAAAAGTGAGACAAAATGAGAGAAGGGGTGACAACAGAAATGTACCCATTACCCGACGTATGTAACTGTAACCACTCTGTGCATCACCTTTACAATAGAAATTTAAAAAATTAAAAAAAAAACTGTTTGCATCCATTATTTTGTATAGTTTACAAAAATTTCTTATGTAGAGGAGTTAGAATTGTTCTGGTATTTTCACACAAATTTTATATATACCTAGTTAACAGCAAAGCAAAGAAAAGATTCAGGAACTTTCCCATTCTATCTCTTTTTTTTCCATTTATTTATTGTCAAAATGATATACAGAGGGGTTACAGTTTCATATGTAAAGCAGTGAGTACATGTCTTGTTCAACTTGTTACCACCTCCCTCATTTTTTCCCGGCCTTGTCTACCTCCAACCTCATTTTTCCCCTACCTCACCCCTCCCCATTTCTCTCTCCCCCTGCCCCATGAGTTGTACAGTTGGTTTACACCATATAGTTTTATAAGTATTGCTGTTGCATTGGTTTGTCTTTTTATCCTTTGTATCTCTATTTTGGTATTCCCTTTCCTTTCCCTAGTTCCAACACACATATAATATACAATATCCAGGGTACCAAAATAAGTTACAGTGATATCAGGGGTAAGACCATGGAAAAGAAAGACAAAAGAAAAAGGGCATAATTTTGCATAGTATGTTGAAAATAACAACAACAATGATAAACCACTTGTGCCCCATTCTTTTGTTTCTGAATATTTAGCAAGACCACTTACTATTCTTTTGTGATAGAAATCTACTTATCTCCCCTCCCCTCTCTCCCTCTTCCTCCTCTTCCCTCCCCTCCTTTCCTTTCCTGATATTGCCTTTGTCTGATTTCTTCTTTTGTAACTTGTATGCATTGCCAAAATTATCTCAAAATACTTTTCCAAGTCAAATATCTCAATGTCATGACATAGATAATTAACATTTGCTTTTGAATATATTCATTTTGGAACAAATAGAAGCACATTTTTCAGACCCATGATTCCTCACATTATGGAACCTGTAGTCATTAATGTCTTGTTTACTCACATGAAACAAGCTGCAAGATTTTCCATATATTTAGAAGCTAGAATTTGGCAGTCATCAGAAAGTCAGTCACAAACAGGATATTAAAAAATTTAATAATCAATATGCTATGAATACTTAACAAACATCTGTTTGCATGTGTTGTCTGTGTGTGAGAATGGATAATATCCAAGTATGCAGGGAGAGATTTTTTTTGCATACTATATCTTTTCTCAGAAATGGATTATGTCTCAGGATGTGTAACCCGATGCATTGAAGAATTCAACATTTACATCTTTAGACTGGAAACATTTCCCAGTGTAGTGATTGTCCTTTGTCCTTTTTTGCTTATGAATGGTGCAGAACATCCAGAAGTAGATTGGCAGAATCCTCATATCAGCAGAGAAATTCTTCCTTGGATAGTGGAAACTTCATTGAGATACTTTCTCAGAAAACTAAATAAATGACTTTGGTGGCTCAAGTGCCGGTCTCAATGTTAGTTTCAAAAGGGCCAAGAGATTACGGAGGCATGTTCTGGTAATTTTTTTGTTTGTTTGTGGTGCCAGTCTTGGGGCTTGAACTCAGGGCTTGGACATTATATCTGAGCTTTTTTTTCTTTGCTAGTGGTAGGATAGTGCTCTACCACTTCAGCTACAGCTCCACTTCTGGATTTTTGGTGATTAATTGGAAATAAGAATCTCACACACTTTCCTGCCTGGGTTGGCTTCAAACCATGATCCTCAGATCTCTGCCTCCTGTGTAGCTAAGATTACACGCATGAGCTACTGCTACCCCTCAGCCCCTGAATTCTTAAGACATTAAGCTATATGTTTGAAGAAGCAGCAATCCAAGACTATTTTTTCAAGGCAACTGTCTTTCCCAGCATCTTTATAAAAGTATTTTTCATATCTTTATTCTTGAAGCTGAATATCATGGGGCTGAGAAAGGAGGTAATGACAGTATAAGGGACAGCTAGGAGTGTGTTATCTCCCTCAGACGCACCTGGCCTCAGATACACAACAGATGCAAAACCAAAGTGGATGTTGACCACTGTGAGGTGGGAGGCACAAGTGGAAAATGCCTTCTGTTTGCCTTCAGCAGAAGGGATCCTGAGGACAGTGGACAGGATGAACACATAAGTCAGAAGGATAAGCAGGAAAGTACTCAGCAAGCCAGACACTGAGATCACCATTACCATGAATTCTATGTAGTCACTGTCTAGGCAGGACAGCCTCATAACTGCCTGCATGTGGCAAAAGCAGTGTTTGATGAGGTTGGGAATGCAGAAATAAGCCCTGAAGATCAACGATGTCTCTATCAGCAAGATAAAGAAGCCTCCAGCCCAAGCAGAAGCCACAAGTGGTTCACATGCAATGTTGGTCATAAGCAAGGGATCACTGAGAGGGTTGCAGATGGCCACAAAGTGGTCATACCCCATCAAAATGAGAATGATAGAGTTTGTACCACCAAGTCCCAGAAAGAAACACATTTGTAAACCACAACCTGCAATTGAAATGCTTCTGTTCTTGGCCAGGAGATCTATCAGCATCTTGGGGATAATAGTCAATGTGTAGCAGGTCTCAGAGAAAGAGAGTGCACTAAGGAAGAGGCACACAGGGATGTGGAGAGATATGTCCACCCAAGTCAAACCCATGATGGCCAGGTTACCTGCAAGGGTGAGAAAATAGAGACAAAAGAAGATCACAAAGAGGAATGCCTACACATGTGGGTAAACGGAAAAACCAATGAGAACGAATTCCTCCAGGAGTGTCTGGTTTGTCTTCATTGTTTGAATATCTGAAATTGGATAGAAACAAAAAATAAGTATTCAGTACTCTTGATACCTTCAAATGATGGTGTGAATGACATAAATCACATGAAAATGATGGTGTTAAACAAATCACCAGATTTCCAAACACCACCACTTTTCCATTTAATTTAGCAACACCATGTATATGTAGATATGTATTTTTCATGTTTCATTTATTCCTTTCTTCTAGCAGCTAATTATTGACAAATTATAATGTGATGAGATAGTTTTCTTTGACCTACTTTTTGGAATTTTATTGGCTGGTAATATAATGCAGGAGAAAATATTCCAACTGATGTTCAGGTGAAGACTAAGGTACATTCAACAATCCAGATTCTCCTAAGTTTCTGAACACAAACAATACTGAGTAGTTGACACATAGTCAGGGTGAAGGTTTAACGTAGCACTTCCACATGATATATATTTTGTAAATGTCATCTGAGTAAAGACTGGCATTTTTTTCTGGTAATTTAGTACTAAATTTGGATGATAGCTTACAAGTGTTAGAAATTTGAAGTTATGATTTCTTCTTTATTGTTATTATTTTATTTTTATTGTCAAGGTGATGTACAGAAGGGTTACAGTTTCATATGTAAGGCAGTGAGTACATTTCCTGTCAAACTTTTTACCTCCTCCTCCTCCTTCACTTCCCTCCTCTTCCTCCTCTCCCCGCAGTGGTACAGTTGATTTACTACATATTGTCTTGTAAGTATTGCTGTTGCATTGGCTCGCTTTTTACCCGTTATCTCAGCATTTTGATGTTCCTCTTCTCTTCCTTGATTCAGGCAAACATATACACAGTACCCAGGGTACCAAAATCAGATACAGTGATAACAGGGGTAAAACCATAGGGAAGAAAAACAAAAGAAAAAGGCACAATTTCATAGTATGTTGAAAATAACAACAACAATGATAAACCACTTATTTCCATAACTTGGAGTTCATTTTGTTTAGCATCATCTTATGTATTCATATGTATGTAGCTATTGTGATTATCTGCTAGGACTATCCTAGATATATACTAATCATTACCAATGAGGGAAACCATACAGTCTATGTTTCTTTGGGTCTGGTTCACTTCTCTTAGTATGATTTTTTTCCCAAGGCTTTCCATTTCCTTACGAATTGGGCAATGTCATTCTTTCTAACAGGAGCATAGAATTCCATTGTGTATATGTATCACAATTTCTCCTAAAATATTAAAGGACATTAGAGAATGTTCTCTCTTCTGGCTGCTATGAGTAGACAGAATTAATTAAAGCTTGCAATCTTAATTGGTGAATATAGTATATGAAAAGAACAGGTGTTAACTGAGATTTTGTGCATTTCCTTGATGCCAAGATAATTATTCATAAAGATAAATGCTACAGGCAGTAAATCAAGTCTTCAACAATTCTAATCTCCTAATTTAACCTAAATCTCTCATTTAATCTCCTTCTTTTGACTTCTACAAGTTTCTTGTCTTTATATTAAACACATTTAGCTTTGTGTAACAAACTATTGTTTCCCTTGCCCCACATGTCAACATATTTAATAATAAGCATTTATAAAGACAATATATTTCAAAATTCTGTCAAATATTGATTGATATTTGTACTCTACATCATAAATTTGCATTGTGAAGCTGCTCTGATAACTTTAGACATTTTAGAAATAAGGTAATTGTACCAAAGAAGTAGAGAATTTGTAGCTGGAACTATTTTGTCTTTACAGAAGTTTTTTTTTTTTTTAATCAGTGCTTTCTCTCTGAGGAAAGAGACTGTGAGTAATCTATTTCTATGTTTCTCAATATGATGGCACAGGACACTTTGAGAATATAATAAACCCCAGTAAATCTCAAAAGGATTTGTCAAGAAAATGTTTGATCTGTAATCAGTTTCTGTTATATTCTGTTATTCAGCACTGTTTCTATTTTTATTTTTTGGTGACAGTATTGGGGCTTGAGCTCAGGGTCCTGGGCACTGTCTCTGAAATTTTTTCTTTTCTTATTTTTTGCTCCAGGCTAGTACCATATCACTTAAGCCACAGCTCCACTTCCAGCTTTTTGGTGATTAAAGATATAAGCCTCATGGACTTTCCTACCTGAGCTACTCTTGAATTATGGTCCTTAGATCTCAGCCTCCTGAGTAGTCAGTATTACAGGTCTGACCCACCAGTGCCCAGGCTAGCACTGTGATTTTTTATCTTATAGCTAAATTAGCTTTCCAGCTTAATTAGATTTAGTTCAAGATAAGGCATTCTGATAGCAGAATCTAGTTTGTCACTGATGGTGAGAGGAGGTATAGTAAAATAATCTACAGCCCTGTATATGTAACCCATTGGTACCTTTGATTCATCTGTCTTCTTAGACTTGTCTAAACACTTCCTATTTCACGGTCATATATGAATTGCAGGTTCTAATCTCTTTTTATCTCCGACCAACAATTTCTCCATTTCAGTTTACCCATCTCAAAGGTATCTGCACCTTCTCATTTGTGAACAAATACTTCCCAGTGAGCAGGAAGGAATGATTTGTGTTGTCTTGCCTTAGAAGCTATCAAAAGGGATAGCTTCTAAGCTCTTAGCCTTCTTCATATAGCCTTTTTAGCATCTAAATCCCTTACTATCTAAATTTAGTATGAGTTTTCCTGGTTTCCACAACTATTGCAGAGTATTGTTTCATTTTTCTCTATCATCAGTTTTCTGCAGCATTCTGGCTTTTAATCCTTTTCCTCCCCTAAATATTATATACCTTCTGTTCCCTAAAGCATTCTAAAAACAAATTCCTCCTATCTATAGAGCACTACACATACCAAAGGCCTTAAATGGGCAAATGTTTCACCACTTGAGTCACTCCATAGTCTTCTGTTTTCAAACAAAAATGGATCTCATAAGAAAACGGCCTCAACCTCATACCACTTTTGTCTCTGTTTCTCAAGTAGCTGAGATTAAGATGTGCACCACCATGCCTAGCTTCCTATAACTACTAAAACTAAAAGAAAAATGATATATATCTAAACAAAATAAGATTCTATTGGTAAAACAAGAAGCTGTTTTAGTCTGTGGCATTGTTCTTGGAATAAAACACATGATCTTTCTAACACGAATAGTTGGATTGGTACAAGATATGTTACTCCTTCCAAGATAACCAGAGCACCTAGGGTTGTTTGCAAAGCCATAATTAAATTCAGAAGCATTCTAAGAAAACAAAGACTCACTAATATAATTTTAAGACAGAGTTTTCTTTGTCTTGCCTTACTTAATGATGTATTTGCTAAGTCATTAACAGTATAATATGAATGTCAGAATGTCTGAATATGTGTGGTGTGAGGGTGAGGACACTCTTCCCTTCACCTTTATCTGGATATCTCTAACCCCCTTGTATTAAATTTAATTTAGGCTATGCATCCAATGCAAAAAGAGGTACATATGATTCTATCTAAAGGATCCTTTCTTGTTGTGGTAACAAGTAATTATGGTACAAGAACATCATACAATCTCAAATACATTCCTACCTGTCTTTCATTAATCTCCAAGGCCAATTCACTGTCACAGTTATATTCTTCCAAAAGACGTTCCTCACTCTGTTGTTAGAAGCATGTTTTATTCTCTACTGAGAAGGAATACAACTTTTCCCAGTATATCTAAGCATCTAGAGCTTACTTTTTAATCACAAGTTGTTTCATGACCCAGAGGAAGTTGCTGCACATTCTGAATTTGAGTTTTCCCAGCTGGGAAATAGATGGTTTTGATGGTTGGCAAGTTTCAGCTTTCTATGGTTCTTGAGTTTTGAACCATGAATTTATGATGCCAGGCCAATTGTGCTGGGTCAGTGCTCATCACCTTGTAAATGACAAGGGGTGCGGGGGGGCTTTATTATTACCAGTTTGGAGACAGTGTCTGATTATTATAAAAGGGTATGTTCTCTTAGCTCTAGAGCTTTGGGTCTGGCTAGGATATATATCTCAGGGGATTCCCCTCATGGTTCATCAGAGCAAGTAGAAAAAGTTTCTCATGCATCTTTGTAATTTGCTCTCATTAGGCTTTAGATAATGTGTGACTTACAAAAGTGCTTCTAGAAGTCTCTGAAGATTTAAGATTTACAGAGTTGCACTCCGGCATAAACAAGGTTTCCCCTCCTCTCCCTCCCCCGCCTCCCCCGCCCTGTACTTTGTAAGTTTGGTTTTGGCAGGTAAGCCTAGTAAAGACTGCAACAGTGGTACTCATGCACTCTCTTACTGCAAAAGATACTGTTCTTGACCAAACTTCAGTCAGCATCCACTAAGCTCCCCATTTAGCAGTTGGCCTTCCAGTGTCCCTTCCAGCTAGTCTTGTGTGTGCCAATTCTATGGAGAATCTTACAAAGTCAAAGTCCCAGAATAAGAGTAGTCTACGAAGGAGTTTCCATTCAACAATGCAATCTATGAATACAGTACAAATCTTGAGTCCTCTATCATTGATATTTGAACATCCTCATTATCTGGCCAGCATTATCTATCAGCATTTCCTAAGTAATTTCTGATTATCTTGACCTGCCTTTAGCAAGAATCCTGTTGGATAAGTCGAACCGGAATCCCCACCACACCCCTGCTTAACTGTATTGTCCCTTTTTAGTAATTTTTTCACCCATAACATATCTTCCTGATTCATGGCTAAAAAAAAATCCCCACTTTTCCATGCCACATTCAAAACCAAGCCTAGTACTAAAATAATATTTCTTTTCCCCTGTTGCAATAGTTCCTGATAAAATCCATTTTGCTACTTTAGTTACTATGTGCTGTGATTTTCTTTGATATCACTTAGCACGAACACATGCTTTCTCACTGACTCTTCCTTTTTATATAAGAAGGGATAATAGTATATCAATGGGTGCAACAAGCATTGTGGGAGAACCTAGGGAAATATAAAGAATGGTGTCATCTTAGAAGTGGCTCATGCTTCTATGTAAGAAACCAAAAAGGGCCAGTGAAAAGTAAATTGTGCCATAGCATATATGCTGAGGACTAGAATGATCTGACAAGATAGAATGAAGATCACGGGGCTAGGAAGATCAGAGAAGACACATGGAGGAAAGCTGTGGGAAAAGACTTCTAAAAATGAACAGGGTTGGAATTCTAGTTTCTGGTTAAGTTTTAATATCTTATGGCAATGTAGTACTTTCATTTATTCAATGACTACATGAAATTAATTAAGCATATTTCAAAATCATCAAAAGTATCAGATAAGTACTCTGACAACAAGATTATATAGTAAATGTAAATTCTACCACAGTGATTCTACTATAAAACTTCCTGAGTTAAATGAACAAAAAGATCAACCACATGACTGTTGGTAAGAATTTGAAAGAACTGAAATTTATGTATTGCTGTGAGGGTGTGTGTATAAATTATATATTCAGGTCACAGAACAAGAATATATGATATAGAATATGAAATTGTTGACCTGCTACTCCTTGCTAGCATAGCTAAATAACTTGGAAAAAAAATCAGCAATTTTCAGTTGGCTCTGAAAGTTGAAAAGCTTGAAGTAGACTAGGCAAGGCACATTTGGAACTTGAAGAACAATACTGCAGTGAGCTACCTAGTTTTGGCATGTGGAGAGTCTTGGAATTGCCAGTGAGTATAGTGAGAAACAAAGGGAAAAAAAAAGGTCTCATATGCCCACTACAACAGTGACAGCAAATCCAGCCTACTTAATGCATCCTTTACCTCAGCCATGTTGGCAGTACTGGGATAGGCATTTCCAAAAAGAAAAATCTATTGTGCCTATTACTGATCGAAGCAACTTTGTTCCAGATACCACATCAACAAAACATCCATGCTAAACCCAAATAAGGAAACCTCCTATTAAAACCTGTGACTTAAGTAAGGCCCAAAGTCTCCTAACATAATACTCAAAATGTTCAAAATGTATTTTAAAATCTCTCATAATACCAAGAATGAGCAAAATGCCAGCTCTAATGAGGAAAGCAATCAACTAATGACATGTCAAATGATCCAAACTCTGACTAAAACTTTAAAGTGACCACCATAAAATTGATTTATTAGGCAATTACAGGTCTCTTCATAACCTATAAAAAGACCAGCAAAGAATAAAATTATTGAAAAGATAATGTAAATTGCAAAGATGAAAAATACAGTAAGCATAAGAAACATTTTGTTTGAGAGGAATCATTAGTAGAATGGAGATAATGCATGATGAATTAATGAAATTGGAGAGATAGCAGTAGAATTTACTCCACGTTCACAACTTTGAAACCATAGTCTGGAAAAAAGACAAAACTTGAGGAAATTCTGGGACAATAGAAGATTTGTCATTTGAACCCCTAGAGCCTCAGAATGATGGATGGAATGGTATAGGGCTATGACAATACTCAAAGAAATATGCTTGAAAGATCAAGCTTAATAAAATATATATTTACAGATTTAAGAAGCTGAGACCTCTCTTCAATAATGTAAATCTAAAGTTAATTCCAAGACACTTTCATATTAAACTCCTCAAACTAAATACAAAAAAAAGCTAAAAACAGAAAATATTTTGAGGCAAGGGAGACATACTGGCTCATGTATAGGAAACACCAAGTTGGGTGACAAGGGGTTTCTCAAACGACATCACTGAGGTCAGAAGGAAGAGACACATTATTTATTTATTTTGGCCAGTCCTGGGGCTTGGACTCAGGGCCTGAGCACTGGCCCTGGCTTCTTTTTGCTCAAGGCTAGCATTCTACCACTTGAGCCACAGTGCCACTTCTGGCCATTTTCTATATATGTGGTGCTGGGGAATTGAACCCAGGGCTTCATGTATACAAGGCAAGCACTCTTGCCACTAGGCCATAATCCCAGCCCCGAGACACATTTTTTTTTTGAGTGTTGAAAGAAAAGAACTGTCTGCCACATTTCAGGCAAACTACTTTCAGAAGTAACAGTGATGGAAGAAATAGATATATCTCAGAAGAAAAGAAACCAACAAATGTCATTTCTACTAGCAAACCAACCTATAAAGAATGGCTAACAGGTATTGTGCACACAGAAAGAAAATAATAGAAGCAGCACTAAAACATCAGAAAGGAAAAAAATAATTTACTGTGAGAAGGAGTAAATATAGGCTATTCACCTCATTAATTCTCTTGATTAGCTTGCATTCATTGTACAAAGGACATGTTTAATAGAGGAATAACAACAAATGCTGGTGACGATTAAAGGTAGAAGGGACCCTAATTACTGTTGGTGGGAACGCAAACTAGTGAAACCACTATAGAAATCAGTATGGAGATTGTTCAAAAGACTAAAGATAGAACTACCCTCTGATTTAGTGATACCACTCCGGGGTATTTATTGAAAGTCTGCATGACAGTGTACAGCAAAGGCACCTGCATATCCATGTCTGTTGCAGCCCTGTTTGTAATAGCTAAGTTCTAGAAACAGCCCAGATGAGTGAACCAAAAAAAAAATGTGACATATACTTATCTATCTGTCTATCTATTTATCTATCATCTATCTATCTAAATTTTATTCAGCCATCAGAAAGAGTGCAGGGAAATGGCTAGATCTGGGAAAAGTCATTCAGAGCAGTGAGCCAAGCCCAGAAAGACAAAGGGTGCATATTTTCTTTCTTACAGGAGTGTTACACCCCAAATACAACCTCTCATTTAAACACACACAGGTGCATATGCACATGTACATGATCAAGTTGACTAAAGCATATAGTATATACAGGAGTGGGACACCATGGTATCAATGCTTTCCGCACTTAGCAGACAATTTAACAAAATGAATTTCAGAAAGCTGAAATGTTTTGAATGGAGGGAGGGTACTTGTGGGGGGGTTGGATGAATGGAAAAAAATGGTGGACAAATAAGAGTAATAATCCTCAGTATATGTATGTGAAAAAGGAAGTAGAGGAAGGGACAATGATAAAAGGGTGACTCTGATCAATATGTACTGTACACATGCATAGACATGTTAGATTGTAACTTCCTTGGATAACCATTTAAAGATTAAAAAAGGAGAGAGAGAAAGCAGAAAAACAGCGAGGAAGAAAGGAGGGGAGGGAGGGGAAGAAGGAAAGAAAAAGGAGAAAAAGGGGAGGAAGGAAGGAAAGCAAGAAAGGAAGGAAGGAAGAAGCAAGGAGAAGGAGGAAGGCAAAGAAAGGAAGGAAGGAAAGAGGAAGTGAGGAAAGGAGGGAAGAAAGCAATGTGTGGACAAAGGCCACATAGAACCCCCATTCCTCTGGTTTGATGGTCATCTCATGTTGACATCTGGTTGCTAGTGTAACTATATTTAAAGGTAGGACCTTTATAGACTGTAGAGTGCAAATATAGGGATGAAAGAAGGAAGTGGTGCTGAGAGATATCAAGACAGTCTTCAGATTGGTTTGAAACTAATACCTCCATTAAATAGTCTTGCAGCAGTGAAAAGTTGACTTCCTGTTTTATTACTATTACACTTTAAAGAATAGTGTAAATTTAAAAGCAATGCTCCTGAGCTCTGGGATCTAGGATTAATTATTGCAACTATACTAATGCTTAGGTTATTCTGTAAAATGCAACTCTTAACCTTTCCTCATGAAGTTGTAAGTTTCAAAAGGAATTTATTGTGTGAAAATGGTTTGTAAACTATTTAGTCCATAAACAAACTATTTACCAAACCACAGTCTTAGCACCACTTTGTTCACATCCTATTTCCTGGTTTCCCCTATAGGATAATGTAAACTAATGACAAGAAGCACAATTAGATGTGTTCCCCGAGACACCTTGCCACTCTTGGGAATGGGAGAATCCACAGAGAGAAGCTGTTTGGATGAGAAGGAACGTGATTCACCACCTGGAACTAGAGGTGTGGAAGGCCTACTGGTATTGTGTGGAAACTTCACTGCTAAGTGGGAGGGTCTGAGCTAGACCTCAGCTGTTGCTCCTGCATCCCAGCCTGTTGAGAGGCAGTCTCATGCACCACTTCCCTAAAACAGGACTCATTCTCATGGTGATCTCCTTCAGGTGAGTGGCAAATCCTTCCTTCATCCAATTTCCACCATGCTTTGGTTCAGAGCAAAGGAAGGAAGGAGGAAACAGAACCTGATGGCTGATATTAGAGCTAAAGGCTACCTGAGACCCAGCCTGTCCTGAGCCTTATTCTTTTTTCAGCATTTAGCATAGTCATTTTTCTTTTTAAAAATATGTTATTGTTTCTATAGAGGTGATATACAGAGGGATAACAGTTACGTAAGTCAGATAATGAGCATTTTTTTTTGAATTGTGCCACCCCTTCCCTTACTCTCTCCCAGTTTTCCCCCTCCTGTTCCCTCCCATAAGTTGTATAGTTCATTTTCCCCATAGTGTCTAGTGAGTACCAGTGCTGTATTTGTTCACTCTTTGTCCCACCTTTTCTGTACTCCTTTACCCTCCCAAAGTCAAATAAACTTACAAAGAAGACAAAAGGAAAAGACAACAAAAGCAGCAACACTTGGAAGAAATTATATTAAGTGAAGTAAACCAGACCCAAAGAAATATAGGCTACATGGTTTCCCTCATTTGTAATAACTAGACTATGTCTTAGCAGAGCATCACAATAGCTCAATAGCTATGTGCATATGACCATATAAAATGAGACTTATCAAAATAAACTCCAAGAAATGGAAACAGGAGGTTTTTTTTTTAATTAGTGTACTGTTTGCAGTCGTTTCTTTTTCTTTTCCCCTTTGGTTTATTCCCTATTGTCACTGTTTTTTATTTCTTTACCCTTTGTCTTGTATATATTTATCTGTTTGGGGAAGAGAAGAGGAATCACAGAAATAGTGGGACAAAGGGTGCTAGACAATATGCCGGAAGAACTTTACAACCTGGGGTGGAGACAAGTTTAAGCGAGGGGTGGGGGGTGGGGGGGTGGGGGGGAATGGGGGGCAGTGGGGGGGGCAGGTGGTGGGTGGGTAGGGAGGGAACTATGAAAAAATGAAGGAGTGGGTAATACTGTTAAAAAAGAAATGTACTCATTGCCTTACTTATGTAACTATAGCCCCTCTGTACATCACCTTTAGAATAAAATTTAAAAATATAATATTCAAAATGAACTCCAAGAAATGGAAACAGGAAATGTTTGTTGTTATTGTTGCTGTTTTAGCACAGTCTTAACACAAGAAAAGAGCTCTTGCCCTACTCATCCCAAGAAATTTGGAAAGGATATAAATGGCATGGGATAGAGATTATATAGTCACAATCAATTAATATAAAACAGCTGTTTCTTAATCTACATTTGTACTAGTAAAGTGTACCAGAGGGTAGAAGGAGAGAAATCATTGTAGGGAGAGCAGTGAGAATGTTAGATTAGAAAGTCACCATATTTGTTCTGTAGTCCTACTTCTGTGTGACCTCAGAATAGTAACTTCACCTCTCTTGGCTTTATTGGCCGATCTATAATATTTATGAAGTCTCACATCTCCACTCCATATCCTAATGGGAATGTGTGTGCCTAAATGTGTATCTTACAAATAAAGTCAGGATAAATGTGTATGGGATGTATGTATTTTCAAATCTGTAGGTTTATGAATGCCCATGCCCTTTCTGTGCCAAGGCATGGCTGATATATTTGTGGAAAAAAATAATTGGGATAACTGTGTTCTGCATAATTTTGAATGTGTAAAAATATGCATGATTATATGTGAGTGCTTTAACATGCTTGACTGCATATATGTAGTTGCATGTTTATACACAGATTTGTGGAATGGTTTTTTGTCTACTTATGCACATATCTGTAAGAATGGATCCTATCTATACATATTTGCCTAATATCAGGCTTTTTCTGCAGCCTGAATTAAACCTTTCCTTTTCAAGTTAAAACAGGCACAAAGAAAAAGAGAACCCATCTCATCCGCCTCTTAAAGAAGCTAGCCATCACCTGGCATGGTGGAAGGAATCAGGAAAACCACTCAGAATGGTGCAGCCCAATGTGACCTGGTGGCGGGGCTTTGTCTTTCTGGGCTTCTCCAGCTTCGGGCAACTGCAAATTCTGCTATTTGTCTTGTTCCTTTCTCTGTATCTCATCACCCTGACCAGCAATGTCTTCATCATCATTGTGATCAGGCTTGATAGCCATTTACACACTCCCATGTACCTCTTCCTCTCTTTCCTCTCCTTCTCGGAGACTTGCTACACGTTGGGTATCATTCCTAGGATGCTGTCCGGCCTGGCTGTGGGCGACCAGGCTATTTCATATGTGGGATGTGCTACCCAGATGTTTTTCTCAGCTTCGTGGGCTTGTACCAATTGCTTCCTTTTGTCTGTCATGGGCTTTGACAGGTACGTGGCCATCTGTGCGCCGCTGCACTATGCCAGCCGCATGAATCCCATCCTCTGTGCCCAGCTAGTTGGTGTCTCCTTCATGAGTGGCTACCTTTTTGGACTGGGGATGACGCTGGTCATTTTCCGCCTCTCGTTTTGCAGCTCCCATGAGATCCAGCACTTTTTTTGTGACACCCCGCCAGTGTTGAGCCTCGCCTGTGGCGACACAGGACTGAGTGAGCTGGGGATCCTCATCCTCAGCCTGGTGGTCCTGTTGGTCTCCTTCTTCTTCATCACCATCTCCTACGCCTACATCCTGGTGGCCATCCTCAGGATGCCCTCCGCAGAGGGGAGGAAAAAGGCTTTCTCCACCTGCGCCTCCCATCTCACCGTCGTCATTATCCACTATGGCTGTGCTTCCTTCATGTACCTAAGGCCCAAAGCCAGCTACTCTCTCGAGCGGGATCAGCTTATTGCTGTCACCTACACGGTGGCAACCCCGCTGCTCAACCCCATTGTTTACAGTTTAAGGAATCGGGCTGTGCAGACAGCTCTGAGAAATGCTTTCCGGGGGAATTTACTGGGAAAAGGATGAATGCAAGTCCAAAGCATCATTCTTCTCTGTGTCACAAACCGGAGCCAGTCCAGTGGGCCGGGTACTCCAGGTGTCAGGCCCAACTGCCCTGGCCACGCCCCCCGGGAGGTACCCCAGCCTGCTCTGTGCCCTTCCTCGCAGGCTGCTTGGGGATATGGAGGCAGGAGCTCCTGTTTTGATAACTGTGGGCCCCCAAACCTGAATTTTTACATTTATCTTCACTGATGTCACCCTTAGTGACCGCAGCCCACTTAGAAGTAAGAATTTTCTTAGTGTGTGAAGATCATGGTTAATTTTCCATCGTATCTGAACAGAATGAGGACGTTTGGAGCATTCAAGGAAGAACAGGTGGGAGTAGCAGGGACACTTAGAAAATTCCAAAATATTTAGATCCTTTGAGTTTTAATGTGCTTTACAGATCTGAAATTCAGTAAATAGAAGTTTGACAGATTAGCTTGTTACCTTGAAAAATGGAAATACAGTTTCTCTTTCTCTCCCACTGGGTGTATTTTATCATTTACATAATTTAGACCTTACACTCTCTAGCACTTTCTTATTTTAGTTTCCCCATTTAAATCTAAGCTGGGTGGACTCTACTTGAGAAAATCCAATTTTCCTATCTTCCTTGATAATTGCTAGTGCTGTCTGGTGTCAAGAACTCCAGTGTCATTACCTCGTATGGGTGTTATTTTTTAGAATCTATTCTGCCTATTCCATTTTCTACCTACAATGTTTCCTATATGGTGCCAGGCACTGTTATGGGTGAGTAAAAGTGTAGCAATTTCCCACAGCTCTCAGATAGGAGTTCAAATGCAAGTTCTTGCACTAACAAGCTGAGCAACCCCAGATAAGTTGCTTAACCTTTGTCAGCTTCAAAGCCTTCATCCATGAAATGTTTTTAGCCTCTTAGTTTTGTGTTCTTGGAGAAAAAGCATCATTCATATAAACAATTTAGTGCAATACTTGGTTCATACTGACCTTTCACTAAATGTCAGCTGCTATGACTAATAATGTGCTATCGAAAGTGATGCTGGCTTTCAGTTTAGAAAGGGTTACTCTAGGGTGAGACTCAGAGAACACTTTATGCCAAAGGTAGTACTTGAACTTGCCCATACAGGATGGATGGAATCCTGGCTGTGGTGACAGAGGAAAAGTCACAGAAGAGAACAGAATAAACAGGGGGGATGGTAATAGAATATAGTGCAGTTTCAGAGTATGATGAGTATTACAGAGGAGCTGGAAATGGTGGGCTTATATAGGTCTTAACAAGGAAGCAGAAGATTAAAAAAATGGGCTCTGGTTTCTTTGGGTCCAAGGGTGGTATCTTTGGCCAGGCCCAGAGTAGAATGCTCCACTTGGGGTGAGGGGGCTTTTAGCTAAGCCAAGGTCAGAATGACCTGCCTGAGGACAAGCATGTGAGCATGCACCTGGTACTTTGCTTGACTTGGGGGATAAGGAGGAAGTCAATCCTTCCTATTCTGATGACATCCTGGGGAGGTAGGGATAAGCTTGCTACTTTTCCCATATTCAAGGCCACAGTAGATAATGGTGGCTCAATGAGGAACGCCCTGGGCTTTCTTCTGACTTGGAAAACAGCACATGGAGGTTCATGAACAGAATGCTGGGTGACCCCCCTCTCCTCTACCCCTCCCCCCAAAAAAAGAGTTATACATGACTATTTCTTTTCTGCCAGATAGAAATACCCCTTTCAGGCTAGAAATGGAGACCTGGAGCTGGAATTTGGGACTCATAGCAGTCATAAACTTTTGTTCCATTTCTTATACACAAGCAGACTAACTCTTTAAGCCTCTCTCAGAATTTTTTAAAAATTCTTATTCTCTTTGCCTTTATTTTTCTTAATGAAGTTGGCCATGGGTTCCTCCTATCTTTCTGAAGAAGCATATCTTATAGTTAGCATATCTTATAGTTATAGTTGATGGAAATTAAATTTGGAAAGAAGAGATTCACAGAGAAGAGAACAAGCTAGAGGAAAGTCAGCAGATTGAACTCAGATGGCAGAACAGGTCTGGGCTAATGGGAGAAGGGTCATGTATCTTAGGCTGTAAGCCCCATTGCACTGGGGCTGTTCCAGCAAGTTCATTTCCATGGCCTAATCAGCCCACTCAGCATAACAGGACATAAATACACCCTCACCAATGGTAGAGTAAGGCTGTTGCAAGAATTATTAAGTAATGTTCAAAGATCCACTAACTACCAAATGCAGTGGCTTTAAGTAAGGAAGGGTACAAAAACCACTTGGGGACTTTTTTTTCCAAGATAAATATTCCTAGGTTTTATTCCTTTAGATCTTGACATTATTGATTGGGGATGGAGATAATAGAAATGAATCTACAAAATCTTACCAAATGATTCAAATTTTATATGTTAAGTAAGGGTGTGACTGTGTGTTTTAAAGGTTTTAAAGGGCAAACTCTTCTAAACACACAGACACAGACACACACACATGCACACACAGAGGTTGTGAGTCTTGCTTTCCACTCCCACGTGCTGCACTTTTCAAGTCCTGTTGCAGCTTCTCTCCAAAGCAGTCACTGTCCAGTGGGAACAAAATTTGCTGAGTTTTAAGTGTAGTCTTATCACTTCAAAAGAAAATATAAGGCTGGGTATATGGCTTAGTGGTAGAGTGCTTGCCTAGCATGCATGAAGCTTGGGCTTCAATTCCTCAGTACCATGGTAAACAGAAAAACCCATAAGTGGTGCTGTGACTCAAGCGGTAGAATGCTAGTCTTGAGCAAAAGAAGCTCAGGGACAGTGTCCAGGCCCTGAGTTCAAGACCTGGTATTGGCAAAAAAGAAAATATATGTGACCTAGGAAAGTTTTGTTTCTAAAAATCATTTTATGACCCCATTGCAAAATGGAATGATGATAATTTATCTTTGATAGAGCTTTTTTGATGAAGATTATTGCAACACCTTTAGAAAAAAGTGGGTTACACATTAAGTGCACAATGCTTCTTTTATTTGGAGCTTCTAGAAAACATCACCTTAGGATGCCAAATCTTTTGGCTAGTTAACTCTAGCAATATCCAGCATCTATTATTTCATGAAGCAGAGGTATCAATAAGTATCACATGCCGTCACTCTGGCATTGTATCTGACTGGACTTACATCCCAGTGACTATGGAGGATAAAATTCTGGGAAGTAGGTCCAGTTGTATATAGGCATGTTGGATATGGAAACAAGAGTATGAGATGGAAGGTACCAGAGGGATTCACAAAAGTTAAAGAGGAATGTTATATTAGGAGTGAAATAACTTTAAAAGCCAACCAAGCAGCAGGATTAAAGAAAGAAAAAAATCAAGGATGCAGCCATGTGCTGGGGCTCAGGTACAGATGTTAGTGTGGAAAGTATAAAGAACACAATTAGAAAAGTTAAGATAAGGACTACCACATAAATTAAGTAGCCAGAAGGTCAAAACAAGATGAGTATTTATTGGAAGGAAATTACCTCTGAGATTAACAAGGATATTTGAGCAACAGTGATATTCACTAGACACTATGTTGGAAATGAACTTTACAACTGGGGGGAGGGGATTTAGGGGGGACATGGAGAAAATGAGGGGGAGGGGTAACACTGTTCAAAAAGAAATGTACTCATTACCTTACTTATATAACTGTAACCCCTCTTTACATTGGCTTTACATTTTTTAAAAAGAAGGATATTTGATTCAAATTCTAGTTGTTATGACACTAAACTATTTATAGGTCTTATTTTAATGTAATCTGCTCCAACGTTACTTGTTTTCTTTTTGCTTGAGTGTAGTAGATTAGATCTGCATCTGTGCTATATGAAGCTCTGATAGTGCTCTGATAATTAAGACTTCTTATGGCATTCTTCTTATTGCTTTTCAGATAATCATTGCAGTTTCTGGCAGTATTATTCAATCTCTTTCATAATTGTCCCTTGCCATAAAGAACACATTTTACTGGTCACATTCCTCATAATCTGATTTCAAGCTTGGAGCAAGGACTGCAACCATCCTCCCTTTTCTTTGATATTTTCAAATTGCAAAGTTTTAGAACCTCCATACTTGGTAATTGTGATATTAGATGATTCTGATTCTCCATGGCCTGTATGACTATACTGTTTTCAACTGTAAAATTTCTAGTTACTTGTAATCAAATATATTTCAAAATTTGTCATTCACTTTTAAAGTTTTTTTCTTGATTGTCGTATGTATTTGGTTGCTTTTATAAAAACCAGTAAAATAATTATATGCTATTATGGGCAAAGATAACTGTAGTTCGAAATAAATGTTTTCAGGTGACTCATGTGACAAGGTTTTTCCCCGAAAAATCCTTTCTAAGGAAGGATTAATTTCCACAAGATGAAAGAATTGAGGCTTAAGTTGTTGTCCGGGGGCAATATTCACTGGGAGATAAAGGCTATGTGTGCAGGATACTAGAGTTTTATACAAGGCAAAACAAACAGAACAAAACCAAAAAAAAAGCCCCATGAATTCTCACCAGCAAATTACACCAATAACTTTTATAAATCAGATCCAAATGCTGGCATTTGAACCTAGTAATACCAGATTTGTCTTGAAGATTCCTGGATAGGTAGTTCTATTTCCTTAACTCATCATTTTAAAAACAATTCTACTGAGCCTTACTGTAACAGGACATGGAAACAAAGACACAGATATTATTTTCATCACACTGAAATTAATAGGCAACTCAGGATGCAGGAGGACAAGATGAAGGAACCCTGCTATGCTGCAATTTTGTCATTCTGAGAGTAATGACATCAACTCTAAAGACACAGAATGGAAAGGGAGCAAGTTAAGAAGCAAACAGGTATTTAGCATTGTCTCACAAATGAAAAAACCCCATAGATTCCTAGTAGCAAACACACTACTTTTAAACTATAAAAATTCAAGCACATTCTGAAGCTAAAAAGTATTGTAAATCATCTTAGATTTTATTTGTGCTTTATTATGGCTCTTCATCACAGTCTAATTATCTGCCCAGATTTAGATAATAGTATAGTTCTTAGAAATGCAGAAGCCCAATTGGGGCAGAAACAATTTAATCTCTTCCATTTAAAAAGAAATGCTTCATCCTATAATGAGAGAACATCAAAACAATAAAGGTATGCAGAATACAATGAATAGAATATAAAGACCTTGGCACTTTCTAACAGTGTCCAGGAGAGGAGTTTTTCTTCTACAACTCTTGTTAGCCCCTCATCCCTCCAGGCTTGATAAGATTTTTTCCCCCCAATTTTTATTTATTTATTTATTTTCCAGTGCTGGGGCTTGAACTCAGGGCCTGAGCACTGTCCCTAGCTTCTTTTTGTTCAGGGCTAGCACTCTACCACTTGAGCCACAGTGCCATTTCTAGCCTTTACTATATATGTGGTGCTGAGGAATCGAACCCAGGGCTTCATGTATACAAGGCAAGCACTCTACCACTAGGCCATATTCCAAGCCCCCAGGCTTGATAAGTTTTTAGACCCTGTAATTAGTGTAACACACACACACACACACACACACACACACACAGAGTCTTTTCACCCTCCACCCTTGCCTGTCCTCTTCAAACCCCAACTGCCCATGATACCAAGCATTTCTATGATCTACGAGGATCTGCTTATCAGTTGCCAAAGAAGGAATTGGTGAAGCCCACATAGTCATAGCCGGCAGGATGACTTCGACCTCGTGGGTCCATGTATTGCTGCATATGGACGGTACAGAATGACACCTGTTCCGGGGTGAGGGCCTGCAAAGAAAAGAAAAAAAGAAACATATAGCCATCGAGATTCAAGTAGCTACATCTCTGAAGTTTCTGATGTGCTGGAAATGTGAGAGGTGGAGAGCCTTTGAGAGAAGAAAAAAAGCCCTGTTTCTATCATGTCCTTAAAAAAATGCATGCTTTCCTGTAAATAAGACCAATTTAGAGCTCATTCACTCTGATGATTCTGTTTCCCATTCCTTAGACTTATCTCATTAGATGAAAGTGGAAAGCAGCAGCCTTAAAACTGAATTGCAGGTTTTGAATGAACTCTGACAGGCAGAGATCCACTCTGTTTATGAACTGGTTCAAAACAGGATGAAGTGACCCAAACAGGTGGCATTCTGTGAAAGAGGAGGCCTAAGGGAACAAGTGGCCAGGTTATCAGAGGCCTTCAAAGCAGGTAATCAACACAAAGATGGCCAAAATCTGGATTATGTTGAGCATATAATAGTAGTAGCAGAAGCAATGGGAATCTGACCTGCTTCAAGTCTTCTTTGGTGATATAGGCCTTGCCCTCTGCCAAAGCTTGGAAAGCACTCTCTATGTCATCACTGGTCTTGATATTCTCGGATTCCTTGTCAATCAAGAATGATGTATAGTCCTCCAAGGAGATATATCCCTTCCTGTGGGTGGGGGAAGAGGAGATAAAGGGGGAGGAAAGGGAGAGAGAGGAAAAAGGAGAGATGGGAGAGAGAGAGGAGAAAGAGAGGAGAGACAGGAAAGAGGAGAGGGAAGGAGGAAAGAAGAGGGAGGGAGGGAGGGAGAGAGAGGGAGAGGGACAAGGGGAGAGAGCAGAGCGAGAGCAAGAGCATGAAAGAATGAGAGTCAGAGAGACAGAGAGAGAGAGAGAGAGAGAGAGAGAGGTGAGATGTGGCTTCCAAAGATAACCTGTCCTGAACAGCGTTGCAGAGATAGAGGGAAACATGAACTTCCATAGTCCTTCTTCAAATAAGATGTATAGTACTGTTGCTATTCTGAACCCCCTCCTCATTCCCTTAGACAAACACTCTTTCTTAAACTCCAGATTGTTTCTACATGTGCCATTCAGCTTGATTCTGTTTAGAAAGTTCCAGAATGTCCCATCATTACCAGTCCTCAGGTACCTAAATAATTTCTGGTTTTCTTTTATGTTTAATGATCAGAAAGAATGAGTCTGTCATAGTGACTTCATTTGTGCATAACTCTGCCACTCCTTGACAAGTCCACACAATTCCGTACTCAGGTGTTGTCCTTTGAGTCATGCATATTTCCCCCCAAATCTCTCACACATGAAAGGACTCCTAAGTGCTATGCTTAGAGCCAGCTGAAACTCACATAGATCAGCCATATGTCATGAATTGGGCAAGTTGCAGGGCTGGAGTTTGAGTTACAGTGAGTATTATTTACTTCTGAGCTAACTTTGAACGAATGCCACAAGCTTCCTAATTCTTTTTCAAATGAATGAATTGCATGCATCCATTATACTTGCTGATGGATTCCCTCCAAGCCCCGATGACTGGCTGGTGACCTCGTGGTCTCCCACTTACCTGCTTGGGTCCACAGCATCCAGGAACTTTTGAAACCTGGGCTCAGGTTCATCTTCCTCTACCATGGGCAAATAGTAGTTGAGTCCTCTCAGGCAGGATCGGAAATCTTTGTGAGTCAAGCGCCCTGTCAAATTCTCATCAAAGTGTCTAAAGAGTGAAAACATTTTATGAAGCTCCAAAGAGCACCAAATTACAGAAGAAAAGAATAGATCTTATTGAAGGAACTGGAGAGTTATTAACATGTCATAGTTTTCAGAGAACTAAGCCTGTCTGTTGGTATCTCTATACATTATTTTTATCATGATGAATAGAAAGAAAACATAAAACCTAGAGCATAAATGAGCTGTGTTTTTCACGTCTTGGAGTCTCACAGACAGTATATTTAAATCAATGGCTGAAAGCACTTACATATCTAGATCTTCATTTTAAGATTCCATGGCAGCCACACAGAGAAAAACTGTTAAGTCATTTGTGAACTTAAGATAAATGGACTAGCATACAAAGAGTCAGTCAACTCTGAAGTTATACTCACTTATAAGTGGTGCTAAACTCCTTTAGTGTCTCCTCACTCACACCTATGGTATCTCTGAAAGAAAAAAAGACAACAGAAATTAACCCACCAAATAAAACAGAAAACAGCAAGAGACATGCCATATGAAAGTGAATTGTAATGGAAAATATACTGTCAGATTCATCAATCTCAGAGGCTGGCAAAATATGTTCTGTGAACCAGAGTCGGCCTGCCATCTGTTTTCATACAGTCCACAAGCCAAGAATGGTGGGTTTTTACATGATTGACTCATCAAAAGGATATTTTATGAAACATGAACATTACATTAAATTTAAATTTAACGTCCACAAATAAAGTTTTACTGGAACCTAGCTATGCTCATTCATGTGTGAAATCATCTATGCTGCTTTTCAGCTATAGTAGCAGAGATAAAAGGTTCCAGCAGAAAATGCGTGACTCCCAGGCTGAAAGAATGGCTCAGCAGTCAAATGCTTGCCTGACAAGCATGAGGCCTAGAGTTCATACCCCAATATCATAAAAAACAAGAACGTACATGACTTATAAAGACTGAATTATTAATAACAAGGCCCTTTAGGCAAACCAAACCCCACACTGCCAGGAAACTATTGAGACTTAATGGTCCCTTGATATAATTAATTGATTAGGAAAATTAATTTCTGTTCTTCTGCCCTATTAGTCTGTACTCTGGATATTCCTTTCATTTTTTATATTATATTCTTGAATGGAATTTTTATAAAATGGAATAATTTATGAATATCCCAGCAGGTGAAGGAACTCTGAGAATTGGATGTTATTTGGGCAGATAATGAATATTCTCTTGGGGAGAGAAGCATGTCTCTTATTCTCTGATAAACTCTATATTTAAAAAAAGTTCATCTGTGAGGCCATGAAGAGAAAAAACACTGGATTTGCAGGTGAGTGTGCTCTCTGAAGCAGCTGTGTTTTTTTTTCTTTCTTTTAAGTAGAGTACCCTAAACTCTAGCCATTGTTAAGTTCTTAATACCCGGTACCATCTTCACCCCTCCCTGCCCTGGCTATATAGCCTCAGTACTTGGCCTGGATTTGTTGCTCCAGATTATGTTGCATTCGCATCCCCAGCTGGTAGAGCTGGTCCCACTGCTGGGCCAATCCAATGGTGCTGTATTTGATGTCAAGAATCAGAGCCTCCTCCATGTTGTCTCCTAGGTCCTCAATCTTGGTCAGATGGCGCTTCATTGCTTGGATCTCCTTCTGCTTCCTCTGGGGCGGGAAACAGAAGAGAGTCA
Organism: Perognathus longimembris pacificus; assembly: GCF_023159225.1. NCBI lineage: Eukaryota > Metazoa > Chordata > Mammalia > Rodentia > Heteromyidae > Perognathus > Perognathus longimembris. The sequence continues at coordinate 37,964,595 of NC_063171.1, read as the reverse complement.
GTCAGTTAGTCAGTGTCCTCAGCTACAAACCTAGAGATGGGGGAGAAGAGGCTGGGGGAGCTTGAGTTTCTCTTCAATTGCTCCTTTTCAATTATTTTGAGGATGCATTTTTGCCCTCTATGTAGAGTTAGCAACTTGAGACAGCTGGTTCACTTCTGCAATCATTTATAAGGTACTGAGATGTTTAGGCACGATGTGCGCTGTCATTCTGGTACTCTTCAAACGTGTAGCTAAGTGTGAACAATTACCTACTGCAAACAAAGAAGAGTAGAATTTCCAGGACTCAGGCATCATCAGCTCCCAGTGATCACACTATAAACTGTCTATGTTATTGGCTGAGACTTCGGTTCATATCAGTTCTGCAGTGTCCGGTTCCGGACCTCCTTCATCAGCGTGGACAGATGTGTGTAGGCATATTGTGGGCTGAGTCTCTACATCTTTCCTATGCATTCTAATGAAGTAATATTGTTCCCTTAGAAGAGTAGGCGCAAAGTAATTCTGATGATGAAGAAATGTGTGAGGAGAAAACCATATTATAATACTTGGGCTCTCAAATTCTATTAGCCATCTTACTCTTCCCTTGTCAGGAGAAAATTAAATTTAACTAAACATTTTTTTTTTCTGAGAGGAGGCAATGAAAACAAGACTGAAAAATGCTGTTCTAGTCCCTGCTTCATTCAGTTGCCAAGGAGATGATCTAGATCAGATAATATCACTTGATCACATTAATTACTGCAAACATTTGCTAGTGTCCAGGCTGTAGGCTAGGGAATTTTATTTCTGTTCTGTTACTTAATCATTATACCATCTTGGAATGTAGATATTAACTCTGCTGTGTAGGTGGATATATTGAGATTCAGAGAATTAAGTAGGCTGAGATCTATACCCACAAAGCAGTGGCTTATGGTGAGGATACAAATTGAGAGCATAGTTGGGCTACAGCCTTAGTTTCATGATGTTAGATGATATTTGCCTAGAAATGTCAGCAGAATTTTTCTTTTAAGTGCTTTTCCTTTCACTCTGGATAATTCTAGCAATATCTTTCAACTACTGAACAAATGTTACTTACTTTATTTGCTTCCAGTTGGGACTCTAGAGTTCCTGTTTCTTTGAGCAAAGATCTAGTTAAAGATCAAGAGGAAACATTATTCATACCGTCAGAGGTCAATATTTCATACAAATACAGCAACTCAAAACACCTACTCTTCTTTGCTTCTTTTTTTTTTTCTTTCTCAAATTTTTATTATCAATCTTCTTTGCTTCTATGTCTCTCAAGTTACTTGGCTTGTTTCCAAAAGATTTGTAAAGCCAAATCTTTGTAATCAAATCCTTCCATCTCTGGCAGTCTTTCCAGATTAATGAGAAAGGAAGTAAGGCCTACCCTAGTTTTTCTCTACCTAGAGGAAGGCTTTTACCTTGTCTTTCCTAGGTCTGTTCTCATACGTAGTTATTCCTTGGAATCCTTGGGAAACTGGCTTGAGGATCCATGTGGTTACCAAAATGGTGGATGCTCACGTATTATAAAGTAGCTCAGGATTTACATATAACCCACATCTTCTCCCATGTACTTTAATCTCTAGGTTGTTGATAATGCCAAATACAATGTAAACATCATGCAAAATAATTGTTAGCCCTTAATAATGTTTAGGGAATGAAGACACAAAAAATGTCTGTGTGTGTTCAGCACAGACACATTTTTCTTTCTGATTATTTTCTTTTCCCTGTTTGGGTGGGGATGTGAATGATGAGAACAGAGGTCAGAGAATCAGTTGCACTGAGTGTTTTCAAGCTATACTAATTCACAGGTGCCTGTCAACCTAGATACAGAGGGTTGACTCCAATGCAGGCAGGGTGCCACCTTCTGGAGTAAAAATATAATAAACTGTTTCTCACCCCACATTTTAGTTTAGGTACTATCAGATTGCAATGGGGGTAATGATGTCCCATTAGAGATGCCTCTTTATCTAGTTCTTGCATAATAACGTGAAGAAGAAAACATGGTAAGATAAAATACTGACCCATCCAGAAAATAGGCCCTGGATATGGTGGAGAACACGGAGCAGGAATCAGAAGAAAGAAAAGAGAAGCAATATATTAACATGGATCACTTTAACAATCTTATTTCTTCAGTTTTACAGAACCTTCTAAAGTCTTTGTAGTCATAAAATATAAACCTGTGCACACACTGTTTCCAAGGTGCCTCCCACTCTGAGAAGCTCAGTGTTCCACAGAGCTCTTTGCTTCAGCAGAGAACACTCATGTCAGGGGATGTGCTCAGTACTGAGCAGACACTGCCAGGGTCTAATAAAAGGACAAAACCCAGAGGCAAGACAACCAGATGCTTCCTCTGATTTCTGTCAGATGTTTTCTAGACCTCACACAGGGTCTCATTTTGTCCATTATTTCATTTAGCTTTACCAATAAGTATGTAGGAATGGCCACACTTTAGCTCTCAAAGCACAAGCCATGTAATGGACACAGTCTACTAACTTTGAGCATTCATCTAATACATTCTACCCTCACTCTCTCTTCTGTTCTAGGTCATTACCCAGAAGGCATGACAGATTTTATTCTCATGTACAAAACATTTTACATTTATTAACATAATTAGCCTAGATTATCCTACTTGATTCTCATGACAGCTTGGGTGGTTGGGCAACATGGCAGCTTCATATTTAGGCTTTGTATTATATAGATTGTATGGATAAATACATATGTGACCTTGAAACAAATCAATTCGTCTACTTGAACTTCCTTTCACTCTTGGGGGTAGAGGTGCAGAGGTATGAGATCTATGCCGGGTACTCTTTAAGGTCACTCTGAAGGTGAAATAAATAAGGTAATGGATATGGAAGTAGTTTGAAAAATAAAGTGGTTTGTATACACGTGGGTTGTTATTGTTCTGAGCTGCAATGATAGGAAACTGAAGGTAAATCAAGAGTATGAAGAAAGGGTCCTTGATGGACAGCAATTCCCCTCTCTTGATTTTTTCTTTTTTTTTGGCCAGGACTGACCCAGAAATAGATTTAAATGGAATACAAAGAGCAGTTAAAATGTTGTGAGTTGGACATAGAACACATCAGGTAAGAATCTCTTCATTCCCTTATGACACTCCCTATGCCATCCGGGTGGCAGATAGCATGTGCAGCCCAGGTACATGGGTTTGGAAGGAACAGAGCCCACCTGGTCTCCTGGACCCACTGAAGGAAGGCACTGGCATTCTGCTCAAACTCCTGGCACATCTCGAAGTTCTTCACCTGCCTTGCCTCTTCCTTTTGCAGCTCCTGCTCCCGTTCCTAAAAGCCCAAACCACAGATAGGAGAGTTCACATCGCAGGCCTTTACTTGCCATAAGGGAAACAATTTGGAGACTCAGCTGCACTGCCCTCTCTCAAATCTTACCCATCTCCCATGGGTGTCAGTGTGCTTATGTAAAACACAGGAACTTGTCAGGACTCATTACTGCTTCCACCATCTACTGGGGCTTCCATTCACTTCCCTGAATCATTTCTCCAACCCCAAAGTATAAGATTATCTAAATGATGGCGCATAACGTATCTCAATGGTACCGTAGATACACAGGATCTCTGATTTTTCTCAGTCTTGGTCCAGGACTTGATACTGATAGTCTTCCTTTATTTCTTAAAAGTCCCTCAATTACAATAATATATGATGTGGTCATGCTCACTACAGACAGAAGACATCTTAATGCTTTCCCACGTTACCTCAATGGCATCAGGCAGGTGCTTCCAGATCCTTTCTAGCACCTCCACTGTTAACCAGGTATAAGGGCTAGAGGGCACATCTAAGGCCTTAATCTTCTGGTCTAGCTCTAGCAAATAGTTGAAGTCTTCTTGAGCCCCAGCCAAAGAGGCCAAGAAGGCCTCGTGGTCCTTCTGCAGCTGGCGAATCTCATTGAGGGAGACACAGTGCACAGGCTCCGACAGGTCCTCTTCTGCATTCTCACACCAGTTGTTGAAAGCCGAAGCCTTGTGTGCAAATTCCATGAACAGCTCCTCAGCCTGCAGGGAAAGCAAAAGATATTCCCCATCTTTCCTGGTAAAACATCTCAGCAAAAGATAAGGTTGAGGATCAAAATGAATGATAGGCTGTACCAATACAGAATGAAAACCAACAGGCACAGGGCAATCACATATATGTGTAAAATTAACAGTCTAATTGCTTTAGGTGTTCATTTGAGATTTATTTCTATAGGCCCTTCAGTATAGTAGAAACAAACTAGCAATCCAGAGTCTCTGAGTTGTGTATTTGTTTCTATGTATCTCTAACTCTTTGCCTTAACATCTTGCCAAGCCCAATGTTCCTTTTGATCTAGGGATATTCAGTCATTTTACTAACCACTGGCATTAATAATTTATTATAATTTTTATGGTCACCATTGCAGGTAGTTTAACAGCCAGTGCTGGAAGAATCTTTAAATCACTCCTATCTATACAGAACTTACTAGTCTATGCTCATGTTTGGGCCCATCTTCTCCTTTAAATAGTAGTAGCTCAGGCAGGAAAGGGTGCAGGCAATATCGTCTTATCTCATAGGAGAGTGCCACCAGTTCAGCGATGTTACGTGACTCCTGGAGTGTTCTCACTTAAGAGTGGTTAGGACAGTTGAGAATGCATGTTATAGCTACTTTTCCTGTGCTCCATTTGGGGGGCTTAGGGCAAAGAACAAGGCCAGCCTTGATCTTTGCTTGCCAGTTTCGTTGAGTTCTACTGTGAAGAAAAGCATTCTACTCTCTTGTCCTACTTGCCTTTTCCATGATATGGACCCACCTTCCACCTCAAAGCAGTTGTGTAACTGCTAATATTAAAAATCTTCCATCTTAATCATCCATGAGTGGGTGTCTAGGCTGTCTCCATGACTTGTCAGTTGTGAACAATGCTTCAATAAACATGAGTATTAAAGTATCTCTTATAATGAAACCCATCACTTTGTACAATTAATATATATTAAAAATTGCCTAATGACTAACTACCAATCTAAAAAAGGAACTCTTTATTGCTCAATAAGATGATCTTCTTGATTGTGTGTGGTGCTTCATATCTGTAATCTCAGATACTTCAGAGGCAGAGATTGGGAGGATTGTCATTTGAGCCTAGCCTGAACAAAAAGTTAGCAAGACCTTATTGCAACCAATAAGCAGGGCATAATAACACACACCTGACATCTCAGCTATGTGAGAAGCATAGAAGGTACAATTGTAGTCTGTGATTGGCCCTAAGTAAAAATATGAGATCCTATAAAAAAGAAAACCTAAAGCAAAAAAAAAAAGAAAAAAAACCCAAACCCAAACAACAAAAACAAACAAAAAATATCAAGTAATAGAATATATGCCTAGTAAGCAAAAGACCCTGAGTTCAAAAACCAGTATTTCCAGAAGTTAGATGTCTTCTTGATCATTTTTTTCTTTTTTCTTTTTTTTGCCAACCTTGGGGCTTGAACTCAGGGCCTGAGCACTGTTCCTGGCTTCTTTTTGCTCAAGGCAAGCACTCTACCACTTGAGCCACAGCGCCACTTCTGGCTTTTTCTGTTTATGTGGTGCTGAGGAATCGAACCCAGGGTTTCATGCATGCTAGGCAAGCACTCTACCATTAAACCACATTCCCAGAGACTTTCTTCATCATTTTTACCGGCTTAAAACATCTATAGATTCTATAAACAGGTTTTTTACTATTTCTAAATTCTGCAACCAATATCTAGATGATAGAGATGTATCATGTGTCATCACTTTTTCTTGTTTTACCTTCTGTAGAGGCAGCTGCTTCTCAAGCAGCTTCTGTCTGTGGTCTGCAGAGGCTTCTAGCAGCTGCTCCCAGCGCCGCAGGAGGGCAGCGTGGCGCTCCTCTATGGCTGGGCTCTGCTGATGCTGTGCAGCCACTAGTTGGTCCTTCAGCTCAGTGATCTCTGAAAGTCGCTCTTGCTGGAAGCTCTGAAGACTAGCATCCAGTGTGTCCTGAGTAGATCCATAGACAGGTTACAAATGGGAGAAGTGTAATAGGCCAATGGCCAGGCATACTTGAGGACAGCCAGCTTTTAATTATGGACAAGATAAAAATAAAGAGCTAAAACAAAGAAATGTAACTTAAATGATGTGACTATTTGGGGTTGGAATTAGGACTTTGTTCCAATAAATGCATATATACATGCAAATATATGCAAATATTGTATGCACATGTATATATGCAAATTATATGTATATTTGGTTGTGGGTCTTGAAACAGGGCCAGGGTTCTGTCCTTGAGCTTTTTTTGCTCAAGGCCACAGCTCTACTTCCAGGTTTGGTGTTTTTTTTTTTTTTTTTTTTTTTTTTTTTTTTTCTGGTGGTTAATTGGAGATAAGAGTTTGACAGACTTTTCCTGCCCAAGCTGGCTTCAAACCACAATCCTCAAATCTCAGCCTCCTGAGTAGCTAGGATTACAGGCGTGAGCTACCAGCACCTGGCAAGTGAACGCATGTTTTAGAATTAGATTTTAAATTAGGCTGGAAGTTAATGTCAGGGTAATATTGGAATATGGTACAGTATTTGGACCTAACATTTTGTGATAATCCCGTTTCTCGATCTGAGCAAAATACTCAGGAAGGACTAAGCTTCTGTGTGAGGCAGGTCGAGGTCATCAACCTGCGTCCATCCATCTGCTCTCACCTGCTTTGCCAGGAGAGTGAGGAAAGCAGTGAGATCTGCACCATTGTCCTTGGCCTTCATGCTCATTTCCTTCTCACCTAAACAGTAAAGAAAACCAGTGAGGGGCTGGGAATGTGGCTTAGTGATAGAGTGCTTACCTGGCATGCATGAAGCCCTGGGTTCGATTCCTCAGCACCACATAAACAGAAAAAGCCAGAAGTGGTGCTATGGCTTAAGTGGTAGAGTGCTTGCCTTGAGCAAAAGGAACCAGGGACAGTGCTCAGGCCCTGAGTTCAAACTCCAGGATTGGCAAAAAATAATAATAAGCCATTGAGAAGAGAAAGACTGCGTTTTCTATGTACCTTTGTGAGGAGGAAATGGTTATTTGAAATAAAGAGCAAGAAAATCTCTTGATTCTTTAGGTAAGCAACCCATTGACTATGGGAGCAGTGGTGGGAAAAGGACTGCATTTCTAAATTCTAGCAAAATAAATCTGGAAGAATTTTGGGCTTTTCATAAAAAGTGGAAACTTGCATATTGGACAAAAGTTGTAAGTCAACACATTTTATAGTTTATGTCCTAGAATGTTTTGTGATATAGTCACCTTCCTGAATATCATACTCAATATTATCCATTCTTGTTCCAAAACCCTCTGTTCTGTGGAACTGTGACACTTAGTTTCCTATGTGCTTGTGGGAGTACAATTTTTTTCAAGAAAGAATAAGAGCAGGTTGCAAAGGTACCATCTCTTTTTATCATGGTAAGAGGAAATGGCCCCAGAGACCAATCTACAAATGGAATTTATTAGGATTTCTTAGACCCAGGGAATCTGGCTCTTATACTTCATACCTATCCAGGATTCTACCACATCAGCCTTCCAGTTAAACTGCTGGAAGGCATAGTCATCTTCTAACTGCAACTTCCAAGCAGCCATTGCCTTGGCCAGAGAAGGAGTCTTTTCACGCAAAGCCTCAATCTTGGCAGAGATCTTGTCCTTGTTCTGAGTTTCCTCCTGCAACAGCAATGTTGGAAAAAGAAGGAGATGAGCCTGTATACGAGGAGTGTCCAGAGTGAGAAATATGGATTTGCTAGTTCTTATCATGATTATATAAGTGACTTAGAATCCCTGGATGATCTCACCTTACTCAGGATGTCTTCTGCTTGTGCATACACATTCTGCACTCGGCTCTCATGGACAGCAAAATCACTATCCAAAGCTTCATATTTATTCAGCAAGTTCTGCATAGATAAATCAGTGAAAATAGAATAACTGGCCTGGAAAATCTGTATGTACTCACATTAAGGCAAGTTGTGATGCTATGCACCAAGGTCAGTTCAGCAAAATTTATGGACTGAGTTTACATTTACTTTCTATATCCTCTGGAACAATGCTGCTAAATTGACTTCTCAAAACACTTTGCTTATCAAAGAGGGCACTCTTCCTGGAAAAATGTCACAGGAATACTGTGTGACACTGTTTCTAAATTGTCGTGATATCTCAAGTATTTTTTAAAAAAGTTTTTCAATGAGGGTGTTGATCGAGGTGACAGAAAAGAATACCCCCATATTTAGAATTAATATAATTCCATGGAACATTGCATCTATCATAAAAATGTTAAGTACTAAGAAAATTCTACAAACCAGGATACAGTAAAGCCACTAGCACAGCCATGTGTTTTGCAGTACTATTCACTATAGCCAAGATATGGAATCACACAATGAAAATTTACTCTTCCATTAGAAAAGACAACATTGTACCATTTGTAAAGAAATAAGAAGACCTGGAAAAGTTATACTAAGTGAAGTAAGTCAGGTCCAGAGAGACTAAAGATACATGTTTCCCCTTACATGTGGAAACTGGATTTGGCTTCTAAACTTATATGTAAATACACTGGGTGGTACACAAGTATATTCAAATGTATTAACTGAAATATGGTAGGTTCAAAGGAGATCTCAAATAGTGTAATTCCTTAGAAATGCCAAGGTAAAGTTTCAAAAAATAAAACATGAGGAAGGGCCCAAGGGGAGAAGAGTAGGTGCAAGAAGAGGAAATGGTGGGGAGAATGCAGTCAGGAATCCAATGGATATCCTACAAAATTAAGAAGAGCAAGGAAAGCGGTGGGGAGGGGAGGGATGGATAAGAATGTTGAAAGACATTACATTGATCAAGATATATTGTATTTCATAAACTGCTTTGTTCAATGGCAACTCCTTTTGTACAACTACTTAAAGATAATAAAAAATCAATAAAAAAGATCATTTTAAATCAAGTACAGGGGCTGGGAAAATGGCCTAGTGGAAAGAGAGCTTGCCTTGTATACATGAAGCCCTGAGTTTAATTCTCCGGCACCATATATATATATATATAACGGCCAGAAGTGGCGCTGTGGCTCAAGTGGCAGAGTGCTAGCCTTGAGCAAAAGGAAGCCAGAGACAGTGCTCAAGCCCTGAGTTCAAGGCCCAGGACTGGCAAAAAAAAAAAAAAAAAGCATTTAAATCAAGTACAGATTTTAAGGACAGGAGTTAAGAAGGAGATGAAAGTTTTTTTAAGTACCAATTAAAAATTGATTTGAGTACTGTCTTCATGCCTGACTAGTTCTATAGCCTTGTCCAAGTTACTTATAGCTTTGGACCTTTGAGTTTCCATATTTATAATTGGAAAATTGTCCATATTTTTACCGTCTTCTTCTCCTGGGAGAGAAGTTCTAATTTTACATGTGAAAGCTTTGCCTATTGAAGGATAGATCCCAGTAAAACTGAGTGGGAGAAAAGTATTCATTTCTGACAGTTCCTTACCTGGGTAGCAGCCAGTGTGTCTCCAGAATCCCCTCGGGTAACCATCACTTCCTTTTCAGTGAGCCATACCTCCTCTTCCTCAGCATTCTCCATGAATTGCAGGAACTGCAGAGACTCTTCCAGTCTCAGCCCTCTAAAGTAGGCGGTTAGTGGGGTAGGGTTAGGAAGACACAGGTAAGCAGTGAAGCCCCCAGAATGTGGCACAAACCCAACCAAAGCAGACTTCCTGATTCTCACAAGGCAGCCAGGATGGAACAAGGTCAGAACACAATCTAATACATGTCTGCTCATTAGTGCTGTGCATCTACCTGTGGAATGGAGGCAACAACTTCCCTAGAAATTCACTTTGGGACATCATCTACCATCTAGGAAGGTATGCTGAAGAAAGGAAACCCCAAGCAGACAAAAGACAATGCTTTCACAGTTAGGTCGATGTTAATTAAGCACTGTCTTCTTTTCTTGCATAATAAATAAACCACAAAGCTAGATGTTTCCTTTTATTAACTAAGGGAAAAAATGTCTTCTTACTGCCAACAGGCATTTGCTATGCAGTTATATAGCTCATTTTGGTTGTGTGGCTGCAAGGGAGAAAAATATCCCCCATTTTCTCTACTAAGGTCAGGGTGTAATATTAAAACTGGTGAGATAAAGTGAAACAGAGAGTATGAAGGATGCCACCTATAGAAAATAAGGGCAAAAGGCAGCTGTGGAGGAAAGGCATTTTCAGAACAGAAGCAATGATCATCAGTTTAGGATAAATGGCAGAAAGCTTCACAGAAGATGTGGTTTTTGAGCCAGGACTTCTGGGAGAGATGGGTCATCATGGAGAACAGTCAGACTGAGATGAGATTTCAGCATCCTGGCCTCCCTGTGCCAGGCTAACCCCTGAGGACCAGGAAGGTAAGTGAGCTTTCTATTCCCAACTCACCTCTCCTTGGCCAACTCTTTGAGCGTCTCCCAGTGTTGAACAAACTGAGCCAGCCGCTTCTGGATCTCCTCTTGCTCCACAGCAGCCTTGTCTCCCAGTTTCTCTGCCATGTCTAGTACATTCTGAAGAACATGCCCCGCTCCATGTTGTATTATCCCCAAATCATCTCCCCATTCAGCCAGGGGCTGACAATTTCTAATCCTTTCTCATGTCCAGATCATTTATCAACACTATGGACACCGAGGTGAGAACTACAATGCTAATACACTTTTCCAGGTTGTTGGCAAATATCTCAGGGGTTACTCCTCCCTCTGATCTGCCTTCTAGATTACTCATGGTCACAAGGGGCCTCTGCATCCTGGTCAGACTCAGAGCTGTCTTCCTCTGCTAAGACTCAAGTACAGTTTTCCCAGATGCCTGCATCCCAACTACAAATGACTGCCCAGAATTGTTGGAGGTGCTCCTTCCAGAAAAAGAATGGCTTCTTGTTCAGAATCTCCTATATAGAGGAGAAAATAATGTGGATGAGAGAATTAAAATGAATTCTTTTTCTTTTTGGTAAGTTGTGGTGCTTGAACTCAGGGCCCGGATGCTTTCCCTTAGCTCTTTTGCTCAATGCTAGTATTCTACCACATTAAGACACAGTGCCACTTCCAAGAAGATAAATCCTCATGAACTGTAGAATTAGCTCCTGGTGACTGAGGCATATTACTTTCACATTTTGTAACATCAACTTATCTACTACAGCATAAGGGATGGCTATTAGGTGGATATTAATATCTCTTCGGTGTGATATTCAATCTTACCTGGACAGCAGGTTCATGTGCTACCAGCTCCCCCTCTAAGCGTCTGTGCCTTCTCAGTAAGTTCTGAACACTCTGCAAATCCCTTCCATAGTCCTGGGAGCTCACTCGTAACAACTTCTCCCTGAGACAGCGGAAGCAAGTGAAAAATTCAGAGTTTAGGGACCTGAGGGGGTGAATTCTGAAACACATTGGTGCTAATACAAAAAAATACAAGTGATGGCAGACTCTTCCAGCAATACTTCTGCTCATGCCAGTATAAATTCCAGTAATATGTGGATGTCTTCCATGTGCCTGACTGTAACAATCCCCCGTTAATTCCTGATTATCTGCACGTTTTGTCCTTTCTGCTCAAGAAACAACATTATTTCTCTCCTTTCAAAAAGTGAGAAATTACATGTCTCCCATGGCTTTTAAAATTATTTTTGTTCATTAATATCAATAATTTAATTCAGCTGGAATGTATAACAAGTTGATGTTACAGGTGTCATGAAAGTTGGGATGTCTCCAAGTGTGAAATATTTGAATACCATGAAGCAGAGAGAGTGCATAGACAGGATTGTGCTATTTATTTTATGGCTTCTAAAAAAAGTTTTTAAATGTCCTATTTATTGCCCATTACAGTAAGTTTCCCTTACATTTTCATCACTCATAAGAATCAGTAGATTTGCAGAAAAGAAATCTGATGAGGCAGGTTAAATAGGAAGTAGAAAAAAATAGCAAAAATGGCATTAGCCATAAAACCACAGCAGATACTGAGCCACATTTTCAGTGTTCATTTAGTGTAATGTATGAACTAGATACGGAAGAATAATGACAATGCTATCATCCCCTGAGTAAGCCGCAAATACTCAGCTGTCTCTGTGTTATCACTCCATAGCCTATTTAGACAAACATTTATGGTACATACGTGAATTGCTCCCCACTCCCTCCACACTTCTCTTTCTCTGCCTATACCCAGTAAGGGAATTTGGGAGAAAGAAAACCAATATAATTAAAAAGTAATGCCAAATTCCAGAAACAGTTATGAATTTCATATCAGCATAAATATGAACATGCCTGGTACATCACACACTCTCTTGGATTTTTTAATGTATTGTGCTGAGGGATACGTACTCTATCCAGGATTCCTCATCGTCCAGGTCCTGAAAGAACTGGAACAAGGCATAGGTCTCCTTCAGTTTTTCATGGTGTGCAGCTGCCAGGCTCTGGACATTCTTGAAGCGCTCATTGACACTATCCATTTTCTCCTCTATCTGGTCAACGTTGAAAGTCCCACTGGAGACCAACTCCTTAGCCAGATTGTTCAGGTCTTTGAGTGGGTCCTAGAAAACCCCAGTGTGCTCATGAATAGCAAAGTCTTATATAGACCCCAGACTTTAATTGCTACTTGTTCTAGCTCAAGACTAGGTCATAGATTGTGAAGATGGTGATATTTTTTTTTGGACATTATACAGAATGATGAGTTTTAAACATACGTGTGTGAGTCAGGTTGGGTATGGATCAGATGAGTGAGCAATATGGATAACATGACTATATCACTCCAACTGTGGGTTTGTTCTCTATCCTGTTCTTCCTTCCATCGTGTTTGCTTATGTTTGCCCTCTCTCCCCACCTAAAAGAGAAGGTCTTGATGGGTAATTACATGTCTCCATATAGGATAATCTCCCTTCACAGTGCTGAATTTGATGACAATGCTTGATTGGTCAAAACATTCTACTTTATTTGGAACATTCCTAGGCTGGCCATGGAGCACAGCTCTTCTTTGTCTTTTTCCTGTTTTAACATAGTTTTCTCACTACCAGCTAGGAAATCCCACCAAAATCCTGTAGACTTCAGTAAACATTTGATTTCTTGCCTTTTCAATGTGGGTCTCGATTACCAAATAAAAGAGCTGATATATAATTCTCAAGAATGAAATGAACACCAACCAACATTTTTGTCACTGCCCCAGAACAAATTTTTGCTATTAAGTAGCAACTAGAGTCCTCCATAGGATTTCTATACTGTATGTATATTCAAATGAGTTCTGTGCTCCCATCTGATTTTATTTTGGTTTCTAATTTTGTAATATAAACTTACATTTCCTCTCAAAGAATATATAAAGTATGTAGTTTGGGAAAATAGGAAATTTATTTATATATGTCAGTAAAAATACATACAAGATAATTTTTAGGATCCATTTTCTGGAATTTAGAGTTTATCTTTTGGGTAGGAGAGCAGTACTAGGGCTTGAACTCAGGGCCAAAGTGCTTTTTGCTCAAGACTGGTACTCTGCCATGTGAGCTTCACCTCTGCTTCCAGGTTTTTGGTGGTTAGCTGAAGACATGGGTCACATGGACTTTTCTGCCTGGACAGGCTTTGAACCCAGATCTTCAGATCTCAGTCACTAAACAGGATTAAAGGTATGAGCAACTGGCACCTGACTAGATCTTATGCCTTATTGGTAATTGGTAGTGACTGTCACATTGGCTTTGAATCCCTTGAATTTAGCGAGGCTAAAATGAGTACTGGTTGAGAATATCAAGGCCAACTTTACAAGGCTGAGTTCTCAAATGGTCTTCTAAGACAGACAGGAGGGAATAGGAAAACCATTTCCATTCCTTCCAGAAGAGCTGGACTCCAGCACTACTTACCTCTCGAGCCACCATCTCTGCCTCCAGGAGTTGGTGCTTCTTGAGCAGGTTCCCTGCAGAAGCCAAGTCCCTGGCCTGATCTTTCATGGCTAGCAGTCCCTCTGCCTGGAACAGGTAGGTAGACAGTGAAGCTGATAGATTCAAACTGTGTTTAAGGAGGATGTGACTTGGTACCCATGTCCCCAAAATTTCCCCAAAGGCTCAAGCAAATCATTCACATATATTCATATATAAATTCCTCACTTAACAAGGATTCACTCAATTCCCGGGCTCCAGCCATTTCCAGGTGCAATTACCTCTGAGAGCCAGAACTCAAAGTCCCGGATGCTAGTGTTGAATCTCTGCTGACGACTGGCCTCATTGAGCTTCTGTCCTTTGTCAGTTGTTCTCTCAAGGAGGTAGTCCCAGTGTTCCTGAAGCTCATCCAATTGTTTCTAACTCAAAGCAAATGAGAGCTCATTAGGATGGTTGGGACCCTTAGTCCTGTGGTACATGGAGAGGATCATATACAGGGAATTGGATGTAGTGTTTATTCAAAATTTGCTGACACTAGTTCCATCTGAGAGAATGATAGAAGCTGTTGGATGGAAGGAAAAGTTTGGGGGAAAATAGTATCCTGAAATGCTTACACATGTCAAAAGACTTTTGGAAGAAATACCAGAAAATGTAAACATAGGGATGATGAGACTTAGAAGTTAAGTTGAAGGCTTTCTTGGAGTTGTGGGCACTGAGTGGGATGGGGTGATGTGACCTGAGCAGCACTGCTTTCGTTTTCCTTTGTGCAACAGAAGGAAGTGTATGGACCACAGAACACATGCCACACAGGGAACCTTGGATTAGTCAAAGGTTTTTCTCTTCAGGGGACTTTGTAACCACCAAATGCATGCATCCTGAGCAGAACCTTTACCTTCACCATCTCCTCATCGCCATCGCATGCCTTCCATTCAATTAGGGAATGTCCTAGGTTGATGACTCCTGTTACTTGTTCAGCTCGACCAGTGACTTCATTTTCAAAGGTCTGGTGTTTCAGGTATTTTCTCTAGAGGTAAAGCAAAAGTTAAAACTGAGTGTGATTGATCACCACTAGATCTTACTTGGCACAGCCAAAAGAAAGAAAACACACAAGAAATAAGCAAATGTTTGGAAGATAAAACTTTAATTCCACACACTCATCATTTAGCTAGTTGATGCAGAGGATACTCTGTCAGTTCCATATTATTGTCAGTTGAATTTAAATCATAAGTTCTGCTGTATCTGGCTGCCTTTAATTTTATGAAAATATGTCTCTCCTAAAGCAAGCAGTATGCCACCAGAAAGGTAAAAGCTATGGTAACTATCTGAAACCCCAAAGGGCAATGTGACATGATTAAGTGATAAGATGAAAAATTTAGATTTGTTGAAAGATGATGCCCTATCTTTAAGCAGAAGTTGGGCAGTATTTTAGGAAAAAGCATCTGCAGCACAACATGGAACTCTATCTTGAGCATTAGTGTTTTTTCCTTAATGACAATCTCTTTGCAGCTATATAATGCAGATATTGAGGTCTGCTATAAATTACCTCCTCATATAGGAAAAAGTATGAGAAGGTTAAAATAATACATGAGATAGAGTTCAGTACAGGGGAATGACCAATCAACAATCCAATCCACAATGTAGGGATGAGAAATTTTTTTTCTAAGATTTCTATTTTGAACTTGCCTGAATGTTGGTGGTATCTTTGTATGATTCATCACAGGCTGTGGGTAACATCTCACTGATCCATTCTTCTAGCTCCTCAAGATCATGGTGGAATTGTTTCAGATCAGCTTGGTCTCCAAGCTTTGTCTGCTCAGCAATCAGTTGTTCTTTGAGAGCATTCCATCTGGATGGAAGGGGGCCAGATCACTTGCTGCTTTCCAACCTTGCCCTCTACTCTGAGGCAATAAATATGAATTCTTCTCGTTCTCCAACCTATCCCTTTTCCTTTCAGATATAAAATGCAGTGGCTAACTGAGGTAATTTGTAAAGTAGCTGCCCTCTCTTTCACTCTGTATACAAGTTTAGATCAGAACATTTCCCAAGTTGTCAGGTTAGCTAAAGGCATGGAAAAGGGACAGGACTCAGAGTATCACCCCATTGTGATGCTAGCAAAGAGACACTGCTATATTTTCCTGAAGTAGCAGGTCTGACCTGTTGAGCACATGTTGGAGCCGAGTAACAATTTCTTCTTTGGCATAGTGGTCATCAGCTACAAGTCGATCAGCAAAATGTTCTAGATCAGTGATCTTCCCTTCCTGGATAAAGGAAAAGAAAAGATCCCACATGCTTGGAAGGCAAGCCATTGGTGTAATCCCTGATTAATATAATCCTGATTGTACACCTGACTAGTGTACACCTGATTGGTGTAATCCCTAGAGTAGAACAGAGATACCCTTTGTGATTTCAGGGGCCAGATCCAGGACCAGAGAGTACATGCCTGATGGGCAAGTATATTTTCACTCAACAGGTGGAGAAATAGTGATCATATTGAGATGAAGTGCTGATATAGCATTGAGTCCCTAAAGAACAGATGATTCTGGTGGTTATTATCATGGATGAAACCTGTATCAGATGAGGTATTGAAATATAGACAGTTATAGTCCTAAATTTTGGGGTTTTGAAAGATGAATTCAATGGTCAAAGCTGATTTGGGTGAGACAGTGTCAAGCTACCCTCCTTGACCCCTACATCGGTGAGAATGTAAATGTGAACCAAAACACTTAGAAACTAGCAATCCAGGATTTGTATCATGATTACTAACAGCTATGGCTAGAACTTTCATATTATCTTATCACCTGAGCAGTGATTGCTTTGTCCAAATCATCACGTTTCTTCATCAGGGCTGCCAGACTGCTTAAGGAGTCCTCATCATCCGACCTCAGGGAACTCTCACGTGCCACCATCCAGCTCTCAATCTGTTCACAATTTCCCCGGAACAACTGTGGGGGTAAAATGTAGAGGTGCACCACGTTTGGTCCAGTTGGACCAAGAGAATTAGGTTCTCTCTCTTCCATGGTGTCAATACCAAGCATCCTTGAGGGCTGTGCACGTTCACCCAGGAAACACTCGAGAGAGAATCTGAGCTACACTGGAGCTTGTTCTCTTCCCTAAGCACACACTTAAAAAAATAGCTCTGCCAAGTTGAAGGGTGTTATTTCCAATATCCCACACCTGGTAGATACTGAATGGTCATTTCAAGGCTTTTGAACATTACCCATAGAAGTATCCTGGGATAATCCTACATTTTTTCCTTAAAAGCTGAAACTATCCCTTCCTCTTCAGCTCTGACATATCGACATATTTTGTTTTATTAACAACCATCCCTTGTATTAGAATGATCTACACTAAAAAAGAGAACACTATTTTACTAATTTTTGTGGCACCAGGGCTTGCACATGACAGGTTCTCGATGAAAATCAATCCATGTCTTAAACAATCAATAATTTTTAATAACACCCCTTTGTGTCCAGGAGTACCATCTTGTTTCTCCAACAGGGATAAGAGTAAACAGTAATGCCCAGTCTACAACAGAGAGAACAGTAGAAGATAAGAGATACCCTTATTTTTTTTATGGTCCTGGGCTTGAACTCAGGACCTAGATGCTGTCCCTGAGCCTCTTTGTGCTCAAGGCTAGTACTCTACCACTTGAACCACAGTGCCACTTTCGGCTTTTTCTGTTTATGTGGTACTGAGGAATCGAATCCAGGGTTTCATGCATGCTAGGCAAGCACTCTACTGCTAAGCCACATTCCCAGCTCCCCTTATGTTTATAATAGAAAATGCAGTGTGTTGAGGGCTGGGAAAATAGCCTAGTGGCAAGAGTGGTTGCCTCAAAAGTGCAGTGTGTTGAATCGCTATAATAAACATAAAATGGCTACAAGGAACATATGTAACTGTTGAGAATTTGCCATACCTGCAAGTCCAGACATTGGTATAGCATCTTCTTGCGTTGTTCCCAATCCTTCTCCAAATCTTCTCTTTTGAGTCTAACAGCTTGAAGCTTATTTGCAATCTCAGGGCTATTGCGGTGCCCATTCTTTATAAGTTCTGTGCCAAAGTCTTCTAAGGCCTGGAAGGTGGGAGCCTCTGCCTCCATGTCTACACGGTTTTCCTATGGGAAAGGGGAGAAAGAGCCTGGTGAGAACAATCCTGGTGACCAATTTTAAATGAGGGCTAGTGATCAGGTCACATGACAAGTGTTTGTGGGGTTGGTAGCCATACCTGATGTCGCTCCAGCAAGATCTCTGTGCTAGTTAAGTCCTCAGCCAACTCAGGGGATGATACTATGACACCAATGCCTTTGATCCAGTTCTCTAGGTCACTAGGGAAATAATGGGATTATCAAGCAAACTTTACAACCTACTGCAGGTAGTCTGTCAAGGCCCATTTTCCACTCTTGGTAGTCCAGAAATTAGACAAGATAAACTGAGATGTACTCTCCTAGAGGGTAAATACCAACCATGCCTTAACTTAAACACTATGTATGATGGTTAAATTACATATTTCATAAAGAATGTCCTTGAGGCTGGGATTATGGCCTAGTGGTAGAGTGCTTGCCTCATATACATAAAGCCCTGAGTTTGATTCCTCAGCACTACATAATAGAAAAAACTAGAAGTGGCGTTGTGGCTCAAGTGGTAGAGTGCTAGCCTTGAGCAAAAAGTGCTAAGGCCCTGAGTTCAAGCCCTCAAACTGGCAAAAAATAAAAGAATGTTCTTAATCTTTTTTAATAAATAGAAATTCTTAGCTCTGGTTACAGAGACTGTTTTTATAACCAAAATTTATTCAAGACGCTCTTAGAAAAAGGAAACAAGCTGAAGTTAGACACTAATAGCTCCTTTTAACTCTGAAAGCAGAAGTATCATAAAGATGTAAAATAGTCTTATGTTTCACAGAATCTGGGAGCATTATTATACTTCTGGAATATTAAGGAATAAGTTTCATGTTGAGGAGGTGCCATTTGACCTGTAACATTAATGATATATATGAATATATATGATTTTCAGGAATAGGTGTGGCTACTCTTTATATTGTCATTTTTTGGCAATTGAAGGTTTCTTTTCATTTATGAAATTCTACCATATTGTAATTTTTTTTTTTTTTTTGGCCAGTCCTGGGCCTTGGACTCAGGGCCTGAGCACTGTCCCTGGCTTCTTCCCGCTCAAGGCTAGCACTCTGCCACCTGAGCCACAGCGCCACTTCTGGCCGTTTTCTGCATATGTGGTGCTGGGGAATCGAACCTAGGGCCTCGTGTATCCGAGGCAGGCACTCTTGCCACTAGGCTATATCCCCAGCCCCATATTGTAATTTTTAAACAGCAGTTTTTCACACATGCACACAAGCAGACTCTCTCACACACACAGGATACTAAATTGGAGGAAAATCGTTTGGCTAGTTTGTAAAATTTTCTTCAAAAGCACTGTGTTCCGAGTTACTCCTTTCTGTGTTTTAATCCCAATTGTTCTTCCAACTAGATGGATTTAATGGGGGCAGAATTGTTCCACAACATGTACATTTGCAAGGTAGATTTGGGGGTTGTAATAATGTCTAGACTGTATCATGATGCTGACTACTTTCTAGGAGTTGATTCTAACATTTTACCACATCTACCTCTTGTTAATTCTCCTTACCGTCCTAGCAAATAAACCCTCCAGTTGTTCCTATTTCATGGGCCTTCTTTGCTTTACTCATCCTTGTGTCTTTGCTTGCACAGTTACAGCTGTATAAACAGCTTTCCCTTCTGTTAAAAGCTTGATTTGAAAGGAGTAAAACGCTCCTTTGTCTCTACAATGCATTATTTATTCTGTCTACCTCTGAGCTATCACTGGTGTATGTGTGTGTGTGTGTGTGTGTGTGTGTGTGTGTGTGTGTGTGTGTGCTGTTTCATGGTGGTTATTTGTGGTCTCTGCCTCTCTCCAGTGGAAGGAAAACCTCTGAACCCTACCATTTCAGGCATAGCACTGTAAATAGAATATATCCTTTACAGAAACTTACTTAATTGGGAAACGTGGCTTTACATTCCTTAAAAGTTGAATATTTTATGGCTTCGGGTACTGAACCTGACATGTGGGCGTGGAACGCAGTGGTGGTTTACACACTCAGCAGTGAACAGCCCCTGCATCCCCACTGCTCCCAGATAGGGAAGCTGACGTCCTGCCTGGCAGAAGTCAACCTTTTGAACTTTACCTGGCTTTGCTGAGGAACAGGTAGAATTTCTGGGCCTCATTCAGGCTCTCCTTACGGTCCTTTGTAAGTCCTTGCAAATCATCCCAGGCCTGGTTTAGCTGTGCTCGCTGCCTCTGCAGGTCCTCGGTGGCATCAGGGTGGGATTCGCAGAGTCGCTCTGCTGTCTCTCCCAGCATAGTGACCTGGAGGAGGTAAAGGAGACCTGGTAATCACCTGAATCTTAGTGGAAGAACAGGCCTGAGTCCTAGTATTCATCTCCTGATCAGTCCAAACACACACAAAATAGTATCAGCTTTCTACTTCATAGGATAATGTACTTGAGGTAGTCAAAATGGACTTTACTCTTCATTTTACAAGGAGAAGTCACGCCAGGTGCTCACATCTGTCATCTTAGCTACTCAGGAGCCTGAGATCTGAGGATTACAGTTCAAGGTCAGCCTAGGCAGACAAAGCCAAGAGATTTCTATCTCTGATTCATCATCAAAAAGTCAGAAGTGGAGGTGTGACTCAAGTGGTAGAGTACCAGGTTTGAGTGCAAAAGCTAAGAGATAATGTCTAGGCCCTGAGTTCAAGTCCCAGAATAGACACAAAAATAAAGAAGTAATTAATAAGAACTCATGGGGGAGTAGCAGTTAAGTGACTTTGCTGCTTAGTGGCAACACCAGCTAGGAAAACCAAGTATCCATCCTGATTCTTCATGTAAAGATTTTCCTTTGTCTCTGAGTGACAATACAAAGTTATGCTACCTCCAATGTATCTAGAAAGTCCCAGGCTTTGATTTTGGGCTTTGAGGTAGGATAAAACATAAATACAAAATTCCTGAGGAAATTGCATAATTATTGAATATAGGCCTGACCATCCGGCATTTGAATATTTGCTGTTTCTTTTGAGTCACTAGCCTCTAACTATTAGCCACAAGTTCTGATCACATGACACCCATTAAAGTAGAAAGGAGATATAGAATACTCACTTGGAAAGAGGAAATTCAATGTATTTTTCTCCATGTTTGTATCGAAATGAGTATGAACTTTTAGTAGTATTGCCTTAGGGCAATGTACAAGAACAAGTATGGCCCCAAATCAAGAGGCAAATAAGAAGTGGAGCTGTGCCTCAAGTAGTAGATTGCTAGTCTTGAGCAAAGCAAAGCTCAAGGATAGTGCCTAGGACCTGAGATCAAGCCCCAGTGCTGGCACAAAATAAATGAATGAAACTGAACAAATTTTGGGCTGGGGTAGCTCAGTGACAAAGGGCTTGCCTAGCAAGTGCAACATTCTGAGTTTGATTACCAGTACCAAAAAATAAATGACAAAAAATATAGTTTTAGGGCTGGGGATATAGCCTAGTGGCAAGAGTGCCTGCCTCGGATACACGAGACCCTAGGTTCGATTCCCCAGCACCACATATACAGAAAACGGCCAGAAGTGGCGCTGTGGCTCAAGTGGCAGAGTGCTAGCCTTGAGCGGGAAGAAGCCAGGGACAGTGCTCAGGCCCTGAGTCCAAGGCCCAGGACTGGCCAAAAAAAAAAATATAGTTTTAAAAATTCCTAAATAAGAAGCAAATAAAATTAAGAGCCTTGGAAAGAGAACCAGGGAAGGAGACACTGGTACAGGCATAAATGACGAGGAAGGTGTGAGAAATCTTGGAAGCATTGTCTCACCTTTTCCCCCAGAGGTGTGAGGTCTCTCTCAAAGCTATCGTGTTGTCGCTGAAGGGCCTGGACACTGAGCAGGTCTGAGCCAGGGTCAGCAGCATTGAGAGCTTGGCACTTCTTCTCAATTTGCTCCTTTGTGTCATCCGCTTCTCTGGTACACAAGGGAGTGGAGACTTTAGGAGTAGTGATGTTTGCCAGAGGCAGACAAGCTGTGTCTTCAAGAAAGTCACCACCAGAACCAACCCCATCACCATTACCACCACCACCACTACCATCATCCTTTAGATGGGCTGGGCTTTAGGCTCCTTAAACCTTTACAACGCCTAGTGGCATAGGTGCCATGGCCATTTCCAATACATATCATCTGAAAACTAGGAATTAACAAAAATAAATATTTCTCAAGGTGATATTACCAAATGGTTGGTCCTAGATTTGAACTAGGTGGTCTAGCTAAGAGCTCAATTGTTTATATATATCATAAGCTAGTTTGAACAACAAGGCCCATCCAAGTCTCTGTTTTCTCTTCCCTTCATCATAAAAAATACATTTATACATAGGAAGGTGTTTGTTTGTTTATATGCTTTTATAAGTGTTTCCTGGGTAAGTAAGGGTTTGAGAATCACACATGAAAAAATGTTGGAGGAATAGTCAAAGTCAATGAGATGTCCCCTGTCCTTCACTGTTTACTTCAAGTTCAGGAATATAATGACTTAAACCTATCGTTTCTACTGCAGGTTTGATTTGCTGCCATGGAAGCATATATAAACCACTAATGATGTGCCAGGGCCCAACCGAACCCGGACATTAGAAAAGTGAAGTTGGCTGTGTTGTCTTGGCCTATCCAAGAGGGATCTATTGCAGAAGGGCTTCATCTCCTATTAGCAAACTGTCTTCATCTCAGCAAGGAGGGTGCTACTGGCGGCTATTGTCCTACTAGAGCAGAGAGGTCTGTGGATTCAGCGTGTCAGTTCTGAGTAGCAGTGCTTTTTAGAGTTAAAATTTTTACCTATGAAACATCTGGACAGCATGGGCACTGCTCAGCATCTGCTGCTGTTCATCTGCTAGTCTCTGCAAGGAATCCCAGCGGGTATTCAACTCCTAAAAGAAAGCAGACACATCAGACTTTAGCCAGAGAGCCAGCTTAGTTTAACCAATGGCATCCAAGATCAGTTGGGGTTTAAGTGATTATTTTCATGTTATCTCCTTCACAAGTTTCATAGTTCTACTTTTCCCTTGAATAGCCCAAGTGTGGTTCACTTGCATGGCAGTGCAGAGAAAAAGGGATTTTTGACTTTTGATGTTCCAGGTGGAATCAGTGCTCACTGTTACCAAAGGTACATGGGAAGCTCTGAAAAAATAAGTGAAAATATTATGTTGGTTCTTCCAAGCTGGCTTTTTTCTCTAGAGCAAACAATACCTTTCTGCATTTTGAGTTGAATAGAGTTAGTGGTCTCTTCAAGTATTCTTTTCCACAGGGGATAGGTACATTATTTTCATGCAGATTCCCTTTTGCTTTTATCCAGGGAAAATTGCCACAGAAAGCAGAGGGGAACTTATCCTCTCTGGCTTATGAGAAAAAAATTGCTTTCTGTTAACATTCACTCGGTCTTTTGTAGAATCATAGCTCCAGACACAAATCAGATGAGTTATTCCCTCTCTCCAATCTCTGCAGCTAAGGAGGGAATTCTTAAATTTTTCTCCTTCTTATGTTTCTCTAAGCACATCTCTTGCAGTAAACTTTCCTTATTATCTTCTTTCCCACTACCCTAATTCCTTTATCCATTCTATCTTTGCATTCACATATCCGAATACTGGATTTAAGTGTGTGGAAGTGAAAGGGAGGTGAGTATGTGTTGTAATTTAATGATTTCAGGTCAGTTTAAGTGCATATATTCCACATTTTCAATTCAAAATACTTTTTCTGGTAGGACTAAAAAATAAGAGCTTTATGTTCAACAGGATGAAACACATCATAGAAAATGAAGAGGAAATGTAGAAATGACCCTGTTCTACTTTGGGAATGCAAAGACCCACAGACAGCCAAGAGCAGAGTCAGGATTTAAGCCCAACCATTCCTCCAGATCGATTTTATAGTCTTTACATCCTAATACTTTCTCTTTAAACTAAACCTGAATTTGAAGTCCCAATCCTTTGATTCTCCTCTCTCCAAAACACTCTTGTGAGGACTCAGAGAATAAGCTGAACCTGCTTTAATGACACTGATTAGAAAATAAAGGTGGCTGGACTGTTTGGACTGCTGGGTTTAGTGTTTCCTGCAGCTAGGTCCATAGCTGGTATGACCTTGTGCATGTCACAGCTAATCTGCAGAGTAGGAATCCAAATACACTGAAGCCCAGCTTGGTGATGAGGAAAAGTGAAAGGGAGCCTTTGTTACCTGCCGGATGTGAGCTCCTTCTGGGGTAAGAAGTTTTTCGTAGAGCAGATCATCAGCTACTTTGTTGATATCCCTTAATCGGGGCTCATTGGTCTTCAAATCCTGAAGGACAAAATTTGCCCAGTTGCAATGTGAAGCCTCCCCAGAAGTCTTCCGCATTCACTAGTCAGTCCTGATTGCCACTTGCTAAGCACAGTTGAAATGTTGCCAATCTCACTTGCAAGCACACAGCTACTCTCCTCCCATCTGAGTGTTCTCAAGACCCTGACACCCGGTAGCTGAATTCAAAACTTACCAAGAGAACTACTATTTATATGGAGTGTGAGGTCTAACCATTTTCTTAAAATCTCCCCTGGGCTAATTCATACTACCACAGCAAATGATATCTGTGCTACATAGTATTATTTTCTGTTGCTCCAAATTCCTCTACTTTTACAGAATTTCATTGGCTAATTTATTTCCCTATATTAAAGGATGTTTGAGGACCAGCTCTAGAATGCTCTCTCTCTCTCCACACACACATACATATATGTATATAATATACACACATACATATATATGTATATAAATATATGGTGTATTTTCCACATGGAGAATACCATAAGCAAAGGAAAAGGAGGAAGTCTTATACTCAGTACTTGTTAAGATGGTGGATAAATCCAAGTGAAGTAGTGATAAAGGGGTTTTCAGTAGTTAGGTACTTAGAAACTGTCACTACTCTTCCCATTCCAGCTTCCATCCCACAATTCAATTCCATGCAGATTCCCACCCCAGCCCATCTTGATCCCAGGCCCTAGAAACACAGGAAACATAGGAGAATTCTTGGAGACCAGCACTCCCAAGGGGATTTTGGAGTATCAAAGAGTAGAAAGTTAGGCTAGCCACTTTTCCCTGAGCTTGCTTTACTGGTATGAACAGCTACAATACCCAGCAGCACTGATATCCATTACTGAGTGGTGCTCTTGGTAGCTTTGGGAAAGACATTTAACAAGTACAATGTTAATTAGAGTCTTACAGGAAGAGACACAGAAATGGTGACAATGTGCAAAAAGGAGTCTGGAGAAGATTATTATTTTTCCATACCCTCTGGAACTCATCAAACTTTTTCTGCAGCTCCCAAACATCATCTAGTTCCACTCCGGTGTTTTCCGCCTTTTTCTCTTGGATCCAATCCAGCATGTCTCCTGCCTCATAGGCCAGCAAAAATTCATTGTAACGTTGTAACAGGCGACGTCTGCGCTCTTCAGCCCGATCCAACAGGGAGTGGTATCTAGATGAATGAGTGAAGAAAATGGGAGGAATAGAATAAAAGAGGAAGGAGAAAAACACAAGAGAATAGAGTGGGGTAAAAGAAGCAGAGGTTGAAAAGGACAGAAAGGAAAAGACAAAGAAAAAATCAAAATAAGATCAATAACAAAAGGGGGGAATTAAGATGGAAAAACAACATTAAGAGCAGAGACACAGGATTACTTTTAAACTAAGAAAAGTGAGGGAAGGGGTGGGTTGGGTGGGTGAGAATGTTGAAAGAGGTGACATTGATTGACTCATGGTATTCATAAGCTGCCTTGTTGAATGGCAACTCTTTTGTACAACTACTTAACGCTAATAAAATATTAAAAAAAACAATAGAGATGTTGATACTTCAGTATGGCTGGAAGCACCCTTTATCAATCCAATCATTTTTGTATATCAACAGAAAATTGGTTATGAAATAAACATTATTTACTATGGATGTCAGTAGATGCTTTAATAATTGTGAAGGAATGCTGACCAGGGAGCAAAGAGAAGGTTCTGTTAAGGGCCTGACTGTAAGCAAATGACCTAATATGGTTCTGGGCTTCCTTTTTATTAAATTTTAATACAAAAGTGCAAGTGTTTGAAGCATCTTAAGTTTACTAAGCTCTGAAAATCTGTAAATGTTCATAAACTCGCAGACCCAGAGCCATGAGCAGTGCCCTCAGCACTGATAAATTCTCCAGCCTCCAGAACTTACAGGTCCTCGATCTGCTCCTGGCGTTGGGCAATATTGCCCGGCTCTTCTAGACGCCGCTGTGGGAGACTGCGCAGCTCATCATGGGCTAGTTTCCTGACATAGACAGCTGGGACAAAACCCTGATGATCATCAGCTTCAACTTTCCACCAGTCCTGAAACAAAGAGCAAATGCTCACTCCTTCCTTGATTCTTGGAAAAGCTACAAGGAATGCAGGCTTCAGCTCTCACAATGACATCTTTACACATAGGTTGGAGGCTGAGAGTAGCGACTCCCACCCTCACTACCAGGTGACAGATAATTTCCACACCTCACAAAAATGGCCAGTGAGGAGTTTTAAGAATCTTAAAGGGAAGTCCCAGAAATCAATTAATCTGGTGTTTGATGTCAGACTTTTTTTCTTCCTTTTTTGTAGGTCATAGGGCTTGAATTCAGGGCCTAGCAACTGTTCCTGAGCTTTTGTACTCACGGTTAGCATTTGCCACTTTGAGCCACAGCTCTAATTCTAGTTTTTAGGTAGTTAATTGGAGAAAAGAGGTTCACAGACATTCCTGCCCAGTCTGGCTTCAAACCGTGATCCTCAGATCTCAGTCTCCTGAGTATCTAGGATTACAGGTGCAAGCCATCAGTCCCCAGCTGATGTCAGACTCAAATCCAGCTGGAAAATCCTTCTGCATGTGACAATACTAAACATATATTTCTTCTGCTTGTTCCACATCCAGAGATATTAAAAACAGTTGAACCTGAAATTCACTCTTGTAACTGCTTCTTTAAAAAATATGCATTTTTAAAAAGTGCTGTTTCACTAACCATTCTGGAGTTAATGTTGTCAGAGAGTCATTGTCATGTAATACAGAGGTCTAGGTAAGAAAAACTGGCACTGAGTTTGTTAATGAAATACCTTGCTTCTTGGAAACATTCATTACTCAGAATAACAATAGGCCCACTCTCTTCTTTCCTCATCAAGAACTTTTGGAAATTAATTAAGTGTTAGAATATAGTTTCTCAACTTCTTACAAAATAAGCATATTAAAAATGCTAGGCAGTATTCTATCACTGTCTCTTTTTTGTGGGCAGAAAACATAAAAAAAATCACCAAGCTGATAAAACATCTTTTTTTTTTTGTCTATCAATATTGCCCAATCTGGCTTCAAATGTCTCAGACTTCTAAGTAGCTGGGACTATAGACAAGAGCCACTGTACGCCTCACAAAAATACTTGTCTTTCCTCGACTCTTCCTAACCCCAAACCTTGCTACTCTATCCCTAGGGATACCTGCACTGAAGCAGGACAAAGCAAATAGATGAGAAGACAAGGACAGCTGAGTCCTGTGAACCTATCACAGAATTAGAACTCAGACTTTGTATTATACCCTACATATCACTTAGCTTTCTTGATTCCGTGCTTCCTTAATGGTAAAATTAGTTTTGAGAAAAGATACTACTTAATGAAATGTGGCAGGTAAAGGGTTGGGGTAGGAAAAGCATGTACATCTGACAGAGTCAGGAGAGACAGAGTCAGGCTGTGGAAAAGCCACTTTGTTGATGGAAGTAAGGATGAAGAAGTCACCTTGTTGATGGAGCTGAGCAGAGTTAAAACGTCATTCTTCTTCATGGTGACTTCCCGGCGGCTGCGGGCCTCGAAGTCATACAACGCCACAACCCTCACTTCTTCGGCAGCGTCCTCCACTGGTGCAGCCTGCTGTTGCTGTGGGTCAAGGGTAGAATGTGTTGATTACACACAAATCCTGTCCCTCTGGTGCCTACCAGTGGTGGGCGTTGCCTGAGGCCTCACAGCGAAGAGCCATCTCTGGCTGGAATGTCTTCTGTGACTCCCACAGATGAAAATGGATAACCTTTAGAGTTACTGCTCTACTGTAACAGGAACCAGGGGACTAGCTTGGTGGGCAATATGAACACAAGTCAATAAGTAAGGACACAGCTTGCCAGAAACAGTAAATGCTCTAAGCCAGCATTGTAAAACTGAATGGACTGATATGCTTCTCTAAGAAGGCCTAAAAAGATGACATACATAAACATTCCAGAAAATTGGTCAACACACTGAAAGGCCCATAATTTGTCATCATTATCGCCTTCTGGGTGTCTACTGATCATTCCTCATACCTACTTGAACCTTTGTTATTACTTTTTTTTTTTAGTGACTACTAACTATACAAAGGTTTTTCACTGTGATACTTAACACATGAATCTGATAAGGGATTAATGAATGGAGTATGCAAGGAGTTAAAAAAAACTAAAACTCCAAAAGGATTAACAGCCCAGTTAATAAACGAGCAAATGAACTGATAGGATAATGCTTAAAAGAAGACATAAAAATGGCCAATAAATACAATTAAGAATTGTTCAACATCCCTGGCCATAAAAGTAATGCCAATCAATATGACAGTAAGATTCTATCATCAGCTACAGCGAGAATGACACTATGAAGACTACTTAGTCCTTTTTTTCCCTCCCTTATTTTGATTTTTTCATCTTTAAGTAGTAGTACAAAGGTGTTTCAATTCAACATGTCAGTTTATGAGTACAATGCATCTTGATCTTGTCACCTCTTCTTTCCTACCTCCCACCATCTATCCCAACCTGGCCTTTAAGTCTTTAATGATAAAGACATGTGGCTCTTCTATTTTAGAGATGGGTGACTCACAGCACAGGAAAGAACACACAATTTTTAAAAACAGGTAGCATAAATGTATTATTAAAAATTTATCTCTGGGAAGAAACTTCTTCAAGGTAGAGCTTCCTGCATTTCTTTTGGTAAATATTGTGTCTCTGACATAATGTGAAGAATATAATTCTTCTTTCTAAGCAATAACCTGCTCAGTATTCAGGTTGGATTTGATAGACTTTGACTTTCAGGTCCTTTGGTTTAATGTTCCTCAACATACCACATTTCCTCTTAACATGTGTTATATAAGTCTATCTGTTACTGACTAAGGTCCCACTATGGAGTGTCTGTCAAAGGCACACAGAAGGGGCTCTGGGAATGTGTGCTGACTTTCCATGCTGAGTCTGAATGTGTAAAATCCTATGGAGTCTTTCAGTAAAAAAGAATTTCTTGAGTGTAAGATGAATGCTTTATTCCCCCTGTCTTCTTCCCTTATACACAGGAGCTCTGTGACATCATTTACTTGATTACAAACTCACTACTTCCCACAATTTCATTTCACCTTCTGCCCTAATTGTCCTCATATTCTCAGCTGATTGCACTTCTCATTCCCAAACACACTTGATTGATTTACGTGGTTCATCTACTCTCATGGTTTATCAACCAAAACATTCCTTGTCTTCTTATCTCTGTACAGGGAAATATTCTTTTTTTTTTTTTTTTTGGCCAGTCCTGGGCCTTGGACTCAGGGCCTGAGCACTGTCCCTGGCTTCCTTTTGCTCAAGGCTAGCACTCTGCCACTTGAGCCACAGCGCCACTTCTGGCCGTTTTCTGTATATGTGGTGCTGGGGAATCGAACCCAGGGCCTCATGTATACGAGGCACGCTCTCTTGCCACTAGGCCATATCCCCAGCCCCCGGAAATATTCATTTAAAACAACAACTCACATAAAATGGTTCACTTCATACCAAAATCGAGAGACACAGGGTAAAAAAAGACAAACAACTACAAAAGCAATACTTGCAAAACTGTTTGGAGTAAATGAACTGAACAACTCATGGGGGGGTGGAGGGGAAAGGGGGAGAGGGAGGGGGGAATGAGGGACGAGGTAACAAACAGTACAAGAAATGTATCCAATGCCCAATATATGAAACTGTAACCTCTCTGTAATTCAGTTTGATAATAAAAAATATATATAAAAAATGGTTCACCTCAGGTAAGAAATTTTCTCTGTCTTCTAGTAATCTTACTCAAGAGGACAGAATATTCCTTCCTTTTGGGACTCCTTTCTATGTTTATACATACCTCATGTAACATTTATTTCTAGCTCCCTAAAATAATGCAATTTTCCCACTAATAAGAATTATTCTTATGCATAGGTGCATATGGAAGATATTTAATAAATGTTGTGTTTAAACAA
The DNA here is from genome assembly GCF_023159225.1 of Perognathus longimembris pacificus. Taxonomy (NCBI): domain Eukaryota; kingdom Metazoa; phylum Chordata; class Mammalia; order Rodentia; family Heteromyidae; genus Perognathus; species Perognathus longimembris. The sequence goes on along the minus strand of NC_063171.1, from coordinate 37,934,507 downwards.
GAGTTAAGTATAAAAATAATAGAATTCAAAAGGAAGATAAGAATGACAGATACAAATAAAGGAAAGATGAGAGCGAAGAAAAGGAGGAAGGGAGAAAGCCAAAATAAATATTGATGTACATATGATGACATTTATTGAAAACCTATTTGAACTAAATATTTATGGATGTTTCAGTTCTACAGAAGATAGAACATAGTGTTTCTTTGCAATTGTTTCATGGGTTGTAAAGATGAGAAAGAAAAAAGGAAAGAAATCTGTGGCAAAGAGAATTCTTTTGCCTCTGCGTGAGGAATGAGATTTTTGTCATCACAAAGTCCTTACCTGGCAGGCTTCGGCCTGGTCCCGTAGAGCTTGCATACTGTTTCCAAATGCATTGAGATCCACTAAGAAGGCCTCGTGTTTCTTAAGAAGAGCCTGGATTTATTGATGAGAAAATCAGCAGAGAAAATCTAAGAGGCACACTAATCATACTAGGAGAGGCTTCCACTACTCATTATTTTGGCTTACAGCGATTGTCTTAAAGGCTGTGAAGATCTGTTTTATATCAAAGTTCATTGAATTCTAAATTTGAAAGAGTCAATCAAGTAAGATAACAAGTGGAGAACAACTTCAATATATTTTGTAAAATAAAAATGAATTAAAATCGACACCCATAGGTTAGTCAACATATCATAGCTGAAAGACAGTACTGCTTGCCCTCTCTCCTAATAATGCAACATTTTATAGAATGTCACTTCGCACAATTTTAAATGTACATGTCGATTTATGCTTAATGCCTAATGTGAAATAGATATATTTGCAGGGTCCTTATTATCATTGAGGATATTTCTGGCCGCAACATATTTGTCTAATTTTATTTCAGTAAAGAAAGCAAGAGCTGAGCATTGACAATGATAGCTGTTCAGGAGCCTGAGATATGAGAATCGTGGTTGGGAGCTAGCCAGGGTAAACAAATCTATGGACTCTTATCTCCAAATAACCCGAAAAAAGCCAGAAGTAGAAGAGAGGCATGGTTCTAGTAGTAGAGCATCAGCCATGAACAAAAACAAATGTCAAAAATATCAAATGAGAGCATGTACTCTCACTTGTACTGACATTAAAATATGTACATCTTAAGCTTATGAAAGCCTAAGATTGCATTTAGATATTTTCCTACAGAATCTGTGGGTTTCTATGGGATTAGAAAAAATTGGCACATATTTTGGGATCACTGTTGTTAATTGTGATGGGATTCCAGCAGAAGAAGGCCAAAGTAATCAGCTGTGGAAACTTCAAATAATCTAGCCTAACCTGAAGCTGTTTTACAACCTCAACAAACCTAAATTAATAATTGAGTGGCACTGGTAAAAGTATTCACTAGACAATGTTCATCCCACCTCCACCTTACCCCAGCTGCTTCCTCATCAGCCCCATAGTTAGTGTTGTCTACGATGGGCTCCTTCTCTTTAATCCATGCTTCTGCTTCATGCAAATCAGCCAGGTACTGCTGGAACTGCACATTGGCTTGAAGATCATTCTGCCGCCTAGTAGCTCGAGCACAGAGAGACTCCATATTCTTGTTCAAATTCTCAACCCTAGAGGCTATATCTTCTGCAGCGAAGTGTTCTGTGGATAGTTACAGTCTTAGTAAGCATTAATGCCTACCATACTCCAGTCCTTTGAGAACCTGGACTAGAGAAACAGAGGCACAAGGAGAGTGATATATTTGGGCAATGTCACATTTTTTTCAAGTTCCCTGGAAATATCGTAGGATGCTCAGATTAAACAGAAAGGGGTGGTAATGGGGACTCAAGGTTTATATGTGGTTGTAAATGGGTCTACTGTCTAAGAACTCTAGACATGAAAACAGAATATCCTTGTGTGGTTTATACTTAGATTTAGCAAAAGCATGTCTCATAAATATTGACCTAATCCAAGTCCTATGCCCATTTATCCAAAGGGAATTTCTACATTAAGTAGAAAAATGGGCCAGTTACATTTGAGTCTTCAGAAGCCACCAAGATCATACAAATTTCTTCCCAGAGGTCTAGTCCAGAAATTCTGGCCAGCTCAGTCTGCATCACACATACCTTCCTCCACCATTTTGTTTCCTCTCTCTGTTATCACTTGGATGCGTGGCTCATGGCTAGCAATATCTGCCAGGATGACTTCGTGCCTGTTCAGGAGATTTTTGGCTGCAACCAAGTCTTTACCTATGGAGAGAAAGAATGTCAAGGATATGAATTATCCTAATGTACAAGGAATAGTTTGTAAAATCTCCTTCATGAACTAGACATGGTGACCCAAGTCTGTAATCCCACCACTCTAGGTCCACCTCCACTTAGGAACTCTCAGGCTCAGGCAAAAGAATCATAAGTTTGACGCCAACATGGGCAGCACAGTGAGTTTTAGGCAAGCTTGGACTACACAGCAACACCCTGTCTCAAAGACAAAAGTACCTCATTAACTTCACACAATAAAATACAACGACTGTGAATTTTGTCCATCTTCTAATATCCCCCATCCTTGCCATCTGCTCAACCTCCCTGCCTGTCTCCTTAACCATGCGTTACCTCTCCTATCTCCAAACTTTCTTTCCTTGAATTTCCCATTCAAAAAACTTCCCCAGAAACTCTATGCTTCCCAACAAACCTCAGACTTTTCTCCTGGACAAAGATTTCCCAGAGTAACTCCTCTGTTGTTTTTCTTTCTTTTCCACTGTTGGGGCTTGAACTCAGGGCCTGGGCACCATCCCTGAGCCTCTCTGAGCTCAAGGCTAGTGCTCTACCACTTGAGACACAGCACAACCTCAGGCTTTTTCTGTGTATGTGGTACTGAAGAATCGAACCTAGGGCTTCATGCATGCTAGGCAAGCACTCTACCACTTAGCCACATTCCCAGTCCCACCTCAGTTCTTAACCATTGTCTAGTCTCTTGTAGATATCCCCAAACCATAAGGACAATGTTGTACCATATTTTTCTGTTTTTACCTGAGTTTTAATGTAATTATCCTGGAGTTCATCTTCGTGATCTAATAGCTTCCAATGAGTAAGACATTTGTATAATGGCTACTTCACACTTTCATCTTTGTGACAGTGCTTATAGTTATACAAAGCAGCCATCAATAACCCAACAAAAGTACTTGGTACCACAAACATTAACTATGACTGACTGCTCAGCCGAGAACCTTCACAGTAGCTTAAGGTTTTGAACAGGCAGTAAAAAGCTGAGGACTAGATCTTCTCAAGTTTTCATATGTCACTGAGAAGGAAAAGCTGAGAGAAAACTTCCTATCCTCCCACCACTGTATCCCAGGTCTCACAAACAATCTGCAGACATTTGTGCTCTCCTCCCTTGTTCGTTCTTCTTAGGCTGTACTAACCAAGGTAGGTGGAAGCTGCAGAGGGCTCGGTCTCTTGGATCCAGGCCTCTTCATCTTCCGTGTCTCTGCAGATCTGCTGCAGACGGAGGAGGTCAATGAGCTTCTTCTTCCGGGTGGCCAGTGGCTCCTTGAGAGCTTCAAATCGAGACACCAAGGACTGCTGCCTTGCACGAATGTCCCCGGAATCAGGATGTCCTATTTCTTCAAAATGTGCCGCCATGTCTGTGAGCGTGTCTACCTGATCCTGAGGAAGAAATAAAATATGTGTCAGAAAAATCCTATAATTTAATAGGGAGGTGAGAGCAATGGGAGAATCAGCTCCTGGGTTTACAGTGTTAAGACCTCTAACTAAATCAGTGACCGAGAATGGGAGAGTTCATTATGCCACCAGCTCTTTTACTGAAAAGTAATTTTTTTTTTTTTTTTGCCAGTCCTGGGCCTTGGACTCAGGGCCTGAGCACTGTCCCTGGCTTCTTCCCGCTCAAGGCTAGCACTCTGCCACTTGAGCCCCAGCGCCGCTTCTGGCCGTTTTCTGTATATGTGGTGCTGGGGAATCGAACCTAGGGCCTCGTGTATCCGAGGCAGGCACTCTTGCCCACTAGGCTATATCCCCAGCCCCTGAAAAGTAATTTTTAAACCACATTCAGAAAGGACAATAATGCTCCAAGAAAATCAAACAAATCAGAGCTATAGTCCTTCCGTGGTGGGTGTTGATAAACTGGCGACCCACGGGGGGGAAATGGGAGGCCTTTTCTATTTGTGCAGTTCTTCAATTCTTTCCCTCTCTTGGAAATGAGCTATATTTACTAATGAGAAGGAAATCTTCTGGAAGTTAAGTTCATTGAATTATAGTAACAACGCCTAGAAGATAAAATGTGGTATTGTGAAAACAAATGCTAGAACCCTGGAACAAAAGACAGAATGGTATCCTTGGCCATACATACCTGTCCCTATTTGGAAAGAGATATAAAAACAGGGTTGGGAAAGATCTTCTGAGAAATAAAATTCTAGTTGCACATCTCTCTCTCCATATATATGTATATATATCAAAGTAGATATGAGATGAATTTCATCTTTATTAGTCAAGTTTGGTATACTTATGGTACATATACATGAGGCCCTGGGTTCGATTCCCCAGTACCACATATATAGAAAATGGCCAGAAATGGCACTGTGGCTCAAGTGGCAGAGTGCTAGCCTTGAGCAAAAAGAAGCCAGGGACAGTGCTCAGGCCCAGAGTCCAAGGCCCAGGACTGGCAAAAAAAAAAAAAAAATTCATGTATGCTGCTTATCCTCTTGGAATTTAAACTTGTTTTTGAACAACCAACAAACATTTCAACAAGAATCTCCTTTGTTTTCCTTAAAACTCGACCCCATGTTCAACTCCTTTATGTAGATTCAAAGACATCTTTCCTTCCTTCTAGCCTTTCACTTTATTTAAAGTGTTACTGAGCATCCTTAAAACTAAGAAAACAACTGAATTCTTTTTATGCTTTAGGTATATTATTTTGTCTTTCATATATAAGTCAGAGGAACACAATAGCAGACAATAAAGATGTGTTTTTTAAGAGTAGGACCTTTCAAGGAGCAGCAGAATCATTAAAAAGTAAAAAGATTATCCCTGGAGTAAGAAATTAAGTCAGCAGGAAATGAATTTCTACCAAACACTCTCCACACTTGTAGTATCCATGCTACTAATACTTAACCAGATAAATTTATTTTAAATAACAGTCTAGTAGAGTGTATACCAATCCAGTTGTTAATTTTGTCTGTGGAAATTCATTGTCTTTGGAAAGCCATTTTATAGCTATGGATTTTAATTTTCTTAATTAAAAAATAGGTAGAATTGACTTTGAATATTCCATTTTGTATTTAACTTTAAATCACAGAATATCCACATGGAAAAAGACAATTTTACCCCAAACACCACTTTACAGGTGATTATATCCTGCAAAAATAGGAGAAATGACCTACCATAAACCATATAACTAGAAAAGTATCAAGGCTGTCTACAAAACCTACAGTTTCTAGATTGAGAGAACAGTCTTATATTTAGAAGAGTTTAAAAGGCTGTGTTTAAACTTTAATGTTCAGAAGTAGTAGGGTTTAAACTACTTGAGCCATGTCTCCTTCATGTTACTCATGGGTGCTAATTTAAAAATAAAATAAAGTCTTATCTCAGTGATGAGGTTCTAATGAAAGGCACTCAGGAGAATGGCTGAATTGGAGAAGATATTGGGAAGGGGCAGTTGACTAAAATTTTTTGAAATTTTTCCTTTCCTTCTTTGCACTCTCACTCTCTTTACTTAATATGGGCATGCACAGAGAAAAGTACCATCTCCTACACTTAAAAACAAACCTGACGGGCATCCACTGCTGATTCCAGGAGGCCATGTTTCCTGAGTAGATTCTGAACATCAGCCAGCCCTTTCCCATAATCCTCAGAGGCAACTTGCCATTCAACTTCCTCCAGCCAACGCTTCAGGTCTTCAGCATTGTTTTCAAATTGCAGCTGCTGGTTAGCTTCATACAACTGGGACCCTGGGAAAAACATTGGATATAAGGGATTAATAACTATCACTGTTACTGTTGACACTATAATAGTTCTCCTTTGAATTAAGGAGAAATATAGTAGTTTTATTTTCCCAAGAGAAGAAAGCAAGATAACTGTCTCAGGTACCACTATACAAAGTCATCTTAAAATCGTAGAATTCTGATGGAATTTAGTTCTAAATATTGTAGAGTTCTCAAAATAAGGATAAATAATAGATATATTCTTAGTGAACTATACCTCTGCTCTGTCATATTTTTAACTACCTTAGGTACTTTCATGGGTCACTTGTTATTCTCTATTGAGACTTTACAACGAGATCCAAACTGAAATGACACATTTTTCAAAGAGAAACATTAAATCTGGGGTTGGTTCAATGTAGCATTTTGGTTTCTTTGAACTTGTCATCACCTCTCTTAGTGCTTGTCCTTCCATCAAAGTCCATTTCCCATCATTTTTCTTTCAGAAAGTGGGTTATTCACATTATGCATGGGAAAATTCTTAATTCAGTATTATTGAAACAACAATGCTGCAATTATGTCTGCAAGGCAATTACTGTGTCTCATGATTGCAACAAGTAGCCATGACATCTTATTGTCACCATGCTAGTATGACTTATCTCCTTTGTAAGTAGGGTAGAGTCATGTTTATAGATGACATTCCTAAGAAATAGTGAAGGACAACTGAAGTGGTAAGACTTGGAAAAAATTAAGTTAAGCGAAGTAAGCAAGGGCCAGAAAGACAAAATATACATGTTTTCCCTTATATGTAGAAGCTATGTTTAGCTTAGAAACTCATAACTAAATACATTGGGTGATATGCAAGGGTATACAAATGTATTAGCTGAAATAGGCAGATCCAAGGGCTCTCTCAAATAGTGCATTTCCTTGGAAAGCCAAAATCAAACTTCAGCAAACTAAAATACCAGGAAGCAGGTACTCAAAAGGGGTTAATTAAGAAGAGTGTGGGAAGTGGAAGTCAGGGGAGGAATGGATGAGAATGTTGAAAAGGATGACACTGATCAAGATGTATTATATGCAGAAACTGCTTTGTTAAATGGCAAGTCCTTTGTACAATTTTTTAAAGATGATGATGATAATAATAAAGAAAAATGAAGGTATTCATTATTGTGATAAAGATATTGACAACTGATTAATTTGCCAAAGTAAAAGGCAAGATAAAATATGAATAAGTTACTAGTCAAGCATACATGTGGGGATTTTTAAAAAAGCAATGGCAGAGAGTAAATGTTTTAAGTCAATTCAAAAAGGAACAACAGTATAAAAATAAGACATAGCAAAAACATCACATTTGTTGTTAATATTTTCCTGTCAAATTTGGTGATATCAATTTATGTTCACTTTATCAGCATATATTAACTATACAGTGTGAGACAGTCTATTGTGAATTTTCATATATGAATGTAATATACTTTGGTTGTATTCATTCCACTATTACACTTTCTTATCCTCCTCACTTTACTCTTTTTATCTTTCTTGAAGTTTTAGATGGCTGAAATTACAATTTTTAGACGATATACTTCGAATAATGTCAATTTTATATGTCTAAATTCACATATATCACCATATTCTGTCTAGTTTATAGAAGCAACATGTGTAAACCCTAATTTGTGTGCATTAGGTTTATGTACAAGCCAATACATGGCTCATTAATATTTATTGAAGAAAAGAAAAACGTGGGAGAAAATTGAACAAGACAAAGGAAATATTACTTTAAAAACCTATATACATTAAGAAAAGATCAGATTTTGTTAATATAAATGGATATCTACTTTGGAATCCAAAACACTGACCAAAGAAAAGAAGACAGAGGAAAGCAAAGGGGCAGCTTTCCATTTCTTAGAGGTCACCAAGAACGTTCATGATACCAACAATGGAAGTGGTAGGTTTATGAGTGCTGAACCAATTAGCCTTTCACCAAAACCTCTGCTTCTGACCTTTCTGAGCTGTGGCTTCCAGCAGCTCCTTCCAGAGGCTGGCAACCTCTTTCACACGAGCTGCCACAGCATCAGAGGCATAGTGGTCGCTTTCAACCATCTCCTGGCCAGTTTTCTCAAGGTTGTTGAGCATGATCTCATTAGCTGCCAGTTCCTCTTCAAAGTCTTGCTGCTTTTGAACACGACTCTTCAAGTTCTGTACATCCTGAAATAAGATGGAAAAATATATCACTACTCTAAGAATGAAAGGCAGAAAAATTTGAGGACAAGAGGCTACCTTCATAGAAACCTATCTATACAGAGAAAAGATTACAAGGAAGAAGAGTCCTTGTCTACGGCTTGGGAAACTCATGTGACCATTCATTCACTCGCACTATTATACATAGCAGAATGGTTCATCCAGCATGTATTTCTACTGAGCCTGAATATCTTCAATGTGACCCTCATACCAACACTAACAATCAGTCAGAGCTGTCATAATAGGTCTAAATTATTTTCCATTCTTCCCATAGTATATAAGCCATCCTCCATTCACCCCATACAGAGAAGGTCTATTTATTGTGTATAAACAAACCATAACTCTTCTACAGAGTTAAAACTCATGCAACACATAGTTAAGTGTACAAGTAAGATGTTTGTAGTTATAATAAAAAAGCAAGAGAATGTATTTACTCACTGAAGAGGTATATACTTTCAGTAGATATGAACCTAAAAAGCAAGAGACTAATTCTAGTGTTGAGTGTAAATGTGAAGGTTTATAAAGAGGAAACATGTTTAATAGTTTATGTTATACAGCATCCTTGGTACAACCTTAAGGAATAGAAGTTAAAGGTTTAGAGATGACTGTGGAGTTAAATTAATGAAGCAGCGGGTAAGAATTTAAACCCAGGTTTGCTTTCTCTGGAGCTTATGCTCCTAAACTATATGGTAAACCCATTCTAAATAACTGAATACATTATAATTAACTGAATACTACTTTCCTGAGATATAACACTAGATTTCCCCTTTCCAGAAAAACTGAAGCAAGTCTATGTTGTGCCTAACTCTTAGATTACTTTTGAGATTATAATTCTAGTGAGATAAGGAATAGTTTCCTATGATAAAACTGTATAGGAAAACAGGTGACACATGTTTATAATCACAGATACTTGGGAACCTGAAAAACAAGGATTGTGAATTTGAGGCCAACTTGGGGAAGAGAGTAAGATCTTTATCTAAAAAATAAAACAGATAAGGATACATATGAAAGTAGAAACAGTGATAAAGAGGAAAGAATCAGACATGTATGGAATATTCTTTTCCTTATCCTATTCTGTTGAGGACCACTATAACTATATGTTCCAGAGGAAAGAGGAGAGTCACAGCTGGTATAAAAATAGCATAATCTAGGGCTGGAAATATGGCCTAGTGGTAGAGTTCTTGCCTAGCATGCATGAAGCCCTGGGTTTGATTCCTCAGCACCACAGAAAAGTCAGAAGTGGTGCTATGGCTCAAGAGGTAGAGTGCTAGCCTTGAGCAAAATGAAGCCAGGCACAGTGCTCAGGCCCTGAGTTCAAGCCCCAGGACTGGCAAAAAATAAATAAGTAAATAAAAATAAAACAGCACAATTTGGATTCCTGGTTTCTAATAAAGTATACATCCTTGGCGAATGATTTTCTTTTTCTTAGCCCTATATCTTCATTTTATATGTATGGATTAGAAGGTCTCAGTATATCTCCAAGCTGTACTTGCTGATGCTAAACTGATGCTAAATATATTCAGGATCTGAGAATTTTGCCTACTTTGTATTCTTCATCATCTGCCAATTTTTTCTTCTTGTTGATCCAGGTTTTTAGGTCATCTGAGTCTTGATACAGTTGTTGTAGAAGCAATGAATCCACCAATAATTTGCGTCGAGTGGCAGCTCTGTCACGTAAGGCATCCCTCCGGGCCAACAACTGCAAAAAACAAATATATATGCAAACTCATTGTCAGCCATTCATAACATCCATTGCCCATCCTGGATACCAGGCACACAATGCTTTTCCTTATCCCAGTGCACAAGCAACATGGACATACCCCATCACGGATAGCAGCAATGTTCTCAGCATCATAATGGTCATTGTCAATAAGTTTTGTTGCAGTCTCATCCAAAGTCTATAAGAAAATAAGAGAAAAAAATATTTTGCCTTAGTGACCTCTGAGTAAGTAGCCACAGTTTGAGTAGCTCTTTATAGATGAATCATAGCCAAATGGGAAAGTGAAAAGTCTGAGAGTCAGCCGGCCTAGGTCCTATTCCCAATTTCTGTAAAAAACTGTATTCAAAACATAATACCTTAGGCATTCTAATTGCCTCATCTGTTGTACAGAATTCCTTCAGTCCAGGTTATACTAAATAAATGAAGATGAATATTTAATCAATTCTGAAATTTTCTAGACAAACCAAGCACTGTTAATGAGAAAACCATGTCAATGGTCCATCACTGTCACTCTGTTGCTAGTTCTTCAGTCTCTCTTTCCACCCCTTTGTCTACCATATACATACACATCTACAGCTACATTTCTGTCTCCAGATATTTGGGAGAGAGGAGTCAGAAAGTGTAGAGGTGAGTGTTTAGCCACACTCATTCATAAATCTGCCAAATTGCTAGAGTATAGAATTAATTAGAGCTGGAAAATATTCTAAAATAAATGATGAATACAAAGTGAGTTATTTTACACTGTGAGCTACTAGAATCAACAGAATAAGAATATGAACTAATAAAGGACCATATTAAGTATTGTAATGGGAAATATTTGGAATTTGACTGTTGGATTTTTAATGCCGTGGTAGAGGCAGTGTACAGTGTGTGTATGTGTTGGCATGTGTGTATATGTTTAAAGTAAGCCCTATTTCAGGAGACAGACAAAGACACTCAAGATACTGTGTCTATGGCATCTTTTTCATATCTTTAAAATATACATATGTTTATACATAAATATTATTTATTATACCACATAGTATAAGTATATGAATTCATATGCAGTTATGTGAACTTAGGGTCATAGAAAAATTGTAATAATATTGGATGAGAAACATAAGGATGAAGACATAAAAAGAAAACTACATAATAAAGGAAAAGAGTATATATTATTTAGATATTCCAAGTATGACAAGTGAAGTAAAACTATGTTGAAATATTACCATGAAGGAAAAAATTAAAATAATAGATTTCAAACTTTTAAGTGATGACTTCATATTGAATATGGATCCATTAGTTTTTATTTAAAAATAAGACAGATACTTCATCAGAAGAAAATAATAGCCTATCATTTTGAAAATTTTTCTAAATTCAATTTGTATTAAATTTGCTCTGTATAGTGACCATGTTTATAAAAGTAAGTAGGATAAAGTTTTCTGGATATGTCCCACTTTTTATCAGAAGGTAAGTCTTTGTAATGTTTTGGCTTTCCTATGATCTAAATACCTTACATGTCTGTGAAATCAAACCAAAGAACTTGAGGAAAAACATATAAGTAAATATTATCAGCAATACCAAAGGGATGGAAGTTTATTAAGGCTAATCTCCATGTGACGTGCGACTGCCACAGGAGCGATTCTATCTAGGAAAGCATCCTGGATGGAATGATGTAAGCAAGCAAGAAGAAAATGCCTGAGCAGTCTCCATTTCTTACTATGATCTTCTCTTCCTGGGCAGTAAAGGCTTCTTCAAAGTCATCGTGCTTCTGGAGAAGGGCTTCTACACTGCCCAGTGAATTTCCTAGATCTTCATTGTCCAGGAAGGCCTGTAGAACAAACAAATACATCCCAGTGCCCTCATGGAAGAGAAAACTTCCTTCTGAAAGGACTAAGGAAAGAGGCAGAGAAGTTTGGAGAGCAAGGTGGGAATTAACACAAACTAATAGAATACGCAGAAAAACTTCAAGCAGTATGAGCTTTGGACCTTTCTCCCATTGCTATCACAGAAAATTTTCATCTCTCTCTCTGGGTCTGTTGACAAACAATTATCTCAACCAGTGTAGGCATTATTTAAGGTTTTAAAACTGCCTGGAGAGAATCACTCACTTCCTCCAGGAAGTCTCCTCTGATGCTTTGTCTTTTCCTTGTCTGACTCACCACATTTTCCCCATGATCCCTTATCCATTTGACCCATTAGTTGAGGTCAAAGTTTCTGTACTAGTATTTAAGTACACATTTCCTGGAGAAAGAATTTTGCTATGTAGTTGACGCTGGCCTTGAACTTGCAATCTTCCTGCCTTAGCCTCCTGAGTGCCAGGATTATAGGTGTGCCACCACAAATGGCTGGTACTTAAATATTTCTCTATGTCCTTGCCCATGAGTGGACTGTGGGTGGCTTGTAGAGCATGCTCTTTCATTAGTTTCTGTCCTTTATCATTCTCCAATTTCTAGACAAAGTTTGCTTGTGAGGGTTGTTGATAAAAGCCATGGTGGTAAATGAAAAGCAGGGGAGGTGATTTCTGAAGACTGGCTGGACCCCTCCTGAATTACTTCTTATTGTTGTGATCAAAATACCCAGGGGGAGAATAAATGGGAGAAATGATTGATTCAGGCTCACACTTTCATCATGTTCAGCGGTTGCATGATTATTTAGAGCAGGTGCTTGTAAACAACATTACAATGGCATTCTTCTTCCAGGTCAGAAGAATGAAAAGAGACGGGAAGGAACAAGACACCCTCGAAGGACATGCCCCCAGACCTACTTCTTCCAGCTAAAAAGTTTCCAGAGCCTCCTAAATTGGTGTGACCATCTTGCAACCCCAAACATGGGACTTTTGGGGGGGGTGTTTAATATTCAACCCATCACACCTCATGTTACCTCTTGTCTACTCATCCAACTGTCCACTTGCTCACTGTCTCGGGAGAAGAGGTGAAAATCCAAGCACTGCTGGTACTGATGCTGACGCCGGTCCCACAGTTCCAGCAGGGCAGCCCAGTCATTGGCAAGGGCTGTCATCTTGGGAAAGGAAGAGAGAATATATTAAATGAAATTTAACCCATTAAATTTATCTGTATTTTTCTGAGTAGCTAATAAATACACATTTGGGGATGACTGAGAAGTATAAAAACAAATAGGAAAGGAGCATTTGTCTTAAGGTTCCCACATCTAAATGAATATCTGTAGTATTAGAAAAGTGGAATGAGACACCATGAAAGAGAGGCATTCTTTATATGCATAAAAAAGAAGAAAAAGATCCATTTGGATCAGAAAAGTCAGGGAGTAAAGGTATTGGGCTAAACAGAGACTTAAAGAGTAAGGAAGGAGTATCAGGATTTGGAAAGAGTATAAAACCATGAACAAGTGATACGATTAGGACAAAATCCAGCTGTTACATTATACAATGTACTCCAGAGAAAACTGTAGGGTCTAAAAATGGGTAGATATCTGATGAAGTTCAAGTGTATAGCGCATCAAGTAGCAGATCATGAATTGGCTTCTATTAAAAATAATAACCATCAGAACATGAGGGAAAAATGACCAATGTAAGAGAAAAAATATACACTCTTTAACTACAGAAAAAAAGTCTTTGTTTCTAAGAATGAATCTACTCAATGAATTACCTTTTCTCGAATTTCATCAGAGGCTTCATGATTGCCGTCCAGCAAATCTTGACCAGTCGCATCGGCAGATTGAAATCGGTCATCGTAAGAGTCAATCTCATGCTGTGGCCGCAAGACAAATTGTCTCAAACAGAGCAGGAAACCTTTTGTCTTTCTTGGCACTGAACCATCCCCCCTCTTATAGACACGGAACCAAACCTCCCTCCCTACAGGGGAGGCCTTTGCTCTCTACCTTATGCTGCTGATGCCGGGCTAGTAGGGCCTCCCCACTGGCCACATCTGTTGGCAACTCATCAGCATTGATGAGCGCAGTCTTCTCATTCATCCAGCCCGAGAGCTCATCATAGTCAGACAAGAATCGATGGTACCTATAGGACAGGTGAGACAAAGGGCAGGAAAGAGAAACCAGATTTGAAGGGACTTTGAACAATGAGTTAGGGTTGGGGCTGGTCTATGACATGTGAGATGGTCTTCTGCTAATATCACTTATTACTCCTCTTCTTCCTCTGGTATTACAATGGGAGTGTGTGTGTGTGTGTGTGTGTGTGTGTGTGTGTGTGTGTGTGTGGTGTAAATTATAAAACCTCCACACCACCTTGTTTATCCTGTGGTTAGTGTGTCATTGTGTGATTTGATGTACGAATGCCCTGAGTTCAACACCTTGAAGTCACACCTTCTCCAGAGGTACTTGAAATAGAGGAGAAATCCCACAATGCACTGGATAGATAAGAATATGTTATATAAATAACAAATCACTTCATGGCAGGAAGTACTCAAATTAGGAATTCTTTATGTACCTTAGCTTACATTTAGCTCTATTCTTAAAAAGATGAAAATGGCAAAACCAGTTTCCTATTGAAAAAAAATTAAATGTTTGTCATTTGAATGTATAACACATGGTCTTCTGGTGATTATAATACTAATCATAAGAATCAACTACTAAAATAATGCTTGATTATGACAGTTTCTTGAAGGCTTTTCGTAATTGTTGGTTGTGGGGCTTGAACTCAAGGCCTGCATGCTATCTCTGAGCCACTTTGTGTTCAAGGCTAGCGTGCTGTACCACTTGAGCTACAGTGTCACTTCTGTTTTTTTTTTGTTTTTGGAGTGGTTAACTAGAGATAAAGACCTCACGAGGATTTTTCTGCCCAGGTTGACTTCAAACCGTAGTCCTCAGATCTCAAACTCCTGGGTAGCTAGGCCCAAGCCACAGGCACCTGGCTTCTTGTAAGCTTTCAAATGCTTCTAGAGCCATTTTGAGGCTCTTCAGATGGAAAACTTAGCTCCTTAGCTAGAGCTATTCTAATGAGATGTGTCTACTTTATAATAGCCTATAATGATGGAAAGATGAAGTGTAGCTGGGTATGAGTATACCAGGCCATAAGGGATTTTTCCTTGTTAAGGTAAGACTTAATTTGCTTCTGCTGAGCAGACAGGAGAATTGACTCCCCTATTATTATAGCCCCTTCACCCTTTTCTGCTTTGGGGGAGGCAGGTAGAGCAGTAGGCAAGAGGGATTCCCTACCCATAAGAAGCCTGAAGTTTTGCATATCTGGCTGTAGCCAAAGCCCGAATGTGGTCCCAGTTGGAGATGAGTTCCTCCTTCATCTGCTGGACCTGAGGAGCATCTGCAGGGTGGGAAGTCATCAGCTTGTCTGCTTTGGCACACAGCTCCTTTACCTTTGGAATAAGAAAGAAACCTAGTGGAAAATCCATGCGCCTTGACTCCTGGTGAAATTTTATGGGCGAGGTATAATGAAGCAACAATCATATGAATAATAATAGTTGACAAATTTTCACTAATATATTAATATAATAATTAATACTGATGAATTAATATTGACAATTTTCATTAATACATGTATTAATATACTATACTTATAATTTATTGAGAATGTTGTATATCTCACTTTTTACATGCATTTGCTCATTCATCATTTAATACTAATCTTGAGGTAGAAACTTTTTTTAAATGGCAGTAGTAAGCCTTGAACTCAGGGCCCAGCACTTGCCCTTAGATTTTTTTTTTTTCACTCAAGGCTGATACTCTGTCACCTGATCCACAGCTCCACTTCTGGATTTTTTTTTTTTTTGCTGGTTAATTGGAAACAAAAGCATCTCAGATGTGTGCACTCAAGCTGGTTTCAAACCACTGTCCTCAGATCTCAGTCCCTGAGGAGGTAGGATTGTAGGCATGAGCCATTGGTGCCCAATTTAGAAACTACTGCCAGACTTAGATACAGATCTGTTCATAACCACCTTATAGTGGTTTTCCTCTGAATATTATAGAGGGACTCAAGAAGACATTTCTACCCCAAAGGTCAAGACAATTCCAGGAACACCAAACCATAAAGCACAATTCCCGAAAAGCACAATCACTTTTGCTAAAAGGCAACTCTGGGTCACTGTCTATGTGTTGCCATTAGTTGCCATTAGTTGTGTTCAACTATAATCAGATATTGAAGAGGGTTTGGCATTTTGTTACCAATATTCATCAAGGCCTGGGATTTTATTATTCAAAAGTAAAAACAACGAGGAAGAATTTAAAAAGCGAAATATTGACAGCTTGTAGAAACTGGTCAGAGGGGATAGGGTTATTATTAGATAACAGTAAATATTCTATAAGTGCAAACTATTGTTGATAACCAGTAATAATGGGAGTAAATTGGGGCAAGAGTTGGGGGCAGGGAGAAATAGAAGATGGGAAAAGTTCAAGGATAGAGGTTTGCTCTAAGTTCTAGCATGCCTGTGTTTGCTCCTATAGATATAGGAAACAGAGTTTTCCAGATGTGGGAAAGAAACCTGAAGGCAGATTCAGTTTTATGTGTCTCACAGCTGATCATAAAAGAAGAAGAAAATGCTTCCCTAATCTACTGAATGAAGGATAGAAACAAACAGGATTCAACTATAACAGAAACAAAAAATGTGCTGAAATGAAACCCTTTGGCCACAGGGTATTTTAGAGAACTATTCTCAAAGCAACATTTTTATTTTTAAATTGTATAATATATTACACAATGAGAATATGAAGCATATAGCATAGATACATGGATAAAGCAATTTGAATAAAATAAGGACTATTCAGGATTGGTAGGCAAGTACGAAGTAGACTATAGAAGTATTGCCAAATGCCACAAAATTTTTCTTCCACTGATAACTAACATGTGACTTTTCTAACTTCAGGAGCAAAACAATTCTTCCAACAGTGGCTTACCTTGTCCTGCATGACTGCAAGGTTCCTCTCAAGTCTCTTGTGACTGTGAAACAGTGACTCTGAGCTAACAAGATCTTTGCCATAGTCCTCAGAGGTGAGTACAGGCTCCTTCTCCTTGATCCACTGAATGGCTTCAGTCACATCCCTGTCAGGTAGGCATTAACATAAGTCATCACCAAACAAAATGGCAGACACTGCAGGGCAAGCAGAGCAACAGAACATACAGCAAAGACTAGCCTAGTTCACCCATGTAGCAATTACTCTATGTCTCCCGCACACCAGCAAAAATTAAAAGCTTCTTGTTTGTGGGTTGTGTCCACTGAGATGTTAAGGACCTCCTGACAGTTGAGCTTCCAGGGTTACTTCTCCTATCAGAGTCAGCTATTCATAAATAGCATTTCTCCCACTCTTTACCGCATCAAATTCTTATTCATTGTCCTTGTTGCTGAAGAGATTCTAATACACTAGTGTGATTTTTTAAAATTAACTTGGGCTTCAACTTCTATATCATTGCTATAGAATAGGTCTCAATTTTCTTAAATTTCCTTGCTGTCTTAAAGGCAAGGACCTGATGCTCATTGGTTTGAAGTATTAACCACTACTTTCTAAGAAGAGTAGACAGGGTTGATAGAAAGAAGCAAGCATGGTGATACGTGCCTATAATCCCAGCTACTTGGAAGGCAGAGGCAGAAGGGTGCTTACTCAAGGACCTGAGTTCAAAGCTCGAGATTTAGAAAAATATAGATGAAATAAAAAGGAAAGAAAGATGATTCTATTTCTGTTTACTTTTTATTTTTAAAGACTATCCATACCTCTTGAATCTTTGGAGGTCTGCAGCACTGGAGAGCGTTTGCTGCCTCTGGAGAGCCAGGTTACAGAGACGATCCCAGGCAGCATTCACCTCGTCCTGCTTTGACTTTATCAAGGGCAGTTTAGGATGGCTCTCCTGTGAAGAAAACCAACACCAGAGGTATGCAAGGATGCAGTTACATTAAAAAAATCATTAAAACATGTAATTTCACACTGCATATGCCTTGTTGGAGGTGGAGATGACCATAGTAGCCAGACACCAACCTTTATTATAGCTGGCTCCCTAGTTGTCATTTCATGCATGCTCCCAAATTTTAGAAAAATCAATCTCCCAGAGGTTATATTCTGGCCAACAGCAGTGGACTTGACACACTTGGACACACACACACACACACACACACACACACACACACACACACACACACCACAGCATTGTGGCAGAGCTTTGCCATGCCAATGCCTGACAAATCCCCTTGAAACTTAAAAGCAAGGGAAATAAACTTCCCTTTCTGAAGTACAACTTAATTTTCTTAAAGGCTAGTGCTGTGGTGGTTCTGAATTTTTTTGTGTGTGTGTGATCCCATTACCTTTCACAATTCAAAGGAAAGCATTTCCCGCTTTCTCTAAATATATGTAGACCATACACATATGGTTTGTAGAAATGTTCAGGTGTTTCACAAGCTACCGGAAGCAATGATGTTTATAAATTCTTAGGTAGCAGCCTCGGCCTATTTTGATGCTTCAGAATGATGAAGAGCTCTCATATGTCCAACTACCTTTACTCCTCACTTCTCTCCCCAGTTCTTTTCATTCCTATTCTCATTTCCAAGATTCCTCAGGCAGAAATATCTTCATTCTCCACCCCGAGTGTCTGGTCATTTCTATATAGTTGTGGAGGCCCCACTCTAAAAGGGGTGTATCTCATTGTGGTAAATTGGAAACAAGGGTCATGTTTTCTATTTCTCCCTCCTAGAAATTGGATCTGTTTCCTCATGCTTTGACTCCAGGTCAGCTTTTGACTGGGTTAGCAGTAGGTGACAGGGTTAATTTTCTGTGAGTTCCAGCATCTCTGCTCCACAAGGTCCTGCAGCTTCCAGCCTCATCTTCTGCCTGATATGCAAAGAAGCAGGCCTACTGAAAGACAGGAGACCATGTGGAGAAATACCATTATCTCTGGCAAGGCTCCAAACATGGAGTTGAGGCAACCCTAATTAAATCATCTACTAACTGCAGCCACATAAAAATACCAGGGAGTACAGGACAGTGGCCCATTTGGGGGGCTCAAATATCTGACTCACTGAATTATAAACAAAAATACATTTGTTATTTTAAGTTTTATGATAGTTAGAAAGATATAGACAAATGAGGCCTTTCCAACAAGAAAAAAAAGTTGCAAAAGGAGGAAAGGTAGGAACTGTTGGAAATATGGGCTGTAAAATAAATTAGAAAACATTTGTTTCCTTTTCTAATAGCAGTTCACCCTGAATTCTTTGTTTTTCAAACACAGGGTTATTAACAATTTTCAATACAGAGCTGCAATCATAAATGGATCTATAAATGGAAAAGTACAAGTTTATTGTTTCATGTACATGAACTATATATGCATGTAGGTATATACATTACAAAATACGTTATATATAAGCCTGATTTTACACACACACACACACACACACACATGCACCATTCCAGTTTTATTTCTCACATAGTATTGGGTTATTTATTCTGACACAGGTTTGTCTACTCACTTGTGTACTTGAGTTAATGATGGTCAATATGCCACCTTTTCTTTTTGCAACCTCTAAAAAAATCATGAAAACCATGTACAATGGATATTATATCTCTCTGTTATATAGATAGATAGATACAGATAGGTAGAGAGATACATAGTGATATCTCAGCATTACTTTATGCTAATTTGTTCTCACTTCTTTACATGAAGAGTACCCATCGTAAACACAAATATACTGCATGGTGCATGAGTTACTTTATTTAATCCCTCCTCTTCTTTTTTTTTTTTTTTTTGGCCAGTCCTGGGCCTTGGACTCAGGGCCTGAGCACTGTCTCTGGCTTCTTCCCGCTCAAGGCTAGCACTCTGCCACTTGAGCCACAGCGCCACTTCTGGCCATTTTCTGTATATGTGGTGCTGGGGAATCGAACCTAGGGCCTCGTGTATCCGAGGCAGGCACTCTTGCCACTAGGCTATATCCCCAGCCCTCCCTCCTCTTCTTCTTCCTCTTTTTCTCTTCCTCTTCCTCTATCTGTTTCTAACTTTGTGTCTCTCCCCTCATCTTTCTCTTCCCCCTCACACACACGTGCGTGCACACATGCACACACACACACACACACACACACACACACACACACATTCCCATTTCCATAGACTTCCAGGAGTGGGTGGATCCAGAAGGCAGAGGGAGCTACTTACACCTGTTACTTCAGGAACATGAACTCTGTTTTCTCACAATGTCCCATTTTTGTTTTTGTTTTTCATAGCCCACCTACTAATTGCTGGAAGTTCTTCATGAAGCTCAGGATCTTTCCCCTGTCATGATTCTATTGCTCCCACCTCACCTCAGCACACTCATTGGCGTACTGGTTCACTCTGTCCACTTTCCCTTTTCGAGCTGCCAGTTCCTCCTGGAACTCTTCAAACTTCTTATGCAGAACTTCTGTGCGCTCCCAGTCTTCACCCAGCTCTACTAGTGTCACTATAGCCTCCTGTCAATGCAGAAAAGTTTTCCAAGTCATTAATAAATATTTGCATTGGGACAATTCAGAAGGAAATATTGGTGGAGTCTGGGAGAGGCCTTCTGGGAAAAGCCAGAAGCAGGATGGTACTCAGCGAGATTAGAGGATTAGAGGCCAAAGCCTCTAGAAGCATCCTTTTTATGTTCCAAAAGGTGATGAGTCAATATATCCTGATTCTATTATCTTTGTGTATGATTATCTACAAAAGCATTACATGGTCCAATCGCTCAAGCAAATCTTGTCTTTAGAAAAGTGTGTTTAGACAGTTAAGAAAATATAAAATTCAACATAGTAGTAATAGGCACTGAGAGGTAAGTGACTAGAAAAAGAGTTGGAAATATTTCCAGTCAAGATTGAGAGTATGATCAGAAAGTAGGAGAGGGAATCAAAGAGCATAAGACATTGAGGGGAGATGAACCTAGATCATATTTAAAGGCATGCTATTTTTGTGTTGATTTTTTCTTTGTATTCAGACCCATGGGTTTATGTTTGTTCCCTACCATGTTAATCGCTTGAACACCCCTAAATATTTGCCCAATGTCCTATTTCTTCCTAAAGGACTAGGACTGGACTTTCTTATTTGCAGAATAATCTGCAGAAAATTACTCTAGAATACCTGACCCAGAGAGCTCAGAGGGTTCAAAGATTTGATATATAATCATATATATTATTATTAAGTAGTTGTACAAAGAGATGAGTACTTCACAAGTCAGGTTATGAGTACAGTGCTTCTTGGTCAATGTTACTCCTTTCATCATTTCCCCCATCTCTACCCTCAAGTTACATAGTTCAATTTTTTCTTAATGTACATTGAATCTAACAACTGCACTTGTGTATACCTTGTCTCTGATCCACTCTAAGATGTCGTCACACTCCTGTGAGTACTGATGGAACTTCAGGGCGCGCAGCAGCAAGTCACTCTTCTCCTGGGTCAGCTCGAGCAGGAGGTCCCACAGGCGGCGCAGTTCATCCAGATGGGTCTTTCGGAGAGAAGGAGCAGAACTGTTTAGGCAGAGGCTATGAAGTAGATCCAGACTCTTTCCTCCCATTCTTTCCTCCCATTCATGCTTGTATTAATCGCTCAAGAAAGACACAAAACAACAGAATATGTATGAAAATAGCTACTAAGTCAAATATCATCTGTGAGAGGAAATTTTCTTGAAATGCTTTGGGATTTTAGAGAATAGAACAAGGACAAGCTATAAGACGGGCAAGGGGAAGGATGTAAGCGTATGCATTTGAACTGAGCGAACGGAAAGATTTTTGATAGGCGGATGCCATCTTCAAGAATTTTACATTTTCAACTACTCATTGCTCATGGTAACATATGAACCATATTTCCTTCTGCCCTGTCATGATGCTGTCCAATACAGCCCTAGTGTTTTTGACATGTGAAAGATGTTTTAACAATTTCCTCAAATACTTTTAGTAGAGGATTACACAGAGAAGTTAGTAATACAAAATGACTTTTATTTTATGTAAATGAATATAAAAATTTCTTGTTCTGAATTCTTCTTTCTACTAAGATCCTTTTCTGGTTAATTTTTATTTTCCCTGGTCATATTTTGCTAGCAGTCAAATGGGCTAGAACTTTGATGTTGCATAGAAAAATCTGTCCCAAATTTTAATATGTAGCGCAAACATGTTTTGGCAACAGACAAACTCTTCAATAGCAAAAAAAGTTGACTTATACCAAACGGAACTTGAATTGACTATCAATAGAAACATCTGTAAGAGTAACAGCACATGGGTTAAGTCAGAAAGTAGTCAATACATTAAGAACAAGTAACAGAGTTGTAAATTTTCATTGAAATAATTATGATTTTTTACATTCTGTGTGCTCAAGGTTGAGTTTTTGAAGATAAGATAATTCAGGGCTATTTTGAAGTGAGGGGAAAGGTGAGTTTGGAAAGGTAAAACAGGATATGATACATGAAGAAAGCCCTCAGAGGTAAAAGAGGAAAGATTTCAGAGAAGATTGAAATGGGTGAACAATAATTTTTGGAAAGTTTAAAGAAAAAAAGATACTGAAGCCAGAAGAAAGAATGAGGGAAACTGCTGGAAAATCCATTTCTTCTGAGAAATGTGGAAGAAGTTGAAACAACATGGTCTTGAGGCAAATTATCTCACAGTGCAAAAAAAGAGAAATGTAATCTCATCAAATTATACCTTCCATATCATGGTACAATCCCCCAAGTTATGGAACATAAGGATTTCCCATTTTTATTTCTTCTACCTCAATACCAGCAGAACGCAAAAGGCAAGAGTTCTTGCTCGAATCCACCAACATTGATATTTGGTATATTCAATTAAATATTATGAATATAATCAACAACTGGAAACTTCTCATTGAGACCCTTTTGATTTACCTTAGTGTCCTCATGGGCAAAATGATCTTCAGTAAACCGGATTTCTCTAATTTCTTCCAGTTCAGGAAGGACTTTTGATTTTGCTTGCACCTCTGCTATGAAGGATTCATGTTTCTGATATTTTGCCTGAAATTTAGAAATGAAACAGATTCCCTAAATTATGGTGTGGTCTTCTTATTCCTTCTTTTAGTACTAGTCAGAATGACTTGCTTCCCAACCTGGATTAAATGATAACCTATGAGCATAGATGGAACACTTATATCTTCAAAGAAATGGTCGCTAAAGGTAGAGTTACTAAACACAGATATCAAGGAGTCCAAAGAGGAGGCCAAGAGAAGAAAATAGGAATAGTCCTGTCTCCATAATCTTTGGGAAATTATCAGTAAACACTCTGTAGGCTCTGCAGTCTCCCCTAAGACTAAATGTATGTAACACTTCTTTAGAAAAGACAAAGAGAGCTGAGTTCTACTCAAAACAGTTCACAATGAGGAAGATGATAGTTTTCATAACAACTTTCACCATGTGTAAACGGATGTTTTGTAGGTCACTGTGATCTTGTTCCAGGAGCTCCTTGTTCAACATTCAGGTGTGCTCTTTCTCCTTCCCAGTGGCCATGTCTATGTCAGATGCTGTAATACTCAGTCAACGGATAGCTCTAAAAGTTTCTGGGCCTAGGGGAGCAACCTCTCTGCTCTGTGCACTCACTTGCCAGATTTTTGGATGGAGTACCCTTCTGCAGAAGTAAATTTTGCCTTGCTGAGAATAAACAAAGAAAAAAAGGCAAACCTCCCACAAAAAAACCCAAAACCTCTGGGACAAGAGCCATGAATAGAAATTTGGGGATACCTAGAAAACCTTTTGGTTATGAAGACAGTAGAAACACTGAAGATTCTCTACCTCTATAATTCCAAACTTACTATAACAAAACATTGAAAGCACTTGGTATATCAGAGATTTCTTGAATTATTCAGTCACTATCTTGTCTGTTAAGCTACCAGAGAATTCTATTTGGAATGAGTTTTCTTCGCAAGTAGCATCTTAGAGAGTCAGAAGTTAGAGACTTGGCCATTTAGAGGTGTAATTATTGTTCTTTCTATTCATTGTATTACATCATTCCCTTACCATCAACCTGTTGTACCTTTACGTTATAAGAATGTGAATGGTGAATGTAAGCTCATTAAAAGAAACAGTTCTGAGCTTTCAACAACTAACAGACTCCCAGTTTTCTTTTCTTACTCTCATCCCTTTGACATTTTAGGAGGAGATACATAGAACTGGAAGAACTTAGCACATATAGATTCATGCCCCCTTCCATTTATTTCAATTTAATTCTTAAACTTCCCACCCCACTGGCTCAACTTTGTTTCACTTGTTTCTAAATGGTATCAGATTTTACTCACATCCATCTTTTAACTTTAACATGAAGCAAACAAAACCCCCTGTTTCCCACCCTAGAGTTCTTTGGAACTGCTCTAGAGAAGTCTGTGGAAAGGTGACCTGTATATTTGTTGGCTCATAGCTCTTATCCTTTGCAATCTCAAGTTTTTCCATGATCCACTTTTCCAGGTCATCTGCATCTCGCCTGAAAACTTGGTAGTGATAGGACTCCTCAAGCTTCTGACCCCTCTCAGCAACACGTTGTTTGAACCTCTGGTACCGATTCAACACCTCCTCACGCCTCTGCTGGATTTCTTCTGCTGTTTCCAAAACCTTTGGCCCACTGCTTTCCATAGCCTGCAAGTTAAAAAGCTGCTATGTGTTTGGAAGTATCACACAGTGCTCCATGCATATGTAAAATTGCTATGTGTCAAGTGAAATTTTATAAAGAAAAAAATGAAAGAAAGCTTTTATTTATGGCTAGTTCTTAAATCTTTAGTTCACTGCACTCTTATGTGTTCCAAAGCATTTACTCTCATGACAAATCTATGCTTAGATTTATTTAGGCCTATAAATGCCTATTGTTAGAAGGGCTGAAGTGAATTTGTGTAACTTTAACTGTATATAACTACTGTTTAGAGCAACAACTCTTATCACCCTATAAGCCACTCCAACTGCTCACATAGATGTATGTCACTATATTTAGTGTTCATTCTATTAATAGTGTAGAGTTGTACTGATGACCAAACTAACCACAGAATTTCAAATAGATTAAAATAATGTATCAAGGGCTACTATCTCCAATTAGCTAGTAACAATCCAGAAGTGGAGGTGTGGCTTATATGATAGAGCACCAACCTTGACATAGAGCTCAAGAACCCGAGTTCAAGCTCCAGTGCCAGTACAAAAAAAGTAATTTTATTGATTCTAAACCCATTTTTTTCCTTTTTAGTGCTTAAATGGGCACTGGCATGTGCTGGTTATTCTAACTTAATTCAACAACTAGAATGAATGAATTACATAACATAAAAACTTAAGTTTTATTTTCTTGATATTTAAAAATATAGTCCATATATTATGTAGCTCATGTAAAAATGTAGTTTATTGATTGATGGTTTATTTTCTTTTTATTTGGTTTCTTAAAAAAACTCTGCAGATCTATCTACTTACTATAAAGTTCAAGTTGCTTATTTTTCAGTAATTGGTTTTTGAATATAATATCTAGTATTACTGTTGTGTAACATGAAAGCATTCTCTCCTTTAGAAGCATCTAGGCTATATGTGATAAGAACCAATGAAATATCCATTTGGTCTACTTTATTCATGAGTACTGTTTTCTAGCCTTATTTTATCCAGAACATTCAATAGGGAATTTAAAGTGTAGTTTCTCTGTTTTTCCTAAACACAATTGATTTCCTGTCAATGGCATCACTACTGTGACTATAAATTTAAAACATTCCAGGGAGATTGAAATATTACTGAAGTATTATTTTGCCTCAAGTTATTAAGTTTCACTCTATGTGACCTGACTGAGTCTTGGTGGTTGTAGAGATAGATAAATCCTAAGTTCTTGTTTCAAGTGAAACATTCAGAAAAGAATAGTTAAAATTAAAACTCACTACTGTTTCAAAATCAAATAAGAACAGTTCTAATGAGCTTGTTAAAGATAATGCAGGATGTTCAAAGGGGACAGCTTTCCTAATATTCTTCAGGATGAACTGCATTGAAAACAATAGAATTCTGTACTCACGGTTTCCTTAGCAAGATGCTCCATCTTTCCTAATGGTCTAGACAAAAATGTATCTGGGGAAAAGACAGACAGAGAGATGTCTAGTCTAGTTCAACGGAGATGCCAGAAATGTGAATGTAGCCAGACCCCCAAAAAGAAGTCTCAATATCCCGCCAATCGCAGACAATTCACATTATCTTTAGAAGGCATACCCAGCTGCTCAGCTGAGGCAGAGCTGACACTCACAGACAGGTGACTCAGCAGCTTGGGAGAGTGTATGGGGGACCAGGAAGGCTTTCAGTTTCTCAGCAGGACTTCCCAAAACCAAATGAAAACAAAATTTGCAGGTGAGAGAGTAGGAATAAACCAACTATCCACACAAGGCAAATGGCCATGTTAAAATTGTGCCTTAGATCTTTGATTAACTTTAGATTTTGTGATGTCTGGGGATTAACAAACCAGGAAAGAATCCTGTGTCCCTTGTGTTTAAGCCTCTTTGCAACATGGAAGTGGAAGAACTTGGCACGTTCAGGTTCTTGTCTTCATCTGTTTCCAGGAAAGATAACTAAATCTCCCTCAATACCCAAATGTGGCTATTTAAGAGCCTTTAATGAATTGTCCCTACTTTTGCTGTAGAGTATTTCCTAAAATAAGAAGAATATTTTATTTTTGGCCTAATATTTGAGGCTTCAAAGATATGATATAGACGTACCCTTGAGCATGTAAACAGAAGGAACAAAAATGGTAAGGTATGTTTATTTTGCATTTAATGAAATAATAAAGGTAGTTTATCTGACCAACTATTCAATATCATCTCAGAACATTTAAAAATGGGACTAACATGTAATGTGTAGGAAAAATAAAAAATGCTATTTTATAATCTATTTTAATGGAGTAAAAGGAAACAAATTCATTTTCATAATTCTTTTATGCTCTTATTTAAGTGAAGCAAAAAAATAAGAAAAGAGTAGAAAGCTTTTATACCCTTTTTCAAAGCAGGAGGAATATCCACATCCAGCTTCATTTTCTTTGATTTTCTTGCTTATACTTTTTTGTTCCTATGTCCCAGAGGCCATTTCTAAGGCCAGTATCATGAAACTTCCCCCGTATTTGCATCTGGCAGTTCTACACATCTCTTACATCTAAGCCTTTAGTCTGATATGAATTGATGAGTGAGTATGAATTGAGATAAGTGTCCAATTTCAATGTTTTGACCCAAACTGTGTGTTGAAGAAACCATTTTATTTCATGGTAGTCAGTCCTGCTGGCTGGCCAAATACACACACACACACACACACACACACACACACAGCATATATCTATAGATAGATACACATACACATATATACATGTATACACACATATACACATATATACACACATATATACACATATATGTGTGTGATCACAAGGTTATTACATGTTTTATGACATGATCCTTGAACTATAGGGAACTGAAGTGGAAATGTTGTTAGACTAAGAAAAGATTGCTTAAAATCAAAGAGAAGCAGAATGGCACAGTGATTACATTGACATGGGGTTAGCTCTAATGGAATAACTAAAAGCTATTGAGGAGACTATTTTAGGCAAATTTCTCATATAAAATGGAGACAATAGCTTACAGAATCTTGTAAACATTAGGAATGAATATAACTTGATCTTGTTGATATCTGTAGAAGATATTCAGCAGACATTGATTCTTGTCTCTTGGGTGAAGATAATTTCCCCTCCTTCTCTTGCTTCCAGACAGAGAACATGAGCTACAATTGAAATCCTTGACAAACTTATATATTCACTTTTAGTGCCCAATTTTATTAGATGTAATGAATGCATATAAAACCTCTGGAGGAAAACTTGGAGGAAGCTCATGAAATTGATCTTAGCAATGACTTCTTCCATATGGAAACACAAGCAAAAATAAATAAGTGATACTAGATCAACCCATAAATCTTCTGTCTAGTAAAGGAAGTGATTGACAAAATGTAAGGGCAACCGATACATTGACAAAATGTAAGGACAACCGATACAACAGAATAAAATGGATTTACATATACTTGAGAAAGGGTTAATATCAAAAGGATATAATGAATTTCTCTTGCTTCATAAATAATAATAAACAATAAAAATCTAACCACAAAACAAATAAAGGCTTACTGGTATAGCATGGACACAACCCTGCTATAACCCCTGCACTGAAAAGAGAAATGAGAATGGGGCTTCTATTGATGTTGCTCTAGAGAAGACATAGGAGTGTCCAACAGGTATATGAATAAGTGATCAACATCACTAATCATTAGGGGAGCGAGAGAAAAAGACACAGAGAGAGAGAGAGACTGTGACAACATTTCTGAGAGATATGGAAATAGTCAAAATAACCAGTAGTAGAACAGATAAAAAATGAGATATATAAAGACATTCAGATATTATTCAATGTTTAAAGAGAAGGAAGTCATGACATTTCAGACAATATTATAAACCATAGGGAAGTTATACTAAGTAAAATAAGCTAATCACAGAATATGTATACCACTAACATAAAGTGTATAAAATAGTTGAGTCATAGAAGTGGAGGGTAGAAGAGGTTAGTGGAGAGGGTACAAAGTTTCAGTTATGCAAATAATTAAGTTCTTGAAATATACTTTGCATTTTATGCCTTTATACAATGCTGCATTAATGATCATAATACAGCATGCATTAATGATCATAATACAGCATGTACATTTAAAAATTTTAATATAAATTCCAGGTTAAGTATGTTTATTATATTTTTTTTCCAAATTTTTATTATCAAACTGATGTACAGAGAGGTTACAGTTTCATACATTAGCCATTGGATACATTTCTTGTACTGTTTGTTACCTTGTCCCTCATGCCCCCCTTCCTCCTCCCCCTTTCCCTTTCCCCCACCCGAGGTGTTCAGTATACTTACACCAAACAGTTTTGCAAGTATTGCTTTTGTAGTTGTTTGTCTTTTTTTACCCTGTGTCTCTCAATTTTGGTATTCCCTTTCAATTTCCTAGTTCTAATACCAGTATACACGGTTTCCAATATACTCAGATAAGATCACAGAGATAGTGTAGGTACAACCACAGGAAGGTGATACAAGAACATCATCAATAATAGAAGCTACAGATACAGATGGGACGTTGAAAGTAGTTACAACTGTGATATAACAATCGTTTCCATAACATGGAGTTCATTTCACTTAGCATCTTATGTGGGCTCTTGTGATGCTCTGCTATGACTTGCCTAAACCTGTACTAATTATTCCCAATAAGGGAGACCATAGAGTCCATGTTTCTTCGGGTCTGGCTCACTTCACTTAGTATAATTTTTTCCAAGTCCTTCCATTTCCTTACAAATGGGACAATGTCATTCTTTCTGATAGAGGCATAAAATTCCATTGTGTGTATGTACCACATTTTCCTGATCCATTTGTCTACTGAGGGGCATCTGGGTTGGTTCCAGATTCTCGCTATGACAAATTGCACTGCGATGAACATTGTTGTGTGGTGGCTTTACTGTGATTTTGTTTGCTTTCTTTTGGATAGATACCCAAAAGTGGGGCTGCTGGGTCATAGGGGAGTTCTATATTTAGCCTTCTGAGGAATCTCCATACTGCTTGCCAGAGTGGCTGAACCAGTTTACATTCCCACCAACAATGAAGTACGGTTCCCTTTTGGCCATATCCCCTCCAACAATTGTTATTGTTAGTTTTTTTGATATATGACATTTTTACTGGGGTGAGATGGAATTTCAATGTTGTTTTGATTTGCATTTATTTTATGGCCAGTGATGTAGAGCACTTTTTCATATGTCCCTTGGCCATTCTCATTTCCTCATCAGAGAAGTCTCTTTGTAAGTCTTTAGCCCACTTGATGAGGGGGCTATTGGTTCTTTGTGGTTTTGTTTTGGAAGAAGGTAATTTTTTTAGTTCTGCATATATTTTAGAGATGAGGCCTTTGTCCGTTGAATGGCCGGTAAAGATCTTCTCCCAGTCTGTGGGCTTTCTGTTTATCTTGCGAGCTATGTCCTTTGCCATGCAGAAGCTCTGCAGTTTGATGCAGTCCCATTTGTCCAACCTTTCTTTGATTTGTAGCCTTTCTGGGTCATTGTTAAGGAAGTTCCATCCTGTGCCAAGGAGCCCAAGTGTTTCTCCTACTCCTTTAGTGTTTTCAGGGTGTCTGTTTTGATTTCGAGGTCTTTAATCCATTTGGAATTGATTTTTGTGCAGGGTGATATATAAGGATCTAGTTTTAGTTTGTTGCAGGTGTTGAGCCAGTTTTGCCAGCACCATTTGTTAAAGAGGCTATCTTTCTTCCAAACTATTGTTTTAGCTCCTTTATCAAAGATTAAGTAGGCGTAGTTCTGTGGGTTCATTTCCGGGTCTTCAATTCTGTTCCATTGGTCTTCAGGTCTGTTCCGGTGCCAATACCAAGCTGTTTTTATTACTATAGCTTTATAATACAGCTTGAAGTTGGGTATTGTAATTCCTCCAGCACTGTTCTTTCTGCTTAGGATTGTTTTTGCTATTCTAGGTCTTTTATTGTTCCATATGAATTTCTGGATTGCTTCCTCTATTTCATTAAAAAATGGTGTTGGGATATTAATGGGTATTGCATTGAGTTTGTAGATAGCTTTTGGCAATATTGCCATTTTGATTATATTAATCCTCCCAATCCAGGAGCATGGGAGGTTTTTCCATTTCCCTAGTTCTGACGTAATTTCATTTTTCAAGCTTTTAAAGTTCTCATCAAAGAGGTCTTTCACTTCTTTGGTTAAGGTTATTCCTAGGTATTTTATGTTTTTGGGGGCTATTGCAAAAGGAGTTGCTTTCCTGATTTCAGCCTCGGTCTTTGGGTCGTTAGCATAGAGAAAGGCCGTTGATTTTTGAGGGTTTATTTTATATCCTGCAACTTTACTGTTTATTATATGTTAAAAAGTAGATAAGAATCATGTTTGGAGGAAGAAAGTAATGCTAAAGCAAGGAGACAATTAGGGAAGAGGCTTGATAAAATAAAACAGATGAATTACATTTTTTTTTCAGTCATTATAGCCACTAGAGATTCATTATAAGGGTTACTCATACAGCTCTCTAGCTGTTATTCTGGAAGTTGCTAACTTTAAATATAGTCCTACCTGGTATTCCTAATCTTTTGAAATACAGGTCATCAATTTCTGAATATTCTTTATCATTAATGGTACAAGTGCCAAAGCATGTCCTTGGGATAACTTGAAAAACAGGATGAAAACAATCGTTTCCTTTCTAGCTTAGCACCCTCAATCTCTGACTCTCTTTGTACTTCTGCCGTTTCCCAAGAAATCTCTTTGGTCCGGATCACAGGAAGCGTCTGATTAGAAAAGACTCAGATAAAGAATGCAAGGCTTTTTGATTAGAGAGTTGCATTTGAGTACTGTGTACATTGTTTGTCTGGTTTTGGTTGCTAGTTCTGAGGCTTGATCTCAGGGCCTGGGTGCTGTCTTGAGCATTTTTTTGCTCAAGGCTACCACGCTATCACAGCTCCACTGCTCATTTTCTTGAGTGATTAATTGGAGATAAGGGTCTCACACACACTTTTCTGCCAGGGCTGGCTCCCAACCGCGATCATCAGATCTCAGCCTTCTGTTATAGGTAGGATTACATGCATGAGCCACCAGTGCCTGGCTAAGTGTGTGCATTTTTAAATATAGGCAAAGGACTTTAGAGGATTTGAGGTGACCGATTAGTCTCAGTTAACTGAAAAAAGACCTTTGGATTTAAAAATAGTGTTATTTACTGTTCTGACTTGTGTTGGGGTTCACAATTGGACAATTTTAAAATAAGAAGAACTCATTTTGAAAGAGAAGACTTTGCTATACTTTGACTAAGGGAGGGGGATGTGAAGGGCTGTTTTACTTGGCCATGGTTATCAGTTCTGGGCAGGCCGGTCCTTCACACAGTAATGTAATCAGCACCCAGCAGCTGGCCTCAGCCCCGCTTAGACCTTAGACCTTGTTGATCTCCTCCTAGGCTCAGAAGCTCCAAGATAATTGAGACAAAAATGCAAACTTTATTCATTGTGTTTTATTTGGAGTCTGACTTTTTCTGTTCAGTTTCCAACTGAGATGAATTTAATTTTAATGTAGTACTATTTTTTCCTCATGGAATATATGTCACCAATAATGTATTGTTTTTACTTACTATGTGTGTGTGTGTGTGTGTGTGCGTGCATGTGCGTGTGTTTATTTTTGTGTCAGAATTTAGGACAGACCAGCTTTGAAGTTTCTGTGTAGCCCCAGTTTGCCTAAAAAATTATCTTTCTGTTTTAGCCTCTAGAGTGCTGTATAATCATATGTAACATGTCCAGTACCAGCTAAGAGTTTTAAATTTTACATTTTTTTTATTTCTCTGATTATCAACTAGTAAATGGGTTATGTCAGTAGATAAACTATGTAAAAGAGGAAACAGGTTTTTTTTGTAGTTGATTATCTACTTTAATTCTTAGGACTTCAAATCCTTTGAGGTTATTTGCACCTTAAATCTAGCTGAAATGAAGTGAAATGAAATTAATTAATTATTTTATTTTTTGTGTACTGGTCCTGAGGCTTGAACCTAGGGTTCCCCTCAGTTGTTCTTAAGTTTTGTTTAAGGCTATTGCTTTACCACTTGAGCCACAACTTCACATCTAACTTTTTGTAGTTCATTGAAGATTCAAGAGTCTTATAGTCTTCCCTGCCTGGGCTAGCTTTGAACAAGTATCCTCAGATCTCAGACTCCTGAGTAGCTAGAATTACAAGTGTGAGCCACTAGCCTGGCTGTGGTTGAAATTTCATAATATTCCAGTTTGCAATTACCTAATAAAAAAGCAGAATTTTTCCTTTTCTTACTTTCATTCTCTTTTTCTCTCCCCTTTATTTTTTTCTGTTTACTTATTTAATTTCATTACTTTAAGAAAATCCACAAATCTTGATATTTGCCCCATCTTTCACTGTTGAATGATAAAATAGCTGGATATTTTTCCCCCCTCATAGAACTTTTGGAAATAAAGTGTATCTCTAACAATCCATTAACTCTTTCAGTAAACTATTGCCAAATATGTGGATGGGTAACACAAAATAATATATGTGCTTTAAAGTATCCCAAAAAAATTAAAGAGACACAGATCTCATGTAAAACTGTGATAGAAGAGAATAAAATCATGTGAATTAGAGGCCTAAGTAATATGTTATAGAAGTAGGTTTATTTCTGTTTTGATAGTTTAGAGAAGGTGTCAGGGCAGAATTGTATTTTGGGTGACTGTCTTTGATGTTAAAATAATAAATGAAGGGGCTATATCAGATTGCCATTTTGATCTTGAGTTCTTCAAGATCTAGAACCATGAGAATGAAATTTTGTTCTTTAAGTCACCTAGTCTGTGTTTTTTTTTTCTAAAGAAGTCTGAGGAGATGAATACATCTCCATAAATCATGCTTCTTGGGTTACTTTTCCCTCCTTGGTATCCTCTTGGCAATTAAGTTTTCTTTTTCCTTTTTTGTATATTATGGCCTATCCAAGTAGAGCAAAAGACTCAGGCAAGCTGACTGCTGCAGACAGACAGGAACGTAAGCAGGCTGGATTTGTAACCATGGCAGATTTTACCTGATTTCTGAAAACAGAGAAAGAATTGGCATTTTTCTTTTGCCTGGAGAGGAGTTTGATCAGTTGAGTTCTTTTTGGTGGGCATATCCTATGTGAAGTGAGCAAATAATGTACATGGAGATCAATATATAATTGGCATTTGAGAAGTATTAGACTACTTGACCTCCAATAGTTTGGGGAACAAGGTAGAACATAAATCAGCTTGTAAATGAGATAAATACTTTATCACTGTTTAAAGGAATCCTCATTCTCCTGGTTATTTAAGCAAGGTTCCTTACAACCAATTTTGTTTCCTCTCTCTCACACCCTATATCCAACCCTTAACCAAATTCCCTTGGCTATATCTTTAAAAGTTACCCAGAATTCAATTACTTCTTATCACATTTGTGCTGCCGCTATAGTCCAAGTCATCAATCCTTAATTGGATTTTTGAAGTAGCTTTAAATCTTGTCTTCTTTTTCTTTCTTTAGGCCCTTTTGGTCTATCGCCAGTATAACAGTGAGAAAGATCCTATTCCAAAGCAAATTAGATGATATCACATGTGTACTGTAAACCCTCCAATTGCCTCACATTTCACTGCAAGTGAAATCCAGAAGTTGTTACTATGATCTTCACTCTTATGTGATCTGGCCGGCCCTGATTTTCCTTACTCCCTATTGCATTTCACCATAATCACCCATCATTCTGTCTGTGGGTCATGTGGAACCATCCTAATTCAGAGCCTTTCAATTCTTTCTCCCTAAACCATACTTCCTTGAAATACCCGAATACCAAGAACTTCTTTTCCTGTACTTGTGTCAGTCATTGTCCATATACTACCTTCTAAGGGAGATCATTTTAAAAAAAATATTTTTAGTGTTATTTATAAAGGTGATGTACAGAGGTGTCACTGGTTCATAAGTATGTTTCTTTTTGGACAATGTCACTCCTTCCTTCTCTCTCCCAGTTTTTTCCTCACATCCCCACCCACAAGTTATATAGTTTATTTTAAACAGT
The DNA here is from genome assembly GCF_023159225.1 of Perognathus longimembris pacificus. Lineage (NCBI taxonomy): Eukaryota > Metazoa > Chordata > Mammalia > Rodentia > Heteromyidae > Perognathus > Perognathus longimembris. Next base: position 37,900,217 of record NC_063171.1, on the reverse strand, counting down.
GTCTAGTGAGTATACTACTGTATTCTTTAACCCTCTATTTATTGACTATACCATGTTATTATTAACTTCTTAGGTGACCCCAGAGCCATTCTCATTCAAGATAGGAAGGAATGCAACTTCAGTACCTCAAGAAACCAGTGGGAGGTGCATGTGGGACTTGTGGTTGATAGAACTATAAGCTGTGCTATGATTGGTGCAAATACAACACTTCACTTTCTAATTATCCATGTCACACAAAGAAGTGGTGAAATTAGAATGACAGCAAGAAGATTTGTGTTGGAGAGTAAGGAGGGGTTTAAAAAATTCCATCAACATTTTCATAGTAATAAGCTTTATCCTATCCCAACTGAGAGTGGGATCTGAGGGGAAAAAAAATCTCTTTATGAAGCAAATATAAAGAAAGCCAGCCAATGGAAGAGTCCTCAACCTAATAAGATAAAGAAAATCCCAGAATCCTGAAAGAAAGGGAGGAGGGATCTTGAAAAACAAATTGATTTTTGCCAGAGTCCACGAATTGACCAAAAAAAAAAAAAAAAAACAAAAAACAAACAAAATTTGGCTTGGTGATGTTGTTTATTAAGCCCACAAATTCTTGTCATATTTATTACATAATATGTGTAATACATGTGTTGACAATAAAGAAGAAAAGTTTTTCATTTATGAACAAAGTTCAGTTACCAGACTAGTAGCTTAGATTGCATATTGATCAATACTTGAATATTCAATATAGAAATGAGGATTATTCTTCAACTATGTACCTTGGTGACAACATGGGGTCAACTTAGTGTTCTGAAGTTAATTTTTATTTGTCATCTCACAAATAATTTGTTTTTGCTGTTGCTCTTTTGCTGTTTTGTTGTTCTTATGTGGTTGGCTTGGTTTTTATTTTTTGAAGTGATGGGGCTTGTTTTTAATTCCACGCATATGCTCAGTGAGCACTCTACCAACGGAGCTACATCCCCACACCTCAAACAAATGGTGTGTCAAAAATTGAAGTGTTTCCCCAGACCATTAAAAAAAAAATGAACTGACCTCCAATCATTAGAGTGACATAAACTTTGATTAAATACAATTAGATCCCAAACTATGTTGAATTAAGTAAAGATGAAAGACAAGCTACCAAATTCAGGTACTAGTAACATTTCCGTGAAAGGCAGGAGGGAAAAGACAGATTTTTGAGAGCTGAGAACCCACTTGATGTCCTTGGCCTTATGAAAAAAACATCTTCACTTGACCTATGTGTTTCCTTATAGCTTCTTTTATCTCTTTATTTCTCAGACTATAGATGATGGGATTGAAGAAGGGAGACAGAACCGCAAAGCCCAGGGCAATCGCTGTATCCCAGAACAAAGAATAGGTGGCGGAGAAGCGGAGGTACATGAGTGCCACATTGCCGAAGAACAACAGAAAGACGGTGAGGTGGGAGACACAGGTGGAAAAGGCTTTGCGGCGGCCTTCCGCGGAACGAATCCGAAGAATCACAGCCACAATGCCAGCGTACGACAGGAAAATGAGCATCACGGCGGTAATAATCTCTGCGGCGTGGACAATATCCACCACCTGGATCATGATGATGGTATGGGTGTCTGTGCACGCCAGGCGCAGCAAAGGGAGGAAGTCACAGAAGATGTGCTCCAGGTGATTGGAGCCACAGAAAGGCAGCGTGGCGATCCAGGCGATCTCAGGGAGGGGTGTGATACAGCCACACACGCAGCAACCTAAAGTCAATTGGGCACACAGCTTAGGGGTCATGATAGTGGGGTAACGAAGAGGGCTGCAGATGGCTAGGTAGCGGTCGAAGGCCATAGCGGTCAAGAGACAAACTTCACTGATGCCCGTGGAATGGAAGACGAACATCTGCAGGAGACAACCGTTTAAGGAAATGCTTCGTCTTTCACTAAGCAGGCTGGCAAGCATCGTCGGGATGGTGGCTGTGGTATACCAAATCTCCAGGAATGAAAGGGCACTGATGAACAAGTACATGGGCGTGTGGAGGTGGGAATTCAGCTGGACCACGGTGATGATAACCAGGTTTCCAACAACAATGAAAGAATAGATGAAGAGCAGTGGAATGAAGCAGCCGACAGATTTTCCCCAAGAATTAGGGAAAGCTGAGAAGATAAACTCTTGAGCAGAAGTCTGATTGCGGTACTCCATTTCCAGGTAGGAAGAGAGGCTTTCTAGAAAGCATCTACTCTAGGTCTGAGCCAAAATACACTTACCAAAAGGCAGCATTTTGTTAAGCCCCTGAACTGGGGATGTAGAGGAAGAGAAACGAGAAATGAGATTTTCTGTATCCCATGTTGATGTAGAACTAAAGTCTGGTACATGAAAAAAAAAATAGTTGGAAAACACAACTAATGATTTGAACCAGAGATTTTCAAATAGGGGCATGAGTCAGAATCAGTAGGAGGGCTTGTTAAACTTTCTGAGGGCTCCTAACTCAACATGTCTGAGATAGACCCTAAGATAAACCAATATTTTCAAGCAATATTGATCCTGCAAGTCAGAGGGTCACATTATGAAACCATTGTGTTTAGATAACAGAGTATGACAAAGAAATGAGAGAAAAACAAAGTCACACTCTTTCTCATATTCAGGTATTGTATATCCCCAAAACAATAGCTCACAGTTGTTTCGAAACTTTTCCTTGAAGCTACAAGTTCATCTGATTCTTGGCATATGATTTGATGAACAATTTTCACAATAAAGGAAAAGTCATTCCTGATAAATTTGGACCATTTTCCTCTTTCTTTCCTCCCTCTAAACAACTTATCGTGTCTTCATATGATTCTTAACACTGGTTCAGAACAGAAGTATCAAATATTTTAATGCTATTTTATCTTTTTTTTAAAAAGTGGACCATTTTACATTCTTTTAGATTTTTCCCACTTTCAAGGTAGAATTTCAGAAACATTTGATCAAATGAAATAATTTGTGGAAGCAATATGTTAATCTATAAAGAAGAGCTACAATAGTAGAATTGTATGGTGTGGCCTAGTGACAGTGTAGAGATAAAGACTTCAATGAAATACAATATAAATACTACATACATTAAATATAAATACAATATAAATACTACAGACATTGTCCTATTCATCTGTGACCATTTCACAATTATTTGACTCATTTTATTGATCTCTTCTGCTACCAATTATAATTGTGTCTTCTTATGTTGAAGGAAAATGCATCTCTTTTAGATTTTCCTTTACTCAGTATCTTTTTCTAATGGGTTACACATATGGATTCTCCTAATTTCACCCTAAATTTCTTTGAGTGAATTACTTACCCTCAACTTGCATTACTGTTTATCTCAAAATACCATTCTTCCTCAAATCTCAAAATTCTCTTTCTATCATTGCCTGTTCCATTTTCTACCTTCCAAGTATGAAGATAACTCAAATTTTGTTTTCATGTTTTGCTTCTCATTCTATATTTCCTTCTACACAGAAGGCTCATTCCAGATTCCATTTATTCAAAATTATCAACTTCTATTGACCTTTTATTCATCCTTATTTTGGATGTCTTCCTTGAGTCCCACATTTTCTTCAGGATTCCCATATTTACAAGCTTTATTTGGATCTAAACCTCCCATTTCCACTTACTATGACCTGAATAAGCATAATGCAAAGTCTTTGAAGAGATTATTAAGTTGAAATTGGGCATCAAGGTAAGTCTTACTACTGTAATATGACTGGTGTTCTTGTGAGAAGAAGTTTGGATATAGCCAGCTTCAGAAGTATGGCCATAGAGGAACTCAGGGAGAAGATGGTTATCTGTAAGCCAGGGAGAAAGGACCCAGGAGAAAGTGCCCTGTCAATACTTTTATTTCAGGCTTCCAGTCACCAGGATAATGAAGGAGTAAATTTTTATTGTTTAAGATACCTAATCTCAGGTACCATGTTATGGTACCTTCTGCACTCAATGAGTTTTTACTGACTTTCTGATTTTTATTCACCTATATAATACCAATTTGCTCCTTTTTATATCTACTGCCTCTTCAATTCCCAAATCAAATGCATCATCCAGGTTGTTTGAACTTAATTTTCTTGCTGCATCAACAATATCTTTTATCTACACTCTTTATCCTAATTGGATCTTTAGTCATAATACTGGTAAGGTGGTAATACATGCTCCAAAGTCTCTGCTTGAAAATTATTTGTTTCTACACAATCCTCTGCTGCCTACCGTAAAGTCAATCCTACAAATCCATCAGTTTTCTCCTCCTACATTTGTTTTTAAAATTTTACTTTCTTTCCATTATCTTACTCCAGACTGTCTCTTTAGAAAACACACACACACACACACACACACACACACACACAAACACACATACACACACACTAAAATTATCTGAGGTTACTCTTTTCTAATCAGTGAATCTTTTTATTTATTTGCAATCATCATCTTGCTTTGTGTGTACTATAAAAAGGATTTTGCTTATTTATTTATGTTAGATATCTGAACCTAATGCCACGTGCTCTTTTTTATGTTTATTGTCTTCTCAGTTTCCAAAGCAAATGAATCATTTTTTTCTTTATATCATTTTGCTATTTCCACTATCTTCTGTTAATTGGCTATGTCAAGTCCCCTCTGACCTATTTACTTATAAGCCATAGGACGCATCATCTTTTAATACTGGACTGATTTCATTTGGCCACATTATGTAGAAAACTAAGCTACTTATCTCCTGTTTCTATGGCAACATGCTACTTACCTATCTAGTTAAACAGAAGTGTTATTATTCCATACATGTAACTTACATTTTCTGGCTTCTAAACACTTCTAGGAGGAATCTCTCCTTCCCCAAATATCCTCTTCTTATTTCCCTTCTACTTTGCTTCCCATTTCCTAAACAAGAACTGTATACATGTCTGTCTTAGTTTTCAAAAGACAATATTATATTTCTACTTATCCATTTCTATTCCTTATGATACACATGCACATATGTGGTTGTTAGTGTGGGGGTGTGAGGCTGTAGGCTACTTTTCTACACCTGTGCATTACAGGTTCATTCTTTTAAAGATACTTCAAGTTTTCTTCATTTTTCACGTACATACCTGATATATAATTCTTCACATCTCCGACCGTCTTATGTACCCAGAAACAAGGTTCTAAGAAGTAAGCAAGGCACTAGTTGTAGAAGTAGATTTCTGAACACATTGATAACTTTGTTTAATCTCTAGAGATACCTTTACACCAAAGAAAGAAGAAGAAGGAAAATCTGAACTCAAAGGAAAGCTATCTTTGCTCATTGAAAGCCTTTTCCATAGTCATCCAAATGGAACATGTATTTCTAATCATTTCAGAAATTGGTCCAAATGATCATTTGTGGTTTTCAAGCAGTCCTTGGAGCTTAGTCTTATTCATGTCTGATTTATTTCTGGGCAAATTTAGTAATCAAAGCCTTGAAATTTTGTTCTAACCATGCCTTAGAAACAATCTTTCCTAGAGTCTCAAAATCTTCCCAAATAATACTTAGACTATCTACAGATCTATTGTGACTGTCTATTGGGTTATGATGAAAGTGTACTGTTCTTTCTCCAGATAGCTTTCTGCAGCTCGCTGACCTGGCAGCTGTTGGGATCCAGAGATGGCATGAACATGAGTGAAGATTCTTTCCCTTCTTGGATGTCAGATATATAGAGCTGCTCTTCTGTTATGCTTCTACCTGGATTCCTCTGATTTAACTGAATTTCCTTCATCAACAGATAGGTTGTGATCTCCCTGTACAGTTGTTCACTCTTCTCCTCCTCCTCTTGTTCTTTATTTTATATTTAGTCATATATTTTCCTAAACATGAGTAGATTGCTAGAATAGTAACATAGACTCTCTTGGGAATTCTACACAAATGATTCAAGTAGAAAGACAACCATCCAATTAGGAAAAACACCTCAGATGAATAATTAGAGAAACCCCAATCCTCCAAAACTCCAATCCTGTCCAAATGAAATATCTAGGGACCTCAAGGCAACAGAATAACATTAGTATTGCTTGTTTGTTTTTATTTCTCTTTCTCTGGCACTTACAGTTGAATTAATTATTAAAAAAATTTTTTTTTGCCAGTCCTGGGGCTAGAACTCAGGGCCTGAGCACTGTTCCTGGTTTCTTTTTGCTCAAGGCTAGCACTCCACCACTTGAGCCACAGTGCCACTTTCTGCTTTTTCTATATATGTGGTGCTGAGGAATCGAACCCAGGGCTTCATGTATACGAGGTGAGCACTTTACCACTAGGCCATATTCCCAGCCCGAATTGATTTTTTTAATGAATGGAAATACAGAAGACTCAGGGATGTTGGTAACAGAAAAGGAGCAGAAACCCATAGAACAATGACAACGGGGAGTTAGGCTTGCATTCTGCGTGCTCCTGAGTCACTCAGCTTAACTTGAAGAACATAACTGGTCTTTTGAATGATGTACCTACTTGTTTAATTTTGAAATTTAGGAATAATACTTTAGCTAATAGTATTGATCTTCACCCATTTTAAACGTTTTCTCCTAATTTGCTACTATTTAACTTCTTTGAGCAAAGAGGTCAGAAACTTTCAAGGGAGACAAATGATATGCAGGAAATTTCTCCCCAAACATAAAGTGAATTAATAATTACATGCCACTCTCATCAAAATGCTTTCTATACCACTCTCAACCTTTACTTAATTGACTTATAAGCATTATATTATTCTGAGTGAGTCAAATTGTGTACATTAATTACTGGGAAGAAAAAGTGGTTAAATATAATTCTTTTGCTTATCTTTATGAGTACACAGAATGTATAGGTTTATTTTTTCAAGATTCTCATTTATTCTTTCTTTCTTTTTTTTCTTATTTATTGTCAAAGTGATGTACAGAGAGGTTACAGTTTCATATGTTAGGCCTTGGGTACATTTCTTGTACTGTTTGTTACCTTCTCCCTCATTCCTCCCTCCCCCTCCCCCTTTGCCTCTCCCCACATGAGTTGTTCAGTTGGTTTACACCACATGGTTTTGCAAGTATTGCTTTTGGAGCCGTTTGTCTTTTTTGACTCCAAGACTCTTGAAGATAATTTTGCTTTCAAGTTGAAAGGTATCCTATTCTCCACTTAAATTTACATGTCTCTGTGATATGGAATTATATGGAAACATATTCCAAAGTTCCTAGCCATTTCCTAGTTGTGGTGTTAGGAGATCACCATACAGAAAAATGGTACTCCATCACTTTTTTAAATAAAAAGAAAAAAATGGAAGACATGGAAGGTAATATTCTGACAATATCAATATTTTAAATAAAATGATGAAAATAGCATGAAATTATTTTCAGTAAAGTTTGCTACTTTGGGGCTGAGGATATGGCCTAGTGGCTAGAGTGCTTGCCTCCTATACATGAAGCCCTGGGTTTGATTACCCAGCACCACATATACAGAAAGTGGCCAGAAGTGGCGCTGTGGCTCAAGTGGCAGAGTGCTAGCCTTGAGCAAAAAGAAGCCAGGGACAGGGCTCAGGCCCTGAGTCCAAGCCTCAGGACTGGCAAAAAAAAAAAAAAAAAGTTTGCTACTTTGAATATCTTCGTAGTTTGAGAGGAAAATGGAAAATGTCAAGTCTTGTCTCTGAAAACATTTACAAGAGCTCTGTCCAAATCATGACTAATGATTCTGCTGAAACGCTTGAAATGTCTCATTTTTCACCACAAAGTATTGAAAGGTTGATTTTTTTCAAACAAAGGTTGATAGTTTTATGTTACTTTCAACATCTCCTTCTTAAACTTCTGTAATGGTTCCTGTGATCTCCACCCTATTAACTTTTCAACTAATTGGGGTGATTTTGTGTAAGAAGATTTTTTTTTTTGTCACATATCATTATTTGTTCTTGTAGAGCTGACAGTGAAGACTGTGCTCTTGAGGACTTGCATGAGAATTGGATTGGAGGCCATTTTGTCAAAGGACTTGTCCACAGGTTGCTGTAAGACTTGTGGGAGGGTGAGTTTAAAAATGATAGATGAATGAAAAGATCTGGAAAAATCTTAACCAGAAAATTTTTGACCAGAAAATAGTATGCTGAAAATTATAGACAAGGAGAGTGTTATATTTTACAAGAATCACTTAAAAAGAAATGAAGGGGCTGGGAATATGGCCTAGTGGTAAAGTGCTTGCTTTGTATACATAAAGCCCTGGGTTTGATTCCCCAGTACCACATATATAGAAAAAGCCAGAAGTGGCGCTGTGGCTCAAGTGGTAGAGTGCTAGCCTTGAGCAAAAAGAAGCCAGGGGCAGTGCTCAGGCCCTGAGTCCAAGCCCCAGGACTGGCAAAAAAAAAAAAAGAAAGAAAGAAAGAAAACAAAAAACAGAAGTGAAGTAATTGGCATTGGGACAACAGGGAAAATGCTTTGTTTTGTGGACACTTCAGGAACCAGTGTGAGCTCTTCCATTGCAGGACCAAGGCTGAAAAAGTATAAATTTATTTAAAAGATGTTCTCTTAAGAAGAGTGTGCCACTGAGTCAGCCCACTACCATAGGTCTAGTTCCACTGAGGAATATTCATTCATGGTTGCACCTCTAGACAGTCAAAGACTATGGGAATGTCTGTCTAAGGAGGTGCAGCTACTACTTGAGTTGGCAGCACTGTAATACATGTAGCATGTATTAACATGGCCCATGTGATTGATGGTGGTTTTAAAAGCAAGCTGAATGCATGGAAGCTACTGCCCAGATTTCAAAGCAAAGCCTAGAATCTCAAGCAATGTGTATGAGGACTCAAATCCCTGGGAGCAGCCCTTGAGTGGGTAAGGTGTGAAGCTGTGAATGTGAATCCAAAACTACAATGGATACCCCAGGAAGGGGGGAAGAAGCCAGGAATGTGGAACCAAAGTTCCATGTCTGCAGAGGAAAGCCGTAAGCAATGAGCAGAGCCAGCCCAACAGAGAGAAGATCATGAGGGCTACAATTAGAAAGGCTGCTAGAGGGCTGGGGATATGGCCTAGTGGCAAGAGTGCCTGCTTCATATACATGAGGCCCTGGGTTCGATTCCCCAGCACTACATATATGGAAAACTGCCAGAAGTGGTGCTGTGGCTCAAGTGGCAGAGTGCTAGCCTTGAACAAAAAGAAGCCAGGGACAGTGCTCAGGCCCTGAGTCCAAGGCCCAGGACTGGCCAAAAAAAAAAAAAAAGAAAAGAAAGAAAGGCTGCTAGAGAGGGATTTCCCAAGCCTTTTGTAACTCCATCCTGCCATCATGTGCCCCAGATGGTAGACAATGGATCTATCAGATTTATTGTCTGTCATGGCAGGTTTCAGGCTTGCTTGGGTCTCATCCCTCCTTTCTATACCCTCGTTCTTCTCTAGTGGGGTGGGAAGATGAACTTTATCCCACCATTGTGTTTTGGGAATACTCAGATTTTTTTTCTCATTTTACAAGGATTTGTTGCTAAGAGTTTTCCTTCAGTCTCAGAAGAGACTTTGAGCTTGGATTTTGGAGAGTAACACTGGAACTGTTGGGATGCTGGGGAAGGAATTAAGAGGTTTCAGTTGTATGCAGCATAGCTATTTACCACGTTATGTAGAATCATGACTTTGTCATTTATCTGGGGACTAACCAGGAAATGTATTTGATTGTCAGACTGAAAAAAGGGTGAACTTGTGGTGGTTGATTTTTATTACTAACTTGATTAGATTGAATGATATCGAGAACATTAGTAACATATCTCTGGGAATACCTGTGAGAGAATTTTTAGAGACAAGAGGGAGAGACTTATCCTGAATGTAGGCAACAGTTTGTTGCTCTTACAGGCTTAGGGTCCAGATGACTGAAACCTAAAAACAAAAGGAAGAAGCTGGGTAACAAAGCCACACTTGCTCTCTGTGCCAGGCCAGGCTTTCCTAAGGTAAACAGCTATAACCTTCTATACCTTCTCCGATATGAAGCTCTCCTTCACCACAGGTGCACAGAATGAGGCCAAGTGATCAGGGATTAAAAACTGGGAACTGCACACCAAAATAAATCCCTCCTCCTTAAATTGTTCCTTCTGAAGTACTTCTGTCAGATATTTGTCATAGTGTTGGAAAACGAGACTAAAACAGTTCCTATACTTTTAACTTTTTTAACTTGCCTCAAAATACTTTTTTAAAAATAGAAATATGTTGAGGCAGGTACAAGTGGCTCACACCTGTAATCCTAGCCACAGAAGAGGTTACTGAGATTTAAGGATTGTGATTCAGAGTCAACTAAGGCAGGAAAGTCTGTGAGATTCTATTTCTCATTAAGGACAGAGGGGGAAGGGGAGGGAAGAAGGGAGAGAGAGAGAAAAAAAGAGAGAGAGAAGCAGGCAGGCAGGCAGGCAGGCAGACAGACAGACAGACAGACAGAGAGTGAGGCAGAGTCACACACAGAGAAAAACTCAACAACAAAAGAAACAAAGATGGAAGTGGAGCTGTGGCTTAAGTGGTAGAGCACCAGCCTTGAGGGGAAAAGCTAAGGGATAATGCCTAGACCTTAAGTTCAAGCCCCAGTAAAGGCATGCACACATACACACACACACACACACACACACACGTGTGTTCATGCACACACGCGCACGCACACACATGAAATTAGTTGATGGCATATACAACTTTGTGTTATGAGTTATTTCTTTTAGCACTTTAAACAGCTTTTCCAGTGTCTTCTGGATTTTATTATTTCTACTTGAAATTCAACTCGGTGCTCCTTTTAAAATTATATATGCTACCTGATGTGGTGGTTTCTGCCTATAGCCTCAGCTATTTGGGAGGCAGAACTAGGAGGATCACAATTTAAGGCCAACCTACGCAACATTAGTGAGACTTATCTCAAAGAAGAATCTGGGAGTGGTGATTCACATTTGTGGTCTCAGTTATACAGGAAGCATGCATTGGAAGATAGAGGTCCAAGGCCGGTTTTGCAAAAGGTATATTATTTGAAACACAAATAATGAAAAAAGGGTTGGGGGGGTGGTTGTGAAACTTAACTGGTCGAGTACTTGACTATGAAGCAAGAAGTCTTAAGTTCAAACCACAGTATTGCCATAAAAATTTAAGATAGATTTCACATTGTAATCACTCAGTGATTTCACAATTGTATCTTTGATGATTTTTATTAACTTTTACACATAAAATGCTTCTTCCATCCTTTCTGAATATTTTAAGGCTGCTTGAATTTGTGGTTTATGTCCAGTTTATATTATCTTATGGTCTTTCTAAAATGCTTGTATAATGAATTGTCTAGCATTCTCAAAGACAAATTACCTATGATTGGTATTCTAATAAATACTGCGAAATTGAAGCACCAAGAAAGAACATGAATATTTTGTCCATCTGTCTCAGAGAACCAAAGGCACACATTGCCCCATTCTCCCCACCTTTGGAGTATTTTTTTGAGAATTAATAAACATATTGAGGATCATCGTGTATTAATTATTTATTCTTATATGTAATAATACCACCTCCATATCTTTTAATTAGATAGATCTTCAAGCTGGTAATTCTTACAGAAGAAGGAGTATCCTGTTTGAATTATACAGAATTGTGAATGTCTACCTTAACATCTTCCAGTAACAAAAGAACAGGATTTTGCTCTTCTCCTCTCTTCCCCATTCCCCCCTTCCTGTCCTTTTTTTCTTTGTACCTTTGTCTCCTCCTGTCCCTTTTCTCCTGTCTCCTTTGGTCTCCTTTCTCTTCTGCTGTTCTGTCTGCCTGTCTCTCTCAACTGTTTGGATACAATATTTGCAACTAGTTTATTGTACAGGTCCTACAGTTGTGCATTGCAGCAAATGTTGAATTACATGATCTCTCTGTGGAAAGGTCCACGCTCTATTCCAACTCAGCTTGCTGAAAACTTAGGAATGCTGGCATATTGGTTTTGATTTATGATTGCCCATAGGAAAAAAATACTGATTTCCTGAAGAGGTCACCATGAGGCTATGGAGCTCAACTCTTGATCAACTATAATATGAGGACAAAGCTTGGTATGGTTTTGTTTCTTGTTGATTTTTGCAATTATCAGATTCAGTTTAGGTTAGAAACAGTTTAAAATGCTAGGCAGGAATTAAATTTATAGTCATATCAAAGATCTCCTATTCCCACCTTTGTTTATTATTATTCATTTCATCCTCATGCTTTTCTCATAAGATTAGAGGTCTAATACTTATGTTGAAGATGAATGGAGTCAAAGTCTATAGTCTATAAGCAATCAGGAATGTGTCTTTTGATCTGTTGGTTGTGGGATCCTAATGTAGAACTTCTGAAGCTAGGATATCCTAACTTTACTTAGCATGTTCTCCACTAAATGAAAACTAGAAAGGAAACATCTAGGCCAGCTGATTTCTAGGCCAGCACTATTCTAGAGCTCTATTGATTATTGCTCTCTTCCCTTCAAAATGTGTTTCCCAAATAGGAAATTTTATTCAACAGTATTTTTTTCCTGCTTTTCTTATACTGCTCATTTTCTTAGAAATGGCTATTGGCTTTGGGGTTATTTTTGTTGTTGGTTTGATTTTTCCTTAGAAATATAAGGATTTGAAAACAGAGCCTTTCATTTTTCTAGGCTGGTCTACTACTACTTGAACTATATACATCCAGTCCTTTTTATGTTAGTTTTTTTTTTAATATAATCTTACTTGTTTTCCCCCAGGCTGGATAGAACTGTGATCCTCCTTATATAACTCCCACATTGCTGGGATAACATATGTGTGACACTGTACCCAGTCTTTTCTTGGTTGAGGTGGGATCTTGACAACTTTTTGCCTGGTTTGGCCTTGATTCTTGATCCTCCTCATTTTTGTCTCCTAAGTAGCTAGAATTACAGACAGGCGCCACCATGCCTGACTTACTTGTATTTTATAGAAACAGCTGTAATTGGGGCTGGGAATATAGCCTAGTGGCAAGAGTGCTTGCCTCCTACACATGAAGCTCTCGGTTGGATTCCCCAGCACCACATATATGGAAAACAGCCAGAAAGGGCGCTGTGGCTCAGGTGGCAGAGTGCTGGCCTTGAGCAGGAAGAGGCCAGGGACAGTGCTCAGGCCCTGAGTCCAAGGCCCAGGACTGGCCAAAAAAAATAAAAAAGAAAAAAGAAACAGCTGTAATGGTTTTACATAAATTACAGTAGAAAATTAAATTAAGGCAATGGACATGATAGTAGAAATGGAAAGGTCAGGAAAAAGTTTAGACTTATGTACTTAGAAAATTAAATGAATCATAAATTTTGAAAGTAATTAACATACAGAAGACTTGTAACTACAAATCGATAAATGAAGCTGTATAGCCCTGGAAGGCAAACAATAACTAAAGTTTATATCAGTGTGTACTAAATGGTATTGCCTATTCTATATCATAAAGACTATTTTATGTTGTTATTTTTTACTGTAACTGGCAATATTAAGAATCTTACTAAGTATGCTTGCTTATTATCATAATGAAGGGTTAACTGTAGGCATAATGCAATTAAATTTTATTTTGGATTTTCCTTTGATAGCTACTTCTGGGCATACTTAATCAGATAATCTTTGATCCATAATTAAATAAAAATACTTTCCATGACCTGTTGCCTGAATGATATATATAAGACCTCAGAGCACAAGGCTACTCCTAAAGAACAAGCTCTGCTGTTATAACCCCCAAAATGGTGAGTGATGTTTCTTTACTGTCTTTCAGAGGAAGGAAAATATAGTCACTTAAGCACAAAGTATGGTTTCTAATGATACACATAGCAGGTTTCCTAATGATAACATGGAGGGTATTATTAGATTTTTCATTTTCCCTCCTTTTTGCCAATCATGAGACTTATATGCAGATAACAGATTTTTCTCAATGTAAAAAAATCATGATGACAGAAATCTCAATGTGATGATAAAGGGTTAGTTATAGAGAAATATCCTGCTATAACCTGTGAGAGAAATATGTTAACAATGAGAGGGAACCTCTGGCTCAGAATTAACCTCTGGCTGTGCTCAACACTGTTCTGACACTGAAGAGTCTTTTAATCGCATTTTTCATGTCCTTGTTTCTCAGACTGTAAATGATGGGGTTGAAAAATGGGGCACATACGCTAAACATCACTGCAATGGCTGTATCTAAAACTGGGGGATAGGTGGCATTGAAGCGCAGATACATGAGGCACACACTGCCAAAGAATATCAGGAAGACTGTGAGATGACCAGCACATGTAGAAAAAGCCTTCTGCCTCCCCTCAGCAGAGGGAATTCTCAGGATCACAGAGACAATCTTCATGTAGGACAGAGCAATGATGAGAAATGTAATGATAATAACCACAGCGTGGGTCACGTCCTCAATCAGAATCATGGAAGTGTCCGTGCAGGCTAAGTTGAGCACAGGAACCAAGTCACAGAATATCTGATGGATCTGGTTGGACCCACAGAAGGGCAGCGTGGAAATAATCACGATCTCAGGAAGCAGGACGAGGAAGCCCACCAGGCAAGAGCCGGCAGAGAGCTGAGCACATAGCTTGGGGGTCATGATCATTTGATAGCGAAGGGGGTTGCAGATGGCAAGGTATCTGTCAATAGCCATGATGGTCAGCAAAAGCCCCTCTGTGTTCCCCAGTGAATGGAAGAAATACATCTGCAAGAGACAGCCGGTGATGGAGATGGACTTCTTCTCATTGACAAGGTTGGACAGCATCTTGGGAATGGTGGCTGTCGTGTACCAGATCTCCAGAAAGGAAAAGAGACTGATAAAATGATACATGGGGGTGTGGAGATGTGTATCCAGCCTGACGGCAAAGAAGATCAATAGATTCCCAATGACGATGAAAATATAGATGAAGAGCAGAGGGAAGAAGTAGAGGAGACTCACGTCTTGCTGCTGCGGGAACCCAGTGAAGATAAACTCAGTCACTGCTGTCAGGCTGCCATTTTCCATGTCCCCAGGACAACTAGCTGTGGATGAAGAGGAGGACTCCCTCCCTCCAGCTCATGGCAGGTGGAGGAGAAAATAAATCATATGCACACTTAAACAACTTGAAATAACAGGGGAAAGCTTGGAGGTTCCCCCACCCCCCAAATGTTGTACATATTTATTATCCTTTGGTAGTTTTCTTCCTGCCTTACTCCTCAGAAGTCTAACTGTACAATTAGAGATTTCCGGATGTTTTCGGGGTACAAAAATTACATTATTTTAGCTTAATCGCCAGTTACCTGCTGCTGTACACGCTGTTTTATCTATAATGAGAAGTATAATAATAAACAATAATAGTTATAAACAATTGTACTATGTAAGAATTATAGTATGATAATAGAATTTATAACTAAAAGCATAAATACAGAAATGGAAGAATAAATGTTCTGTTTGTCCACTGCCCAATTGGACTTTCTTGCATATTCTCTTTGCATACATGGGTTCAAGGGAATCAGCAAATAAACAGAGTTGGCATTAAAATCCTGGATCAGCCTATCAACTATCTAGATGTCTTTTGGAGAATTACTTAATTTCTCAGTCTCAGTTTCTCGCGGGAGAGGATTTAACAAAGCATTAAGGGAGTGGAACTGTGTTTGTTTCTGCTTTTTTTTTTTTTTGCCAGTCCTGGGGCTTGAAGTCAGGGCCTGGGCACTGTACCTGAGCTTCTTTTGCTCAAGGCTAGCACTCTACCACTTGAGCCACAGCACCACTTCTAGCCTTTTCTGTTTATGTGGTGCTGAGCAATCGAACCCAGGGCTTCATGCATGCCAGACAGGCACTCTACTGCTAAGCCACATTCCCAGCCCCAGCGCTGGTGGTTGTTTTTTTGTTTGTTTGTTTTTTTTTTAGTTCTGTGTGTGCAGCCATGGCTGACTTGGGACTTGAGGTAGGCCAAGCTCTTGTTGGAGTTCAGAAGAGCCTCTTGCGTAGGCCTCTCTAGTGATGACATTAGAGGTATGTACCACCACACCCAGCAGATTGAATAGGTCTTAGAGGAAACTCCTCAGAGGAACTGTAAAATCAAGGCACCCTATCTCTCTCATTCTCCCCTCATACTTTGTTCTGTCTGCTCTCCCCTAACATTCCACTGATAGTTCTTTGAAGCTGTTCTTCTCAGTCCTGATACTGGACACGGTTCATTACTCCTCCTGAAGGCTTTTCCTATGTTGCCACATCTCTGTTCTCAAATGGTGTGGTATCCTGATGGCTTTCTGAAGGAGATATGCCTTTGGCTTTGACTTTTGTTTTACTTATTTTTATTTATACACCAATGCCTACTCTTCCTCATATTGACTTATGTCCTTCTCTTAAACTCTACCTAAAAAGCCTATCATACATTGCTACCTCTCATATTTCTACATTCTATATATTAGTGATGTCATTCACTTACAAAATTTTCAACTAGTAACTGATTTAAACTTTTTTTGTTGTTGTTGGTCATGGAGCTTGAAGTCAGGATCTCAGGGCTGTCCCTGAGCTTTTTGTCTCAAGGCTAGTGCTCTACTACTTTGAATCACAGCTCTACTTCATCTGAATGGTTTTTCTATAATTTGTTTTTCCCCTAGAGGTTCAAAAACCATGTACTTGACTCTCCCAGCATTCCTGACTGTATATTCTCCTGCAATCTCACTGTTTACAGAGCTTTTGGTGTGCTACTTCGGCTGACTTTAGTTTAGCATAGCTCTCCTCCTCTGCCTTCTCTCCTTACACAAAAGCAAGGTAAAGTACTGGATAGAAGTCTGGATGTCAAGAAAAACTGCCAGCTTTCGCTTCCTCTCTGCTACCTCCATGCTCTGTGGCTTATCAAATTACTCAGCCTTAAATCGTCTATAAGTGGAGAAATCATTAATATGAGCTCATGAAGTTTGTGAGAATGAGTGAACACTACATAATAATAGTAGTGCTGAGACTTAATATTATATAGCCTAGAATTTTTATTTCACTGCTTTGGACACTATCCTAAGTACTAGCATATATTTCTCATGAAATGCACATGATGCTCTAATGAGATAAAATTACCATCATCATTTTATAGTTGAGCACATTTAGAGAGACTGGTTAAGGAATTTGTTTGGTAATCCTTAGCCAAAAAAGTACCAAGTTAGAATTTAAATCTGCACTATCCTTCTAGAGGAACATGTCTGCCTTCAGACACTCAACTGGCTCTAACCATATGTATGGATATGGATTAAGTGCTTAAAATAATGTTAGGAACATAATAACACTAAAAAATTTGGTACTATCATGCTTGAGTTGCTATATGGCTACTATTTATCACACTCTATTCTCAGCTTACTTGTTTTACCTTTTGTGGATTCAGACCTCCTCTTTTAAGGGAATAGATGTCTTTTATTTCTCACAGTCTCATGGAAGAAATGCTTAGAACTGGGTAGAGGTATAAATAAATGTAGAAGGCTCGCACATATCCATGACTGTTAGAAACAGATTTCACAGCACTTCATTTTCTTAACCAAGTATACACTAAATGACCTGTCAGAAGATGGGCTCATAAATGTACTATCTTGTTTCATATATGTTCACAAATTATCTTTGCAAATGATAAGAATAATAATAGAAGCATTAGTTATCTACACTCACCTCTGCTAAAGAGACTCCTCAGTGTGTGGGACTCTGTATTCTTGATTTCCCTTCAGCCCCTCCAAAAGAGGATTTATAGTCACCCCACAGGCAACCTGCGCAACAGCAGGAAGGGGAAGTAGGCTCTACGGGGGATTCTTCTCCTACACTCTGATAGGGATGTTCATCTCTCCTGAGGCTAATTAATTCATTCTCCTCTCATTGGAATTCTAGATCAACACCCAGTAACCCAGCACACAGGAGTAAAAGCAGAAAGGTCATGATTTTAGGACTGTCCGGGCGGCATAATGAGGCCCAATCTCAACAAAACTAAACAAACATAAAATAACATCACAAAAAAAGATTTTCTGGCCAAAGTTTAATATATCCAATTTTTCTCATTGTGTTCATCCTCCTAAATACTGTAAATTTCTTTCTTTATTTTCAGTATTGTCCCTGTGGTTCCTGATCTGACAAGCTTATTTAAAGAAGTCCTGCTCATCTAACATGAACATACAGATACAGAAAGACTTTATTAGTGTATATTGATTATGCAAAGGAGTTTCATTGTGGTATTACTGTAGATGTATATGGAATAGACTTTGACCACATTCTTTCCTCAAATACTACTATATATCTCTGTTCTTCACCCTCTTTTTGACAATTATAGTTGGTTGTATTATACTATTTTCATCTATGCACAAGTAATGTAATTTTATTGTTTTTCATTTTCCCCTACATCACCCTCACTTTCATTGCTTCACCTTTTGTGGGCCATTCCTTGTTTATTTTTATATAAACTCTTTAGATTTATGTCCTTTTTAACCTTTAGGTTGAGATTCCATATATGACATAAAAGCAGTGTTTGCCTTTCTGAGTCTGACCTATTTCACTTAATATGTTGATATCCAGTGACTAGTTGGCAAAGACATTCTCCTAGTCTATGGGTTGTATTTCAGTACTGTTAATTATTTCTGTACATTTTCCTGTGCAGGGACTCTTTAATTTAGTGTAATCTCATTTGTTTCTTGAACTCTTGGGTCCTATTCAGAAACTGCCTATATTTACAAGTTATTTACCTATGCTTTACTTAAAGATGTTAAAATTATAATAATAAAAAATAATACAGAGATTGTACATGTTTGTCACATTTCTGATTATAAAATTAATGTTTTCATTTTTCCCCATGTGTGCTATAGGTTATCACACATACCTATTATTATGTTGAGAAAGGATCCTTATTTTTTATTTTTATTTTTCTTATTTATTGTCAAAGTGATGTACAGAGAGGTCACAGTTTCATACATTAGGCCTTGGGTACATTTCTTGTACTGTTTGTTACCTCCTCCCTCATCCCCCCTCCCGCCTCCCTCTTTCCCTCTCCCTTTGATTTTTAAGTTTATTCTGGATTTCTATCATGACAGGATGGTGCTTTTTCAAGGCTTTTCTGTATATAGTGAGATGAATTCTACTCATGTGCTGTGTTCTCAGAATAAGGCATTAGCTGGGACTACTATGTGTTTTGGCAACATTTTCTATATCCTGAGTTCCTAAGTAGATGATAGCTTTGCCAAACTTTGCCTACTTCTCCCACATCTCATGCAAAACTCCATCCAGTTAGTTTCTAGGTTCTTCTCTCTTTTTTCCTCTGGCAACATCTGGTAGATAAGTACTTCCTTCATTAGTCTCATTAGCATTCCTACTAAAGAAGTTTCAGCTTTGGGGATCAACTGAGGCACACCTTTTTCTGCCCAAGACAAATAATGTTTTGCCTTCTGTATTGCCTTGTTTCTATTTTGTTTGTCTGATTTCCTATTGCAGCTAATTTTTAAACATATGTCATTGGTATCTGGTGGACTCCACAGTAATCAGATGTAAATGATACTTAGACACTATGGCCAAACAGAACCCTTATTACATTATTTCCTGTTCTTAAAAAGGGTGTGATGCATGATACTGAGGCATTAAAAAATGCCATCCTGGATGTCTTTAGGCAATCTAATACATATCTTACTCTTTATTGTTATACTCTTAACAATTTTCACTATTTAAGGTATCTTGCAATTTATATGGTCTTGAATTTATGGAGGAAATTTAGATAGGTAAGTATCTATACCACTGTTACATACAGGTGTATACATTTGAAGTTTAGAGGTTATTTTTTGTAACACTGCACAGAATACTTCTCAAAGGTTATAACAATGAAAGAAAGCGTAATGTGGCTCAAACAAGGGATCTATCTATCTAATCTATCCATCTATCTATCTCTCCTGAATGTATTTATGACTACTTTTACTCAAATAGTTTAATTCATTTAGGTTTCATGAATTTAGGCAAATAGTCAAAATAAAATGAATTCTATTTGGCCTCAGAGAAAGAATAGTAGAAACCCCATTATAAATTATAATCACGTGCACATATTATTAGTTGTGTGATTTTGTTTTCAATATATTACTATTAAAACAATATTTAAATAATCAATAACAATGGTGATGATTCTTGTTAAACAATAGCAGCTAAGATTTATATGTAACTTGTTTTATATTATTCACAGAACTTATGATTTAAATAACTTATCCACAGAAATTATTAGAATGACCTATTCTGTGTTATTTTCTAGGCCCAGAAAAGAGTAGCCTATGTAATATTTATATTTACATATACATTTCATGCTAAACTTATTTTAAATTATCCAACTTTTTAGACTATAGAAAGATACAGAAAATTTGATTGATAACTCATACAAGATCACAAAGCTATCATATGGGAACACTGTGATCTATATCTAATCTTTTCTAAATACATTTTAGTTTGGGGAACTACTATATTTTATAATCTGTATAATGTTTATGTAACACCCAATACATAATAACTTTTCTGAAAAGCTAATAAAATACAATTTCACAGAAATATATTTTACAGATGGAACCATCCTATTCTTCCTACATTTTGTACATATGTATAAGACTAGACAGGTAGTACATATTTCCTTTAAAACATGCATAAGCAGAATAAATACACTCATGAAAACAAGAACTGGGATAAAGAGTCAAAATATCACTGTAAAATGAATGGGTTATCTGAAAATATGTTATAGAATGCTAGAGAAGCATCCACAATGAGAGGTATTCATGAGATGGCATTAGCTTGATGATGTGTTATGTATTTTGAGGGGAGAAAAGTTTCTTAATTGCAGTTTTCATGTCCTTATTTCTCAAACTATAGATGATGGGGTTGAAAAAGGGAGCAAGAACGGCAAACATTAGTGCAATGGCTGTGTCCAAAATTGGTGGAAAAGAGGCCGAGAAACGCAGGTACATGAGACTCACACTGCCATAGAACATCAGAAAGACACCAAGATGGGCTGCACAAGTTGAAAAAGCCTTCTGACGGCCTTCAACAGAAGGAATCCTCAAGATCACAGTGATGATTCTGATATAAGAGATGGAAATAATCAAGACAGAGAAGATGATGGCTACAGCATGGATCACGTCTTCAACCAGAATCATGGATGTGTCTGTACAGGCCAAGCGCAGTACAGGTTCCAAGTCACAGAAGATCTGCTGGATTTGATTGGGGCCACAGAAGGGCAATGTAGAAATCCATGCAATCTCTGGGAGCAACACAAGAAAGCCAAAGATGCAAGAACCTGCAGAGAGCTGAGCACACAAATGTGGTGTCATGATGGTTGGGTACCTGAGAGGGTTACAGATAGCTACATACCTATCAATAGCCATGGTGGTCAGCAAAATCCCCTCTGAATTTCCTAGGGAGTGGAAGAAGTACATCTGCAAGAGGCAGCCAATCACAGAGATGGTCCTTTGCTTACTGATGAGGTTGGAGAGCATCTTGGGAATTGTGGCCGTGGTGTACCAGATCTCCAGAAATGAGAAAATGCTGATGAAATTATACATGGGATTGTGGAGACGAGTATCCATCCTGATTGCAAAAAACACAATGAGATTCCCAACAACAACGAAAATGTAAATGAAGAACAAAGGAATGAAGAATACGCTGCCATTTTCAAGTCTGGGGAATCCGGAGAAGAGAAACTCTGTCACTGCTCTAGTGTGATTACTTCTCATCATTGTCTCAGCAGTGTTGACCATTATGGGTGGAGAGATAATGCGCTTCTTAGCTAAAAGGTAAAAGCATCAGATGTATTGGTTTGTATGAGAATCAGATAAAAAACAGTCTTTACATAATACTCATCCTAAAACCAGTAGAGACCCATCAATGAAAGAGAACTAGAGACTTATCTCTTTGATTAACATTGATGCTAAAATTCTCAGTAAGTTGCATCAATAAGTTTTCTCAATAACATTCCTCAATATATTGAGGAATAAAGGCTGTATATGACAAACCTACAGCCAGCATTATAATTAATGGTGAAAATCTAAAACTATTTCCTCTAAAATCAGGAATGAGACAAGGTTGTTCACTTTCTCTACTCCTCTTTCAAATAGTATTGGAATTCTTAGCAAGAGCAATAAGGCAAGAGAAACACATACAAGGGATTCAAATAGGCAAAGAAGAAACTATACCTCTTTATAGATGACATGACCATGTGTTTAAAGAACCCTATAGATTCCTCAACTAAGTTTCTTGAGCTGATCTGAAACTTTGGCAAAGTAGCAGGGTATAAAATCAACCCATAAAAATCAGTAGCAGCAGTTGGCATACAAATGCCAACAAAGAAAAGATTATGACTAAAATCAGGAAAGCAAGTCCATTTGTAATAGCCTCAAAAAACACATAGGAATTAAACAAAGAAGTGAAGAACCTCTATTGTGAAACCTAAAAATCTGAGGAAAGAAATTGAAGCAGATTTAAAGAAATAGAAAAACATCCATGCTTTTGGATTGGAAAAATTAACATGAAAATGACAATACTGCCCAAAGCTAACTACAAATTCAATGCACTATCCATCAAAATCCCAACAACATTTTTCAAAGAGATAGAGAAAACAATCCAAAAAGTCATATGGAACAATAAATGACTCCAAATAGCAAAAAATAATCCTTAGTAAGAGGCAGTATTAGAGGAAAATCAATATCAGACTTCAAACTGTATCACAAAGCCATAGTAATAAACAGATCTAGATACTGCACAAGAATAGGCCTGAGGATGAGTGGAATACAGTAGAAGACCTAGAAATGAACCCACAGAACTATAGCAACCTAATATTTGATAAAGTTGCTAAAAACACAGGTTGGAAGAAAGACAGTCTCCTCAACAAACAGTGTTGGCAGAATTGGCTATATATGTACAGAAGAATGAAGCTAGATCTCTATATATCACCCTGCACCAGAATCAATTCTAAGTGGATCAACGACTTCAATGTAAGGCCAGATACCATGACAGTGTTACAGGAAAGTGGTAGTAGAAACACAAGTGATCCTAAGATCCAGAATCCCAACAACTCAAAGAAAGACTGGATAAATGGGATTGCATCAAACCGAAGAGTTTCTGCATGGCAAAGGGTATAGCTGGAAAGATAAATAGAGCCTACAGAATGGGAAATTTTTACCAGCTATGCATGGAAAAGGGCCTCATATTTAAAATATACTTACAGCTCAAATTTAACCCCCCCGCCAGCTCTCAAAGAAACAATGACCCAATTAATAAATGGGCTAAAGATTTAAAGAGAGACTTCTCCAAAGAAGTAATAACGGCTAATAGACACACGAAGAAATGTTCACCATCTCTGGCCATAAAAGAAATGCAAATCAAAACAACACTGAGATCCCACCTCACCCGTTAGAATAGCCATTATCAATAAAACTAGCAATAACAATGCTGGTAGGGATGTAGCCAAAATGGAATGCTACTACACTGTTGGTGAGACTGTAAACTTCCTCAACCACTCTGGAAAGCAGTACAGAAGTTCCTCAAAAGACTAAACATAGAGCTTCCATATGACCCAGCAATTCCACTCCTGGGCATTTATCCAATAGGTCACAAACAAGGCTACACTAAAGCCATCAGCATAACCCATGTTCATTGCAGCATTATTAACCATAGCCAAGATATGGAATCAACCCAAATGCCCCTCAGCAAATGAATGGATCAAGAAAACATAGTATATATGCCAAATGTAATTCTATTCTTCCATGAGAAAGAATGATATTGTATCTTAGAAAGACTTGGAGGGCCTTGGACTATGACCTAGTGATAAAGTGCTTGCCTCATACATGAAGCCCTGGGTTCGATTCCTCAGCACCACATATATAGAAAAAAAGCCAGAAGTGGTGTTGTGGTTCAAATGGTAGAGTGCTAGCCTTGAACAAAAAGAAGCCAGGGACAGTACTCAGGCCCTGAGTTCAAGACCAGGGACTGGCAAAAAAAAGACTTGGAAAAAATTATATTACTTGGAAAAATTATATTATGTGAAGTAAGCCAGACCCAAAGAAACATAGGTTGCATGGTTTCCCTCATTTGTCATAACTAGAATGTTACTATAAATCTACAAGTAAACCCAATGGATAGTAAAATACCAATAATTATGCCTGGACATGATTAATTAAACAGCAGTCTAAGCATTCACATAGTGAAACCAAAGAAAGATACACTTAGAAGAGTATATTATTTCCAAGAAGAGGGCATGGGGGTGGACACAGAAATGAAGAGAGAAAGGTTAAACAATTGCAACAGTGGTACTTACTTGACACTATCTTGAAAATGAACTATATGACTTGTGGGCGGGGATGGGAGGGAAAAACTAGGAGAGAATGAGGGAAGGGATGACATTGTTCCAAAAGAAATGTACTCATTATCTGATTGTAACTGTAACTCCTCTGTGTATCACCTTTACAATAGCAATTATAGATAGATAGATAGATAGACAGACAGATGACAGACAGACAGACAGACAGATAGATAGATAGATAGATAGATAGATAGATAGATAGATAGTTGTATGAAAAAGTCTAGGAAAAAATGTCATGGGTTAATAAACAGGTATTTGTTTAATGCCTATTTCATACTTAGCTCTCATATGTGAATTTGTTAATTTCAGCAGTGAAGAAAATGCTCTACTTTTATGAAATTTATATCATAACAAAGGACTGGACTAAATCATTAGGACTGAACTGGAAACCCCAAGACTGTTGACCACCTTGAAAGGAGGCTACTTTCGGCTTTGGAAACCTGACTATGTTATCCATGCATGTCTGTTTGTTAACTTCTTTCAGGGGACTTTACATGGCTTGTAAGAGTAGTACAGCTCTGGTCAAGGAACTGACCTGGAGATCTTTCAGAATTGAGGTCATCTCATGACAGACAGGGCAGATTCATAGGAAGCCCTAAGAAGCCAGGCAGGTAAAAAAAAAAGTTTCACATGGAGCCTAAAGGAAGGAGTTGCTCATTTTTTAAAAAGTTGGCCCAAATATTTTATAGGACACCATTTCCTTTAGGATTCATAGCTGTATTCAGTCCTTAGGAATATGTAATAACTTGCTTAGAATGACATTGATAATGGCCTTGGTACCCTTTTGCTTTAAGCCTATTACCCATTTTTTGTCATGGCATCACAAAGTCCCACCTACTAAGTTCTGTCAAGATGTGCCCTTCCTTTTTGACTCTGTGTCACTAGTAGGCTATTCTGTCCCTCACCACTCAAACTGCACTCTCTCTCTCCCTGTCAACCCTGTAGAGTCCCTGAACTGCATATAAGAAGAGCTTAGGAAGCTAAAAAGACTTACATCATCTCCATTTGCAGACCACTGTGAGACAGCCGCTAGTCATTCCTTAGAACTGAGACATTTCAGAACTCTAGAGTCAGTTATTGTCATAATGTGTTCTTGGCATGTTTTGGGTGTTAGTTTTGTTATTTCCCCAAAGTGGTTGGGTGAAGCTAACATTAAAAAATCAGGATAGCTGTGTTTTAGCAAAACCAGTGTTCTACTACCAGAGATTAAAAGGGAGACATCTGTAAAATCAGTTTTAGTGCGAAGATTGTTTTTGTTTGGGCCCATATCTTAGGATGTGATTGTCACTAATGGATTCATCACCTGGATATTATATGAATGAGCTTACTGATTTGGCTGGGACTTAAAAACCAGTATGTGAAGTGGTGTCTCTTCCTGGATTTAATTTGAGCAACTCCAAGGGTGTTAAGAACAGACAAGCAATATTACATTAATAAACAAGAATTCACCATCCCATTTGCTATACCATTACAAGTGTAATATTATCACTGAGTTTTAAACCTACAAATACTTCCCCTCCCCCTGAGACCAAATTCCATTTGGCCATTCATGCAAGCTCAACTATGCTCCCAGGGACTAGTTCCAGTTAAGGGAATACT
Source organism: Perognathus longimembris pacificus (assembly GCF_023159225.1). Taxonomy (NCBI): domain Eukaryota; kingdom Metazoa; phylum Chordata; class Mammalia; order Rodentia; family Heteromyidae; genus Perognathus; species Perognathus longimembris. The sequence goes on along the minus strand of NC_063171.1, from coordinate 37,874,434 downwards.
AGCTAATGCTCCTTTACAAGTTGCCAATACACCTTCTTGACTCATGGTAAAACTGCACTTGGATCTGCATGAATTCTCTTACCTTTAGCAAGGACAATGAGGTCCCTTCACTTTCCTGGGTTTATGCAATTTAAGTCTCTGGGTTCCGCTGGAAAGACTTAACATCAGTTGTGACAGGTTTCTTGGGGAAATGAGCTCTACTAATGTCTTTCTCCCTTGGTAACTAGGGAAAATAGCAACTCTATTTCCCCATGGGTTAATTAATGGAAACTTTTTTTTTAACTTTTCTCATTTTTTTTAAACCCCAAGAGATTTTTTTTTTCTTAGTGAAGTGTGGGCTTTGATATTTTAGCTCAGAATCCAGAGGTTATCTAAATAGACATTCCTAGAAAGAATTGTTTTCAACAGAATTGGGGACCTAAATTGGGTAGTTTAAATGTTTTAAAGCCTACCGAGTTTCCCTAAAGAAGATATAAAGAAAAGAAGAAAGAATTGTCTTGTAAAATGTTTTCCTGTGATAAATAGAAACGTGAATGTATAAACATAGGTGTCTGTATTCTTAATTATAATTTAGGATTTTTAACCTTTGAGTCATAATCAACAAAATACTTGGGGGATTCTACTTAATCCATACTACTTTACTTATCTTCTCCAATTGATTTTTTAAATTCCATTAGAGAGATGTTTATTCTTGAAATTTTCAGTTTCTCTTAATCTCCTACTTAACTTCTTGAGTGAGGCTTTTGCCACCATCACTTCCTGCCAAACTTCTCCTTCTCAGAGTTATAATGACCAGTGGTCAATTTCCAATTCTTTCTGGACAAATAAAAAAAATCTAACATGAAGTTGATCTTTATCGATATACTTTTTAAAGATTTTTTTTGACATTTGCTTTTTTTTGTATCTTGTTTACTCCTCTGAGTCATGTTTTCTTATTCCTCTTATTTTCCCTGAATCCCCCATAGTGTCATGTCCCCAAACTCAGACCCTGGTAGTCTCACGGCTTTAATAGATTATATGCTTCTGGCTTATACATATACTTTGTTCCAGCCTTGACTCCTCAGTATTTAACTCATGTATATAAGAAGCAGCTCAGTATTTTACATAATGTTTAACAATCTTCTTAAACTGAAGTGTGAAACACTGAATTTTACTATCCTTCCTCCTAACAGTGTTCTCTGTCTCCATTAATGCCAGGTCTATCATTTCAGTTGGTCATCCTTGATCCCTCTTTTTCCTTTATACTGTTTTCAGTCTATCAGGTGATTTTGTTGGATTCTGTTGTCAAACTATGCCTAGAACTGGATCACATTTCGTTACCTCTGTTGTCCCCAACTAGATCCAAATCGACTACAACTCTTACCAGACTTTTGCAATAGCTCCATCAGGACTCCATCCCTGCCTTGAACTTCCTTTGTCGACTTCTCAACACAGAAGCCAGTATGATTCTGATGAGTTTTAAACCAGATTATATCTCTCCAATGATCCAAACTCTCCCAAGGCTCCATTCTCAGAATACATCAGACAAGTCTAAATCTTACCAAGGCCCTCATGGTTCTATGCTACATCTCCCTTTGATTCCCTTGAGCTCATGTTCTCATTTTCTCCTCTTCTGTTTGAGGCACAAGAACTACTTGATTCCTTAAGCAGGCCACAATAATGGCCTTTGCTAGCTGCTTGAATCATTTTTCCTCCATACTTTCATATGTCTATCCATTTTTTGCACAAATCTGACTTTGACTTTGGTTCTCTCTCTCTCTCATTCTCGCTTTGTTTATTTGCATGTTTTTGGTGTCGGATCTGAGGCTTTTAACTCAGGCCTGGGCATTGTTTCTGAGCTTTTTTGCTCAATGTTTGAACTCTACTACTTTGGCAACAGTTCCACTTCTGGCATTTTTGGTGATTATTTAGAGATAAGAATTCCACCAACATTCCTGCTCAGGTTGGCTTCAAATCTCAAACCTCAGCTCTCAGTCTCCCAAGTAGCTAGGAATACAGGCATGAGGCATCAGTGCCAGGTTCAAATATGAATTTTACATGAGGTTGAAGTTGACAAATATATTTTAAATTATAGTTTCATAACATTATATTGTATTTTCTTTTCTACTTTTCACAGAACACCTAGTTTCATGTAATGATTGATACGATTAATCTTTTTTTGTGCTTATTTTTAATACGTGTTTAAAATACCTTTTCCTCTTTTCTAAAGTGTCAGCTACATAAAGGTTGGGAATTTTTCATGCCTAGAATATAATATCCATCAGGCAATGATGACTTCTCTATCCCTATTAGTGATGACAATAATAACAACTTCTCTGAGACCCCTCCCAAAAGAAAGACTGAAATAATGATCAACTCAGTAGGTCCAATCTGTGACTAAAAATTCTTTTAATTATACATACCTTTTAGCCCCTGCTCTTAGTCCCCTATCTATTTAAGAGTATAGTTTTAATACATTTCCTTTCTCTGCCTTTTACCATGTCTCCTTATTTGGTGTATTGGAATAGATGGCTGGACTGAGCATGTGGAACTCCTGCAGTTTCAAATGGGGTTTAAAAGATGGGTTTCAATCCCAAGAGGATCCCAGGACTTATATGCTTGCCTGATGAAATATAATGGGGGCCTAGATTACCCTTTATTCTGGTTTTTCTCTCCCAAACAGCTTGGCAGAATCACTTTTTGGAGGAAATTTACTCAGCCTCTGAAAAAAAAAACTACTAGTCTAATTTTGTAGGTGGGAGGTAGTCACATTCATTCCAGATGACAAATACATGTGAGAATTTTAATGAGTAAGGATAAGTTCCAAATCAGAGAAGAAGAAATGAGGAACATTCCAAAGAAGAAAAATAATGAGAATAAAGACAGTGAGGTGTGAAATTGCCATGGCATTTTTAAATTATATAAAATGACATTACATGATGAAACAGAACATTTTAATAGCACCAGCATTACTTTTAAAAGACTAAAATATAACCGCATATCTTTGTGTAAGTTATATGTGTATATTTGGATCCAAGACTATGTATTACATCTATTTGATCTTCAGGATCCTAAAAATGTTTGCTCTGAAATCTTCAAGACAATGGAGAAGTAAACTCAAAACAGAATTGAAAACAACAGCATGATTTGAGCATCACAAAGTCAGTGTCTGTACGGATGACATGATCATTGTAATATATTAGAAGACAAACTTTGGGAAAGGGATTGTAAATGCCTCTGGACTGAACATTAGAAAATCGGGCTTCTGTCTGATGTAAAAAAATCACTTAATAGCTATACATGTGTGGTTAATCTGTTTTAGAGAAAAAATAGCCAATGAAAGGATATTGTGAATATAATATGAAATGTTACATAAAGAAAACATTTAAAGGACAGATTGTACTGTGATTATTGGTTAGACCAGGATGCTTGATTGGTGAGGAAAAGGTGGTACCACATTAATTAGGACTGCAAAGAAGAGTAAATATTTCTTTGTGATCTTGTGAATAATGTAATATAAACTTCCTCTATTAGAAGAAACATTAGTTCTTATAGTTAGAAAGAATATCCCGTCTACGGCCATACCACCCTGAACATGCCTGATCTCGTCTGATCTCGGAAGAAAGAATATCCCATCAACAACCTGAATACAAGCATGCATAGTACTGTTAGAAACTGATTTGTCAGGATTCGAAGCTTGTAGAGGTCTTGGAATGGATACAAACAAACTCTCATTAGCTCCCAGAGACATTGAATGTCTTTGGAGAATAGAACATCTTCTTAATGGCATCTTTCATGTCTTTGTTCCTCAAACTATAGATTATTGGGTTGAAAAAGGGAGCAAGGACAGCAAACATCAATGCAATGGCTTTGTCCAGAAGTGGCTGAAAAGTGACAGAGAAGTGTAGGTACATGAGGGCCACATTGCCAAAAAATAGCAAGAAAATAGTGATGTGTGCTGCACAAGTGGAGAAGGCCTTTTGACGGCTTTAACTGGAGGGAATCCTCAGGATCACAGAGATGATTCTTAGATAGGAACGGGTGATAATAGAGATAGAGGTCAGAATGGAGATAGCATGGATCACATCTTCAGCTAGAATCATGGATGTGTCTGTACAGGCCAAGAGCAGTACAGGTTTGAAGTCACAGAAGAGTTGATGGATTTGGTTGGGGCCACAGAAGGGAAGAGTAGAAATCCACACGATCTCTGGCAATAACACTAGGAAGCTGAAGATGCAAGAGCTGGTGGACAGCTGGATGCATCGCCAAGGGGTCATGATGACTGCATAGCGAAGGGGGTTACAGATGGCAATGTATCGGTCAATGGCCATCACTGTGAGGACTAAGGCTTCTGTGACCCCAAGTGAGTGGAAAAAATACATCTGCAGTAGGCAGCCCATGAAAGAGATCGTCTTCTGTTCACTGACCAGGTTGGAGAGCATTTTGGGAATGGTCACCGTGGTGTACCAAATCTCCAGAAAGGAGAACATGCTGATGAAATTGTACATGGGGTTATGAAGATGGGAGTCCAGCTGGACAGCAAAGAAGATCAGGGAATTTCCCACGACAATGAACATGTAAACAAAGAGCAGAGGAATGAAGAGCAAGAGGCTGCTGTTCTCAAACTGAGGGAAATCAGAGAAATAAAATTCAGTCACTGTTGTCTGGTTTTCCTGATCCATATTTTCAGTAATCTTGCTTGTTGGCTGATGGAATAAAATACAATCAGAATTCTAAGTCTATTCAATGAACAAATAGAAATGTTTTTTCAGTAACTGAACAGCTCAAAAATTAGATTGATTTCTATAAAAAATGAAAGGTCTTGCTTTGCGAATTGTGTTATCTTGTCAAATTTGCAAAAGATTTTTGTTAAAGTATATGTTATATTATTAAGGACTGTTCAGTTAGATGAGGCAACAGATTGTGATACCTTATTATACATACTCCAGAAGAGCAATTTGGTAGTTTTTAGTGAGAGCTTTAAAACTGTGTAGAACCTGTCTTTCACTGTGCAGTCGAAGAAAAAAAACTGTATATATAAAAATAATGCACAAAGATATTCATTGTAATAGTAAATTAGCAACAACATAAGTAGACATATTTATTTTTTAAATGTGATATTGGAGACATGAAATGATGACAAAATGAACCTCCTCTATGGTTAAGCACCAGGGCATTGTCAAGTATGTAATTTAGAAAATTTAGCACAGAGGCCAATTTTGTAATTCAGAAAATTTAGCACAAAGACCAATTTCCCGTAGGTCCCCTCCTGATTGGCAATTCAGTAAACAGAATGAGTGAGATATTACACTGAGTAGAATTTACTTAAAACACAGCCACATGGAACCTTGAGAAACATTTGTGAGCACACATTAATCTAATCTGAACTGTAAATGAGGTTACTGAATAGTTCAACTATCCCCATCTCAAAATCACATTCTAGAAGTATTTTGGTGACCTCTAGAAAGACTTTAATCAGCAGTCCACAGCCAGGCGTAGGTTTGGCAAGAATTTCAAACATCCTCATCTGTCTCTATACTTTAAAGTTCATTAGTTAGTGTAAAGCAGGTTGTCTCAAGTCTATAGTATTGACATTTCAGACAAGATAATTCTTTGCTGGTGAGAAGACTGTACGGGTGATATAGAATGACGACGGGTACACTTCATCTCAGCTTGCTAGATGGCAACAGCTCAACACCCCCCCAGTCGAGGGCAACCCAAAGTACTTTGGAAATCATCAAATGTACCATAGAGATGAAGTAGAAAATCATAGTAGCTGAGAAGCATCGGAATATACAAAATGATTTTTGATGAAAAACCACATGATTAAGATATATCTAGAAATATAGCTAACCCCTTGTTTGAAGAGTGGTATAATGAAACAAACAAGAAAGCATGGGCGAGAACCATAGATAACTTGTTCATTCCTGTATTCCTCCTTGATGGAAGGGTACATCATCTGATCTCACTAGGAACTTGGCTTTTCTATCTACCGGGATTCTGATGCATTTTTTCTTTGATAGAAACTTTTATTCATTCTAGTAATCAAAAAGCCTAAAAAGTAGGCAGTTGGGCTTTCCATGAGCTTCCAAAAACGGGTTAAATTGTATTTTTGTGTCTGTTTGCTAATAAATGTTTTCATAACAGAATTCTGAGTTTTTCATTAAACTTCTTATCAGAGAAGTTACTGGAGATGGAGACTCTAAGGGAAGAAATCTATTGATATTTACCAAGAAGAGTAAGTTAATAGTAGATACAACAAACAGATGTCATTATTTGAAACTATTAGAATACAAACTGCCATATTAAAAGAGAATTCAATATGGAACAAAGGAATCAAAGGCTTCTCTAGTTTTTATGTATATGGAAAAATGTTAATTGTTTTTAAATAGGAAAAGAATTAGACAAAGTCTTCATTTGTATTTTTTAAAGAAAACATTTACTTTAAAAATAGAGATTCACAAGACAAAATGATTTATACTGTGATTATTTCTTGTTGAACTCACTGTTTTCAAACTTGTCTCACTCAAGTTCATTTTCATACAGGTCTGGAGTAATATTTCTTCAACAAAAGTCGATTTTCTGTCTAAAAAGTGTTTATATGCGGGATTAGGTTTAAAAGCTTGCAATTCATATCTGAACTTCTAAACATAGTTTGAATTCATGGGATAATTTAAAAATGATCTTGACATCCTTGCATTTTTTGAGTTCATTATTCCTAATATACTTTAAAAATATCTCTATGTAGGTATACAAAAAGGTTTCAATTCCACAAGTCAGATTGTGAATATAATGCAATTGGATCACTGTCACCTCTTTCATCACCATCTTTCCCAATGAATTTGCTTTTATGTATGACAGAATATAATATTCATCACTGTTTGGTCTTCCTTTTTCAAAGACTGTTAGGAAATAGGAAAACCAGCAATTAGCATTATAATCTATTATTTGTATGCATCAGAATTGAATAAATGGTGCAACCTGGAAAAAGGAAAACTTGGACAGATTATTATTATTATCTCAGAGAGAAAGAAGATGCATATAGGATGGTATCCTTGAGATACTTAGCAACAAAATTATACCTAATACCTAACAAGATTTCAACATTTTCTGAGGAAGTGAAGAGCCCAGAGTCTCAATCAGTAAGTGCCCCTGGTTTAGGGACTCCTTTATTCTTAGCAGCCCTTCTTGACTCCACTATACAAAACACAAGCATCTTAGATTTAAATTTATCCCAGATATTAGTAAAGGTGAGAAAAATTATAGAGCTAGTGTCCAAGATGACATGTAATAATTTCTCCTAGTATTTCTTATGACTCTCTCTAGCCTTAAGACACAGCCTTAAGACTCACCAAAGGTCTCATTCCCTGAGCTGTGGTCTTTCCACTGCCTCTTGTGTTTTCACAACTTCAGCAGTCTCGCAGGGTCTTTTCATCCCATACCTATCTCTTTCAGAGACCTGGTTCCCTGGTGTCTTCATCTTAGATACTGTGCAGCCTAAGTGGAAAGGTTATAATCACAACTGCAATCTTCAGTTTCTCTGAGAATACCCAAATGGAAAAAGATTTGTTTTCTGATGCATTCTCCTCCAGTTCCTAGGGGAAAGCAACTCACATCCCAAGTGACTAATTAAGGGCATTTGTTGCCATTATCCTCTCCTCACCTTTCTCCACTTCTCTACATGTAAGGAAAACTAGGTTTTTAAGTCAAGCTAGAAATTAAATGGAGACTCTTACTTTTCTTTTCTTTCCTAGTGGTGAAAAGAAAAGTGTTTCTATTAAAAAGTGTCATATCAAATGAGCCAGAGGAAGGATAAGGGATAGAAGGAACCTGGCAAAAAAAAAAAATGTGATTCAAGGGCAAAGCACTTTCCTGTTTGTCATTGAAGCAACTTCAGAGTACAGCACAACTCTGAAGTATATCATGGAAAAGTTGGCCACAAAGGACAATAGAAGTTCTTCAGAAGGATCTAGGAGACCACAGGAACAATGGATGGAGTAAGGGACTCTCATGAGATTTCACGGGCTTCAGGGAACCAAGATAGCTATCACCATAGGGCTGTGCTCAGGAAAGGACTTAAAGACAACCTTTCCTTCTATAGGAAAGAATTATTGATCTATTGATGAGAACATGTAAGCCAGCTTTTGAGGAAAGCTTGGGTAGGAATTTTTCTGTATGTAATGGGTCTTAAGTATAAGTCGAGTCCTACCTTTTCTTTCCCTCTATATGTTTTTTGTTTTTCTTTGTGCCCTTCCTGGGGCTTGGACTCAGGGCCTGGGCACTGTCCCTGGCTTCTTTTTGCTCAAGGCTAGCACTCTACTACTTGAGCCACAGCACCACTTCCAGCGTTTTCTGTTTATGTGGTGCTGAGAAATGGAGCCCAGGGCTTCATGCATGCTAGGCAAGCATTCTACCATTAAGCCACATCCCCAGCCCTCCTCTATCTGTTTTAAAGCTGAAAGTTGACCTAATGTTTACCTCCAAGTTGGAAAGGACAGAGGAAAAGCAAATACATAACATATAAGATGGTTTTCCTTTTCTTACAGAATGAAAACACACTAAAAAATATGAAATGTTAACTTTCAAATGACTGTTAGGAGATACAGGAAGAAATCATCTTTGAAAGCAAAATTGTGATAAGAAAAGTTAGAGGATCTAGATAGTCATGGCAAAAGTAAGAGTCATGGTGGGGATGATGACTCTAAATGACTCGAGTTTACTAAGGGGATTTTTAGAAGAAAGACCTTCAATAATTAATTCATGGATAGATGAACTAAGTTTAAGACTTGATAGGGACTCAAAGGTAGTCTTGTTGCCATGTACATTTACCTCCTTAATTCTGGTTTTACTCAGAGTCTTACCATCTGTTTGACATAAATGCACCCCTTGTGTTCTGGTTTACCATGACTCGTCGCATGCAGAGATCTCACTTCTTCAGTAACCCTGCTATCTGTGGATCCTTTTGTCCCCCATCAACTTTTTTGTCCACTCAGCTTGGGAGTATGCTCAGGTATATCAGAAAGCATATACTCTTCCCCACTCATTGTTGCTTTACCCCTACTACTCTGCCTTTTCTCTCTTCTTCCTAAAGAGTAACTTATTTTTAATCTCAAATTTGTTCCTACTTGTTTGTCTCTTTTTGTTAGTTTTGTTTTCTTTTCCTTTTGTTTTGTTTGTTTCTATTTGGAAGGGTAAAGGGGGCATAGAGAAAGTGGACAAAGGGTGAACGAATACAACAGTGTTATTCACTAGACACTTTGTGGAAAATAAACTATACATCTTGTGAGTAAGGACATGAGGGAAAAATTGCGAGAGAGTGGGGGAAGAAGAGACATGGTTTGAAAAGAATTGTACTCATTACTGACTCATTTAACTTTAGATAACCCCTAATTTAGATCACCCCTAAAATGACAATAAAAATAATAAGAAAGAAAGAGGGCTGGGAATGTGGCTTAGCGGTAGAGTGCTTGCTTAGTACACAAAACCCTAGGTTCAATTCCTCAGCACCACAAAAACAGACAGAAAAAGCAGGAAGTGGTGATGTGGGTCAAGAGGCAGACTGCTAGCCTTGAGCAAAAAGTAGCCAAGGACAGTGCTCAGGCCCAAGTCCCAGGACTGGCAAACAAACAAACAACCCCCTCTAAAAAACTACACAGAAGAAGAAAGAATACCTTACACATTATTAAAAATATGCATGATGTTGTACACTGTAATCCCAGGCAGAAAGGAGGCAGGGGGATCACAATCTGAGACTGGAACTGGGAAAAAAAATGCATGAGACTATGTTAAAAAAAATAACCAAATAGAGCTGGAGCATAGCTTTATTGCTATATGTTGAAAACATTAATTAAGCTTTAGCTAACCAATTTTTGGAATCAATTTACCTTTTTATTGTAAATGATTTAAGGGCTTGGAGGTGTGGCTCAGTTGGTAGAGCACTAGCCAATGAGCAACAATAGCAGGAACAATAGCAGAATGTGAATCTTGGTCTCCAACCTAAAAAAGAAAAGGAATAAAATGGATTGATATATCACTAATTAGTATATCACGTTAATGCATTAATAAAATTATTTGGAATTTTTTCTGTTCTCCACAGTTTTTGCAGAAACCCTCATGACTACAATGGGAAGAACTCCTCTATTGCATACCTCACACTAAATCTTTCTTTGTTGTGGTGCACAGAAAGCAAATGACTAAGTTTACCATGCTAATTTTTAAGCATAATAACTGCCTTTTACAGGATTGAGTGAGATGCGTCTTTAAGTTTTTCTAAGACTATGCTTATTTTGTATCACAAGGCGTATTCACAAGGTGTATTTGGGAATCATAAGGAGATGCGGGGCAAAGGGAAGAGGAAGTGGTTTTCAGAGCTGTGTTTGCCAGAGGATAGTGATTCTGTCCAATGTCCAGTCTTAACTCTGGCTCTTCTGGAAATGGGGCTTCACTTTATGCTCCTGTATGAGAGACATGGCTTTGTAAGCACAGGAAAGCTTTTGATACTTGGCCCTGGGGAAATGTCTCAACTACTGTATGATACTTTCCTCCTAATTTACCCCTTAGAGCCGATGAGATGAACTGTTTTCTTTTAGATCCTGCATCTTCTGAAGATAAACTCCCAAGAAAGACAATTGTTCCATCCTAGATATTCCCTGAAGATGTTCCAGAGATATTTATATAGCCATCAACAAGGGACCTGTGCCTTTTGAAGTTCAGAGGAGTGTTTTCTTGGTTGTGGAAAGGGTGAGTGCTTTAGTTTGTACTGAAAGAACACCATCCAGGGTGAGTTTAACCCGGCTCTGCTCCTCTGACTCCTGCCTAGGACTTTCCTTATGTTCATAATTCTTCAGAACCCAGCTCTTGCTCTACAGCGTAAAGAATTGGAATAATGAGGCACGAAACCTGGAAACTATGTTAGCAATAATAGAATTCAGCTTACAGATGAAGATATTTGTGGCTAAGGTTTTTAGAAGCACTAAAATTCCATTTGAAGCTCAAACAATTGCAGCTTCCAGGGGCATCACCAAACAAGCTACTGCTTTGTCCATGGCCAGCTTCTAAGGCAAGTGTCTTATTTGTAAGCTGAGCTCCTTAGGTACTGCTAGTTATCTGTGATTCTGAAAGCTTATGTCCTTTATGTGTTCCATCAGCAAAAATAATGTTTGTTGACCTTTGTATTTCCCTTGAAACTTGGGCACTGATGAGCACATAGGAGAGGATTAATAAACGTGTGTGTTCAACGAATAAATCTGTGAACAAGAACACATCAGAAAGCCTTACTCAGGAGAATAGCTCCAGGCTTAGAAAAACAAAGCTACTGCTCTGCTTGGCTTTTATTAGCTATTTGGCACAAGGCTTAGTGTTTTCTCATAGCCCTCTATCTCTCTAATTCTATACAAACATGCTTTCTATAATGAATGCCCAGTGTGACCATTCTCTGGCATTTTAGGCTGAGGAGAGATAATACAAACAGGCTAGAGAAATGAATGCTCTAGTCAGAGACCTCTACTCTTATATGCCAATCCCATTGCAGGCTCTGTTCTTAATTCCGTTTCAAAGTGTCTCTCTCCATGCACAGGACAAGAGGCATCTTCTACAGTCCTTTGTCCTAATCTGCAAAAAACAACAACAATAAAAAAACCCTTTTTTATTTTTGTATTTTTTATTATCAAACTGAATTACAGAGAGGTTACAGTTTCATACATTAGGCATTGGATACATTTCTTGTACTGTTTGTTACCTTGTCCCTCATTCCCCCCCTCCCCTTTCCCCTTCCCCCCCCATGAGTTGTTCAGTTCATTTACACCAAACAGTTTTGCAAGTATTGCTTTTGTAGTTGTTTGTCTTTTTTTACCCTGTGTCTCTCGTTTTTGGTATTCGCTTCCAATTTCCTAGTTCTAATACCAGTATACCTGGTTTCCAATATATTCAGATAAGATACAGAGAAAGTCTAGGTACAACCACAGGAAGGTGATAAAAGAAGATCATCAATAATAGAGGCTACAGTTATATATGGCACGTTAAAAGTAGTTACAACTGTGATATAACAATCGTTTCCATAACATGGAGTTCATTTCACTTAGCATTATCTTATGTGTTCATAAGGGTATAGCTATTGGGCTCCTGTGATCCTCTGCTGTGACTTGCCTAAACCTGTGCTAATTATTGAATCTGACAGAACCATATCAGCATTTCACCTTACACTAGGGATTGGCCTAAGTTACTCAGAATAGGAAACAGGATGATGGGTGAATATTTTCCTGAATTTACCACTATGAGTAAACTAAATGGCAGTGGATTTCTAAGGCAACAGACCTGGCCACCATGTTTATTGCTTTGCCCTGGCAATATTGAAGTTGGAAATGTTATTTCTCCTCTTAGTTCTCAGTTTCTCTAACTGTAACACACATAACAATCTCTATAACAGGCAGAAATAAACAGAGTAAAATATGTTTATCAAACATTATTTTTATACAATAGTAGTTGTACAAAGGGATTGCCATTTTATAAAGCAGCATATGAATACAATGTGTCTTGATCAGTGTCACTTATTTCCATGTTCTCACCCCCCAACTATCCCTTCACTTCTTAATTTTGTAGTATATATAATGAATTCTTGACTTCATTCTCTCTCCCTTCTCTTCATTCATCTACCCTTCTCCTCTTGGACTCACCCCCTCCTTCTAGTACTCATCTCCTAGTGCTGATCTTGCAGGGCTTTCACTTTGTCTTTCTCAGATATTATGCTATTTGAGTTCTCGCTAGAGTCTACCACATTACAGTTAATACATTTGTAACCACTTGAATGCCATCCAATGTGTTTTCTTGTAGACTTACAGGATAATTCTAGCTATCACAAACGAGAGAAGACATGCAGCCTTTGTTTCTCTGGGTCTGACTTACTTTACTTAATATATTTTTCCAAGCCTTTACATTTCCTTATAAATGGAATAACATCATTCTTTCTTATGGATAAGTAGAATTTCATTGTGTATGTATGCCACATTTTCTTGATCCATTCATTTGTTGAGGAGCATTTCGCTCATTGATTCATATCTTGGCTACAGTGAATAGTGCTACAATGAACATGGTTGTGCTGGTGGTTTTACTATAACTTGTTTGTTTGTGATCTTTTGGATAAAGGCCCAGAAGTAGAATTTCTGGGTCACAGGATAGTTCTATGTTTAGTGTTTTGAGGAACCCCCATACTTCTTTCCAGAGTGATCGAATAAACTTACATTCCCTCAACTGTGATTCTTCTTAAGGAGTTTTCCGTCTACTAGGGGGAGACAATACTGATAGGTGACTATTTGCAGGGAATGGTGTACTAAATGTTACCAAAAAAAAAAAAAAAGAAATATAAAGCATCTTAGAGGTCCATGGGTACTGATTATTTTGATAGTAAGATTTCTAGTTTCCTCCTTTCCCTGCTGGGCTGGAGGGGGATAGGAAAAGGGGAGGAAAAATGGAGGGGTGGATGGTAATGGGAGGTATCAGGGCATATAATAGAACTGGGGTAGGTGAAGGACTGCCAGTGCGTAGTGACCTTGCAGGGAGAGGAGGATGCTCAGAGAAGGGCAGGGAGCTGATGATGTAATGGGGTGAAGTGATGAATCCTTCCTTGTGCTGTTTCAGACTCCCTCCCCTCCCCCTTCCTGCCACCCCAACATTCACCTGATTTTTTAAGCAAAAATAAAAAAATTAAAATTAAAGTGGGGAACAACAGATTTCTATTACAATAGGGGCATTTAGAGGACATTGGTACCCAGGATGTCAATAGAAGGAGATCAAGAAAATAGAAGGAAGTCATAAAAGAAGCAAAAATAGAAATGGTACTATTTGGCTGAGCCACTGAGTATGCAGAATATTTTGTCTCAAAATTTTGATTTGAAGTAGGGATGATTATATTTTGAAAAGTTCTCAGTTTATTGTTTGAGTGCTTTGAAAAATGAAAGGGGAGCAAGGTCATGTTTAGATTGTTCATCTGTGTAATATCCTTATCTTTGTGGTAAGAATGACAGTGAAAACAATGCTAAAACAGTGGAGGAGAGAGGTAAGGTCCACCACTGTCAGTCACAAGAGTTAGCCTTGCAACAGTTTTGTTGCCATCTTTCCCAAACAAAGACATACTGGCCTGATTGCCATTAAAGCTGGCTTTTAGATACCTTTAGCCCAAATATGCATTGTTACAATGCAAACCACTGTTTATTCAGAATGTTTTACTTTCTATGGCTCTTCCATGTGGGAGAGGTTGCTGTGATGTTGGGAGCTTGTCTAGAAATAGCCACTAATCAGGTATGAGATGATAGTAGAGAGACTGGATTTGAGCAACCTCCATGCAACCTAACAGAACAGGATAGGTAAGAGGGAAAGCTACAGAGAAAGCACAACATCTGGGGAGGAATGTGTCTCTATCCCTGGATATTCATCATCTGATGAGAAACAGACCTGCTGATATAAAAACAGCAAGACAAAAGGCAGGCATGGTGATGAAGCCCAGTGCTCCTGACAGCCTCAGGTGGATCAGCGCTGGAAAGATGAGCAAAGCAGCATGGAGAATCACTGGAGGAAAGACGCCCGATAGTGTCCTTACATTTTCTGAAGGGGAGCAATAGAGCATATTTGAAAATAAAGGCAAAAAACTGAAAGCTAAAACACAGAAGGGTAAGGGCTGAGGGACAAACAGAGGAACTCTGCAATCAACCAAGTCACTGAAATTCTAGCAAACATTTCCAGAGAATTTCTAGCAAACATTTCAAATTCTGGATTGCTCCATCTTTTGTTCACATCCAATGAAGATGTTTAATCAAAGGTCACAAATGATAGGTATTTCTGTCATTGAGAAATATTTCTAAGTGGCTTCATTTGGATCACACTTTTAGAAGGGAGCAGAGCAGTTTTCAATGTGTAATGACCATTCCAGTTCTGGGAGACTCCTTACATCTTTTCTTCCCTCTGCAGATGATCCAGGTGATGACCAGTGAGAATCAAACAATGGTGACCGAGTTCCTCTTCTCTATGTTTCCACAGCTTCAGGAAGGTGGTCTCCTCTTCTTCATTCCCTTGCTTCTCATCTATGCATTTATCCTAACTGGGAACCTAATGATATTCATTGTGGTCCAGTTGGATGTAGCCCTGCATACGCCCATGTATTTCTTCATTAGTGTCCTCTCCTTCCTGGAGATCTGGTATACCACAACCACCATCCCCAAGATGCTCTCCAGCCTTATCAGTGAGAAGAAGACCATCTCTCTGGCTGGCTGCCTCCTGCAGATGTACTTCTTCCACTCACTGGGGATAACAGAAGGCTGTGTCCTGACAGCAATGGCCATCGACAGGTACATTGCTATCTGCTATCCTCTCCGTTACCCCACCATCATGACTCCCAAACTTTGTATCCAGCTGACAACTGGATCCTGCCTCTGTGGCTTCCTCCTTGTGCTCCCTGAGATCGCATGGATTGCCACTCTGCCTTTCTGCAGCTCCAACCAGATCCACCAGATCTTCTGTGACTTCACCCCTGTGCTGAGCTTGGCCTGCACGGACACATCCCTGGTGGTCATAGTGGATGCCATCCATGCCGTGGAGATCCTGGCCTCCTTCCTGGTCATCGCCCTGTCCTACCTGCGGATCATTACGGTGATTCTGAGGATGCCCTCCGCGGGTCGGCGCAAGGCCTTCTCCACCTGCGCGGCCCACCTGGCTGTATTCTTGCTGTTTTTTGGCAGTGTGGCTATCATGTATTTGCGATTCTCAGCGACGTATTCAGTGTTCTGGGACACAACCATTGCTGTCACTTTTGTTGTCCTGGCTCCTTTTCTTAATCCCATCATCTACAGCCTGAGAAACAAGGACATGAAAGATGCCATTGGGAGACTTCTCCAGCAGCAAAAGAGGTCTGGAGGTGCTAGGAGATAAATCCCCATCCTGGAGGCAGAACAGCCTTGAAATTTCAGAGCTTTGCTGTCCATGTTCTTCTTAGACTGTCATTGCAACTTGTTCGTGTTTAGTTTTATTTTCTGGTGCTGGTACTGGTGCTTGAGCTCAGGGCTTTGTGCTCTCACTTGGCTTTTTTGTGTGCAAAGCTGGTGCTACTGTTTGAGCCACACCCCTATTTCCAGCATTTTGTTGGTTAATTGGAGATAAAGAGTCTCTAGGGATTTGTCTGCTTGGGCTGGCTATGAAGCTGTTATCCTCAGCTGTCAGCCTCCTCAGTAGTTAGGATTATAAGCGTGAGCCACAGGTGCCTGGCTTGTTCTATTGTTACTTATATGAATGTTCAACTGCTGGCTTCAGGTCATTGGTAAGAACTGGAAAGTTTGTTTTTCTCCCAACCAAGCTGGTGAGAGCAGAGGGGGTGTATGTTCTACACAGGTTACCCCCCTCTTCACAATCTTCTAGCTGGGCATCTGTCCTTCTAAAATTCCATGTGCTGGTGAGGCCAAAGAGCAGAATCAAAGCAGGCTGAAAGAGACAACAAACAACGTAGTTCTGAAGCTCACTACTGTCTACTTTGTCCCTGTTGCCTGTCAGGCAATGAACTTCTCTTGTCATTCAATAGCTCATGCAAGTAAATACCTTCTTGCTGTGAAGGAGAACTTTTCTCTGCTTTCAGTTTACTTAATCCACAAATTCAGTTCAGTAGTCACAGTCAATTGGAGATTAACCTATATACATCGTGTTTTACAGGATTTTCAGACCCAAAGGTGCTTCATAGAATTAATTGCACAAGGAGTCTGCTTTCCTTTGTATCAAATATTACTATTTAAGATAGTTTAATTTATGTAATTTGTGACTCATCATGGAATTTACAACATCCTGAAGTTAATCTATCAGATAGCACTCTTGTTTTAAGTGTTGAAATCAAGTGGATTTTGAAACTGAAGCTCAATGACGTTCAGTGATTTACCTAAAGTCATCTGACAGACACAGATCCTCTACCGCGTTCTGAGCCTCCAGTAAATACATCATTTTATTTAATCCATCAGAAGTCAAACAAAATAAATTGAACATACTTCTTTCCTTAAAATGATTTTTCCCCCAGCTGTCAATGTTCCATTGTGAAACCTTAACAGTTTCTAATAAATCCTGGAATTGACAGGGTCTTTCCTCTGTGGTTTTTCCCAGTCCTTGGGTTATTGTGGGATGTGGAAATGGTACTGAACCGAGAGATTCACCGGCCAGAATTTAAGCCTTTCTCTGATGTTACATTGTGCTATTTTAAGTACTGTCTATTTAATTTTACAACCTTCATACAACCTTCATTCTCCAATTCTATAATTATATGGTTGGGTTACATCAGTGATTCCCCAAATGGACTCATCTTCAGAATTTATACAGAAAATCGAAATGTGAAGTCCAGGTGATTGTACTTCTGTAAATCTTCCAAGAAAATTCTAACTCTGGGTAAGATTTAGGAACAGATGGGTTAGGCAATCACAAGAACATTTCTAGCATCAGGGCCTTTCAATATTCATAAGATCAACCTTTCTTTTTATAACATTGGAGAGTAGGCTAAGAATTTTGTGTTTTCTCATTTATTATCACAGCAACTTCATGAAGTAGACAAAAAGCTCAGTTTCAATAGTTAGGCTAAGTACTGCATGCTAATTTGTGAAAATCCAAGTTTGAAACAAAATTCTATTTACCTGTGTCCTAGACACAGCATCTCACTGATCATGACACTGAGTCTACTTCATAAAACCTCAATTTGAAGAATAAAAACCTAAATAAATAAGGTATTGAGTAAATGTGAGGACCATCATACATAAAGTATGGAGAAATCCATCAAATTCACTCTTTAACTTGTCATGAGATGCTTTGATCTTTATAGGCCATTTCTGGCTCTTGGGATATTTTCTTTCTTCTAAATTTTCTAAAGTTTGACCTATGTGTTTCCAAACATTGACTATACACTACTTTCCATGCTTACTTCTCACTCAGTTCTGAGCACTAATTCTTTTCACAAAGATGTTCTTAACCTTCTGGGGTGAATCTGAGAATACTTTTGTCCCCCATTTCTCTTTAAGAAAGATTCTTTGTACTGAGATCTCTGGTGCTGATATCAGGACCAATATGCACTCTTATGTTCATGTTATTTAGCATTTGTATCTTTTTTGCTGTTGTTGTTTTACTATTAATTTCATATTCTGTTTTTTTAAGTTTTTATTATCAAACTGATGTACAGAGAGGTTACAGTTTCATACGTTAGGCATTGGAGACATTTCTTGTACTGTTACCTCGTCTCTCAGTCCCCCCTCACCCCTCCCCCTCCCCCTTTCCCTTTGCCCCCATGAATTGTTCAGTTCATTTACACCAAACAGTTTTGCAAGTATTGCTTTTGTAGTTGTCTATCTTTTTTACCCTGTTTCTCTTGATTTTGTTATTCCCTTTCAATATCTTAGTTCTAATACCAGTACACACAGTTTCCAATATACTCAGATAAGACACAGAGGTAGTGTAGGTACAACCACAGGAAGGAGATACAAGAAGATCATCAATAATAGAAGCTTCTGTGTTTCACATTTACTGTTAGAATAAGGATGCTCAGATTGCCAGAATAAGGTTGTTTCATTTTTTCAAGTGTCAGAACTTTCAGCCTAGTATTCTGCAGATTATCTGTTGATTATTCAAGCTTTTTTCTTGGCCAATATATTAATTGATAGAATGGACTGGCTGTGAGAACACAGGGGGACTAAATGTAAGAGGACAGGAAATAAAGAGAATGGACAGTGGTTGAGCCATGTACACCATCAATAAGGAGTATAACTTAGAAATGTTTTCCCCTGGGCTGGGAATATGGCCTAGTGGCAAGAGAGCTTGCCTCGTATACATGAAGCACTGGGTTCAATTCCCCAGTACCACATATATGGAAAATGTCCAGAAGTAACGCTGTGGCTCAAGTGGCAGAATGGTAGCCTTGAGCAAAAGGAAGCCAGGGACAATGCTCAGGCCCTGAGTCCAAGGCCCAGGACTGGCAAAAAAAATATATATATATATGTATATATATATATATATATATATATACATACATATATATGTATATAGTATTTTTAAAAACGAAATGTTTTCCCCTATTCCACAGGTTAAAGATTTCCCCCCTTGTTCTCATTCAAGATTATTTTACACTTTCAAGTCGTGTGTGCTAGTGTGTGTGTGTGTGTGTGTGTGTGTGTGTATTGGTGTTTTTAGGGTTCAAACTCAGTGCCTTGGTAGCAGGTGCTCTACCACTGGAGTAAAGGTACCACACTGCAGTCTTCCATGTATATGGATAAGACTTTTGATCATGGGGTCTATAAGTCTCCAATTTCACTCTCATGTCTATGGATCTCCAGCTTTCCTATTACCTTCTACAGAAGACCTTGTCCATTCTTGTCACCTGTATTCTTGTCACCTCTGTCAAATATCAGTTGGCTGTAACCATGTGGACTGATTCCCCAGCTCCCTGTTCTGTTCTGTTGTTTTGCTTTTATGCATAGTTTTTCACATGCTGCTTTAGTATGTCTTTATTTACTTTGAGACAGGCATTGTGTTGCTTTGCTCCTTATGTTCAAGACTATTTTGGCTATCTTAGAGCATTTCATGGTCTATACATATTTTAAGATTGTGTTTTCTGGTTTTGTGAAAAATGCACTGGAATTTTGGTAGATATGAATTTGTGTTGAATCTGTAGGTTATTTTGAGTAGGATGGACATTTAACAATGTGTCAGCAAGCTCATGTACTCATGGTTGTTTTTATGCATGGTTTTGACCAAAGCATAGTAAAAAAACAACAACAACAAAAAACACCAAAGTCTCACACACAGCTAAATTGATGCTAGGAAAGGCTCAGCTCAATCAGACCTACTTGGGTTTCAATTTTATGCATCCTGACCAAGCACAGTTTTCCTCTACTGCAGCCTCCTTGGGACTGTAGACCCTTAGATATCCAGTCTACTGTCACTTCTCTTTTATATTTCTCCTTTATAGGATTTCTTTTCATTTACTTGTTTGTCAATTAATGCTTAACATGCCCTGTCTCTGCATTAGGGACGTTCAGAAACCTGTCTTCTAGTTGTCTTTTAAAATATAGAAAATTATTGTTTACTAGAGCAATTCTCCTGTGCC
This sequence comes from Perognathus longimembris pacificus, assembly GCF_023159225.1. Lineage (NCBI taxonomy): Eukaryota > Metazoa > Chordata > Mammalia > Rodentia > Heteromyidae > Perognathus > Perognathus longimembris. Next base: position 37,854,351 of record NC_063171.1, on the reverse strand, counting down.
ACAGAAGAATTGAGCCATCTGGCCATATTTAGGTAAGCATTGTCTATCCTCTCTAAACTCATCCTCTCTCCACCCTTCCCACATTATATCCCTTGCTTTTATGAAGTCAAGTTCTCTTGGGCTTCCATATTTGAGTGAGGGCATGTGGTGTTTGCATTTGTGTGCCTGGCTTATTTCACTTAACATTGACAGTTTGCAGTTCATCCATGTTGCTGCCAATGACAGAATTTCGATCTTTGTTATGACTGAATAATATCTCCTGTATACTTCACATTCTTTTTACTCATTCATGCATGAATAGATACCTAGGATGATTTTATATTTTGTCTGTTGTGAATAGTTCTGCCATAAACGTGAGACTGCAGCTCTCTTTTTCACTTAATTCTTCCTTTTCTTTATAGTATACTCCTGCCAGTGGTATTGCTACATCAGGTGATAGTTCTATTTTTTTTTTTGTAAACTGTGGAATTTCCATACTATTTCCGTAATTATTATACTGACCACTGATGGCGTAGTATGTTTTGAAGTCAGGCATTGGAATGCCTCTAGTTTTGTTCCTTCTGCTCTGGATTAAAAAAAAAAAAAAAACACTCACTAGGTGCCAGTGGCTCACACCTGTAATCCTAGCTACTCAGGAGGCTGAGATCTGAGGATTACAGAAAAAGTCCCCATGAAACTCTTTATCTCCAATTAACTACTCAAAAACTGGAAGTGGTATTGTGGCCCAAGTGGGAGAGCACTAGTCTTCAGCACAAAGAGCCTCAGGAACAGCACCTACACTTTGAGTTCAAGTCCCATGACTGACAGAAACAAAGCTCTTCAGTGTCTTTCATAATTCCATATGAGTAATAAGATTGTGTTTTTATGCTTGTAAAAGATATCATTGATATTTTCATATAGACTCCATTTTAACAATAGTAAATCTACATAAGAATGTGTTGAGCTGAAAGTAAAGAAAAATGGGTCGTTGATTATATTTTAGTTGGTCAAAATAAACTCATTTGGGGATCTTATAAGATTCTATAGAAATGAAAGTTTTCTAATAAGTCAAGGCCTGGTGTTCTACCCACAAAAATATTCAGATGCATAACAACTCTAGATCAGGGATAATAATTAAAGCCTCCAGTTTCTTTTTTTCTTTTTCAAATTTTTATTATCAAACGGATGTACAGAAAGGTTACAGTTTCACACATTAGGTACTGGATACATTTCTTGTACAGTTTGTTACCTTGTCCCTCATACCCCCCTCCCACCTCCCCCTTTCCCTTCCCCCCCCCCCCACGGAGGTGTTCAGTTCACTTACACCAAACAGTTTTGCAAGTATTGCTTTTGTAGTTGTTTGTCTTTTTTTACCCTGTGTCTCTCAATTGTGGTATTCCCTTTCAATTTCCTACTTCCAATACCAGTATACACGGTCTCCAATATACTCAAATAAGATTACAGAGATAGTGTAGGTACAACCACAGGAAGGTGATACAAGAACATCATCAATAATAGAAGCTACAGATACACATAGGACGTTGAAAGTAGTTACAACTCTTTCCATAACATGGAGTTCATTTCACTTAGCATCATCTTATGTGTTCATAAGGGTATAGCTATTGGGCCTTGTGATGCTCTGCTATGACTTGCCTAAACCTGTACTAATTATTCCCAATAAGGGAAACCATAGAGTCCATGTTTCTTTGGGTCTGGCTCACTTCACTTAGTATAATTTTTTCCAAGTCCTTCCATTTCCTTACAAATGGGACAATGTCATTCTTTCTGATAGAGGCATAAAATTCTATTGTGTATATGTACCACATTTTCCTGATCCATTCGTCTACTGAGGGGCATCTGGGCTGGTTCCAGATTCTCACTATGACAAATTGTGCTGCAATGAACATTGTTGTGCTGGTGGCATTACTGTGATTTTGTTTGTTTTCTTTTGGATAGATACCCAAAAGTGGGGCTGCTGGGTCATAGGGGAGTTCTATATTTAGCCTTCTGAGGAATCTCCATACTGCTTGCCAGAGTGGCTGAACCAGTTTACATTCCCACCAACAATGAAGTAGGGTTCCCTTTTGGCCACATCCCCTCCAACAATTGTTATTGTTAGTTTTCTTGATATAGGACATTCTTACTGGGGTGAGATGGAATCTCAATGTTGTTTTGATTTGCATTTCTTTTATGGCCAGTGATGTAGAGCATTTTTTCATATGTCTCTTGGCCATTCTCATTTCCTCATCAGAGAAGTCTCTTTGTAAGTCTTTAGCCCACTTGATGAGGGGGCTATTGGTTCTTTGCGGTTTTGTTTTGGAAAAAGGCAATTTTTTTAGTTCTGCATATATTTTAGAGATGAGGCCTTTGTCTGTTGAATGTCTGGTAAAGATCTTCTCCCAGTCTGTGGGCTTTCTGTTTATCTTGCGAGCTATGTCCTTTGCCATGCAGAAGCTCTGCAGTTTGATGCAGTCCCATTTGTCCTACCTTTCTTTGATTTGTAGCCTTTCTGGGTCTTTGTTAAGGAAGTTCCGTCCTGCGCCAAGGAGCCCAAGTGTTTCTCCTACTCCTTCCTTTAGTGTTTTCAGGGTGTCTGTTTTGATTTCGAGGTCTTTAATCCATTTGAAATTGATTTTGGTGCAGGGTGATATATAAGGATCTAGTTTTAGTTTGTTGCATGTGTTGAGCCAGTTTTGCCAGCACCACTTGTTAAAGAGGCTATCTTTCTTCCAAACTATTGTTTTAGCACCTTTATCAAAGATTAAGTAGGTGTAGTTCTGTGGGTTCATTTCTGGGTCTTCAATTCTGTTCCATTGGTCTTCAGGTCTGTTCCGGTGCCAATACCAAGCTGTTTTTATTACTATAGCTTTATAATACCGCTTGAAGTTGGGTATTGTAATTCCTCCAGCACTGTTCTTTCTGCTTAGGAGTGTTTTTGCTATTCTAGGTCTTTTATTGTTCCATATGAATTTCTGGATTGCTTCCTCCATTTCATTAAAGAATGGTGTTGGGATATTAATGGGTATTGCATTGAATTTGTAGATAGCCTTTGGCAATATTGCCATTTTGATTATATTAAGCCTCCCAATCCAGGAGCATGGGAAGTTTTTCCATTTCCGTAGTTCTGACTTAATTTCATTTTTCAAGCTTTTAAAGTTCTCATCAAACAGGTCTTTCACTTCTTTGGTTAAGGTTATTCCCAGGTATTGAAATAGAAACGGCAATAAATGATCTCCCATCCAAGAACAGCCCAGGTCCAGATGGATTCACTGCAGAATTCTACAAGGCCTTCAAAACAGAACTCACACCAATATTTCTCAAACTCTTCAATGAAATTGAAAGAGAATGTTCACTTCCAGACTCATTCTATGAAGCCAGTATAACCCTCATCCAAAAACCAGGCAGAGACACATCACTGAAAGAGGACTACAGACCGATCTCCCTGATGAACATAGACGCAAAAATTCTCAACAAAATTCTGGCCAATCGACTTCAACAGGTCATCAAAAAAATCATACACCATGATCAAACTGGATTCATCCCAGGGATGCAAAGTTGGTTTAATATACGCAAGTCAATTAATGTAATCCACCACATCAACCGGAGCAAGCTAAAGAACCACATGGTTTTATCTATGGATGCAGAAAAAGCGTTCAATAAAATCCAGCACCCATTTATGCTAAAAGCCCTGGAAAAACTGGGATTCCAGGGAACATTTCTGAATATAATCAAAGCAGTTTATGACAAACCAACAGCTAGCATAACTCTAAATGGTGAAAAACTAAAGCCATTCCCTTTAAAATCAGGAACAAGGCAAGGATGTCCACTCTCTCCCCTGCTCTTCAACATAGTACTAGAATTCCTAGCCCGAGCAATTAGGCAAGAAGAAAATATAAAGGGGATCCAAATAGGAAAAGATGAAGTTAAACTTTCTCTCTTCTCAGATGACATGATCCTATACCTAAAGAATCCCATAGATTCTACCCCAAGCTACTAGAGCTGATCCAAAACTTTGGCAAAGTTGCAGGATATAAAATAAACCTTCAAAAATCAACGGCCTTTCTCTATGCTAACGACCCGAAGACCGAGGCTGAAATCAGGAAAGCAACTCCTTTTGCAATAGCCTCCAGTTTCTTAATTACTTAATTTTAGGATTTTTAGAGGATTATTTTTTACATATTTTTATACGTTACAGAAAACAAATTGACTTGACATGAAGAGGTGGTTCAATTTCAAAAACAATCTTGTTTATGGTCAATGTCTCAGCTATTACATGTTTGTACTTTATACAAGCATTGGACGTCCGGACCACTGAGGGGAATAATACAGGCAGCTCACCAGAATAGATATAGCACAAACACATCCTTCCACAAGTGTTCTGACTGGTTTCCTCCTGTCCTTCCAAGAAAAGACCTAGCAAGTACTTTTGTTCATTTATTTGTTACTGGGTGTTGTTCTAAGACTTTGAATCATAATAATGGCTGAATAAAATGACATAAAAATAAATGTTACTTTTATAATACAACATATATGTCTGACATTGTGTACTGTGGTTTATAGATTCTGTCCATGTTGTCTAAAGAATCTTAAAGAAAATATTGCTGTCAAATGGTGAAATTAAGACTTAGAGTGAGTGACTTATGTTTTAAATATCAAGTACCTGACAGCTGATTAACTGAGCTAGCATTTTCATTCAGATCCATGTAATTTCAAAGAAGCATACTTTTAAATACTAGTGTTTTCCACATGGAATGATTGATACCTGAAAAGTCATTTATTTTTGCTTTTGTTTGACAAATATGGTATAGCACATAGCCAAATGGTTTATATTAAAGCAAATAAATTTGCACACAGACATACATACATAGACACATATACATATGGTGTAAATATGACAAAAAGTTGACCAGAAGCCTAGTATTGCATATAAACATCTGAGGTTGGAATTTCACTGCAGTCTATCACATTGTCAGAAGGTGTGTCTTTTCCACTCTCCCATGTCAAGCTGAAAGTGGCCCCAGCAGACAGTAAACCTAATGCGGCAACACAGAAAGCCTGGGAAGCAATCTCCCTCTCTCTATTATTCCATTCAGAAAAGCAGGGAGTGTGTGACTTCCCATCTGTGACCACTGCTGATAGTCATAGCCACCCTGTCCACACCCCATTGTAGAAATGTCCCTTCCTTTCACTCATCCCAGGATCCATGTCCGCTTTAGCTGCCTCTTCATGGCCATCTTGATCTCCTTGTTGCGAAGGCTATAGATGAAGGGGTTGAGGAAGGGGGTAATCACTGAGTAGACCACTGCTAGGGCCCGGTCATAGTCCAGTGAGTAGCTCTTCTTCAGCCGCACATACATGAAAAGGATACTCCCATAGAAAATGAGAACCACAGTGAGATGAGAGGCACACGTGGAAAAGGCCTTCCTCTTGCCTGCTGCCGAGGGAATCCTGAGCACTGTGCGGATTATCTGCACATAGGAGCTGAGAATCAGCAGGAAAGTGGCCAGGATCTTGCAGGAGTTTATAATGAAATCCACCAGCACATTGATAGATGTGTCAGTACAAGCCAAGCTCAGCACTGGAGGGAAATCACAGAAGATATGTTGAATGTGATTAGGGCCACAGAAAGGTAGGCGGGACACTAAGGAAATTTCAGCCACTGGCCCAGCTAAGCCTCCTAACCAGCATCCAGCAGCAATCTTGGTACAAAGTGTTGGGGTCATGAGGGTAGAATAGTGGAGGGGCTTGCAGATGGCTAAGTACCTATCATAAGCCATAGCTGTCAGGAGATAGCATTCAGTAGCTCCCAGTGAGTGGAAGAAATAGATCTGCAGGAGGCAGCCGGAGAATGAAATGGATTTCTTCTCACTGAGCAAGTTTGCCAGCATCTTGGGGATGGTGGCAGCTGTGTAGCCCAGCTCCAAGAAGGAGAGAACGCTGACAAATTGATACATGGGTGTGTGGAGTCGGGAGTCCAGGCGAACCACCAGGAAAATCAGCAGGTTTCCAAATACAGTAGTGAGGTACACCACAAGCAGCAAGAAGAAGAGGTAAGTCTGCACGCCTCTCAGGTGAGGGAAGCCCAAAATGATGAATTCTGTCACCTGGCTCCAGTTTCCAGTGTCCATGGCTCACCATTCATGTCCCTGTAAGGTGAGGTATGGGGAAATTAGGAAGAAAAAACAAAGTCCTGAAAGTACTAAAGTTCCCCTGGCTTCTCCTGAGTAAATCCTCCCCATAAATGCTTTGAGGGGCTAGCACTTTAATTCCATCCCTCCAGATCCCTCCAGGGAGGCCTCCTCCAGGATATCCACCCTTCTCATTAAAATGCCTTTCCTGGATATCACAGCCCATTTGAGGATTCACATGCCACCCCATAATCCAACTGTTTTGCTTAGTGGAATTCATGTGAGTATTAGGACTTACTCACAAGGCTGGGATCTAAGGATTCAGGTTCAAAGCCAGCCTGAGTAGACAAATCCCAGAGACGATTATCTCCAATTAACCAGCAAAAGCTCAGAAGTGGAGATATGGTTCAAATGACAAAGCACCAGCTTTGAGCAGAAAAAGCTAAGCGACAGCTGTCAGGCCCTGAGTCCAATCACCAGAACTGAAATAAAATAAAAAGGAATGAAATAATTACTTTTCAATGTCAGAAATACCTGAAATATTTGCAGTTGACCTGTAAGTAACTTGTTATAAACATTCATGAGGACAAAATAGTTTCTATTTTGCTTACTGCGTACAATTTTTTTCTTTCTTCTTTTCCATTTTGCTTTCTCTATGTCTCTGTCTCTGTCTCTTTTTACTTTCCCTTCTTTCCCTCTTTTTTTCCTACCTTCCTTTTTCTTTCTCTGTTTCACTCTCTCTCTGTTTCTTCCTCCCTCCCTTCCTCCGCCCATCTCTTTCTGGTTTTCTTCTTTCTTTTTTCTCCTTCCTTATTTCCTTCCATCCTTCCATCCTTCCTTCTTTCCTTCTTTCCCTCCCTCCCTCCCCCATCTCTTTGTTTTTCTTTTTTATTTCCTTCCTTCCTTCCTTCCTTCCTTCCTTCCTTCCTTCCTTCCTTCCTTCCTCTCTCTCTCTCTCTCTCTCTATCTCTATCTCTCTCTCTCTTTCTCTGCATAACTAGGTTTGAGCTCGGAGTTTGGGCTTTCTAGGAAGCATTCTACCACTTGAGTCACTGCTTCTATAATTTTGATTAGGTTTTTGCTGTTGGTTTTTATATTTTCTAGATAGGGTTTCTTGCTTTTGCCTGGGGTGGCCTCAAACCACCGTCCTGCCTCTGTGTAGCTGTGATTACTAGCATGAACTACCATTCCAGAGTTATGTGTTGAGATTGGATCTTCTGAATTTTTTTGCCCTAGGCATCCTGAAATTGCAATTCTCTTAATCTTTGCCTCCTGAGTAGGTGCTATTATGATGTGAGCCACTAGTCCTGGCTATTTGCTAGTAAATTTCAAGTACCCAGGGCCATTAGAACTATATCTGCGAGAGTGACTTAGTAAATACTTTTAAACAAATACCTAAATTCAGTAACATAAATGCACAAGCATTTCATAGTCCATAGAACTGAAAGACCAGTAAGTGAACCACAGGCTACATATGGAGATCAGGAGAACTTCATAGAAGATGTAAATTTTATTTAAAATGAAACTTCAGAATTTGTCATATGGAAAAATGAAAATCCTTTTACATTTCATCTAAACTAACTTCATTTGCTCTGCTTTTTCCAGGCATATAGTTTCTTCTAAGGCCAGGAAATGTGTATACTCCTTACACAAAAGCTTTTCTCAATTTGAAGTTTTACATGAGATAGTTCTCCCAAGATGCCAGAGTAATCCTGGACAAAAAAGAAATTTGAGACAAAGTCTCACTATGTAGCTCAGGCTGACATTGAATCCTCTGTTTCAGTTGGGCAGTTTGCCCAACTGGGACAAAACTTTTCACTCAGCATAACGAGTTCTTTTTTTCTGAAATTTATTATTATGTAGTTGTAAAAAGAGGTTACAATTCCATAAGTCAAGTTATGAGTACAAAGCAACTTGATCATTGTCACACCTTACATTATTTTTCCCTACCTTCTCCTTCCCATCCCTACTTTCAAATTACATAGGTCAGTTTGTACATTGAATATGATAACCACATTTGTTCTTCTTTCCAGCTCTGTACTCAACCTTTTCCTCACTTTAAATCCATGTCTGTCCCCTGCTCCAATTTTGCTTTCTGCCTCATTCAAACACCCAGTGCATTCTTAATTTTTTAACTGACACCTTTCTCCTCTAGATTTCTTTTTATTCTTACATTCCTTCATTTCTCAATATAAATTTAAAGCACATGTCTGGAGCTTCTTCTCTCTATCTCTGGTCTCTAACTTAATTCACACATGAGTCGTCTGGAGTCTTGACCTCAATTTTCAGTCTCCATGGGAGGATGAATACTGGAAACCCACTACCCTATCTATTCCTTTGTCAAAATCAAAGGTTCCCTCGTGATTTCATAAACTATTCTCAGGCTGTGCCTTGTAGTGCCACAAGGTTATTTCCTACTGAAAAATAGCACCCTCCCACCCAGTGTGGCTCTCCATAATTCCCAGAGATTTGGACCACTCCTTTTCTGCTTCATATTCCAACTAAGTATGGTAGAAAGAAAGAAAAACACAACCTTGTAGTTGCCCCCTTACATTGTTTGCTTTATTTTCTTTCATTATTTCTAATTACTATGATAATTTTCACCACTAAACATGAGTGTGCATAATTACCTCCCAGTACCCCCACAATTCTGAATTTTAAATATATCCTATACACCCATCAATTCATAACAACCAAGAACTCTTAATAACAAAGTAGGATGTTTGGAATAATATCTTAAATCATTTGTACCAAACTTCATGTTGCCCTTACATTTCTCTTTTTGATTCAGATCAGCAAAACTTCTTCTAATCCATAAAATAATTTATGCCCTTACCACAAATGGTCATCACACCCCTGCCACGGGATGAATAGTACCAGAAGGTTCCTGCCCAGAAGACTGTCTTCCCTGTGATAGAAATGCTGTGGGTTTTATAAAAACCTCTTCCTTCTTGACCTGAAATCTGACTTCCACCCACTGCTTTCCATTTTGTTCTATGTAACATTCTATGGAACACCCCTTTCCCCCTGGTTCAGTCATGCTTGCAAACATTTTCACCACTATCATAAACATTTCAGTTTGAAATAACCCTCCCCCCCCCCCAATTTTAAATCTTGTCTTGTTTGATTGCAGTGATCTCATTAGAAATATGCTTTCTCCTAAACCAACCTGATGACACCTAGATCAACGTAGCTCAAGGTACCTGTTGCTTTCTCTGGGCCATTCAAAGTGAACACTCTAACATTCACAACTCTAAATTGCCAGAAGTACTTCCTCAGTGTCCCTTTAGTTGTATCCTCTCATGAACTGTAATTATTTTTATTCACATGTTGTATCATCAAAGACTAATCATGTGAGCTTATTAATAAATAAACCCTATACTTCAGCTTACCTTGCAGAGTGTGTGGTGAAAGGTCTGATGTGCCACAGCTCGAGTGGTGGATGGTAGAGAAAGAAATCCAGCTGCTTCTCTCATCTGTTACTCATCCTGATACTGCAGCCAGTGCTCTTACAGAACCTACCATGTGCACATATTAACATTTATCTTTCTTAGATGTTCTGTGATCATGCCTCACTCCCCATACTCTAGTAACCTTTTAGAACGACCCCCCTGCTTTCTATTGTTTGCTTTTCACAGTTGCATTATCCACAGCCTGTATTTATTTAAACATAGGGCTAAGAACACAACCTGAAGAGATTATTTGATTCTTCATGTTGTGGAAGAGGAGGTGGGCATCAGGAAAGAGGAGATGCCAGGCTGATAAAAAGTTTAACTGACTTGTGAGGCCACATCCTTCACTATTGCATTTAAAAAGCAAAATTTTGGCTTTCAATAAAGTATTGTTTTCTGAATGTTACATCCTGAAGACCTTAATTATTCAACAGTGATCTAGTTCTTTTCCTGAAGCTCATACTACAAAGAAAAAGGTGCTGAAAGGGATGACAGCAATCAAGATATATTGTACTCATAAACAGTTTTGTTAAATGGCAACTCCTTTGTACAACTACTTGAAGGTAATAAAAAAGCAAAGAAGAAAGAAAATGGCTTATAAAAATGCCTACATAACAGAGCCCACATGCAGAGCTTGATAGAGGGAAAGAGGCTGCTGTGCTTGAACCTGGGAGCCCAGCAGGGATTAGAGTTAGGAGGTAGAGGAGAACCCCTGATTACTTCCTACTTCTCATTTTCAGTGGTACATCTAGACACTCCTGGGGCCTAGAAGAGATGGTATTGAGCACCATGATGAAACCTGTGGGGAGCAAGTCAAGCCATAAAACAATTCTCTCTCATGGTCTGTATTGTTGATTGGACAGAAGTCCCTGTGCCACTGGAGTAACTCCTGGGGTTGCTGAAAGACTCCCTCAGGAAAGGCACTGCCTCTAGGAAGTTCATTATTAGCTGGCAGCCCTTTATCATCTATTCATGCATGACAACAGTAGATAACAGTCCAATGTAAAAACAGAACATCAAGACCATATCCAAAAATGAACTCAAAACAAAACAGAGCTGGAAGTGTGGCTCAGTGGTTCAACACTTGCCTTGCAATCATGGAAGGCCTGAGTTCAACTCCAGTACTGTCAAAGGAAGACAACATCTCTGATAATATTTCATGTCTCTGAAGTCTACTTTCTCTTATATTAATATAGCAGTGTCAACGTTTTTGTTGGTGTTTAAACAGTTTATCTTTTGCATTGTTTGAATTTTTGGCCTATGTATTTATGTTTTTAGTGGAGTTTTTGTGTCAGTACAGTATTTTTTTCTTATTTATTGTCAAAGTGGTTATATTTATTGTCAGAGAGGTTACAGTTTCATATGTTAGGCCTTGGGTACATTTCTTGTACTGTTTGTTACCTCCTCCCTCATTCCCCCGCTCCCTCTTCCCCCTTTCCCTCTGCCCCCCATTGCCAGGCTTATCTCTACCTCCTTTTCTGTAGAGGTCCTGGGCCTGTCTGCCAATCTGTGTAGTCCCCTATCGCCCTCAATGCATATCCTCTGGCCAGAAGGAATTGACTGCGGGGTCGAGGTCCATGTGTAGCCTCAGTCAGCGTGTGGTTGTGGGAAGCCCTCCTCCTCCCTATCCCGCCAAGGAAGCAAGGCACTCGTAGGCTCCCGGAGAAGCTTCAATGAGTGTTCTGGTTTATTCAAGGGGGGGCTAACAGTCTTATACTAGTAATAACAGGCAAAGGAGAGGGACTGGCCAGGTGCTAATGATAGGCTAATGAGCGTGTCCATCACGGTGATGTCACGGAACTTCCCGCAGAGGCGGAGACCTCTTGGCTCCGCCTCCTGGGTCAGCCAGTGCCATTACGACACATGTGCTCGCCACTGAGAGTCGGGGGTTGGTTTGGTTTCTCTTCCAGTTTTGGAACCGGAAGGAGGTGGGACGAGCCAGCTAGCAGCCGCCCCAGGTCTTAAAAGAATAGCCATCCCCTACACCCCATGAGTTGTTCAGTTGGTTTACACCAAACAGTTTTGCAAGTATTCACTTTTGTAGTCGTTTGTCTTTTTATCCTTTGTCTCTCGATTTTGATACCGTATTTTGAACGCAGGTCTCATACTCTCCCTCAGCTTTCTTGCTCAAGGTGGATGCTATACCACTTGAGCCACACCCACAATCTGATTTTGCAGGTAAATTGGAGAAGGAGTCTCTCCAACTTTTCTGTCCAGGTTGGCTTCCAACTTTGATTCTTCAGTTTCAGCCTAGACAGAAAGGTCCAAGGCAGCTAGAATTATAGACATCATTGAGCCACCAGTGCCTGGTTTATTTTAAGTGGATTTTTTTTTCTGCTCCTGGGGCTTGAACTCTGGGCCTGGGCACTGTTTCCAAGCCTCTTTGTGCTCAAGGCTGGTGCTCTGCCACTTGAGCCACAGTGCTACTTTTGTTTTGTTTTGTTTTGTTTTCTGATTGGTTAGAGATAAGAGTCTCATGGACTTTTCTACCCAGGCTGGTTTTGAACCATGATCCTCAAACCTCAGTCTCACAAGTAGCTAGGATTATAGGATGAGCTACTAATGCCTGGTCTACTTTAAGTAGATTCTTACAAGGAACATAGTGTGCATTTTACATCTTAGTTCAATTTGGAAAGCTATATTTTTCATTTTTTTGTTTAGATTATTTCTGTTTAACTAATCATATAATCAGATTAAAATCTAACATCAAGATAACTTCCTTCTCTTTAATCAATCTTTCTTTTAATTTGCCTTTTTTTCTGTTTCATTTTTTAGTTAATATTTTTGTGATTTTTATTTTTTCCAATATTGTTTTGCACGTAACATTTAAAACGACAATTTATCAGTACCCTATCTTTACAATATATATCTGGATTTGACTGGATACTTTGAATAATATCAAGTAGTATTTCAAGTGTAGCACAAAGTATAATGTGTAATATATTTAGTAACATATTTTGGTTCTTATAATTTATAGCTATTATAGGCCAGTCAATTTTCAGATCATCCTGGCTGATCTCCTTTCCACTTGAATTTTGGGGATGGTAGTGAGACTTTAATACTAATGAGTTACTAATGAGGAATGGATACTACTGAGGAAACAAGAGTTTAGATTAATCTGTCTTTGTAGTTATTCTCCTTAAAACAGAGTGTTCTGCAATATTTATTAGTAACCCAAGTGGCATTCAGTGAACATAAACCCAGAATAGGGTACTTTTGAAAACTTCATCTTTAGAACCAGGTACAACATGACTCCATCATTTTGGGGGGTAGTTCTCTACCATGGTGGGAGAGGCTTTCCATGGATCTTCGGCTTCATTCTATCTGTGTGTAATCAATCTGCTTTGTTTCCTGGTTATGTCTTGTTGGATTCATGCTGCAAATGATAGATAAGCTTTGCATCTGTGTGTGTGTGTCTGGTTCAATTTCCGATCTTCAACCTTTCACGCTGTTTTATCATTTATTTTTCCTTTCACATATATGGTAAACACATGGCACGTGGGCATTGTTTTGCCATAGATAGTTATTGTTAGAGCAATTAAAAATAAAACAAAGTCAACTGCTGGTGGCTCACGCCTATAATTCTAGCTATTCAAGAGGCTGAGATCTGAGATCACGGTTCAAAGACAGCCCTTGCAGAAAAGTCTTTTTAAGACTCATAACTCCAATAAACTACTCCAAAAAGCTGGAAGTGGCACTGTGACTCAAGTGGTAGAGTGCTGGCTAGGCTTGAGCAAAACGTGGCTCAGGAACAGCCTTGAGTTCAAGCCTCAGGACTGGCAAAAAAAGAAAAAAGAAACAATTATATCTATCATTTGTATTTTATTTCTTATTTTCTCAAGTAGTTTGAAGTTTCTATCTAGTATGTTTTCGTGTGTGTGTGTGTGTGTGTGTGTGTGTGTGTGTGTGTGTGTGTCCCAGGGTCTGAGTACTGTCCTTGAGCTTTTATTATTCAAGGCTAGCGCTCTACCACTGGAGTTACAGCTCCACTTCCAGCTTTTTAGTAGTTAGCTGGAGATATGAGTCACAGACTTTTCTGCTTGGGCTGACTTTGAACTGAAATCTTCAGTTCTTAATCTCCTTGGTAGCTAGGATTACACATGTGAGCCACCAGCACCCAGTCCTTTCTAGTATTTTTATTCCTTCTGCCTAATGAAAAATATTCTTTGACATGTCTTTCAATGCATACCTTTAAAAAGTTTTTTTTCTAAAAACATCTTTACTTAATTTTTCTGTAAGTTTGGTTGCGTAGTACTTTACATGCTACATAAATGACTTATTTAAAGGGTATAAGTCAGTACATTTGGGGAATTTAGAATTATGCAGCTGTTATTACAATCTAATTTTAGACCATTTTTATCATTCCATCCTTCCTCAATTCCTTCCCATAGACATTTGCATATTCTGCTGGCTTCTTATTAATGGAATCATACAATATGTGATCTTTTCTGATTGGCTTTGTTCACCTAGAACATATTCAGAATCTGTCCATATTGCAGATAGGTTTTAATCTAAGCAATATTAATGTTTTTATTAAATTATTTCTCTCAGTGTAAACATACAACATTTTTATGTATCCTGTCATCATTTGATAGACATGTGGATTGTTTTACCTTTTCTATTTGTCTGTACTAATTACTTTCTCATGTAAAGAGGAAAGATATCTGTAAAGACATCTGTTTTCATTTATCTTGTATAGATTTATCCAGGAGTAGAATCCTAGGTCAGTCATAGGGTTACTACACGATTGTACTTTTCAGGGATTATTAAAGTGCTTCCCAAAGCAACCACAAACATGGATGACTAAATGCACAATGCTAGTGGGAAAGTCAAATAAGGTGTTATATTGAGTGTATTGTTCTGACTGCACTTACATGATATTCCAGGGAAAAAAGACATAGAGCTATGGTTGATCATTGGGTGCTGGGGGCTGGAAGTGGGATAGAAATTGACTACAAAGGATGAACTTGACCTGAGGAATTTGGGGGAGCCAGAAAGAAGGTCTTTCTGATTTGATTAGAATTGTGGAGATACAATATCATATGAAGAAGATAGAAATACTAAAATGGAGAAATTTCACCTACATAAATGATGTCTATAAACACACATTAATATTTATAATATAATTTAATTATGTATGTTTAGACCTATAAATATATGTTCATTTGTAAAAGGAGAAAATGAAGAGGAAAATAATTAAGGCCACAGCTTTCTGTGCTTTCTGACTTGTTATGTTTTCTTGTTTCTGTGCCTTTGTTTGATACTTTAAATTATTTACTTTTTAATCTGATCCTAAAATTTCTGCTTTAAGATGTGACTGATGGAAGTTTCTGCTTCCCATACGCCTCTAGATACCATAAGGAGGATTAATGAAGAATAATACTATGGAGAGAGAAATGGAGAGAAACTGACATGCAGATAAGCAATGCTGGTGCATGCTCACTCACAAACAAAAATTACGACTTGTGTTGACTTATTCCATGGAGATGTGGAAGTGTGTGCCTGGGTGTAACTTTGTAACTCTAAGTATATACAAATAATACACACAAAAAATAGCTTCAAACATTCTATTCATTTGTCTACATGACTAAGAAATGTCTTGTATTTGAAAAAAATTTGAATACCTAAAAATATGATGATATTCCTCTCCCCTGTCACCAATTTCATTTTCACAACAAATTGCTTGCCTTGAAATTCAAGGACTACAAAGGAAATATATGAAAATAAAGAGTGAAATGGAAGCTAAGAATTTCATAATGTTAGACATGAATATCACTTAGAGATGGGTGAGCAGCTCACCACAAGTTTGAATAAAGAGATACAGGTCTAGAAATGTATGTGTCATAGTGAAACCGGAGAGACACCGAAGGCAGACAGGAGTCATAATGAGGCCAGAAGTATAGATGGCAGAAGTAAGTGTGGCCAGGCTAGTCAAAATCAAAATCAGGATTAAATGAACATGACTAAAATTACAATGAGATCAGGATGAGACCAAGGATGTGATTGATAGTGAACAATAAGATTTATCACATTTTCCTTCATTGCCTCTGATCATTTAAATACTCTGTTTAAACACTGGTAGATTCTGAGCACCCTGCAATTAACAAACTGAAATGATTTCAGACCAAATCTAATTTATAGATTTGTAGGAGGGACCGATTAACTTGACTTACACACAAAAGTACATACACATTTATTCACATCTATAAATAGTTATACAAATTGTAAAAGCAAGCTAGTTGCCATTTAAAAAAAAAAACAAAACAAAGACTGTAGAGTAGGCTGGGTGTATACTAAAGTCAAGATCTTACTGTATTTGTAGTGCTCAGACAGTTGACATGGCTAGGAGAATGTGCATGGCTAGGGGAATGTGGCACGGATATGAGAAACAAAGGAAGGAATGCATTTTGTTTCCCATATAAATTATAGTAAGGCACTGGATTCTATACATGTGTAAGAAGGAACATTTCTTGCTTCTAAGAATGAGTTATCTAATTCAGGTTATGACGGTGAATTTTATATGGAAATATATATGGAACAACAGGAGCAAGAAGATTGTGTAGAGTATCATTCACTGATTCACCTGAGAGGTGCTAGCAATGTATATGAAAGTGGCAGCACTAAGAGAGGAAGAAGCAAAGCATATCCATACTTGAAGAAAGAACTGATATATTATTTGTAGATTGGAATTATGGGCAGATAAAAAGGAGGCAAAATCAAGTAACTAAACTCCTGTATCACAAACTGAAGTAAAAGCATCTTATTCAAGGTTGGATATTTGAAGATTTCATTTACGACACTAAGGCTATAATTCCTGGGAGACATATACTTACAGTTGTTATTAACTTCTTAAATATGCAATTCTATACCTCAGAAAGTGTTGTGAGATAGAAAATGTAAGAACTCTTGGCAGTGATAGGGATGGACTTTGAAGCCATAAGAATAACTTTGTGTAGGAAGAATGTGCTACAAGACAGTGGATACTGAGAAAAACTTATTAAGGAGATGAGCAGTTTGGGAGGCAATAAAAGTGGGGAAGCTAAGAGATACATCTTTTAAGAAGTAAGGACTGGTCACATCTGTTAAGATTTCAAAAAAGAATAATAAATACATTGCAACTATGTATGAAAATGGCACAAAAAAATCTCAATGAAAGATGTTTACCAACAGGAGATTGAGAGTGGGTGAAAGGAAAAGCAATAGAGTTATTCTAGTTAAAAATCTCGAACTCCAGCCTATTGATAGACATATCTATGATAGATAGCTCCATCAGTTAGAAATAGAGATAGAAAGATAGATATGTGGGACTGGGAATATGGCCTAGTGGCAAGAGTGCTTGCCTTCTATACATGAAACCCTGGATTTGACTCCTCAGCACCACATATATAGAAAAGGCCAGAAGTGGTGCTGCGGCTCAAGTAGCAGAGTGCTAGCCTTGAGCAAAAAGAAGCCAGGGACAGTGCTCAGGCCCTGAGTTCAAGCCCCAGGACTGGCAAAAAAAAAAAAGTAGATATGTGTGTGAAAGATCATGATAAAACCATTGGTGCAATTAATATACACTAAAAGAAAAGAAAACTGATAGGAGAAGGGAAACAAGCTCTATTGGGGAAGTGGTACCCGTGTGGAGAGAAAGCAGACTGAGAAGGTAAATGAGATTAATATGGTTTAAACATTTTATTATCAGGTACGAAAATAGATAAATGAAACCTGTTGAAATTGTTTTAGAAAGGGGAAAAGAAAGTAACAGAGGGATGAGTTTGATTGGCATGCTTTGCATACATGTGTGGAAATGTTACAACGAAATTCCCCTTTTATAACTGAGATAGGCTAGTTTTTTAAGAAGAAAGATACAGTGCATTTGGCATAATGAAAGTTATTACAAATCTTGGAAAGATAGTAAAATATCGACAGTTCTGAGACCACTCCATATTGCAACAGGCTGAAAAACAAAGAGGGAGAGATAGGCTGGCTGTGTTGGGAAGTTTGACTAGAAAAAGCAGCAAAGAAATTTACTGGTAACTGAATAGAAATGTACATCCATTAAAAACAAACAAACAACAACAGCAAGAATGGGCATGTAAAGATGTTCTTAAATATTGCCAGCATTGATAGAAAGGCTAAAGACCCAGGAAACAAAAGAATAAAGAAATCAACAGAAGTCTGCAGATGTAAGAGACAGTGGAATCCAGAACACACACAACAATGGGTAGATTATTCAAGGTCTGGTCAAAGGCATGTACAGCTTTTACAGGTGAAAACAAAGAAGGTCCTTGGTAGCAGAAAGTTAGTGTTGAGTGAGGCAAGCTTTCTCCCCCTTCCTGAAGACGGTCCTCTTGATGGCCTTAATGAGTTCCTTGTTTCGAAGGCTGTAGATAATGGGGTTGGCCAGTGGTGTTAGCACAGAGTAGACTACAGCAAGTGTCCGGTCCAGGGTCAGTGAGTAGCTCTTCTTTAGCCGAACATACATGAAGATAATACTTCCAAAGAAGATGAGGACCACAATGAGATGAGAGGCGCATGTAGAAAAGGCCTTTTTTCTTCCTGCTGCGGTTTTGATCTGCAGCACTGCCCCAATGATCCTCCCATAAGAAACCATGATAAAAAGGAAGGTGACAAGGATGATGAAGGCGTTGACAGCAAAGTCTACCAAGACATTTGTGGAAGTGTCCTTGCATGCCAGGCTCAGAAGAGGTGGGAAGTCACAGAAGATATGTTGGATCTCATTGTAGTTGCAGAAGGGGAGCTGGGAGACCAGGATCACCTCAGAAATGGGACAGAGAAAGCCACAAGTCCAGCAGCCAGCAGCCATCTTGGCACAGAGTGTTGAAGTCATTATTGCAGGGTAGTGGAGGGGCCGACAAATAGCCAAGTAGCGGTCATAGGCCATGGCTGTGAGAAGGTAACATTCAGAGGCCCCTAGGGAATGGAAGAAGTAGGTCTGAAGAAGGCAACCTGCAAAAGAAATGGTTTTCTTCTCACTGAGAAGATTAGCTAACATCTTGGGGATGGTGGTGGCGGTGTACCACAACTCTAAGAAGGAAAGAACGCTGACAAAGTGGTACATGGGTTTGTGAAGTGCTGGGTCCAGTCGAATGACTAAGAAGATGAGCGTGTTGCCACCAATGGTGAAAAGGTATGCCAGCAGCAGCAGGACAAAAAGCCAGCCCCTGACATGTCCCACACTGGGGAAGCCAAGGAGCACAAATTCAGTCAAGCTTGAGTGGTTGTGTAACTCCATGAAAGGCTGATGTGGACAAGAAAGGGAGGGAAAGCTGGAGTAAGGAGACTGCTTAATCCAAGTCAGAACTCTCTCTCTCTCTCATCAAACTGAAAACTAGCAGTTCATTACTATTTCTATTGCAGCTACTATCTATGTTACCCTAAAAAACAACCATAGTTATTTCCCCTGCTCTAAATACATCCAATAAGATAAGTACCATTTTAATGTGAAAAAAAACCTCAAGAACATGGAGAACGGAGAGATAATGACATATCTCCATTTCCTATAGATACTATGTTATGGGAATACCATTTCAATTTATGCACCTTAACTCTGTGCTGTCTGTTTCTACAAAACTCTCTCCAAATCTTCTATCCCCTCTTTCTAAATCACAGAGGGTGTTTTCTTAATCAAGCCTAAAGGATGAATTTTATACCTGAGAGTAATGTTGTTGGAAGTCTTTTTTTCTGCTGAGCTCACTTGTATAAATGTTATTAAATAAGCATGGGTCAGGCATCATTGGAAATTACATACTTATTAATGATCAGTACCACTAGAAAACTCCTCTGTAGAGGAGTTCCTGCCTCTTTAGAGGAGGCAGGAACCTCCACTGGGCAAACAAAATCTACATGCCCTGAGCATCAAGCAGCCTTAGACAAGGTCACACATGCTCCTCTGCATAGAAAGTGACCTGGGAAAACTCAACCAAAGACTTGGAAATATATCCTAAAAGATGAACAACACGATCAGGTGTAAATGATTAACACCCCTGACATTTTAGCTCTACTGATCAAGTTCAGAAAGGCACATGTAAATATGCTTTGAGAGGGCTGCTGATGTGAAGACTAGAAGAATACAGACTTCACATTAGTGATGGCAACGTGGCAGTAAGCAAAGTTCCACCAGAAAGATTAATCAACTAGAATGCATGCAAAGACTATATAGATTACTTGGTGAGATTTTTGTACCACAATGCAGGGTGTATTTTAATTGTTCCAAAGTGCAATGTAAATAGGGAAAAGAGTACATTTCCTTTTGGACAATGTCACTCCTTCCCTTCCTTTCTGTCAGTTTTCCCCTCCCATCCCACCTACAAGTTATATAGTTCATTTTCATCATGTACTCATTACCTGACTTATGTAACTGTAACCGCTCCATTTTTTCTTTCTTTTTTTTTTTTAGCATTTTCAAATAAAATTCATTAAACATTAAACATTGGTAATAATCTGAAATTTTAATTACAGATATTCTACCTCTTTTTTTAATTTATTGAAAGGTTTAGAGTATGTGTTAGGGTTAGTTTTAGGGTGAGCATTGGGGTTAGGGTTAGTATTAACATTAGGGTTAAGATTGAATAGCTGTTAGGGCTAGAGTTAGCAGTTAGGGTTACAATTAATATTAGGATTAGAGTTTGAGTGTCAGAGTTAGAGTTAAATTGTGGCTTAGGTTTAAGCCAAGTTTGTGGTTAGGTTTACATTATCTATTACTGTTAGGCTTCAGCTAGGACTTATAAGAACATATTAAATATACATAAAAAGTATGTACATATACTTTTACACATTATATCAGATATAATGTAAAAAAGACAAGCAAACCAAAGGAAAGTCAAGAGGAATATCAAACGGGCAAGGTTGTAGATGTAAAATCTTTTCAGGCTTGATGCTCTTAGATTCTTAACACTGGATATTTTACAGCATCTTTATTTAAGTCCTCTCTCTGTGAATATAACTCTCTAAATTCAAAATAGTACCTGCTTTCAAACCCATTGACAGTCTTCTTACCTCTCAGATCCTTGATCAAGTCCTGAATATCATCTGCTTCCTTCATGCCAGGTTCAGTGTGTGGTGGGGGAGGAAGATTAAATCTAGGAGCCTTTTCTCCTCCGCAGTGAGTACTATCCCCAGAGTCCCTAGAGCTGATGCTAATGGTGTGAGGTTACAAGAGGCCCAGAGAAGGGAGCCACCCTGAACTCCAAGGACTGGTGGGAATTGAGTAGTTCAATCTAGGCTCCTGGGAAGGCACTTGGAAATAGGTTGTACTTGTTCAATAGGTTGTATTTGTTCAGGTGGGCTCAGAGAATGTGGATGCTTATTTCATCACATATTATTGTTTTCTAATACTGGGGTTTGAATATAAGGTTTCCTGCTTGCTACACAGGTGCTTTCAGTCATACTCCTGACGTCATCAACCTTTCTTGACACATTTCCTTCTTATCTCTTGTGGATTCTTCACATAAGCAGATGTGGCCTACCTCCTCCTGAGAAGGAAATTATCAGCAATGACATTTCAGTGATAAGAGCTTCCCGAGCTGAACCAAAGCATGGGTCTCAGCAATCTTCATTTGACTCATGGCTCCCATGAAACACCATTCACTGAGCTTTCACTAAGCAAGTAAACTGTGGACAGCAATGCTTGGACTGACTAGTGTGACTGTTACTTCATTTCACCAAGGAAACACAAGTATATAATACCTACTAATGAGCCCAAAGTCACACCAATCCCTAGGCCTGCATTTTGAACCAGGCTGACTTGGGTGCTACAATCGTCATTTCTAAATGCTTCAGTCTCCTTTGTGTAAGAAAGGTCACAAAGTCCCAGAATGATACCTGTGTAATGGCTTGCACTCCTGACTGCTATTCATTTCTTATGTGTTCTCTCTTAGCCAGGATTTTTTAATTTAATATTTTTTGCCAGTCCTGAGGCTTGAATTCAGGCTCTAGGCATTGTCTCTGAGCTTCTTTTGCTCAAGGCTACTCTACCACTGTAGCCACAGCACCACTTCCAGCTTTTTCTGTCTATCTGGTACTAAAGAATCGAACCCAGGGCTTCTTGCATGCTAGGCAAGCACCCTAGCACTAAGCCACATTCTCAGCTCTCTCTTATTATTTTTCAAATCTATATTTTATCATGCCTACATGTGTGCTATGAGAGCTGAGATACAATACAAAAGCTATACTAACTACTAATTTGATATTTTTTTAGTCTGTATTTATTGGTTTGCGTAGCATGTATGTATAATAGACGTTTTTGAAACTTCTCCACATAACTAATTGGGTCTGAGGAATTTACCATCACCCAGCCTTATTTCATTAAAGAAGACATAGTTGTGCTCCCTTGAGAATCAAGTGAAATGTCAAAATCCTTTAGTCTAAGAAAGGGAACACATCTACTGTTTAGCAAAAATGGGTTTATTGACATTTTCAGTGAGGGGGATCCTAAACCATGGAATTGTGGAGCAATTCAATAGGACAGTATTAGAAAAGGATGATCACCACAGGCTGTAGATTCCTGTTGGTTGATTCAGGGAAGGGCTCAATGGAAGCAGAGTGTGCACTTAAGTGAATCATATCTCAATGTCAGAATAGATCTATAATCAATAGAGACAGGGCAGTCACATTAACGGAAGAAGTTTGTTTTTGGTTTCCACAGTGATCTTGTTTTTGCCAGTGTTTAGACATCTTTTTAAATCATCTTTTTTTTCCTCCTCTCACATGATGACAGTTACAGAATAACCTTGTCTAACTTGGGGCTCTCCCATCAATCAACAAGATGTGTACCACCCTGGCCAGCTTTAAGGTAATTTTAGATTTTGATTCTGTCATCTCAACTCACTTCATGTTAAATATTAATTTTGCAAGTGTGCTCTTCAGTTTCTCATGGATGACATTCCTGAGATGTCTAAGGGTCCCCCTGCATCAAGCTGACAGCCTAGTACAGACCTCCAGATCGCTCTCTTCACAGTCATGGCATAAACATTTTACAGGAAGTTATTTATAGAAATATGAACTGTCATAACAATACTCTTACACTGTTTGCATTTTTCTTTTCCTTTCTAGAACGTTCCCTGGACATGTCCATAGAACTGGGATCACTAAGGCAGAACAAAATAAAGGTAAGAAGCTCTGAGAATAATTAGGCAGAAGTAGGAATAACATGATATAAAATGTCTAAAGCTAGATACCGGCTCCTAGTTCAGTGTCATCAAGGAAAATAATTGCAAACCAACATGAAATTGCTACGTGACAATTTATTGGTTTGTCCTAAACCTATAATCTGTGATAACATTACAGTTTAACCAATCTAAAGACTACCAGTCTATCCTTACAGAGTAACATATGAATACTTTAGGTCAGGGCTGAGTAAGCTTGTCCTTAAAGGGCAAGACAGTAAATATTTTAGGCTTGTTAAACTCAGCAGATTCTATCACAACCACTCACCTCTGCCTGTATAGCTTAAATGTAGCCAATTGTGGTATGTGAAGGAAGAGGTCTGGTTGCTTTCTGATAGAACTTTATTGACAGAAAATAAACTGCAGATTTTATTTGGACCGTAGGCAACAACAGTTGAATCCATGCTGTACACATGCACATGTGCACCCCACCCACACACTGCTGAATAACATTTCTCTAATTCTAGTGTCTTAAGAACACTCCCAGTTTCATCTGAACAGATATCTCTGCCTTTCTCAAAGTCTTCGTCCCAACAATAACAAAATCCTGAATTCCTAAAGAAAAATGCATATAATATCATGTATGCTTTCCCTGATTTGGGCTTTAGTGTACTTTCAAACAAGCACTTTCAGAGCCCTGTGTCTATGCATCGGGCCCTTTGAACGGATGAAGAGTGGTCTTTATTATGTGAGGGGCTGTGGCAGAGGCCACTACAGTGAACCTTGCCAGGACAGTGAGCACAGTCGTAATGTCATAGGAGTCTCTTTATGAGGAAGGAAAATACACAATAAGACTAGAAGGAAATAAACTTTATTTTAGGGGAAACCATAAAGTATATAATTTTGAAATCAGTTTGTTCAGAAGTTTTTATAACTCATTTTATTATTTTAATAAAAAGGCATGAAGTATAATTTTAAAACATCACATAAACCTGGCAATTGTGCATATTATAACCACGTGGAAGTAGAGTTTTTGAGTAAGATTAATTTCTGCATGGCATATCTTTTGTGTCTATGGATTCAGGGACAGATGTCAGGATGGTGCTGCTGTTAATTTTCAGTGCACATACAAAATGGAAACCTTGGTTTTTGGCCTGAGATGATAACAATTATCTAGTAGATCCTAGGATATCAAAAACTACGTCCAGGACAAGACCTAAATAACTGTTCATACACTGTGTTATTGATTGAACATTTCATATGTACATTAATTTGGTGTTTCTTCACCAAAGGGGAATATTTTTAAGTTTTTAACTTTACATGAGAAGAAAATTGTAAATCTTCTATTGTAAAGCTTTTAATTTTTAAAGTAATCATGTCATTTTACTTTTCTGACTTCTCAACTTTGTAGCAATCTCAAAAACAATAGATGATACTGAAAATTTTTTAAGCTGAGCCCAATGTGGAACTTTCATAAACTGTGACAGACATTCTATCACCTTTGGTTTAGGAGTTCAATCTGAATATTTGTATGCAGGTTATATGGATTTAAAACTTCTCCCTGTCTTGACTCATTTTACTTATGTTTTTGAAAAGCTACTCCAATTTGTGTTTCCTGAATAAACTAAAGTTCAATTTATAATTTCCTCAGTGCTGTCACTCTCATATGCCACTCAGTGAAGATAAAATTAGTTCATCAATCCCTTGGTGTCTGGTAGAAACACCAATGTTTCACCTACTTTTGCTTCTCAGATATGCTTGAACTTCAGAAAACATTGTTTTCCATCAACAATTGGTATTCAAGTTTCTATGAGCACCAATTTGAGCTCATCACATGCTATTTCATCAACAAGTCAACTTAGCAAGAATTTGGGGCAGGAATATATTCTATCTCATTGTATCAGTTTAAATAATAACTTTAGAAATTTATAGATTTTTTTTTAGTTTTGATCATGTCTTATTAAATATTTTACACACACTGTTGATGCAATAAATGATATGTATTTATTTACATTTCCTGTGTTTTGCTGCCATAAAACAGTGCAACTGGCTTCCTTGGCCACTACTCCCTGTACAATGTTAATGGAAGTTGCATTAGCCATTAGTCTCATTTTGTATTTGACCTTAGAGGAAAGACTTTTCTTGCTTCTCCCTTAGTTCTACTACCTGCCGCCCCCCCCCAAAGTTGTTATCAGAAGTTTCTTTTAATAGTCTTGTTGTTTCTTATTTTATGAATTATTGTGTTCTGCCTTTTTATTCCTGCATCACATAATTGTTTTAAGTCTTTTATGTCCTGAGAAGCATTAATTTGCTTTCTAAATGTTCAAGCTTGCATTCTTTGAGAAAAATCAGTAAGCTATTGGTGATGATTTGGATGTGAATGGTTGTGTTAATCTTTGTTATGATTCTTCTGTCCAATTACTTTTTAGCACGACAGTCACAGACCTTCTGCGTACAGCAGAGTTGAGTGGTGTATGCAGTCTGGGTGGATTGGCTGGACCCCAAGGAGAAACATGCAAAGAGCTGGGTTGTGCATACCTCAGCTCTTCCTTCCAAACTCACCACGTGGAATGGATTTTAATTTGTACCTAAGTCATCTTGAAATATCTTAAAAGGCATATTAATGTATCCTGCCCTAAACATTTTGAATCTACTGTATCTGATATGCATATATTCATGGAATTAAAAATCTTTTAAGATTTACTCAAAAAGACCTGTAGGTAATTTATTGGATCATATTTATTTCATAATAAATCAATCTTTCCTTGCTTAGAGAAAACTTAAAGACATATTTTTCAATTTATTCTCTGAGTCATAGGACTGTATTACTAACCTATTAGATAGGCATAATTCTGGCCCTTCATTACTTAGAAAAAATAACTTCATTTCATTGATTAACAAATTTGTTTATTTACCTAACCAACTAAATCATACTCATGTTCAAAACAATTTACTCTTGGCAACTTACCTTTAAGTAGTTCATTTAAGTAAAAGATCAGATGTGCCCTAGTTCCTGGGCTCATGTAGGTTCTGAAAACTCCACCAATTGTGTAGAATGGCAGGCAGGATAAAGACTCACACATTAAGCGAGTCAGTGACTTTTAAAAATACTGTCCTTGTTTGTTTCTTCTTTAGTATTTAAAAAAATGCAAGTTGATTTCAGATCCTATGTACTAACTGACTTTGGAGAAAAAAAGAGTTTCTTCATTTTCCCACAATAATCAAGCTTAATGAAAAAAAACAACACATGATATGTAAGTATAAATGGTACTATACCAGAACCCATGAGACCACAAAAAGAAGATCTCTTAAGAGAACAGGTATCTATTCACCTGATCCTACTGGGGTACCAATTCCAACACATTGTCACATGCAAAAAAAAATAGGGCACAACAAGTCAGATACCAAGAAAGTTTATTAGCAGGAAAAAACAAATGACTCTAGATCAGATGTGGATACAGACACACCTGATAAAAACTCTAATAGACAACCTAAGACCAGGAGTATTTGGGGGTAAATATCAAAACTAAACAGAAAAGCAAGTTGGGGGTTTGGCTTAAACTTGCATTTAGATAAGGGCTTCCTTTGTACTGAACTTCAGGTATATTCAATCATTCTTGCTATTAGATAAGTGCACAAGGTTGACAACAAAACAGCTCACCAGGCAAGCTTTGGAAAATCCTTGGCAGAACACATTTGATACAGGTAAGAGGGACACTGCATGAGAATGACCGGCACCCAGAAGAAGAAGAAAGCAATGATTCAAGGAACCTGTGTCCTTTTCCACTCTACTGGGTGGTGATCAGGGCCACAAATTTTCTGTGACAGAAAAAGCGAGACAGAGACAGAGACAGAGAGATAGAAAGACAGATAGAGACAGAAGGAGAGAGAGAGAGAAAGAGAGAGAGAGAGACTATAAAGGTCACATGGAAAGCAGTAGAGAACCTCAGTACTATTACCTATCCTATTTCCAACTTGCTATATAACCTTGGTTAATTATTTTTCTTACGTCTTAGATTGCACTTCTGTAAAGACAAGGATTTTGGTGAGATGACTTCTGATGTCCTGCCTAAATACAAGTTCACTGACTCACTGACTTCCTGGTAGCATTCATCTAGATGCAAATGATGTTTTCTCAGAGTAAGTCTTCAGAATTATATTACATTTTATCAGAAGCTTGAACCTAGTTACTTCTTACCAAAATTAAAAAGAAAAAACGGCTTTGACTTGGAAAAGAATTGCCAGTGTGATTTCTACTACTATTGTTTTCCATTCCCAAAGGATTAATCTTCCTGCCATAATAATATTAAATAAGTTTCCCTTTGCTTCAGACCCACCAAATGTCAGGGCAGAGAATATAGTCCATATCTCCATGTAGTGATCAGGAGGAAATTTATCTATGGCCACACTGTCAAACTTCAAGTTGAAAAACCTGTTGACAATGAGTAGTTTAATATTGTAAAATATTCATGATTTTAGGGTTACTGAAATGAGAGAAAGATTAGTGCTACTATATGGCACCCCCTCACATTCTCCTCTTTGTGTATCTTTGCTTTTAAAATTTAAAAAAAGCAAACCATCCTTGCATTAGAAGAAAAAAATCATTTCAAATTCATTATTCAGAGACAGGAAAGACAAAACGTATTTGTGCTAAAAATGTTAAATTGCTTTCTAGAGATTTTGTATTAAAGAAATTCCATTTGTATTTTCAATAGAGTTGGGGCCATGTTATCATAAGACGTGAAATATGTATGCTTAATATAGGAAAAGAACATTGG
The DNA here is from genome assembly GCF_023159225.1 of Perognathus longimembris pacificus. Classification (NCBI taxonomy): domain Eukaryota; kingdom Metazoa; phylum Chordata; class Mammalia; order Rodentia; family Heteromyidae; genus Perognathus; species Perognathus longimembris. Next base: position 37,826,905 of record NC_063171.1, on the reverse strand, counting down.
ATCAGAGTATTGGGATTCCAAAATTTGAGGCTTGGCATAAATATCAGAATAAACTTCTGGGACACTGTCTGGTGTTTTTCCTATTACCTTTCTGTCAATTAATACATTCCTTCTCACTTTGTTTCATCAAGTCTTGTTATTACACACACTCAGAAAAATTATACAGTATGTTTCTTGTTGCTGCTGCTAGATAATGATGATGATGAGTGTGTGTGTGTGTGTGTGTGTGTGTGTGTGTGTGAACAAAGAATAGGAGAGACAGAAAAAGAATGAGGGAAGGAAGAATTGAAACCTGAAAATAATAAATAAAACTTTAAGCTCTTTGAAAACCAAAATACACTTATTTTATATCTTCTTTTAGGTCTGAGTCTACCTAAACATAGATACTTTATCCTACGTTTTTATTTCCTCAACTATGCGTCTTTTTTCTCATATAAGACTACAGCTCTCTTTTTTCCTATGTGTCTCAATTTCTTCATTGAGATGTAATCATAACTTTGATTATATATTTCACAATGTATTTCATTGATTAGTTAATTCATCTACTTGATTGACCAATTAAATCCCATGACTGCCATGTGGGCAGATTCTGAACTTAGAAGACTTCAGAGACAATTCAACCCAGCCCTAACCCTCTGAGTGACCCTCTTAATAGCCTCCTTCACCTCCTTGTTGCGAAGGGTATAAATAATAGGATTGAGAAAAGGTGTAAGAAAAGTGTACACCAAAGCAATAAGCTTGTCTCTGCCTTCAGCTTGGATCTCAGCTGGTCCCACATACACAATGAAGGCAGAGCCAAAAAATAATGTCACTACGATGATGTGGGAGGAACAGGTAGAGAAGGCCTTGGCACGGCTAGCAGCGGAGGGCAGTTTCAGCACGGCTTTCACAATGCCTCCATAGAGACCCAAAATGAGAGCAAGATTGCATGTGTTGATCATGCCGATCACTGAAATATAAACCTGTGCATGCCAGCTTGTGTCGACACACGCCAACCTCATCAATGGTGCCAGGTCACAAAAGTAATGGGCTACATCTTGCAAGCAGAATGGCAGGGTGGCAGTGAGGCCTGCTGGCACAAGTGCAGCCGAAAAGCCAGCCACCCAAGTGCTCCCTGCTAGCCAGAGTTGGACCTGTCTGCTCATGAGTGCATGGTAGTGCAGCGGGCGGCAGATGGCCAGGTAGCGGTCCAGTGCCATGACACCCAACAGGTAGCACTCAGTCATACCCAAGGAATGGAAGATATAGAGCTGGAGAAAGCATGCAGCCGAGGGGATGGGAGACCGCCCATGGAGAAGAGTGTGCAGCAGAGTGGGCACCGTGGTGCTGACATACCAGAGCTCCAGGAAGGAGAGGACACTGATAAAGAAGTACATGGGTGTGGACAGTCCGGAATCTGTCTTCACCAGGATGATGATGAACAAGTTCCCTGCCAGTGTGAGGAGATAGATGCACAGGGTGCCCAAGAAGGCCAGAGGTCTTAGGGTTCCTGTGGTGGTGAAACCAGCCAGAAGGAAGGTTTGTGTCCAGGTATAGTTGGGATGATCCATGATTCTCAGGAATGAGGGTTTGAGGCACAGGGTAAAGGATTTCCAGCTTCTTTCTCTTTGAAAATTCCTCCAAAGCACAAAATATAGAACAGAAAAGCCAGAAAATATCTTACAGATTATTAAATCAGCTCTCCTGGCTTTATTAACAAGGCCTAGAATATTACAAGTCAGAAATGATTTGCTCAGTGTGTATTGCTGACAGTTGGAATGGAACTCAAGGTCTTTAATTTGTGGGTCAATGCTTGTTCTATTGGGTCATCTCTGACACCAATGTCAGGCTCCAGGATTTTCTACACATTCCATACCAAGAAGCAAAAAGGAGGAAAATTTCTCATTCTTCTAGAGTCACTAACCAAATATATCATGGTGTCTTTTGAGAGTAACAATTACCACAAGTTCTAGCTACTACTCACAGTACCATTAAAGTGAAAAGAAGAAACACCTTTCTAAAATCTGACTGCTAAGCGAGATTTCTGGACCTTAACAAGAAAGAAATAGGCATAATCTTGGGGACATTTCTCAAAGCTGAGAACTATAGGAGGTGAAGAGGAATCAGTAAACAGACTGGATATGCAGTATAGAAGGAAGACTTGGTTGAGAAATTCTAAAGGAGAAGGAGAGAATGTATGACACAAGGCTCCAGTGATGTAGGCTGAGAAGCATGTACCACCACAAAAGAAGCATTCTTTTTGGAAAACTGGTTTTAAAAACTTGTTTTTCCACTAACTCAAGATGAACACTGTGGATTATTATTTCCTCCTTTTTTTCTTTTATCTCAGAGTCCTCTTTTGTGAAATGAAAAAAAAATTGGTTTAGAAATTGGGGCACGGCTTTAGTAGAGTCCTTGTTTATCAAGTATGAAGCAGTATGGTAAAAACAAAATAACAAATAAATACATTTTTTGAATTCAGCCTCTAAAATGAAGAGGTTTAAATAAGATGTTCATGAAGCCCCTTATAAACCTGTTTTCTGTACTCATGTGAGACAGGTCATCTTGCTCCCTCTTCTTGGTTGGTTCCACATTTATCCCGATAGGCACCACTCAGAAAATGTCAAGGTCATCCTCCAGTTCTCTTCTTCAACCACTCTCACCTCTTCTGCACCATCCCTTCCCATTTGCTTGCTGTGATGATGACAAGATACCTTGACACAGCCTTCTTAGTATCTAGCATCCTTTCCACCCCACAACACCTGCGGGGTTATATTGCATGTTCCTGGAATCCTGGCCTCCCACAGGTTCTTTGGGGAGTGCTCCCTGGAGTGGCTGAAACTAGCTCTCAGTGTGGATCCCTTTGGGATGGGGAGTTAAGCACCAGGAAGTAAAGCAGATGATTCCTACTTCTCAACTGACTTCCCTCGACTCTGGAATCCTCATGTGTGGGTTCTGTAATTCCAAGGACCAGGCCTCCCTCGAGCCACTGGAAGTTTTGCAAGTACCATAGAAGTTGATATTCAATAGGATCAAAATTTGCATATTCTTGGGCATACATGGAAATTTACAATTACAAATCCCCTCTTCCAGATTTCCTTTGTGCAGACAGTCTCTGCTTTTATCACCCTTCGCACCACCCCACCTCTATCATGTCTACTGTTTATGGTTCCAGTCCCTGTGTACTGAATACCTAGACAGTTCCTAGTGCAGTGTTTCAAGTCTCTGTGAACCGACTGCTCCCTTTACTTACTCTTCCCATTATTATTTACCTCAACTTTATGAGATGAATCCAACCTTTCTGCATATTTATACCTTTGATAATTTCATCAAAGCATGTTAAAAAATCAACAGTATCATTTAGGAAAGTTTGCAAAAAATAGGATCTGTTTATTAGAAATTAATAGATGATTTTTTTTACAGTACTAGGATTTGAACCTGTTATCTTGCTTACTTTGGCAGGTGCTCTACCAGTTAAGCCCTAGATGAATTATTTTTTCGGGTAATGAGATTGCAAGTCATTTTAAGAGTGTATTCATCTGGATATGTTAATGAACCATATACATATGTAATACATTAATTCAAGAGTAAGTGCTAGGGTTTGAACTCAAGGATTCATCATTGTTATGAAGGCTTTCTACTACTGAGCCACACCTCCAGCCCAGATTTTCACTGGTTAATTTTGAGATAGGGTCTGGCCTCCTGCCAGGCCCTCAGAATGCAATTTGCCTGTTAGGCTTCCCCTCACAGCTGGAATGACTGGTACACACTATCATGTCTGGCTTCTTTTCACTGAAGTGGATGTTCGCAGACTCTCCAGCCTAGATTGGTCAGAAATGCCATTCTTCCACTTTGAGCCTTCCACATATTTGGGGATTATAGAGCCATACCACTGTGCCTACTCATGGGTGAAGAAGGGATCTTCTGGACTTTCCTATTCAGGTTGGCCTTGAGCTATCTCCTCTTGTTCTCAGCCTTCCAAGTAGCTATGAATATAGGCCTAAACTTCTTGTGCCCAATTTATAATATGTTATTTTAATTTGTGGTTCAACAGTTAGAAAAGAGTGATATCAAGTACAACCAGAATAATGTGGAAAAAGAAATGACAACTCATTTACTCATATATTTAATAATATTAAAATATTGTCTTTGCTCCAGATCTTACGTAAAAACTGGAAAATAAATAAAATGCTGTCCTTTCCCTTAAGATATTTACTGTAGGTTGAATTTGAATATTTACTATAGGTTCAATTTCATCAAAGCATGTTCAAAAATCCACAGTATCGATTGTAAAAATCAGTAGGCTTTCCCCCCCCAAATGTAGGACAAAATTTCTCCTGCATACATAAAGAGATTTGAACTTTCAGCCTAGTGTGAAATGTGATGTCTTAGTCTTTACATTTCCAGATGTTCAATTGTTTCTGACAAAAACACTTAAATGAATTTTTATGGGGAAACATACTTCCTTCTGTTTGACGGAGGAGGAAATAGAATAGTTGTTTTTAAGAAAGAGTTAGGAATATTGAATCAAATTTATATAAGCATTTGTAGTAAGATCTAAGAGTCACATTTCTGAAAATGTGTACGGATATATACATATACCTCATATATGCATATATATGTATATATGTATTTGTATATGTATACTAATGCATATACAAGATTATTTATTACAGTGATGTTTTTCATAACCAGAGACCAGAAACAACACAAAAGTCCTGTAGCATTCTGGTAAGTTAAACACATAATAGAACACTAGTTTGTAAAATGAGAAGATATTCTAGGCAAGAAACTTGGATCTATCTCTGGGGTTTCTTAGTAAGAAATATGAGAGTAGATCAAAGCATGAAGTTTGGGGCCTTACATGTACGAATGAGGGTTATCCAAATACTTGTACCTTCTGGGTTTTCCAAAGGAATCACAGCTATCAAAGCAATCCACACTATTAAAGGGGGACTTTGCCAGAAAAGGAGCAGATAAGGAGTGGTAATAAGTGTTTTCATGAAAAGCCCTTTAGATGGCTTTAGTTGTTGATCCTCATAATCATATTACTTGCTGAAGCAAAGAAATTAAAAAAATAATACCATGTAACTAATGCAATAGCATGTGTCATGGTGCAAGACAATCAATAGCTTTACACCTGACCTCCAAGGCACTGATGGCCAGCTCCTTCTCTTTCTCTCTAGTGAGGTGGAGTTTAGATACAAACTACAGTCACCCTATATAATAGAATGTTAGCTTTAATGCCAGTAAAGAGTGAGTGGCATGAGTATGATGCCTTTTATGTTCGGTGTCTTCTTACTGTCTGTTTTCCACACATCAACACAGAGAAGTAGCCGAGAGTTACAGTGGACACTTACCTCAATCTCAACTTCTACCCTCCACCCTTTACAGATTGCAAAAATGATGCTGTTTGTAGGACACAGAACAGTTAAAAAAAAAAAAAAGCTTCCTGACAGAGGCGACTCAAGATCTCAGATCCCAATTAACTTAGGTCCTGTGTGACCATTCAAATGGAATGTGTGAGAGGTGAGGACTCAGTAATTCTGTACTCCCCCCCCCCCATGCTTAGAAGCTCTATGCTTAGGATGTGCTAGACTTCATACTTCAAAGATAAAGATCTAAGAGGGCTTCAACACATAAAAAAGACTGTCAAATGAAAGGCAAGGGGAGTTTGGAGAATAGATTTGTGAAAGAGAATTTTTTTTTTCCTGGTGGAGTTAAAGGAGAGTGTTATGCCTACCACCCTTTTGGTTTTTAAAACCTTCACCATTCCTTTACTCATTTGTTCAAATATGAATGGATACCAAGAGTTGTGCTAGAAATCAGTGGTGCGCTACATACTGCCTTGAATTATTACAGTAACTACTTAGATCACCACAACAGGCATTCATAGGCCCCAGCATCTCCGCCAAGTGTGAACTTCACAGAGATGGAGATCCACAAGCTATCTGACCTATACCATGGCCAGGACAAGCAGTTTCCAGCCATTCTTAGTGATGTCACCACAGAATAGTACAAATTCTTTGTGCTCAGAATCATACCTGCAAAACAAACAATGAATAAAGTGAATGAGAGAAAAGATGTGAGCCCCAAAGCAATAGACTTGGCAGGCCAGCAAAATGGTGCGTTGCACCTAGTATTTAAAGAAACCACATAGACTTAATTATAGCAAGTAGCACTCAGGTTATACAACCATGATTTTCAACACTTAGCTTAAGAGATGATTCCTTTGGAATGGGATGTTATCAGGTCAACTAACCCCATACCTGATACAAAGTGAGGACACATTATATATAAGGCCAAACATTCTTTGTTGTTGTTATTGTTGGTTGTGGGGCTTGAACTCAGGCCTGGGCACTGTTCTTAAGCTCTTTTTGTTCAAGGCTAGCACTCTAACACTTTGAGACACAGCTCTACTTCTGGGTTTCTGGTGGGTTTTGTTGTTGTTTTGAAATAAGAGTCTCATAGACTTTCCCTGCCTGGGCTGACTTTGAATCATAACCCTCAGATCTTAACCTCTTGAGTAATTAAGGACTAAACATTCTTTTCTCTTTTCTTTCTTTTTTTTTTTTTTTGCCAGTCTTGGAGCTTGGACTCAGGGCCTGAGCACTGTTCCTGGCTTCCTTTTGCTCAAGGTTAGCACTCTACCACTTGAGCTATAGCACCACTTCTGGCTTTTTTTCTGTTTATGTGGTGCTGAAGAATCGAACCCAGAGCTTCATGCATGCTAGGCAAGCACTCTACCACTAAGCCACACTCCCAGCTCCAGCACTAAACATTCTTAAGGAAATAAATCTCCACTGCAGAATTATAGATGAAACAATTTTTTAGTAATAATAGTCAACATTTGTATAGCTGTTAAGTTGTTCTGTTATTGTGCCCATTTTACAGATAAGGAAACTGAAGCACAGGGAAGTTAAATGTATTGCCTAATGTGACAAAACAAGTAAACATAAATGACAGCGTTAATATTGGAACTCACTCAAGAAGGCTGTAAAGTCTCCTCCTTAGCCCCCATACTGCCTTATCTATATCACAAAACTAATTGGTTTGTTGTGCACTTCGTATATCATTAAATTTTTTTAAAAAAACTTTTTGTAGTTTTTTTTTAAGGAAAAGGAAAGTGAGCTTGGAAGGAAGTTAATTTCTCCTCTCAAGAACTGTATAACTAGAAGACTGGCTAATCTTGGATTTGGAAACTTTTTTTCCAAGCCCTTGGACTATTCGGATCTCATCCTTTCGGCCTGGGTGCCTGCTTTCCTTAAGCTATGTTACAATCAGAAAATGGAAAGTTCCTGAGCTGGAAGGAATGCCAGCAGTCTCTAGCTCCTGCCAGTCATTCAATTATATTTTAAAGCAACAATCACTGCATCCTGCATGGGGAAGACATTCAAAAGTTAATGGTTTTCAGTTTTTCTTATTTCTTTTTTAGAGGGGAAACCTAAGAAAGAGAAAAACATAAAGAGTGCTTGTGATTCATATAGTGATTCAAGAAATTTGTTATTGAACAATGATGTAGCATAAAATTGTCCTGAGTTGAGCTGCCAGTCACTGACCAGTCACAATGAACCACTTCTCAGTTGCCAGCCTTTGCTTACGTTGAAGACAACTTATGAATGTTATGTTTTTGTACCTAATTTATGATTATTGAAATGTTTATCAAATTTATTTTTACCCAAAATACAATGCCAAAATATTACAGAACAAATATTGTTCTGTAGCCAAAAGAATTCATCTAGTCTTATTTTGCAAATGGCTTAGTCCCATTTTTCTCCCAGGTTACCTGACCATTCCTTAGCAGGGATTTTGTGATGAATTCACAAATACTAAAAAAAAAAAAAATGGAATCAGTGATCTTTAAAATCTGCTTAGCAGAGGAAACAGTGGGGAAGCTGGAGCGAAGAGTTACTCTAGATTTTATTCATGAGATGAGGTCCTTATATCTGAATTGTATTTCACTCTTTTATATGTGTACACTCTATGTATAAGACTTACAATGTTTTTTATCTTGGTTTTCTGTTTATCTTCTAAACTATTCATCCAAATCTTATTTTGTTTTCTTTGTATTGCTACCAGAGCTTGAATTCAGGTCCTTTAATTTTTGGTCTGCTGTCTTGTTCACAACTAGCACTCTACCACTGAAGCTATGCTTTTAATCTGATATTTTGCTGTTTAATTAGAGATGGAATCTCTCAGACTATTCTGCCTAGGCTGGCTTTGAACTGTGGTCCTGCAGGTCTCTGCCTCCAGAGAGCTAGACTTCTAGGCATGAACCACCAGTGCCTGGCTATGACTCCAAATACTTTTGGTAAAAGAGTATTTCATGGTATTGAAGAAAATATCAGAAAACAATCTCTATTCCAATGCCCGACTCTTTGCACCATAAGAAAGCAAATTCTCTTCACTAGCTTTAACCACTTGATCTGAAAGTTCTGTTCCTCTGAGCTGTCTTTGGTCACAGGGTCTCATGAAATCTCAGGCTTTCTGGATGGACTCCACCAACTGGAAAATGTTTTGCTGTGGTTTACTGCCACATCACACAAGCTATAATTTCATTCTTGTAGTTGAACCCTCTTAACCTTTCTCCAGGAATCCTTTCTTAGTTAACATGACTTCTAGCTTCAGTTAGTCTCTTTCAGCACTGCATAGCCCCATTAAGTCATAATTTCTACTAAGATATTGGCTCTGTGAAACTGTTTTTATCTTCATGTCCATTGCCGTGGGGAAGATTCAGAGACATAAACTACCTTCCTTCTCTGTGTTACTTCTGACCAGTTCAGGCTTATATGTTTCCAACATATAGACTAATAAATAACCTGATTACTTTATTGGTGTTAACCTCTCACCAAATGACTGATTCTCATAGCCATAACAACCCAGGATGCGGTCTATACCAACAAGTGTTCCTGGGGTTGGGAATATGGCCTAGTGGTAGAATGCTTGCCTTACCAACAAGTGTTCCTCAGGGTTTCCTCCAAATAGCCCTCATCCTTTCACTGACTCTTTTCACAGCCTCCTTCACTTCCTTGTTGCGAAGGGTATAAATGATGGGGTTGAGGAAAGGAGTAAGAAGGGCATAAACTAAGGCAACAAGCTTGTCCGAGTCTGCAGGTCGACTCCCAGGTGAGCTCACATAGACTGTGAAGGCAGAGGCATAGAACAGGGCCACTACCGTCATGTGGGAAGAGCAAGTGGAGAAGGCCTTGGCACGGCTGGCTGCTGAGGGCAGCTTTAGCACAGCTGTCAAGATGCCTCCATAGAGTCCCATGATGAGCACAAAGTTGCAGCCAGTAGCCACACCAATCACTGCCCCATGAATCTGAGCATGCCAGCTTGTGTCTACACACGCCAACCTCATCAGTGGTGCCAGGTCACAAAAGTAATGGGCTACATCTTGCAAGCAGAATGGCAGGGTGGCAGTGAGGCCTGCTGGCACAAGTGCAGCCGAAAAGCCAGCCACCCAAGTGCTCCCTGCTAGCCAGAGTTGGACCTGTCTGCTCATGAGTGCATGGTAGTGCAGCGGGCGGCAGATGGCCAGGTAGCGGTCCAGTGCCATGACACCCAACAGGTAGCACTCAGTCATACCCAAGGAATGGAAGATATAGAGCTGGAGAAAGCATGCAGCCGAGGGGATGGGAGACCGCCCATGGAGAAGAGTGTGCAGCAGAGTGGGCACCGTGGTGCTGACATACCAGAGCTCCAGGAAGGAGAGGACACTGATAAAGAAGTACATGGGTATGGACAGTCCGGAATCTGTCTTCACCAGGATGATGATGAACAAGTTCCCTGCCAGTGTGAGGAGATAGATGCACAGGGTGCCCAAGAAAGCCAGAGGTCTTAGGGTTCCTGTGGTGGTGAAACCAGCCAGGAGAAAGGTTTGTGTCCAGGTATAGTTAACATGATCCATGATTTCCAGGAATTAGACGTTAAGGCAGGAAATGAAATGCTTCAAGCCCCTTCTTCTCTTCAGGAAATATTTCTGGTGGCAAGGCAGACAAATGTATTTGCTTTAAAGAATCTGAGCCATGCTAACAAATACCTTACTATCAAACAGAGGAACTGCCAACCCTAAGGCAGAAATTGATTACCTCATATTATAGCATCCCTAGATGACCCCACTTTATTCTTGTGTATATTGGGATATTGGGTTCCAGCATTCCAACTGTCTTTATTAGTTCCTAAGGGTAAAATAAGCAGACGTATTGGGCTGTGTTAAAGGGAGAAAAGTGATGAAAGGGATTGTTTTGACCTCTCTCAGTCTCTCTGGAGAGGATGGACTGTTGTGGTAAGTACTAGAAGGAAATGAAAGTGATGCAGAAGCTCTGAGAAAAATCTCTGCAATCTCATGTCCAAGGGGCCACATAATTTTTCACCTAGCACCCATATGGTACCTCCTAAATGTTTAAGTCCCAAAGAAGACATATGCTAGGGATTCTTAGAGCAAACGCATGTTTTAGAAAATCCCAAGTAAGAAAGAGCCTTCTCTAAAGTTGGGAACTGGCTGTGTGAGCTTGCTCTGACACTAACTGGCAAGGCACTTGGGATTGAGGAACTTCATATCACACCTCAGCTTCCTCTCTCTCAGATTAGAAAAAGGGGGAAATTATTATAGCTTTTGAAGGTATCAACAACCATGCTGGTTGAGCTTTCTTCCCCCAATACCCTAAGCTGGCTCACCAGGAAGTTGAAACCTCTGTCCTTGTTCTTTCCTTCTTCTTCTCTCATCCCTTCTGTACCATCTGCATCCATGACCTGGCCACTTGCCAGCAGAAAACTCTGAAACATTGTTTTGGCATTCTTTCTGTCCCTGCTTACTTATATTTAATGTTTCTGGAAATGCTTGCTTCCCCAGGGTTCCTTGTTGAGTGGTCCCTGGAGTTGCAGCATTCACTAGCTCCACTAAGGGTCCCTCTGAGACAGGAAGTAGAGCCAAAGAAGTGAAACAAATCAGCTCAATTTCTCAAGTGATTTATCTCTCCTGCGACAAGGCCTTGATGTCTTCATTTCACAGTTTAACAAGAGAGACAGTGGAGAATGCTGTTGGGAATGATTACAAAGGAAGACATGAATACTTGTTTTAAAAAACTTCATAATTGTAGGTGATTTTTAATTTTTTTTTAGTAAATGTCCTATTTTATCAACAATTTTAGTATTACTGTAGAAGAAAAAAAAACCCGATAGTTTTAAAAAGGTAAGAGACTGTAGCTAAAACATTGGGACAAGAAGGACTATTACAGAAATTCTGTCACTCATTCATTTGTTACATTTACAGGTCGCTTTCCATTTCCCATCCTTCATACTTGAGATGCTCAATTTTAGTGAAAGAGATGGACCATAAAATAGGCATTAATGAAATAAGGACCTGTAAGCATATGAAAACATATACAACTCATCATAAAGTAAACTCAATTTAAACTAATTTGTCATACTTTTTCTCAGTTTTTAGATTGACCAAAAAAAGAAGCTATTAATCACTTGCAAAGACTATCAGGAAATAGAAATTTTTCATTCATTGGTTATGCAAATTGGAAGTAACATACTTTGAATGAAAAGTTAGCAGTTGTGCTAACTATACATTCATTTCACGATGATCCAGTAATCGGATTTCTATCTATCTTGCTCATATGTACATATAGTATGACATATGAATATTATATATAATACGTAAATATAATATATAAATTTATTTTCATACATGTGTGAAGTATACCCCAAGGGTCGTTCTTTGTAGTTTTGCTAATAATAGCAAAATACATAAAGCAAACCAAGAACATTTCTGTAGGAGACTGGTTAAATAAACAAGGGAATGCTACAGAACTGTTTACCAAGTGATGATGCCCCTCTAGCCATGATATGAAAAAATTTGGAGAGGGCATATGAGAATATTTATATCTGCTTGTTTCTGCATAAATTAAAACTGAAGATGCTTCCTCTACTAGGAAGATGGTAGAAGCAAGGATCAGAAAGGTCCAAATAATTATTGGAGTATTTCACAATCTCACCTATGCCTTTCTATGGATTATGTTTCTTAATGTTACATAAAAGTTTGTTTATTTAAAAAATAGGCATTAGTATAATAATATTTTCTTTCCTGGCTTTCTGAAGAGACCTTTAGTTAATGCCTAGTTGCCAGGATAATTATTAATATGCTCAGTTTCATCCTTTAAAATACTTGGACATGGGGCTAGATAACTAGTTCACACATCATAGTGGAGCCTGGTGGGCACTGGTGAGCCCCGCTAATACTCAGTAGCGGCTCCCTGTGCTGGGGCTTATACACGGGGCTTGAGCTGAGTGGGATGGGTGGGGAGAAGATGAAAGAAAAGAGGACATCTACTTTGTAAGCTCCAAGCATGGGGAAGACAGCTTCTTTCAGATGATGTTTTGTTGACCCTGCAGACTGTTGGCACAGACTTAAAAGCTGAGCAAGTGTTCCTGCTTAGGCAATAAAGTTTATGCCAAACTTAGCTGGTGGGAACAGTCAGCTTTACAGGTTCATTGTGGTGAGAAGATAATCTTCGATCAGTTGTTGGAACTAAGAAGTTGGTTAAGTTCATATTGTAGATGTTGAACTCAGCTATTAAGACTGGCAAGTGTAAGGGAAGAAATACAGGGTAAGGGGGACTGTAGGGAATTGGAGTGGAGTGTGTTGATTGCCTAAACAGAACCTAAAATATTTGTGTGTGAGTAGGTATATAAGGGTAGTGTCATCAGGAATCACAAAAGGGAGGGGGCAAGGGTATAATGTAAGTTCTATACTCCAGGTAGAAGTATGATTGGGGCAGGTGAAAGAAGCTATGGAAGTAATGAGTCATACTTTATTCATAGGCTCCTAATGGAATACTGTCCTGCTGTGATGCATATTTGTACCCTCACTAGGCAAAAGTGGCAGCTGGCCAAACATGGCTTCAAGGTGACATGACTCAAGGTGACATGAATATGCTGAATCACAAGCCTCTAGAAGCACAATGCCAAGGCCCTCCAGAAGTTCTGCTGAGGGAGACTGAGTATTTTTCTTGTCCACTGCTTCAGCATTTCTCACCATACAATCTATATATTACCCACTTTTGTCATGGTCCATTGGTAAAAAGGGCTGACCCCTGAATCCACCTATCACATGTCAGTACAAACTTCAGCAACATACCAAGAGACAGGCCTTTCTCTCTAAGACAGCCAGTAATCCATACAAAGAGGGCCCTAAAGTGGTTCATGTACCTTTGTGGGTCATAATAACCAAATCTAAGGCCATGTGGTCTTACAATGCTACATTCTGCATTTGATACACTTCTTCATGCTATGAGGACTGGTAGGTATTCTGTGCATTGAATGTTCCCTTCCAGATCTACAACCCATCCTCAGGGCCTGGGGAGGAAAATGCAACATGGCAGCCGGGAGGGGAAGGAGGTTAAGTTCCTGTTACCTGGGAGGCAACCTGTAAGTCCATTTCCAAGCCTTTTCTTTAAGGGGCTATTAATGCCACCTATCATGTATGTGGTGCTTTAACTTTCCAGGCAAATGTCCCTGTGGATCTATGGCCTCATGACAGTCCACCTAGGCTTAGCAGTAAGACATTGCCTTCCTTTCCCAAATCAGGTTTCTAAAGAATATCTTCAGCTGTCACTCGCAGCTGGATGGGAACTTTAGTACAATGCAACATGGCTTCCACCAAACTAAGCCTCCATTTTGGCTCTTTTCAGTTAGGGCACAGATCACTGGCCATAATTCTTTGTCCATCCCTTCATTGATGGGGGACATATAGCACCCCACAGTCCCTGTTTCAACAATTCATCATACCATTCTATCATCCCTGCTGCTTGGGAGTTATAGAGCACATTGCAGTTTCTGCTCAGTCTGCAGCTGCTTAGCCACGTCTTCTCACCCAATGAAGTGTGTCCCTGTATTACTTTTTATCACTAGGGGCTGCCAATACAGAGTCAGCACATTGAATCTGAACTGTGGCCTTTTGATTAACAACTTGACAGGTAAAGACAAATAACAATCAGATAGCTATATAAATGGCTGTAAGTGCCTACCAAGTACCATCTGCCTGGGATAGGGTCCCAATATAATTTACCTGCCAGCAGGACAGTGAGCTTCCTAGTGATATATCCCCAGTGATCTTACCCTGCTGTGCTCCCATCCCAAGCATGCTCATAGGAGTGAACAGAATACTTCTTGCATACCTCCTGCACAGCTACCAAAGTCATGGGATTCTCCAGGCATTCACAGTAGATCTCGTGGTCTTTACTCCAGCATGGAGTAATTAGCAGTGCAACCCACATTGTCATGTCAGTGGAAGAAATCCTCTTCAACCATTGAACTCTCACAACCATGCCCATCTCATTCTTTATCTGGACCTAACTAAAGGCACATATCCTGTCATATGCGTGACTGTGATGATTTCCTGGTGTCCCAACACCCACAGATCTTGTCATATGGCTTGTCCTTATAAGGAACAACACTGTATTGCCCAACTGTCTAGTTTCCATGAGGCTATCCACATGCTAAGACCTTGATCTACAGCCCACAAATCTGTACAAATTATCAAAAGGCCTTTCTCATTCAAGGGAAGTGTACAGTTCCATTCACTGCCTGCTTTGTCCTTGTTCTGTATCATACTAGATAGTGTCTGTGGAAGGCTGGATTGTAACAGCTATCCAGTGCAACATGGTGCCTGAGCTAGCCTCATGTCTACCAGGCATCATCAGGTCCTTGAGGTGTCCAATCCCTAAACGAGGGATCCCCATCCCCACCCATGTTCACGTGGAAGGAAAGGGCAGTGTTACCTACTACATACTACACAGGTCCCAAGGGTGATTTCAACAACTGTGACAATAGACTGGTCAAGAGAAATGTTCTGTTTTTCAGGTATCTTCCATTTAGTTGGCATGGGGGTCTGGGTCACCACTGTGTAAGTTGCCTTGGTCCCGTTTGGAATCCATCCCACTATGGATGGTTCTTAAGCAAAAATAGTTTCTTACTCTCAGGAGCCAGGAGTTTGGAGAAGAAAGTATTAGTCAAGTCCAAAACTTAGTGGTAACTTTCCCAGCTTTATGTAACTTTCTCTATCAAGTCATGCACCAGGAACTCCATAGTTTGTGGCAAAGGCTCAAGAACCCACTGACATTCTCCAAGTAGCATTTTTGTTTCCATAGGCTTTTTTCACCAGTCACACTGGTAAGTGGTACAGGCTATGTGTAAGGCAGATAATGCTGACCTTCAACTCACAGACAGTTGCTGATAGGTCATCCTTCATGTCTGAAAGACAATTGTTACTGCTTTACTATAACTGAATGATTAATTCCATAGTTCTATCAGGCATGCATTGGATTGTCAGTCGGTCTTTGCCTGGTCAGCCCAGGCTACCAACAGGTCCTGCCACATCTGGGCCCAGGTTACTCACTAGGGGCCTAGTCAGTGCTTCCCTTGCTCTCCCCTTTAGAGCCCTTTTACTACATGTATTCCCTTCCATTGCCTCACACTTCAGCCTCACTCAGGCTTGCCACTATATTGGTTACTTCACCTATGGGGTGGCCCACACAGGAGCTAAGAGGGCCTTTAGCCACCCCAAAGATGACATGGACGCATTTTGCAACTAGATCTCTTATGCTCCCTGTGAAATGCTCACACATCAAGCTTTTAAATGTTTGGACTGAACATAGTCTTTCACACACCAGCTCATGAGGCACTCACTCCAGTTTGGCATATGACTGGCATTTACTTGCAGTCTATGGTACTCTTCTGCATCTGTCTACCCTGTTCAGACTTACTCCAAAAGATAGTGTCTGCCTTGCCTGTGGCTCCAACTATTCTGCAGCCTCTCTCACAGGGAGGGAGGCAAGATGAGCAAGGCTAACCTTTCCATTTCTTGTGGAGTACAGCAGTCCTTCAGGTCTACTAGATCCATAGACATAGTTACCCTGCAGCCATGGCTCTGCTGCTGGTGCCACTGCTTTCTTAGGTCCACCAACTCAGTGTATGTACATGGCCATTCCGTTGTAAACTCAGTTCCATGTGACTGCCAGTAAGTCGCCCCTGGGGAACATGGCTGTCAATGATTTATCTTCTGATATCTTCCTAGCTATGACATTTAGAGGTGGGACTTCACCTTCATCTTCCAAAGTGGCTGACCCAGGCATGGCAAACACGAAAGGAGTAGCTTAAACTAAGTATGAATTCCCACTGTAGAAATTTAGGTGGAAATTCTTCATATGGCATATTTACTGTTTTGTGTGCTTTACACACTCATCTCTCACCAGAATTCTCTGAGAAACATTTCATTGCCCTCATTCTACAGATGGGGAAAACAAAAGATTAAGTCATGAGCTTTCAGCAAAATTAGAAGTACAAAGGAGACAGGTCTCAAAGTGATGTGCAAGCACTTTGCAGTCCATCCATGGCATAAAAAGACTTAGTACTATTTAGAAAACAGCAGCAGACCTTGCATTTTCTGGTGCATGCTGGTACCAGGGCTTGAGCTCAGAGCCTGGGTACTGTCCCTTAGCTTCTGTGCTCAAGGTTGGCACTCTTCCACTTGAGCCACGGCTTCACTTCTGGATTCTTTTATTGGGGCGGGGGGTGTATAATTGGAGATAAGAGTCTCACTGACTTTCGTTCCTGGGTTGGATTTGAACTCTGATCCTTAGATCTCAGGCATGAGCTACTGGCACCCAGCTAAGCATGTTTAATTTTCTTTAATCACTTTAGGACTGTGAAATTCATTATATTTTTTTAATATAAGAAAACAGATGGGGGGCTGGGGAGATGGCCTAGTGGCAAGAGTGCTTGCCTTGTTTACATGAGGCCCTGGGTTCGATTCCCCAGCACCACATATACAAAAAATGGCCAGAAGTGGCGCTGTGGCTCAAGTGGCAGAGTACTAGCCTTGAGCAAGAAGAAGCCAGGGACAGTGCTCAGGCCCTAAGTCCAAGCCCCAGGACTGGCCAAAAAAAAAAAACAAAAAAAAAAAAAAACAGATGGTCAAAAAGAGATTAAGTTTTGCTCTCAGAACTGTATAACTAAAAAGTGACAAAAACTTGTATTTGGGAAGCTGTATTTTCCTCTTTAGGATATTCAGATTTCACCCATTTGGGCCTAGCACAGGCCCTGCTTTCTTTATGATCCTGTGATGTTGTAATCATAGACTTGAAGTTGCTTATGCTGAAAGGAATGTGGGCATTTACTACCAGCACCTTACTCTGCAGACAGAGGAGGCTAAGGAAGTCCTGCTATAGTCACACAGCTGGCTGGACTGGATCAGAGAATGACTGCATGGCTCTTTGCAGCAAGCTCAGAAATACTTTATATGGACTACAGCCAAGATGAGATAGTCCTCTTTTGAAAGAAGAAGACATAAAGACTATAAACTTATCTTTAAAGTGATGGTTACCAGTGTAAACCAGAAATAGAAAAGACAACAATAGATTATTGAACAAATATATAACAGTTTTACAAAGCGGATTGAATATTTGCCACCATGATCTGTCTCTATCAAGCTTTAGGAGGTTTTAGCCACTTTGGCAAGGCCTCTCTCATCTCACCCACCAGAAAAGTAAGAAGAGATGAACAAAATTATTTCAGTAGAGAAACTGGAAGGTGAAGCAGGAAAGAAAAGAAAACATGGACAATGTCTAGGCCATTAAGTTCCCATCCATATTTTCTTTTCTGCTTTGTACTTGCCTATTTTATATCTATTGTCTGTCTACTGTTTGCTTATTTGTCTGTTGGAAAAGTATGGAGTCAGATAATTTCCAATATGTCTTTTTTGTCTACCTTCCTGCAAGGGATCACAGTCTGCATTTCACTGAGCCTATGTCATAATAGCTGAACCAGTGTGAAGAAAGAAAGAATAGTCACAGTTCCAGGATATCTGCTACTTACGCTAGCATGGGCACCTGTGCACTCTGCAAAGAAAATGTTAGCTGGTTCCCCCTTGAAAAGAATTAACAATGTAGCAGGGTTTCCTTTTGGCCACATCCCCTCCAGCATTTGCTATTATTATTTTTCCTGATAATGGACATACTTACTGGGGTAAGGTGGAATCTCAGTGTTGTTTTGATTTGCATTTCTTTTATGGCCAGTGATGTAGAGCACTTCTTCATGTGTCTCTTGGCCATTCTCATTTCCTCTTCAGATAAGTGTCTTTTTAGGTCTTTAGCCCACTTGTTGGGGGGTTGGTGTTGGTTCTTTGAGGTTTTGTTTTAGAGGAATTTAATTTTATTTTAGTTCTGCCTACATTGTTGGTGGGAATGTAAACTTGTTCAGCCACTCTGGAAAGTGTTTGGAGATTCCTCAGAAAGCTAAACATAGAGCTCCCCTACAACCCAGCAGCCCAACTCTTGGGCATCTATCCAAAAAGACCACAAACAAGAACACACTAAAACCACCAGCACAACAATGTTCATGGCAGCACAATTTGTCATAGCTAAAATATGGAACCAACCCAGATGCCCCTCAGTAGATGAATGGATCAGGAAAATGTGATACATATACACAATGGAATTTTATGCCTCTATCAGAAATAATGGCATTGCCCCATTCGTAAGGAAATGGAAGAACTTGGAAAAAATTGTACAAAGTGAAGTGAGCCAGACCCAAAGAAACATGGACTGTATAGTTTCCCTCATAGTGAATAATTAGTACAGGTTTAGGCTAGTCACCACAGAGGATCATAAGAGTCCAATATCTATGCCCTTATGAACACATAAGATGATGCTAAGTGAAATAAACTCCGCGTTATGGAAACGAGTGTTATATCACTGTTGTAATTACTTTCAGCATGCCATGTGAAACCGTAGCTTTTCTTGTTGATGATCATCTTGTATCCCCTTCCTGTGGTTGTCCCTGTGCTATCACTGTATCTCATCTAAGTACCCTGGATACTGTATATACTGGTATTTGAACTAGGGAAGGGAAAGGGAATATCAAAATCGAGAGACAAAGGATAAAAAGACAAATGACTCCAAATGCAATACTTAGAAAACCATTTGGTGTAAACCAACTGAACAACTCATGGGGGGAGAGGGAAGGGGAAAGGGGGGGAATGAGGGAGGAGGTCACAAAGTGTACAGAAATGTAACCACTGCTTTACGTATGAAACTTTAACCCCTCTGTACATCACTTTGACAATAAATAAGTAATTATTCAGAAAAAAAAGAATTAACAAGACTCAAGCCTCAGGCATGTGGTGAGCTCAGGCTCTGAATCCCAGGGCTGGGCTATGCATGACATGACTTAAAAATCCCTTTTATTGGCAGAAGACAATACATTTATGAATTGTTTTGGCTCTGACAATTTCTGAGTCTAGTGTCTTTAATTGAATCTCCCACATATTGCCTCGTATATGGCTTCTTTACCATCCAATCTGGGTCATTAGTAATTATTAAACACATTTTTTTTTACATTTTATTATACAGAATGTCTGTCCATAATGTGCTTCTACAGTAATCACCCATGCTCCAACACTAGATTCATTCTTTTCTTTGTGATCTTAGACTGGTCCCATAGCCTTTTGAGTCTCGGTTCCCTTAGTAATAATGATAACCACTTTAGCTGACACAATAAATAAAATTACTATATAGTTATTGTTGATAACTATGCAGATAGGGAGTTAAATTCCTGATAGTTGGTCTGAATGAGGTAAAAGATGGGTAATTTGGGGATCCTATTTTACCTAATCTTAAGTGAGAAGGGCTAACAAGTCCTCTTTATTCTCTGGTTTAGGTAAGGTAAGCCTTTATTTGAAAAAAAAAAATTGGGGAACATTGGCCTGTGCCTTGTCCTGTCTTGCTTCCTTGAAGAGGTATCACTAATGCATGGTGTTTGGGGTAAGCACTGAAAAGCTGCAGCAATGTATACAGGTCCTGTAGAAATTCTGTTCATGGGGAGGAGGAGCAACCAGAGGCATGGACCCCTCTGCTCAAAGGCCCAACAGCATACAGTGAGCCTGGAAATGTTTGTGCAGTTTTCAAAATTCGTGCCTTCTCAGATCTCAGGCAATTACATTGAACTCCCTAACTTCAGCCATTTCCCTTTGGCCAAAAAGAGGCGCTGGAGATGAATCGCTCAACTATCCCCAGGGCACACAGCCTCTGTGTCTCACAGGGAAGCAGGAGAGCCAGATGCACGCAAGTAAGGAAACCCTGCTACAAAACTTTTCTTCTGAGCAGCTCAGGGGAACCAGAGAGAAATGCTAAGAAGTTTGCTAATGAGAAGGCAAACAAGTTGCTTAATTGAGCTGGGGAAGCCAAACAGAAAGAGGAAGGAACTGTTCCCAGGAGGGAGCAGGGGCCCTGCTTAATGACACACACAGCCTCAACTTCAGCAATTACCAACATTTTCTCTTCAGAGACCACCTCCTAGAAGGGTTATGAGCAGGGAGCTTCTCCTCTTGCCTCCTTCAATTAATGCTAATTGGGAGCTAGGGAACACAGACCAGGATGTCAAAGACATTGTTCTAAATAAAGAGTTTGTAGGTGTTTCTTCCTGGGCCTGGTCAGAAGACTGCTGGACCGTGCATTCATTTCCTGTACCCATAGAAGGCAGTGCAGAAATGGCTTTGGACTCAGAACCGAGCCTGGGTGTTAGCCTAGGCTCTGCCACTGACTAGTTCTGGTGCACAGTGGTGCACACACCCTTGCTGACCTCAACTTTTAACATGCAAAATAGTGAGAGTACATTTCAGGAACTTCATGATTTCCATGGGCTTGACTTTTTTGAACTTTGAGAAATGATATGGAATAGGGAGTAAGTTAAATTAAAATGATTTTTATCAGAGTAATAGAATCAAGAGAGGCAAATCAATTGTAGTAGATTGAATATTGCTTAAAAAAATCCTTGAGGGAAAAACTGAGAGAGCTATGGAAGGGGTGACATTGTTCAAAAGGTAATATGCTCTTTATCCAACTTATATAATTGTCACTACTTTATACATCATCTTTACAATAATAATTTTTAAAATACATAAAAAGTAAATATTAAAAAGTCCACATACAAAAAGAGGGAGTCTAAATTATATGAATTTAATTATTTCCATAATCATTTGTTCTTTAAGAACATGTCAACATCATTTTATTAGGGAAACAAAACTCCTATTTCCTTTAAAAAATCATTTGTGGTTATCTGCCTATCTCTATTAAGTTCTTTGTGTCTAATTTTCAGTAGACTGGCTAACCTTTTTCATTTGCATTTAACTATGGCTAGTGTTATGGAGAACCTCATACTAGACAAAATGACTGACTCCACTTGGCATTATGTTCCCTCTTACACTTGAAATTCATGTACCAACACAAATAGGAGTCCAGAATCTGGGTAGAAGACAGCTTTATGGTTGTAGTTCATCCACCGACTTTGAGTTGTTTGTATGTGAGGGAGACAACACAAAGCCTGCCAGAGAGCCATGGCCATGGGCTGAGAACACAACACAGAAATAAGGAAGAATGCACGTAGTGTTGGTTATAGTGGAAATTACCAGAAGGACTTACATGTCTGCTATCTTTGATATCCAACTATGCACCGAATGAAGTGCATGCTAGAAATAACAGCCAAGCACTAGAGTAGGAATTATTTCAAAACCATTCCTAAGAAAGCTGTCTCTAGCATAAGTCAGAATTTGAGTCCTACGATTTAAATGGGATCAAAGACACATCTTGGTGTCTACACAAATACGGCTTTACAACATCTAAACCCCAGGCCTGACATGAGTCAGAAAAATGTTAGACTGGTGCCAAAATTGGTCAAAATACCTTGACTAATTTAATGGAGTTTCAATAATGTGTAAATGCACTGTTCAAATTATAAGTCAAATCCCAACATTAAGTGGTGAACAACACCCATCAATAATCACAGCTAGATGTTTAAAAGTTCTTTTTTTTCCCCAAATTTTTAGTATCAGACTGATGTACAGAGAGGTTACAGTTTCATATGTTAGCCATTGGATACATTCTTGTACTGTTTGTTACCTTGTCCCTCATACCCACCCCTCCTCCCCCTTTCCCTTTTCCCCCACCAAGGTGTTCAGTTCACTTACACCAAACAGTTTTGCAAGTATTGCTTTTGTAGTTGTTTGTCTTTTTTTATCCTGTGTCTCTCAATTTTGGTATTCCCTTTCAATTTCCTACTTCTAATACCAGTATACATGGTTTCCAATATACTCAGATAAGATTACAGAGATAGTGTAGGTACAACCACAGGAAGGTGATACAAGAACATTGTCAATAATAGAAGCTACAGATACACATGGGAAGTTGAAAGTAGTTACAACTGTGATATAACAATCATTTCCATAACATGGAGTTCATTTCACTTAGCATCATCTTATGTGATCATAAGGGTATAGCTATTGGGCCTTGTGATGCTCTGCTATGACTTGCCTAAACCTGTACTAATTATTCCCAATAAGGGAGACCATAGAGTCCATGTTTCTTTGGGTCTGGCTCACTTCACTTAGTATAACTTTTTCCAAGTCCTTCCATTTCCTTACAATATCATTCTTTCTGATAGAGGCATAAAATTCCATTGTGTATATGTACCACATTTTCCTAATCCATTTGTCTACTGAGGAGCATCTGGGTTGGTTCGAGATTCTAGCTATGACAAATTGCACTGCGATGAATATTGTTGTGCTGGTGGCTTTACTGTGATTTTGTTTGTTTTCTTTTGGATAGATACCCAAAAGTGGGGCTGCTGGGTCATAGGGGAGTTCTATATTTAGCCTTCTGAGGAATCTCCATACTGCTTGCCAGAGTGGCTGAACCAATTTACATTCCCACCAACAGTGAAGTAGAGTTCCCTTTTGGCCACATCCCCTCCAACAATTGTTATTGTTAGTTTTCTTGATATATGACATTCTTACTGGGGTGAGATGGAATCTCAATGTTGTTTTGATTTGCATTTCTTTTATGGCCAGTGATGTAGAGCACTTTTTCATTTGTCTCTTGGCCATTCTCATTTCCTCATCAGAGAAGTCTCTTTGTAAGTCTTTAGCCCACTTGATGAGGGGGCTATTGGTTCTTTGTGGTTTTGTTTTGGAAGAAGGTAATTTTTTTAGTTCTGCATATATTTTAGATATGAGGCCTTTGTCCATTGAATGGCCAGTAAACTTCTCCCAGTCTGTGGGCTTTCTGTTTATCTTGTGAGCTATGTCCTTTGCCGTGCAGAAGCTCTGCAGTTTGATGCAGTCCCATTTGTCCAACCTTTCTTTGATTTGTAGCCTTTCTGGGTCATTGTTAAGGAAGTTCCGTCCTGTGCCAAGGAGCCCAAGTGTTTCTCCTACTCCTTCCTTTAGTTTTTTCAGGGTGTCTGTTTTTTGTTTTTTTGGCCAGTCCTGGGCCTTGGACTCAGGGCCTGAGCACTGTCCCTGGCTTCTTCTCGCTCAAGGCTAGCACTCTGCCACTTGAGCCACAGCGCCGCTTCTGGCCGTTTTCTGTATATGTGGTGCTGGGGAATCGAACCTAGGGCCTCGTGTATCCGAGGCAGGCACTCTTGCCACTAGGCTATATCCCCAGCCCCCACGGTGTCTGTTTTGATTTCAAGGTCATTAATCCATTTGGAATTGATTTTTGTGCAGGGTGATATATAAGGATCTAGTTTTAGTTTGTTGCATGTGTTGAACCAGCTTTGCCAGCACCATTTGTTAAAGAGGCTATCTTTCTTCCAAACTACTGTTTTAGCTCCTTTATCAAAGATTAAGTAGGCATAGTTCTGTGGGTTCATTTACGGGTCTTCAGTTCTGTTCCATTGGTCTTCAGGTCTGTTCCAGTGCCAATACCAAGCTGTTTTTATTACTATAGCTTTATAATACAGCTTGAAGTTGGGTATTGTAATTCCTCCAGCACTGTTCTTTCTGCTTAGGATTGTTTTTGCTATTCTAGGTCTTTTATTGTTCCATATGAATTTCTGGATTGCTTCCTCTATTTCATTAAAAAATGGTGTTGGGATATTAATGGGTTTTGCAATGAATTTGTAGATAGCTTTTGGCAATATTGCCATTTTGATTATATTAATCCTCCCAATCCAGGAGCATGGGAGGTTTTTCCATTTCCTTAGTTCTGACTTAATTTCGTTTTTTGAGCTTTTAAAGTTTTCATCGAAGAGGTCTTTCACTTCTTTGGTTACAGTTATTCCTAGGTATTTTATGTTTTGGGGGGCTATTGCAAAAGGAGTTGCTTTCCTGATTTGAGCCTCGGTCTTCAGGTCATTAGCATAGAGAAGGGCCATTGATTTTTTGTTGTTGTTGTTTTGTTTTGTTTTTGTTTTTGTTTTTGCCAGTCCTGGTCCTTGGACTCAGGGCCTGAGCACTGTCCCTGGCTTCTCTTTGCTCAAGGCTAGCACTCTGCCACTTGAATCACAGCACCACTTCTGGCTGTTTTCTATATATGGGGTGCTGGGGAATTGAACCCAGGGCTTCATGTATATGAGGCAAGCACTCTTGCCACTAGGCCACATTCCCAGCCCAAGGTCGTTGATTTTCAAATTTGCCAAAGTTTTGGATCAGCTCTAGTAGCTTGGGGGTAGAGTCTATGGGATTCTTTAGGTATAGGATCATGTCATCTGCGAAGAAAGTTTAACTTCATCTTTTCCTATATGGATCCCCTTTATATTTTCTTCTTGCCTAATTGCTCTGGCTAGGAATTCTAGTACTATGTTGAAGAGCAGGGGAGAGAGTGGACATCCCTGCCTTGTTCCTGATTTTAAAGGGAATGGCTTTAGTTTTTCACCATTTAGAGTTATACTTGCTGTTGGTTTGTCATAAACTGCCTTGATTATATTCAGGAATGTTCCCTGGAATCCCAGTTTTTCCAGGGCTTTTAGCATAAATGGGTGCTGGATTTTGTCGAAAGCTTTTTCCGCATCCAGAGATAAAACCATGTGGTTCTTTACCTTGATCCGGTTGATGTGGTGGATTACATTAATTGACTTGCGTATATTAAACCAACTTTGCATCCCTGGGATGAATCCAGTTTGATCGTGGTGTATGATTTTTTTGATGACCTGTTGAAGTCGATTGGCCAGAATTTTGTTGAGAATTTTTGTGTCTATGTTCATCAGGGAAATCGGTGTATAGTCCTTTTTCTGTGATGAATCCCTGCCTGGTTTTGGGATGAGGATTATGCTGGCTTCATAGAATGTGTCTGGTAGTGAACGTTCTCTTTCAATTTCATTGAAGAGTTTGAGAACCATTGGTGTAAGCTCTGTTTTGAAGGCCTTGTAGAATTCTGTAGTGAATCCGTCTGGACCTGGGCTTTTCTTGGATGGGAGATCACTTATTGCCGTTTCTATTGCAATACTGGATATGGGTCTGTTTAGAAGATTTAAATCTTCATGGTTGAGTTTGGGGATATGAATTTTTTTCTAGGAAATCATCCATTTCTTCCAAGTTCTCAAATTTGTTGGCATAAAGGTTTGCAAAATAGTCCCTTATTATTTTCTGAATGTTGGTTATTTCTGTGGAGATATTACCTGTTTCATCTCTTATTTTGTTTATTTGAGTGTGCTGCCTTCGTTTTTTGGTCAGGTTTGCCAGGGGTCTGTCTATCTTGTTGATTTTTTCAAAGAACCAACTCTTTGTTTTGTTGATTCTTTCAATGTTTTTTTGTCTCTAATTGATTTAATTCTGATTTGATATTAATTATTTGCTTCTGTCTATTGACTTGGGGTTTGGCCAGTTGTTCTCTTTCGAGGAGATTAAGGTGCTTCCTTAAATTATTGAGTTGCTGTTTCTCGTTTGTTGGTGTATGCACTCAGAGATATAAATTTTCCTCTGAGTACTGCCTTTGCTGTGTCCCAAAGTAGCTGGTACTTTGTGTCCTCATCTTGGTTGAATTCCATAAACATTTGAATTTCCGTTTTAATTTCTTTGATGACCCACTGATGGTTCAGCAGTGTGTTGTTTAGTTTCCATGAATTGTAGGATTTTCTGTGGTGGCTGTTTGAGTTGAGCTCTAATTTTATTCCATTGTGGTCTGAGAGAATTCAGGGAATGGTTTTGATACTTCTGAATTTGTACAGATTTTCTTTGTGCCCTAAGATGTGATCTATTTTGGAGAATGTTCCATGTGTTGTGGAGAAGAATGTGTATTCTGTTGTTGCTGGGTGGAATATTCTGTAGATGTCGGTTAAGTCTAGTTGGTCTATGCAATTATTTAGTTCTGTGGTTTCTTTGTTTAGTTTTTGGCGTGTTGATCTGTCCAGAGGTGATAGTGGAGTGTTAAAGTCCCCAACTGTCAATGTGTTTGGGTCTATGAGTGTTTTTAGAGTCAGTAGTATTTGTTTGATGAAGTTGGGTGCTCCTGCATTTGATGTGTAGATATTTAGAATGGTTATATCTTCCTGTAGGAGAGATACCTTTACTAGAATGTAGTAACCTTCTTTGTCTCTTCTTACCTTTTTTAATTTGAAGCCAATTTTGTCTGATACTAGGATTGCAACTCGAGCCTGCTTATGGGGGCCATTTGCTTGATAGATTTGATTCCAGCCTTTCACTTTTAGAAGATGTTTACTTTTGCTGGATAGATGTGTCTCTTGGAAGCAGCAAAGAGATGGATCTTGATTTTTGATCCAACTTATGAGCCTATGTTGTTTGATTGGAGAATTAAGTCCATTAATGTTGAGAGTTAAGATTGAGAGATGATCATTTGTTCCTTTCATTGTCACTATCTTGTTAAAAGCTGTGTCTTCCCATTTCTTGATCTGATGTTTACTATTTAGGGTTCATTTCTCTGTATTGGGATCTTGATTATTTTCCCTGTATAGTACATCTTTAAGGATTTTTTGCAAAGCTGGTTTGGTGGAGATATATTGTTTCAGTTTTTCCTTACTATGGAAGACTTTTATTTGACCTTCGGCTATGAATGAGAGTTTGGCTGGGTACACTATTCTTGGTTGGTAGTTATTTTTATTTAGTGTTTGGTATACCTCATTCCAGGCTCTCCTTGCTTTCATGGTCTCTGCTGAGAAATCTGGGGTAATTCTGATTGCTTTTCCTTTATATGTGATTGTTTTCTTCTCCCTAACAGCTTTAAGGATTCTTTCCTTGTACTCTACTGATCCTGTTTTGATCACTATGTGTCGGTGGGATGTCCTATTCTGGTCTGGTCGGTTTGGGGTTCTAAATGCTTCTTGTATCTGTATAGGCCTTTCCTTCTGGATGTTTGGGACGTTCTCAGCTAATATTCTGTTAAATAGGTTGCCTATTCCATTAACTTCTTTCTCCAAGTTTTCCTCAGTACCTATTATTCTTAAATTGGGCTTCCTGATCGGGTCTTGAATCTCCTGTAGCGATCTGTTTTGTTGATTGGACTGGATTTGTATTGATTTTTTATCTTTCTCCATAGATTCTAGGGAATCTTCAGCTCCTGAGATTCGATCCTCTGCTTCAGTTAGTCGGGACTAGCTACTTGATTTCGAATCTCTTTTCCTTCTGACTGGTCTTTCCTGATGATTTCCATGTCATTTCTTAGGTCATGTATGGACTTCTTTACTTCATTAACTTCATTAATTTGGTTTTGAGTGTTGTCTCTCAAATCTTTAAGCTGGGTAGCTATCTTTTCATTTGACTCTTGAAGTTCATTTATCTTTCTATTTGTGGATGCCATGAAATTCTCCATTAATTTTTGCTTTGCCTCCTCACGCTCTAGAATAATTGATTGAAGAGATTCAAACTTTTCATTTATCATGTTTATCATTAGACTTTGTAGAGAATTTGGGGGGTTCTCTTCTATGTCTTTGATTGACTGCTCTGCTTCCTGCTTGTTTTGAGTGGGGGATAAGACTTCATTGTTTGCCATCTTTCTTGTGTTCCTTCTGCCCATTTGGATTGGGAATGCCAGTCTACCAGCACCTGTGAGCACCGTTTAAGACCCGAAGCAGACCTTACCAAGCACTGTTGTGTAAATCTTAGAAGTTCACAATTAAATTCACATACCTTTTATACCTGTGTATAAAACTAGATTTGGTGTTCCTAAAGAATACAATTTCAATATAACAACCAATCCTGAGCCCTGTATTCAGTAGTTGCTTATTTACTGTTACAACCCTGTGAGCAATTCTTGTTCTTATATTAAGTTCCTTTTGGACTGGCTTTCTCTATGAACCCCTTTGTTTCACTTGAATTAAGCGGGGATACCCTCTATCCAATAACCAGGAGTCAATGGGATCTGGAGGACCTAGTAGTAAGTCAGGAGGGTAAGTTAGAGGTAATAAAGAAACTAGAGTAAAATGTATGGGGGGGTAATGATTTTGGTTTAGTTTCAGTGACATGGAAATGTGGAGGAGAGTAGAATCAGTAGAAACAACAAGTTTAAAATGATAGACAGTGGATAGTTAGCAGTAAAGAGTGGAGATGTTATTCATGGGAAAGTAATTTTTAAAGAAGGAGAGTACATAGAGAGAAACCTAACTATGGGGAAAGTGGTTATTTTTGTGATACATAAAAATTGATGATAATTTATTTAATCTAAATCAAGAGGAGGAAAACTTTGAAATCCTGTACCCTCTCATTTTCTCTCTATCTTAAAGGGCTTATTATTTAATTCAATCGTTTCCTCAAAGCAGGAAAAAAGTAGGGTCTAGATGGAGATTGGGAGTGTCAACTCCCACCTACTGAACTGATTGCATGAGCTCTATTTTAAGGTGCATTGTGAGAAGGCTTTGAATTAGCAGGAAAGGAAAGTAGGCCCATAGTACCGGTGAGTGTGTGTATTTAAGGAGACCGCCACTGAGGACAAGTCTCAAATGCTCAGTACTCTACTGTAGATCCCTCATTCATTTCCCCCATAATATAGTCTAACTTTCAGCAAGTATTATCTCTCTTTTTTTTCTTTATCACTTAAACAAATGGCTTGGGAGGATTGCCATGCGTTTTTTTTGTTGTTGTTGTTGTTGTTGTTGTTTTTTGCCAGTCCTGGGGCTTGGACTCAGGGCCTGAGCACTGTCCCTGGCTTCTTTTTGTTCAAGGTGAGCACTCTGCCACTTGAGCCACAGCGCCACTTCTGGCCATTTTCTGTATATGTGGTGCTTGGGAATTGAACCCAGGGCCTCATGTATATGAGGCAAGCACTCTTGCCACTAGGCCATATCCCCAGCCCCTAAAAAACTTTTGAGATAAAACAAACAAAAAAAGAAAAGAAAAAGCCTTCCTTGTTTGGATGGGCTTTCTACAGTCTCTGGTTTCCTTGCAATGGTCTGCAGTCTATTCTGCCACTTGGCTGGTTTGACGTGCCTTCAGTTTGCAGGGGTGGATCTGTTCTGACCCACCTCCCCTGTTGGTGCAATCCTGGGTCTCTGTCATTCCCACCACTTGCAGGTAAGACTTGGGCGTGCTCTGTAGGTGGGGACGTGAGCGGTCTGGAGAGCTGTGGCTCCTCCCATCTGCTGTGGGGCCGCTGCCTTTAATGCCTGGCTTTGAATAGGCTTTGGACTCAGCAGGGCGGGGAGCCTCTGGCTCTGGCGGGGAGTCACTTGCCTTGGGGAGTTTCCTCCCTCCTGGGCAGGGCGGCCTTCTGGGCAGAGCTGGGTATGGAATTCAGCTCTGTTTCGAGCTGGGAATTGGGCTTCTAAATGGGACCGTTTACCTGACTCGGAAAGTTTGTTCTCCTGTTTAGCTGCTCGCCGCTTTCGCTTTTTAATTAAGGAATTCCGGCGGGCAGGGCGGCTACCTCTAGCTGAGCCGGGGCCCAGGACATGCCTCCCACCTGGGCAGGGGGCGTTCTCCTGGGCAGAGCTGGCTCTCGCTAATTGGTCCCTCTTGCCCTTTTCAAAGATGGCCGCTTTGTCCTCGCTTTCCCCAGGTGGGCTTTAGCTCCAGTCTGGTCTGACCCTTTGCCAGTGTCAAAGATGGCGCTTTGCTCTCGCAGTTGGGGGAGGAGCTGCTCTTTGGGCGCAAGTGAGACTGTCTTTCGTGGGAGTACTCACGCTGTCTCTGTGATTTCAGCCTGTCCGTGCTCAGCCTGTGATCTGTCTGTACGCTGCCGTCTGGAGAATTTCTCCCTGGTCTCCGTTGAGCTGCGCGGGGTGCGCAGCGGAGCAGGCGCCCGTACTGGCATGGCGTTGGGACTCCGCCCGGAGCTCAGATCTGTGTTTTCAGACCAGCTAAGTTGATTTTTCCTTCCTGGCCTGAATCCCTGTACTGTTAGAACTTATTTGAGCTGTCTATCTAGTGGTAAAAGTTTCTCTGGGGTGGGAAAACTGCCCTGTTGGAGGGAGCTCAGCTAGGGTGCTGTTGCTCCTCTGCCATCTTCTCCCGATCTCCTGTTTAAAAGTTCTCATTCAATATTTATAGATAGAACAACAAGAAACAAGTTAATCCTAAATAATTATTATATCATCCTCAAACAGTATGACCTAGTTTTCTGTTTTAGAACAATATGCAAACATCTGCATGTTTCCCACAGTGCACACAGAATGATCATCAAAGTGAAGTCAAGGCAGGGGCCTTCAGTAAGTTCCAGTAAAGTTCTTATATAAAACTTTAGCATAGATTGCAGAACTATATGCTAAGTTTGAATTCAATGCTAAAGTTTAAGATAATTCTCAAATATTTGAAATTACATAGAATAATTAAAATTAATATATTCATCAAAATGCAGGGCAAGGACCATTAGGGACAATAAATATACACCCCACAACAGCCTGGCACTGATGGCTCACACCTGCAATCCTAGCTACTCAGAAGGCTGAGATCTGAGGACTGAGATTCAAAACCAGATAGGGCAGGAAAGCCTATGAGACTCTTATCCCCACTTAAACACCAAAAAAGCTAGAAATAGAGCTATGGATCAGAGTGAAGAGAGCCAGCCTTGAGTGAAAGAGCTTAGGGATAGCACCCAGGCTCTGAGTTCAAGCCCCACAAGTGAAAACAGAACAAAACAAACAAGATGAAACAGAACTTAGAGAACATAGGAAACAGGAAACAGTAGTGTCTATAGGAGAATTTGCTTCTAAGTGTCTATGCTAAAAGAATAAAGAAATTAGGGGCTGGGGATATAGCCTAGTGGCAAGAGTGCCTGCCTCAAATACACGAGGCCCTAGGTTTGATTCCCCAGCACCACATATACAGAAAATGGCCAGAAGCGGCGCTGTGGCTCAAGTGGCAGAGTGTTAGCCTTGAGCGGGAAGAAGCCAGGGACAGTGCTCAGGCCCTGAGTCCAAGGCCCAGGACTGGCCAAAAAAAAAAAAAAAAAAAAAGAATAAAGAAATTAGTGATACACTGATATAAATTGACATCTCATAACATGAGTAAAGAAGAGAACAAACCATCAGAAGAAGCTGTGAGCAAAAATCTATACCTAGAAAACCAGTCACAAATATGAAGGAAACAAATAGACTCAAAAGCTGATCTTTGTAAAAGATTGAGGTAGTTGGTAATCTGGTCACAAATCAACTTGGTGAAGTCTGGCTCATGTACTAATAAAACAGATTTTGTTCTGGGCCATAGAAGAAGAGGGCGAACAAAGGTTTGGCTTAGATTATTCCCATTATACTCTACCTTCCATTCTCTTCTCTGACACTAGAGAACACAACTCTCTCTCTCTTTATCTCCCTGGTCTCATACATTAATTAAAAGATTTCACTGTCAAAAAAATTACCTTTTACTTATGAATACAACACATCTTAATCAATGCCACCCCTTTCATCATTCTCTTCCCTTTGCCCCTACCCCATTAATCTCCTCAATTTCCTTATTTCTTTTTTTAAATTAGTGTTATTTATTTG
This sequence comes from Perognathus longimembris pacificus, assembly GCF_023159225.1. Classification (NCBI taxonomy): domain Eukaryota; kingdom Metazoa; phylum Chordata; class Mammalia; order Rodentia; family Heteromyidae; genus Perognathus; species Perognathus longimembris. The sequence goes on along the minus strand of NC_063171.1, from coordinate 37,795,213 downwards.
TTTATTTATTTATTTTGTTGAAATGGTACCAAGAAATCAAAACCAGGGACTCATACATGCTAGGCAAACACTGTACTATTAACCCACATTCCCAGCCTCAATTTTCTTATTTCTTGATGTAATTGCTCCATATGGTACAATCATTGTATTTTTCTCTAGTCCACCTCTTAGAGGACTCCAGGTATCTTCTGGAATAAAGACACAGGATATTATAACGTTTTTTTTTTTTTTTACTGAGGTTTTTGAGACACCTGCTGGGAAGTAACTCAAGAGAATAAGAGATCATAAAGGTTTCTTTTTGTTTCTCAAACATTTTTGTCCAGTCTGATGAGCTGTATTATTTTCCCCCAGCTGCTAGCAAATCATTTGCATCATTTTAACAATGAAGACTTGCAAACTCTGGGAGAACACTCAGCCTCTAGAAATTATGGTGACATAAGCCACTCATTGTTTGGTTACTGCCTAAGAGTCTGGAAAAAAATACATTTTGTTTTTGTCTGGCCTTTTTATAAACATCCTAATTTCATAGTATGAACTTTAGGGGCATCATTCTGACATCATTTTTTGGGGGGTTCCAGCAATATGCATGTTGTATCCTAGAGAAAAATAGTTTCCTTAGGTGGGTTTTTGAGAGAGAGAAAGAGAGAGAGAGAGAGAGAGGCAGAGAGACAGAGACACAGAACCACAGGTCTGTGGATAGGGGTACTCTCTGATTTCCCTAAATCCTTACCTTTTAAAATAATTCAATTAATCCATATATGCAATAATGAAGTCTATTATAATCATGAAACCCATGAAACTCCCTATCCTCCTTGGTTTCTCTGACTTAATCCTGAATGGTCAGGCAGTATTGGAATCCAGACTTCAGCTTTCCTCTCTATCCACCAGTGTGTTACCATAACATAATCTGATGATGGACTCCATTATTTGACACATTGAAGGTATGTTTATCCAAGATAGATCCATCATGTTAATTAGTAACATACAACCCACAAAAATACTTCTTAGGTTCTTAGTTCCCTGGATTTTCAGTGCTTTCTCAAGAATTAAAGAATACAAGTTTTATTGATATGGGCCCATTATTCATTTGTGTTTTCTGAGAATAATTCTAAGAGGTAGGGGTATACATCAAATTAAGCCAGAGAAATAATGGATCTTTTTTTTTTTTTTTTTTTTTTTGGCCAGTCCTGGGCCTTGGACTCAGGGCCTGAGCACTGTCCCTGGCTTCTTCCCGCTCAAGGCTAACACTCTGCCACTTGAGCCACAGCGCCGCTTCTGGCCATTTTCTGTATATGTGGTGCTGGGGAATCGAACCTAGGGCCTCGTGTATCCGAGGCAGGCACTCTTGCCACTAGGCTATATCCCCAGCCCCGAAATAATGGATCTTAATCACAGACGAGAGAAAATCTAAAAAGAGTTTTCATATAAATAATCATATTGTGCTTCTGTTATGTGAACTGAATAACGATGTAGACACCACCTACTAGCTAATAGCAAAAACAACTGCACAGCAGACTTTTCTGCAATAAAGAGATACAGTTAAATACGGTGAGAATGAGATCACTCTACCCAGAGCTCCTGCAAAGAGGGAGACGTGACTGCATGAGTCGTTTCCCCTCTCTGATTTTTTTCATCCTCATTTGAGTAAGTTATACAGATTTATTGGGTATGAAAGCTCTAATATTAGAATTTCTCCTATATGTTGAGATTTATAGGAAAAAGGAGTTTAGTATAACACAGCTCTGACTTTCCTTGGCACTGAGGATGTTATAGGAAGAAAACTGTTCAGCTGCTACAGCTGGGGAAATTGAAAGCTATGAACAATGCCAGAAGGAGCCCACAGGGTTACAACGCCCTTCTTTCCCTGGCAGAAGACCAGCACTGCTCATGTTTATTGACTCAAACCACCGTCATCTTTTCTTAACATTCCAGGAGATTCCAGTACTCTGTTCAGGCTTTGATGGCTGTGCTGAATTATCCTCCTACTCTAACAAAACCAGTCCTGCTTCCTACATAGTTCAAGATCTCAGGATTTGGACATTGTTGAAGAAATTTCCAGAGAGGTGAGCCCTTCTCCTCAAAACCCACAAGATCAACAAGGAAAGTCCACATTGGTTCTATAGATGGTGGGTGAGGGGAGCAGGGCTCATGTCAGCTGCATTGCCAGCCTGGGCTACCCAGAATAGAGAAATGTCTCATTTTCATAAATACAGTTATTCTAACACATAGTACCTTAATACTTTCATAGATATGTTTAACTTTTAACTTTGGTTCCTCTCTTCATCAGGTGTTAAAAACAGTATTTGGGCCAAATGTGGACACCATCCTGGCATATTTCACACCATAGGTGAACTTTGATGTGAGAATTCATAGAAAAGAGGTAGTTAAAATCAATGAAAATATATATATATAGTACACATAAATATAGTATATCTAAATATTCTAAATGGTAGCTATAGATTATACAAAAACGTTAAGGATAGATTTAACTGATTTAAATAAATTGAATGCTTCATAATATGTGTGTAGGTATGTATATGTGTTGCAAGTCCTTAGGCTTAAACTCAGGGTCCTATCTCTGATACTTTTTTGTCAAGGCTAGTACTCTACCACTTGTGCCACCGCTCCAGATTTTTGGTGGTTAATTTAAGAGTCTCATGGACTTTTCTGCCTAGTCTGACTTTGAACTACAATCCTCAGATCTTCCGAGTATCTAGGATTACAGGCACAAACCAACCAGTACCTGGCAAAGGTTTTCATTCCAGAGAAAATGAAAAACCAACAATTTCAGACAAGCTAGCAATGTGTAATATAAAGAGATAATTGACTTTATGAAAATAAATTGTTAGAGAAATTAAACCCAGATGGAAGAAAATGGAACAAATATTGAAAAGATTCAACCAATGGATGCTTTGATTCTGAATTAGGTCATACCCAGTAATCTCAAAAAAGGGACAGCTATGTGGACATTAAAGACATGAAGGGTATTGTAGAACACTGAAGGAGAGAGGGCATTACTGGGTGAGGATCAGAACCCCAACCTGGCACTGTGGCACTGCGGTAGAAGGTTATTTAATTACAAGGTGAGACGCTGCAGTCAACTCGAGGTATTCCCACCTTAGTCAGGATGTGGGAAGTCAGGAACCAACAAGGTCCCTAGAGGAAGGGTAAAGGAACAGAGCACGTTGGCATACTATAGAGTCCATATTCTAAATATGGCAGCAATTGCCTGTTTCTAGGCCTCACCAGACCCACCACTGACCCAATTCAATAGCGATCCTTAATGGGGAAGAATTTGCATATATTCCTAATGAAGCTATTCTCAAGAGTGGTTACACTCCCAATTGGTCACGAACATACTTGTGAGCAATACTTTGACCTAAATCTTTCACTTCCATTGGGAGACATCCTCTTTAAAATCTTTCTTTAGTCATGTGTAACACTGTATGCTGGTTTTCTCTTGTAGACTCAACAACAACTGGAGAGATGGTGAATAAATACAAGAAAATTGTTTAGCTGAAAGAATTAGAGGCCATCAGTGATGATCATGTTCAGTTACTCAAGTCTTTACTGGCCTGTGATTTAAGACTGACTAGAAAAATGATATTTACACATGACAGAATTGAGATTGCTGACTTGATGGAGGATGAATTCCAAAGGGATGCTGAAGTGGGAACACTGATAGAACTGCTCAAAGAGATCCCAGATCTTGGTGAATTTGCTGAAGCTCTTAGGAAAGAGAAGTTAAAAGGTAACAGGGAATAGAGAATATCTCTCCCTGACTCTGTACTACCCCTTCTATATCCTTCATAACCTCCAACTTCACCTTTGTAATAGTTGATACATCTTAATGTATTCCTCTGTGTCCATGACATCATGTGCTTGTGCTAGAGATAAAGACACTACAGATACCAATAGGATGTCGACTTGGAGTGTTCACCTACCAGTGGACTAGTGGATATATATATATATATATATATATATATATATATATTACTATGTTGTATAATATATATTTAAAGTTTATATTTATATGTTTATATATAGAAATGCATAATATATGATATATATGTATGTTGTATATGTAATATCATTATATATTTATATATTATATATGCCTTTAGTTAAATATATATGTTTATATAGTTGTGTGGCATATCTAGCTACCTATGATGAAAAGATGAGGCTTCAGGTACAATAGGGATTTTATAAAATAACAAATCAAAATTTTAAAATGTACTGTTTATACATTTAATATAACCTGTAACCAATTGTTTCATCTATTCAATTAAGACTATACCTCTAGTAACAAAGACAAGGCAACACTTAAGTGAAATCCACTCTCAATTGAAAAGGCAAGAAGGCCTTCCTCCCTGGTAAAATCACTGAGTTAAAAAAAAAAGATTTTAAAGATTCAAGACAAACAATCATCATATCTATGTGTCCACAGATCCATGCAATATTCCTTTTCATGGGCTGCTATCGTTATACTGCATCATATGGAAGACACAGACAACCAGTAATGATCATGAGAATCTTAGATTGTTAAAGAGGATGGGTGGGAGATGGGGCTGGAGAAGACTTGCTTGAGTCAGAGGACAGGGAGGATTTGCTCACTGTACAGGGGCTAGGGAGGAAAAGCACAGAGGGACATGAAACAGTGTAGACACCAACATGTTTACTCACACCAAAAACTGAACTGCTTTAGCCCTTCCAGACTATGTGTGCTTTCAATTGATGTGTTCCTTTCCATTCTATTATGATGAAAATTACACCCACCTCAGCAAAAGGGAAAAGCCCAGCAAAAAAATCCAAGCAAGGACAGGCAGGTCCTGCTACACCTACACCAACTGCTAGCAACACTCTCATATCTGAAGGAGGGGTGGAGACTCCCAAGCCTCAGGTAAATCTGAAGAAGACAAGTGGATTGAAGTTCATTCTACCATGGCTCTTCTAGACTCTGTCTTTATCAGGCATTTTTTCCTTTAACAGTGTTCTTTCAATTTGCTAAGTGTGTGTGTGTGTGTGTGTGTGTGTGTGTGTGTGTGTGTGTGTGTGTGTGTGTTGGTCCTGGGGCTTGAACTCAGTGCTTAGGCTCAGTCTCTAAGCTTCCCTTGCTCAAGGCTACCACTTGAGCCACAGCTGTACTTTTGGCATTTTTTTAGTAGTTTACTGGAGGTAAGTGTCTCATAGACTTTCCTGCCTGATCTGGCTTCAATTTGGGATCTCTAAATCTCAGCCTCTTGAGTAGTTAGAACTACAGTTGTGAGCGCCCAGCACCTAGCTCACATCCAGTTTTAGGCTTACCACACTGTCAGATGATTATATCTTCATTCATAATAGAGATATTATTGACGAGAACCAAATAGAAAAATGCTTTGCCCGGAGTTACAAGAACCTAGTTTCCCCAATTCTAAATCAGCCACATTCTGTCACAGAAACAACTACAGCACAACAATGCATGTGACTGTTTCCTGCCTATATGTTTAATGAAGTTGTTTATGCCCACCTCTTGCCTAGGGGACAGACACTACTCCTTAAAGTTTCCAACATGTGTATGTAAAATAAACCTGCAAGCAAATAATTAAGACGTGCTCTACTTTATTTCATACTGAGAGTCATTAACCAGAAAATTAAACTACTTTCAGAAAAGAAAAGAACTCAAATAAAGAGAAGACTGTAACCAAAAAGAGAAAGGTGCTAGAGGAGCCGGCTCTCCATTTGGGTCCTGCATGAACTGGCAGATCCACTGCCACCAAACTCCTACCCTAACTCCCTAGGCTTCATCTGTTCCATCCAGCACTCCCTTCATTCAGGTACCAGCTTGTTATTCCTCTTTACACTGAGTGTGTAGGAATCGGCCCTTGAAATTCTGATCTCATCCTTAACTTGAAGGTAGCACTGACACAATCAGATAGACAAATATGCATATATATCCATATATATCCACATATATAAATATATATATATATGGATATGGTTGGAGGACTTACTACATTTTAACATTTTTCTTCTACAGAATATTTAATGAGCATGAGATTATTACTTTTTGTTATTGTTGTTAGTAATGGGGCTTGAACTTGGGGCCTCGCGCTGTCCCTGAGCTATATTGCTCAAGATTAGTGCTCTACCACTTTGAGCCTCAGCTTCACTTGAAGTTATTTGTGGTTAGTTGGAGTTAAGAGTCTCGGGGACTTTCCTGCCTGGGCTGGTATAGAACCATGGTCTTCGGATCTCAGCCTCCTGAGAAGTTAGGATTACAGGCGTGAACCATTGGAGCCTGGGTTATTATATTATTTCTGAAAGTAGGAAGTTCTCTGTCCCATTCTGACCCCAGAGAGGGAGAAGGTGGTGTAGTATCCAGCATATGCAGGCACAAATAGCACTGAGTTCGCTTTTGTCTGCTCCAATCTCTTTCACATCTCTTCCCTTTAGCTGGCTCACCTGTTAAATATTCTTCACCATGCACCAGATTCCTTTCTTCTTCTTCAGGGTTTTCACATGTGCGGTATTATCTCTACTTGGAACATACTTAAGTGTTCAAGGGATTCCACCATTTGAATTGCATAGCTAAGAGAAAGAGAATCAGCATAACTCGGGCACTGGGAAATATCTGGGCATTAGGAAATATTTCTTTTCAGGCTGTGGATGATGAGGAATGGTGATTCAAAATAAGGCAAATGAGGGAAAGAAAATGGATAGATTTGAGAATGGGCAATGTTTGGTCCAGAAGAGCAACAGATAATCATAGCTAATGAGAACAATGTCAACAGAGCTTTCTCTTAGTTTTTGAGATCTCATGATATATTTCTTATCTCTCTTTTAAGGTGGTAAAGGGCAAGAAGAAACCAACCAAGGTTACTTCAATATCTGGAAGTTGAAGTAAATAACTACCCTCCAGATCAACCTAGTGTCTTCAGTAGTGATTCTCTACTAAAGAAGAGACTTGCATAGAAACAGTAGTTTCCATTCTACTATCCATATCTGTTCATTGTTTTATATATGGTATGGACATTATGTTTCTTTCTTTTATAAAAATGTTCTCCTTTTTCTTCTATGATTTTCTAAGATTACTATATTTGGATTTACACTATCTATAATGTAATCAAGCTTTAATGTATATCCTACAAAATTAAGGAAAGTAAGGGAAGGGGTGGGTTGGGAGGAATGGGTTGTATTCATAAACCGCTTTCTTGAATGGCAACTCCTTTGTTCAGCTACCTAAAGATAACAAAATATTTTTAAAATTCTGTTTTTAAAGGGATTTCATTCCCTCACAGGGTCGGATAAATTTTGTTAAATCCAATAGTGAACTCTTGGGAACTGTCTTATTTGTGCAATGCAAGGCACACAAGGTGGAAGTTTTCAGCAATATTGTGCTCAACCTTCTGGTTATGAAACCTGGAGAACAAAGCCGTATCAGGGTTATTCCCCAACTTTATATAATCTGGTCAAGTCGTGTGGCCTGCTGAAGAATTTTGTTAGCCAAGAGAAAATAATTTGTTTTGTCATCAAATGTTTTCTCACAACTATTGTAATTCATGGATAGACATTTAATGTTTAAAGCCACTGTTTAAAATATTCAAAATGAGACGATATTCAATTTAAATATTAGATATTTGACAATGGTCTTCTGGTGATCCAAAGAGAAGCATATGTATTATAAATGGGGGAAGAAAACCTCAGTAAGAATTAGAGTTTTCATACTCTGAACAATAAGCAGCAATAGAATCCTGTGAGGAAACAAATTCACAAAGCAAGCTCTACAACTGTCTTGATGGCCGAATACTGTAGACATCTCACCTTATGGCAGTCGCACTGAGCCTAGAGGGCAAGCAACATGCCTCAAGATACTTCTACAAAACAGCTGGATTCTTGGGAGAAAGAAGCTGTGCCAGGCCAGCTTCCTTCATTAGCTGAATTTTCATGGCATGAGAAAGCAGGAGACTCACTGAGAGGCACTGCTTAGAAGTAAAAGAAAGAAAACAGTGCTGAGAATATTTGTGTTACAGGATAATAATCTACCTTTTAAACTATAGGTGTCCACAGGAAAGTTATCACTTGAAGAATTAAGACCGTGCAGTAGACGAGTAGCTTATTTAAGTCTTTCCTAACAAAGCCTGAAACCTAGCCTCAATCAATTCTAAATTATGCTGCAATAATTGAACAAGAGGATTTTTTTAAAAAAAGACTTAAATCAGTTCATCACGGAAAGAAAATTCCCAGAGTAACAGTCATGACAACTACACTGCAAAAAAAAAAAAAGAACATTCAAAGTCTCCACAAAAATAGTATTAAAATTTTGAATTCTAATAGTACTCACTGGACACTATGTTGAAAATGAACTATGTAACTTGTGGGTGGGAATGGAAGAGAGAGTGAGGGAAAGGATGATATAGTCCAAAAAGAAATGTACTCATTATCTGATTAATGTAACAGTAACCCCTCTGTATATCACCTTTATAATAACAGCCAAAATTTTTGAAAAATCAAATTTATAATTTTCCCCAGCTACAAAGGCCTGGGCAAAGGCTGACCCCAGTGCCAGCTCTTCTGTTTCTGTCATGATTTATCATGGTTGCCATTCCCTCTTCTCTTCTCTTTTGGTTACCAGCTGGGCCTTCTCTTCTACTGATAAAGATTAAAAAAAAAAAAAAAGCAAGAAAAGGCCTAATGTGGCCTTACCAGTGGGTAGCACAGAAGAGTGCTTACCAAGTGAACTGAACAGCCTGCTTATTTACCAGATTGGAGGGGAGGGCGTCACCAGATATCAGCACCAACCATAGGAATTCCATTATGCAAATGAAAAACTGTGCTTCTACAGTTTTGAAGTGCACTCTTTTTGGCCCAGGGAGAAAAATACCTATAGTCTTCTAGAGTTGCTCAAGGCCAAACCGTTCCTTTCTCTAAATCTCAGTAGTAAAGTCTTCTCAGGAGAAGTCTTGTTTGTACTTACAATACTTTTCATTTCTGTCACTTTTGACAATTGTAATTCATTAAATAATAATTTTCTTCCCACCCTGTACACTTTGAAGCTTGAACTAATCTTTGTGCCATCTAAACTGATTTGTGCAGTTGGTCAATTGAATACCTACCTCAGATAAAACACCCATTAAATTCAATACATCAAAGAAAGAATGAATAATGAACATGAAGGTAAGAATTTACAGATGAAGTCAAACATGAATCATGGTTCTTTAATTAAAAAGGGATATTATAAATTGGGTGTCAAGATTGTCTACCAACATACACATAATATATGACAGAAAATATAAGAGCATTAAAAGGTTTAAGAAAATCCAGGCAGAAGGGAGACAGAATAGCAACACTTGGATCTATAAATTTCGAATTATCCTTAGTAATAACATGCTACTTACTTTTTCACTACTTCATTTGGCTTTTTAAGTCTGTATTATAATCCTGAATGACTTTTATTGACTTTGATCATGGCTTTGACTTCTTGGCTTCTTTTTCCCAAATGGAAGTGTCTCTTTCCATTGTTGCTCTTGCACACCTGCTTGTAGACTACTCTTCCAGTGACTATGAGGTAAGGTCATGAGATGACCAATATATACAGTATTACCACACTGTGCACATGTACAATGGTAGTGAGGAAAGAACTCTCAACAGGGAAGCAAGATGAAACACACACACATGCACGTGCACACACACACAGAGCTGGTCCCATACTGTAGTGGTTATGGCTAGCATGAGACATAAATGAATTTACTATACTCAGTGCGGGGTATAGGAGATCTATAATGGAATTTTAGAACTAGAGTGTAATTTATAGCATCTTTGATACACTACATGTAGTTACTGCCACCTTATGTCCACCTCTGGAAACTACAATTTCTAGCCAACTACCTAAGGGGGGAGGGGAGGAATCTTAAAGAGTTGATCTTAAAACCTTTTTTTTTTTCTTTTTTGGCCGGTCCTGGGCCTTGGACTCAGGGCCTGAGCACTGTCCCTGGCTTCTTCCTGCTCAAGGCTAGCACTCTGCCACTTGAGCCACAGCACCGCTTCTGGCCGTTTTCTGTATATGTGGTGCTGGGGAATCGAACCTAGGGCCTCATGTATCAGAGGCAGGCACTCTTGCCACTAGGCTATATCCCCAGCCCCTGATCTTAAAATCTTGAAAGGGTTCTATTTGGGAGCTTTCATCTGGGGGAGTTCTTAAGTGAACTGCTACTTTGTTAACCATTTTTAATCACCCACAGAGAAATCCAAAAATATTTTGGGGGGATGGGGGGGGGTATGGAGCTTTAACAAAATCCAGATAGGAAGGAGACATTTGATATGAAAAGTGTTTATGTTCTGGGCCACTTAGGATGTCCTAAGTTTAGGGAAACAGAAGGTTGGAGAGATCCCAGGAATAGAAGGCAAAGGCTCCTCCTGAAGCAAGGCAGACTGCCTGGGACTATGACAGGTTGCTACAGGTTGCTACAGGAGTGAAGTGGTCTATCTTCCAGACAGGCAAAAGAAGGATGGAAGAAAAGGCTTTTCAAAACCCAAAATACTATGCTAAATATAATTACGACAGGAAACTTGGGATCTTGTTTGCCCAGAAGGTCAAGAAAGGGGTGTAGGGGAAGGGAGAGAGACTAGAAAAATAAGGGATGAACCAGATTGTACATGTATGGAATTGTCACAATACCAATACCCTCCCCCCCCCCACACCTGCTGTTATGGCATGGTAACTCAAAACCTAAAAGTACACAAAGATGACATTTCCTCCTCCTTGTCTGTCTCTTCAGATCACCTGTCTTTGCTGCCTTATGAGGTTCCCTTTCCCAGAATGTCATCCTGCTGCTTGCACAGTAGCTGATAGGCTGATTCATCCATTGATTGGAGCCATTTCAGGATTTAAAAAAAAGTTATTTCCAAGTGCCTGACCTTTCTGCAAGTTCAGTGCTGTTCCACAATTCTCTAGGCTTCAATGTTGTCTGGCTATGAACCAGCTTGCTGCTGTGTTTGTCCACAAATAATATAGGAAGCCTAAGAAACTGCAGCTTTAATGATTGAGGCAGAATAGCTTAGCTATGGCTGATTTCCTTTCTATCTCTTTGATGATGGAGTCATATGTTTTCATGACATTACACTCTGACATGCCCCAGATTTGCAAACGGTTAGCAATGTGTGGATACTTCAAGATAGCACCAAAGTGGTTTCGTGGCCCACTTCCCCATTCTGAGACATGCATTGGAGTACTGATGGCAATGGCCAGCCACCAAGGCCATCTGCTACTGCCTCTCTTTGCTAGTAAAAGGGAGAGGAGACTAAGGTGACCTGTCTCTCTCTTTAGATAAAACAGCTTCATTCGAATGAATGTAGTTTTTTAAATTACCTGCATGCTGTCTGTTGGACATGAATGCTCTAATGTTGGAACTTCTTTTATCTGTGGTGATTCATAAGAGAGGGGGAAAAAAAACCTCTAAGTGTAACCCAGGCTCTTTCCTTTTCTTTGTGAGCAGGATGTTACAAGAAGGAAACTGTTCAGTGTTTAAAGCTGGGGAAATCGAAAGCTATGGGCCTTGTAGGGAGGAGTCTTGGGTTTCAACACCCTGCTTCCCAGGCTCACAGAACGGTGAGAGATGACCAGCCCTACTCAGATTATTAAGTGACTGAAATCAGTGCCCTTTTTTGTTTCTGGTTTCAAGTTATCTTCTGATATACATTGTTTTCTTCACATTCCAGGAGATTGCAACACTTCTGTGGCTCAGATTCTGAAAGTTCTGCGGAATTCTCTTTTAGCTCACATCTAACCAACCCAACTTCATTACAAGTTGAAGATTGCAGCATCTGGGCATTGCAGAAGAAATTTCCAGGGAGGTGAGTGATGCCTGAGTTTTCTGTAGAGAAGACTTTTGACACCTTCTGGGAAAATCCGCAAGACCACTCTGGGGAAAACCAGTGTTGGTTCTTCTGGGTGGGAGGGGAGAGGAGCAGCCTGGTATCAGTGGCATTAGTAGATGTGAAAACAGAAGTCGCCCATGGAGAAAGATAACAGACACACGTTGGTATTCCTCTGTCACTGAGGCCTGAGCAAAGGGAAATACAAGTTACCGGATAAATTATCTGGCTATGAATTGGCCCAAGTAGATATTGATAGTGTGTCACCTGAAGAGAGAGTACAGCAAGTTTGATGACTAGAGTGAAGGAACTCAGGAAAAGAAAAGGCAGTAATGTGAAAAAAATCATGAAGTATTATTAAGTTAAAAAGTACATCTAGACACAGGTTTGTATTTTATAGTATTATTCAAGTTTTGTAAAACATGAGAACAAACTCACACACATAGTAAAAAAAAACAAACAAACTGTATTCCCCAAAATAAGGTATTCACACAGAAAAATCCTGTATTCACAAATACAAATTTTCCAAAGTACATTTAAATTTTTTATTAGCTCCATACTGTATCAGATGGTAGATAAAGATTTCGCTTTGGGATCCTGTTTGCCATTCTGAAAGTTAGGCAGGGGTTTTGTTGTTGTTTATTTTTTATGGCAATATAGAGAGGATAGGCACAACAGAGAATTAGAAAATAATGTCTATAGTCTATACTGAGAATGCTGTAAGGACTTTCTGTATAGTGTGGTATAGTATTTCATGTGTTCATAGTAGAATTTAAGATTTTTAAATGCTGATGTTAGCACTTTATTTATATTAGATAAACCTTAATAAGCTAACCAATCATGTTGCTCAAATTTTTACAATTCTATAATTTTTGTGTGTTTGCTAATCCTGGATCTTGAACTGAGAGCCTGGGTAGTGTCCCTGAGATTTTGCTCAAGGTTAACACTCTACCACTTGAGCCTCAGCTCCATTTCTGGCTGATTGGTGGTGAATTGGAGATAAGGGTCTCATGAACTCTCTTGCTTGGGCTAGTTTTAAGCCATAATCTTCACCATCCTGAGTCCCTAGGATTACAGATGTAAGTCATCATGCCCAGCTTTTTCTACAGATTTTTTTTTAAATTTTGCTCATTTAGTAACTGAGAGAGATGCTGCCCTATCTAGAATAAGGTTGTGGGTTTTTTTTTTCTAATAATTCCTTCAAACTCACATATGGATATGCACTTTCACACACACTTACACACACACACACATACATGGCATTGGATATAACTATTTTCTTTAGATCTATTTAAGGCTACACTAATACAGATAAAGTGGCTTTTCTTTAGTCTCTTTTCTGTGAAACCATGTGTTTTAAATTTTCCACCTCTAAAGGGTGTTTTATTGATAACATATAGATAGATGTCTTAAACCAAATTTAAGATGTCTGAAATTTGACAGAAGCTATTACTTTATGCATATGTTGATAATTAACATATTGTGTCTTGTTTCTTCCATCTTCCATTTATGACACTACATCAGTCTCCTTGTTTTTTTTTCTTCTTTAACTTCTATTATTACCCTACACTTTTAAACAAACACTTAAGTGAGCTATTGTGTTCATTTCCTCTCTCCTTCTACCATGTTGATAGACTTCCTGTTTCTCTTTGACTAAACCAAGGCTATATTTTCATTTATTTATTTCAACACATAGACATAATGAATCAGTTTTGTGTCCTTTCTCTACTTCCTGGCTGTTTTCTATATAAGTGGTGCTGGGGAATGGAACCCAGGGCTTCATGTATGCGAGGCAAGCACTCTTGCCACTAGGCCATACTCTCAGCCCTGAATAAGTAATTGTTTAAGGCAGTCATACCTAAAAGGAAAAGTTAAGCAGTGAATGCAGGAAATCTAGCCAATTATTGCTATGACTACACCAGACAACACATGGAGGAATCATCACAGTCACAGGAATAGGGGCTTAGAAGACAGGGAGAATGTGGTCCAACTCCAAAGGAGGTGAGATGGGGATGCTAATGAGACCATTAGAGAAGAGTCAAGCAAGGTTTAGGGACACAGGATGGGGCAGACTGTCATTTATGTATAGGGTGAGATGATAAGTTGATTTACCCATAGGCCACTTCAGCCCTGAGAGATGTGAGATGCATCAGGAACCCATAGGCAAATATCTAGGGCTAGGCTCCAGCAGCAATAGGAAAGAGGAACCAAGAATTCAGAACTGCACAACCTGCATTCTATACATTGCAACAATTGCCTGTCTCCAGACCTTCTCCTACCACTGACCCAACTGATCTACTACCATTCAGAGATAAGGATATCTTAGATATGCTCTACATAGCAGTTCTTCCTCCATTCCTAGTGACCTATTTGGGTAACTAAGTCCTCTTTCTCATAACTACACCTGAGAGCAACCTTCACCTGAATCATCCACTCATATAGACATATCCTGTTTGTGAAAAAGTTTATATGTACATAATGCTAGTTGCGGATTTTCTTTTGTAGGCTCAGCCCATTACTAGAAATATGGCGAATCCATACAAGAAAATTGTTCTTCTGAAAGGATTAGAGGGTATCAGTGATTATCATTTTGAACTGATTAAGTCTTTACTAGCCAAAGAATTAAAACTGAATAGAAAGGCACAGGAGGATTGTAATAGAATTAGGATGGCAGACTTGATGGAAGACAAGTTCCGAAGCGATTGTGGACTGGGCAAATTGATGGACTTGTTCAAAGATATATCGGAACTTCAAGATCTTGCTGAAACTCTTAAAAAAGAAAAGTCAAAAGGTAAGGAAGAAGCACCTCCTAATTCTCATCTATACTACAGCCTTCTTAACCTTGAACAACACTCACTTTGTCACAGCTGACATGTCCCTTTCCTAGTGTAATGTTAGCAATAATGGTACCTCTGAAGACAATAAGTCAACAGCTTAGCACCCCTCCTACAGTGACTTCCAGTGTGTAGATGAAGGAGATTGTCTTTTAGGGGTAGTGGTAAAGAAAAAAGCACAAGTTGTGAAAAACAGGAACTTGTAATATACTGAACATATTCTAAATTGGCAGTGGAAAACTAGAGAAAAGGACATTTTAAAATGTTTAAATCAGTGTTACTGCTCCCTGAGGATATAGATTCCATTATTAATTTCTCCCCTGGCCATAAATATGAGACAGTATTTAAATTAAAAAGCCTCCTTTCAGAGATATGAAGGGACACAAATTAAGATTGCTGGATTGCGAAAGCACATGCAAAGGCTGGGTGTGGTAATGAATAACTGTAATTCCAGCACTAGGAAGGCAGAGCCATGAGGATTGTGATTTCAGGCTGAGTTAGAGAGATCTTGTCTTAACCTCCTCACCACCCAAAAACACAAAAAATGAAAGTCCAGGGTTATCACTTCATCACATCTTAAGGTGGAGGATAAATTCTCTCTCTGAGTTCTCTGATTTGGAGTTCTCTCACCTTCTACTGAAGATGACCTTTTGTTAGCATCATGTGAACTTTAAGGGTTTTTTTTGTTGTTGTTTGGTGCAAATCCTAAAAACTTGAAGTGAGTGTTTGGGTGCTGAGTCACAGCTCTGCTTCTGGCTTTTTGCTGGTTAATTGGAGATAAGAGTCTCACAGCCTGGGCAGGAGCCCAGGCTGGCTTCCAACCATGATTCTCAGATCTCAGCTTCCTGAGTAGCAAGGCTTACAGCTCTTTGGATTCTTAAAAGGCTACTACAAACCAAGATGTCTGGGATGAGGTTTGGCTCAGATACACAAAGTCCCCAGGATGGGCTGTCTATGTCCAGTGCATGTGGATGGAGCCAGGGAACAATCAGCTGTACCTGGCATGGCTTGCTACTGCTAACTATAGATGCACAGAGAAAAATAACCTTAAAACTGCTTCAGCTCTCTTGGACTGACTCATCTGGATTTTTGTGTGTGTTTTCTTCACTACAACAGTACAAAGGAAGTCAAAAGGGAAAGAAGCAACTTTGGGGCAAAATAATAATCAGGATGAACCCAGTGGTGCTCAGTCTACACCTGCTAACAATGCAGATTTGAAATCCAAGGTAATGTGATTAGAAAAGCTCCAGCTATGATCCGTACTCCTTGTCATTTTCATGTAAATATTTGATTTTTTGTCCTGTTAGTGAGATGGAGGTTCATAATTAGTAAATTTTTGTTACTGTTCAGTTATTTTGTTTTAGGACTCTTGTGAACTTCATTGTATGTAATATAATTTCTTATGGTACCCTTTCTAAATAAACAATCGGCTTAGAAAATGGCTTCTCAAAGCATATTAACAGTCAAAATCCAAAGTTAGACCTTTTAAATTCACTTCTTTTGCTCTTCCATCACCACAAAACTAAGTAAAAAATGACACATACAATAAAATGTCTCTACTCTTTTTACAAGGCATTCATTTGGGTCTACATCTTGTCTTTGGGCCATTTATTTTTCAGAGGATGGACTGTAACTCCTGGAGCTTCTCATATGTACAACTAGAATCTAGCAATGAAATGTAGATTTTTCTCAGTATTGAAAATACTGTATTTCATCTATGCGTTAAAAAGAAGCCATTACTAAGGGCCGGGGGAGTAGTTCAGCAGTAAAGTGCCTTCTTGGCTCACACAGGACTGTGGGTTCAATCCACAGCACTAGAAAAAAAAAACGAGAAGTGATACTTTTTCTTTTAGAAAAGCAAAGCCAAAGCTAAAAGAACTGAAGACTCTGAAAGAATTCAGGAGCAGCGTCAGCATCCGGAACCTTCAATGACTGACACACAGCAAACCCAAGGCTCTTCCCAGACTCCTAAACCTCTACCACCAGCATCGTCCAGAAACTTCTCAACCAAGGTGCCATTTTCCTGTCCCGGTACTTGCCCTCCCCCCTAAAAAATATTACAAGCACTGCCATATCCTTGAAAGCATCTCTTCCTAATCTTCTACAATATATAATTAAATCACTCATCAAATGCATCCCTCTAGACCTCAGT
Organism: Perognathus longimembris pacificus; assembly: GCF_023159225.1. Taxonomy (NCBI): domain Eukaryota; kingdom Metazoa; phylum Chordata; class Mammalia; order Rodentia; family Heteromyidae; genus Perognathus; species Perognathus longimembris. The sequence continues at coordinate 37,778,374 of NC_063171.1, read as the reverse complement.
CTTCTGGCTTAATTTGCTCTTTCCCAAGTCTACACATAGGAAATAATTTATAATCGAATTTCTAGGACTACTTTCAGAGGAGGGATAAAGGCGTGTTCGGGCAAGCAGACATAAAGCACAGAGTGTGTTCATTCTCCCTATGCCAATGTGTTCTCATCCCTTTTGCCTTTGCTAGCCCATCAAACTTGTGAGTTTACATTCTGTATTCTAGGGTCCTTCCATGCTGGGTGTTTGAGAATTCATTATTTCATTATGCATTGTTCCTATCTCTTCCCTAGCCAAATGCACTGAACATTTGGGTGACAATCTAAATCCTGTCCTCAAACAGTTCCTCATCAAAGTGCCCTCCCCAGAAAGAGATGAGAAGAACATTTTACAATTTCACCATAGCTGGTATAGATGTCTTCTCTATTAGGCAATAGGTTCAGAAAATAGGTGTCCTTTCTCAAGGGGAGATAATACATAAAGGTAGAATAGTGAATTCATAACTCTACTCATCAACTCCGATCATAATATGACTTTTGTATTGTCTTCTTTTCTGCCGTGATACAATTTCCAGCAACCCGGTGCTATGTCTGTGTCTGGCATAAATGAGCAAGGAAATGATAGTCCACATCCACAAGCAGTGAAGGTAGGAGTAGAAACGAATTCATTCTTCTCTAATGTCACTTCTAACTCAAGACCCAAGCTGCACCTTCCCGAGGCTACACATCTCCACATCTCCAGCCCACTCATACCATTGTAAGGCAGAGGTGCTACAGAAAGGGACTAACAATTTTTTGGTTCCCTTTTCTGTTGTTCTTACTATTGTTATTTCCAATAATCATTACTTCCTCCAATAATGTCTCCTAAAAGATTGGCTAAGTGGCTTGGGTTTTTTGTTGTTGTTGTTGTTAATTTTGTAGTACTGAGGATTGAACTCAGGATCTCCTGTTCTACTACTTGAGCCATGCTTTCAGCCTTTTTTTGTTTTTCACAATGTTTTATGATTCTTAATTAATTGATTGATTTTTTCAAAGTGATGTACAGAGGGGGTACAGTTTCATATAGCTGAAATCATAAGCAAGCAACACCATGCACAGTCTCCACCCTTATTTTTGTTGGTCATGGCACTAGAACTAAGAGCCTTGATCTTTCTTGCTCAAGGCTAGTATGGTACCATTCTTAGCCCTACAACTCTACTTCTAGTTTTATGGGGTGGTTAATTGAAGATAAGCCTCTAATGGACTTCCCTTCCCTGGGCTGGCTTTGAACCACTATCCTCAAATCTCAGCTTCCCGAGCAACTAGGATAATAAGCATGAGCCACCAGTGCCTGGCATCCAGCCCCCCTCTTTTGTTGTTGTTTACTTGTTTGGGGTTTGTGTTTTAGAGAACATTTTTCAGGAACTAATTTGTAAATTTTTATGGTAAGAAAAGCTAAAAATCATAATGGAACAAGTTTGTTCTGAGATTTGCTTTTCTTATAGGATGGGAATATTGTTTACCAAAAATAAATAAATATAAATGACTCTAAATTTTGTGCTTGGCCAAGATGCCTTAATGCAATGAGCCACAGTTATAGAATTGCAATTTCACCCAAGCCATGGGAATCTTAGCTTGGCTTTTAGTATTTACAAAGTGAAATTTGTAATCCTGGTAAATGTGAGAGGAAAATAGGTCTTAAAAGTGTCTGAACGGGCTGGGGATATGGCCTAGTGGCAAGAGAGCTTTCCTCCTATACATGAGGCCCTGGGTTCAATTCCCCAGCACCATATATACAGAAAACGGCCAGAAGTGGCGCTGTGGCTCAAGTGGCAGAGTGCTAGCCTTGAGCAAAAGGAAGCCAGGGACAGTGCCCAGGCCCTGAGTCCAAGGCCCAGGACTGGCAAAAAAAAAAAAAAGTGTCTGAACAGGCACTGCTGTTCTTGAGAAAGTTGGAAGGGGCCATACTATGTGAAAGGGATAAAGGAGGAATAATGATGTTTCTATGTGATTTTGAAAATTATTATCCAAAAACAAAGGAAAAAAAACTGCTCTTTTTTCTTCAGAAAAAGGTAAAATCCATCCAAATAAAGGTTGAGGAGCAAAACCTGCAGGCACAGAGGAGGCCCCAGCTCCCAGGAACTTCAGCCACCAGCACACACCCAAGACAGCCTCAGCCTCAGCCTCATCCTAACCCTCCTCGCCCCTGCTCCCAGAAGCTCCACTGCCAAGGTACCAACTCTCCATTTCCATCCTTTCTTTCTTCTGCTTCACATAACTACACTGCCCATAATCTTGAAAGAAACACTCATGTAACACTCACTCATTTAAGTATTCACTGTCATAATTCATTTGCCAGGTGTGTAATTTGAGACCCTGTTGGGTTTTAACTCCTTTACCTTGTGCAAAGTTTGTGCTTATAAAATAACCTCTGACTCTAAGAGGACCACTGGCTTGTGTTGGGTTGAAAGATAACAGGAGGGTGACCAGACATGGAAGATAGATAGGCATGTATTCATCCCTCTTATTCCTTCTCCTCCTTCCCCTTTGTTCTGGACCCTACTACAGGACTCTTCTTATATTTCATGCTTTTTCCCCAGGTCAGAGATTATGTTGTGTGTTCTTTATTCTGAATCATTTCCTCATTGATTTAAATACTCTCATTCTCCTGGTGCAATTCTTACCTATCTGCCATTCAAAAAACACATCAAACATTCCTACTGTTTTCTACCTTGGGTCCTTGTATGTTTCCCTGTTCGCACTTATGGCTGTATTACATGGCCACATTACAATAACATTATCTTATTTTAGATTATACTCTGTTGCATACAACTTCAGTATGTGTATGTCTTTCTTCTAGACGAGACAGGGAGCTCAGATATAGGTACCCTGAACAAGGGAATGGAAAGTAGGAGATTCTGTGAGTACCCCTTATAGGTATTAGCTCCTATCCCAACCTGCCATTTCTTCAGTCCACAAAAATAACCCTTGTAGTTTCCTCGACTCTGAGCTGCGATGCCTATTTTGGTTATGACTTCACTAGACAGTCAACTAGACAAAAGCTGAATTTTTATCAATATTCTTTCATGTAGTTCATTTAACCCCGTCTACAGCCTCCAGCAACCTCCCCACTGAAGACAGACTTTCTTCTTCAAACTTGTCTGTTTCTTAAGTTCTGTACATAGTTACAATAGAGTAGTTCTGTACATAAGCTGTTACTAACTCCAGTAACTCCTAACTCCTTAAGTAGTCTGTATTGATGACACTGAGCTAGCAACCTGTTTCCGTTTGCATCTTGGCTCTGCTAGCCATCACTTGAGCCTTAGCAGTGTCACTGAATGTAGACTCAAACCCACTGTCACTTGGTTACTACAATGATGCATGAAAAAACCTCACAACCCTTTATGTTTTTTTTTTTTCAGGGATCCAGGCTTGGAAGTGGACCTTTCTCTGGCCCCATTTGATTAAATATGTTAAGCCACTTATGCTAGCATGAAAATCACTCTGTTTCCCAGAAACATAATGAGTCACAGGATACAGAGATGGTTCCTCAGCTTCCTTGGACTCAAAACACTTAAACACAGCATGCAGGCCTTTTCATTAGATTTCTACCCAGAAAGATTCACTAGCCATTGTATGGCCCAATTTAAGCAAGAAATCCTTGCTCTTCTACAGCATAACGTCTCACAACTACATTCCTTATCTTGTGATTCCTTTTGCTTTCTGGAATCAAACCAAGAAGTAGACTACTGTTACCTTTGATGCATTGCTCCTACATTTCCCTGAAGCAAGCAGCATAAACGGGCAGGAATCATAGAAAGGCAAAGTGGGGAAGGTATCTGTGCTATCCTTCTGGAGAAAGCTGAAAACTTGGGAAGAAATAAGGAAAAGTTAGTGGTGCTCTATGTGACTTTGAAAGTCATTATCCAGAAGTAATGAATGGAGAGAGAAGCAGTTGGGGTGAATGTAGTCATAGTATTATAAAATGGAATGCACCTCCTGGGAAACTAGGATAATTGAAGGGATGGGGGAGAATGTTGAAAGGTATGATATTGATCAAGATCAATTGTATGTGTAAATTGACATGTTGACTTGTAACCTCTTAGTACAACTATTTCAGGTAATAAAAATAGAATTAAGAAAATCTACCTTTCTTCAGGCAGAGGAAAAAACAACCAGCAACATGGATGACAGGGAACAAAACTTGCTGTCAACACGGTTTATGGGCCTCCCAGGAACTTCAGCCACTAGGACACACCTAGCACAGCCTCAGCCTCAGCCTCATCCCAACCCTCCTCCCCCTGCTCCCAGCAGCTCCACTGCCAAGGTACCAACTCTCCATTCCCATCCTTTCTTTCTTCTGCTTCACATAACTACACTGCCCATAATCTTGAAAGAAACACTCATGTAACACTCACTCATTTAAGTATTCACTGTCATAATTCATTTGCCAGGTGTGTAATTTGAGACCCTGTTGGGTTTTAACTCCTTTACCTTGTGCAAAGTTTGTGCTTATAAAATAACCTCTGACTCTAAGAGGACCACTGGCTTGTGTTGGGTTGAAAGAAAACAAGAGGGTGACCAGACATGGAAGATAGATAGGCATGTATTCATCCCTCTTATTCCTTCTCCTCCTTCCCCTTTGTTCTGGACCCTACTACAGGACTTTTCTTATATTCCATGCTTTTTCCCCAGGTCAGAGATTGTGGTGTGTGCTCTTTGTTCAGAATCATTTCCCCGTTGGTTTAAATACTCTCAACCACCAGGTGTAATTCTTACCTACACCCCATTCCAAAATGTATCAGATAGTCCTATTGCTTAATTTTCTTTCTTTCTTTCTTTTTTTTTTTTTTGTTGGTCATGGGGTTTGAACTCTGGGCCTGGATGTTGACCCTGAGCTCTTAAGCTTAAGCCTAGCAATCTACCACAGCACCCCAGTGTCACTTTTGATTTTCTTGTGGTTAACTGGAGATGAGAGTCTCATGGACCTTTCTGCCCAGGCTGACTTTGAACCGTGATCCTCAGATCTCAGCCTCCCTAGTAGCTACTGGTGCCCAGCCTACTATTTTCTTTCTTGGGTATGTATGTCTTCTTGTTAGCACTTACAACTATATCACATCCATTCCATTCCAATATATCATTGCATTGCATTACATACCACATTACACCATACTACACAACATTACACACAAATGTAGTGTGCGTACATCTTTCTTCCTGACTAGAAAATGTTGAGTTGGAAGAGAACTAATGTAGGTACCCTGTGCCAGTCACTGAAAAGGTAGATGTGGAAAGGTATGTTCACACCATAGGAATTAACTCCTACGATTTCACTGATTATGAAAGATGTACGTGATGCCTTTACCAGTGAGATTAAAGTGGTACATGTTGCAGAAAAGGAGAGAATGTTCTTTAGTCAAATATTTCTCATACTTCCTGTACCTGAGGTTTCCTAGATGCACTCACTGACTTTATGATGACCGAAGAATCACCGTAAAGCAGTGATCATCTGTGGTCAGAAGAGAAGCACAAATAACCAAAAAGACCTCAAAATAACAATGCCCAGACTGCTATTTCTGTGCTGAGCATTTTGTGGTAAACTCTGAGGGATGATTCTTCAGGCACATAGCTTCATTTATCTTTTACAAGACACATCACACTCCTTCTAGTTCATGTGTGAGGAAGCTGACTTGGATTGAGTAAATGTTTTGTCCAGGAGCAGGCATATAGTGAATGTTAGCATTCAGAGATCGAATCTAATATTACTGAATTCTCAAAATTGAGTGTTTGATCATACAAACTGATATCTCCCTAATCACAGGTGAGATGTTTGTAACATATATGTTATAAATGTTATTATATATGTTATATATATCATATGTGGATGTTATTATGCACAAATGTTATATATATATATTATATGTAGATGTATATGCACTGTATATGTGTGTGTTTGATCTGTAACTTATGTTCACTAAATTTGTGAATAGTGTCATGTTTTGGATTTGTTTCCATTGCTAGGCTTTTCCATATGAGCCAGATGTTGTATAAACATTTTGACATTCCTAATCATATACATTTTTAAATTGCATTTCCTTTGTTTGGTATCAAATTCTTCCATATCAGTACTTCACAGGCTTTCCCTGAGTAGATTCTATCTTCCCATTGTTTGCCTTCTCCAGGCCTTTATTTCTTTAACACTCTGTATCACAACTGGAATTAACCTATGTCCTTCTTTCTTATTAGACAATAAACTCAAATTATAGATCCCCTGTTCCAGGGGAAGACAGGAGAGGAATGAATAGAAGTGAGTTCATACTTGTGCTTTGTTAGCTTGCCTTTCTGTGTGACTCTGGTAGAGTCCCTGTGTGCCTCTGAAGCTAGTATAGGAATTGTCAGGAATGATCCTCCCAAAGCAATTCTGAGGATAAGACATTAAAGGCACTGTTCTCTGATGTGGTTCTCATCTAAACTTGAAGTTGTCTTAGCAGTTAAGGACAGACTTTCTACCCACAGGTTTGCTAAACTTGTAAAATTATTCTTGTTGTTAGTTCTGAAAATTGGTAGTTCGCATTAGAGTTCTTATTTGGCTATTTGGGAGTACAGCTAGCTGCCAGTCATCCTATTCATTGTAGAGAAGACCAGCTATGGATAGAGCCCTTGTTATTGTCGCCTCAGGCCCCTGTATCACAGCCATGTCATTGTACTTTGCCCATGCATATTTGACTTTCTGAGATCTGGCCCACATAAATAAGCATCACAATCATTTCTACTCCCTGAGAAATCACTGTTTCCCTGAATTCTCATGGAATTGCAGGATCCCAGGGAGATATACCAGCCTTTCCAGCCTCATGCATCAAAAGTTATCATGTAGTCATTTCTTTTTAAGTCCAACTGTCTTTACAAAGAGTGTGTGACAATCTTGTCTATGACTCAGTATGTAAACCGGACACTTTCGCTCTTATCAGAGCTTCTCTCAAGTGTTTTTCTTAATGCTATGAGTTCTTTCTGTGCTTTTGTGTGTGTGTGTGTGTGAGAGAGAGAGAGAGAGAGAGAGTTGGGGGGATTAAAAACCTGAAGCAGACTGTTCTCTTTGGCGTGTGTGTGTGTGTGTGTGTGTGTGTGTGTGTGTGTGTGTGTGTGTGTGTGTGTGTGTGTATGCCTGGATCAACCAAAACAGAACAGCATGAATCATGAATAGGGTGAGGCGGTAGAGGATTTACTGGAAGAAGAAATAAAGTGTGGTCAATTAAAAACTATCCAGGCAATTTCAGTGTCCAAATTCTGCTATGGCAGATGAGAGTTTAAGATTTTAGATTTATTGCTAAAACAACAACAGCTCAAAACTGTCTTCTCAATGAAATTGTATTATTATATGTGACAGACCTAAACAGAGGAGGTTTTATTTTATGTGCTTCCTATGTGAGAGTTCCATCAAGGAACCATTAGAAATCATGAATCATCTGTTCATCAAAACAAATATACCCTATTTTTTAAAAGATGTTTGCTGCTTATTTATTTAGTTCTGGATTCAGAACCATGCTATTTATATACATGACTCATTTATTTTTATAATGCCATATGCCAATACTATTTGTTTGTCTCATCCCACATATGGGAAAATTGAAGTTGATAGACGGTAAAGACTCCCCCACATTTACACACACACACACACACACACACACACACACACACACGGGGTAATTGATATTAGAGCTATGATTTGACTCCATCCTTAGTGAGCTTTAAAACTTGAACATTTTGTGAGCACAGTTTGAATCCAGAGACAGTGTGCAGATGCTAACATGTCTGCAATCCATCTTAAACCATTTTGAGTATACAATGCTGTGTTTGGGCTTTGTTTTCATAGACGAGGTGTTTGGGTCAGAAATTTTTCTGAGGAGACTTTGCTTCCGGTGTTGTGATTTTCAGCAATTCTCTCACCCAGCTTTCTATTAGCACTGGCCACTATAACAGTCAGGGTACTGTATACCTGAAGTGGTAAACCAATTGGCCAAATGTGAAGAGTATTTCATGAAATTTCCTGAGTGCAACAAAGCCAGCAGGGGTACATAATTGTAGAGTAGTCCTCAGCTTACTTGGCAATGTTTCACAAGGCATAAAAATAATGCTTTAGGTAGGTAGGATAGGAGCCACTGTGAGGCAGTGAAAAACCTGGAGAGATCCTGGGTTGACCAATCCACCAAATTTTGTGTGAGAAGCTGTGGGTTTGAGAGACCTGCTCTGTTACAGCTGTGATCACACCACTTGTCAGGCACCTCAGGTGAGACCATCTAGAAGCTTCTTACCCACAGTAACCATTTCTCGCTCCCACAATAGAGTGACCAGGATTGGCACAAAGATTGGAAGAGCTTCTCATGAGTCCCTCTACTTTATAAAACCGTTTGTTTTTCAAGGCCTTAAACTCAGTGATTCTCCCCCACCCCTCCTAAACTTGACTGACACCCACCCCTTGTCCCAATGATGTTTTACTAATGCTTGTGTTTTCTCTGTGTTCACTCCGAGTAGAAACCAAGGATGATGGTTTTACCTAAGGATCCTGCCAAGGTGGAGATGGGCTTCCACAGGGAGTTCAAAGAAGTGATGGTGCTGAAAGTCACCCCGCTGTTTGTGTACGATGGTGACAAAACCATGTTCCACGCCACAGTGGCTACTGAGAGCGAGTTCTTCCGAGTGAAGGTGTTTGACGTCAAATTGCAGGCGGTGTTCATCCCAAACAAGATTGTTATCCTATCAGAGTATTATGGGAACAAGGGGTTCCTAGAGATCTACAGCAACTATATTGTACGTCCTGGGCAGCCTGAGCGGATAATGAACATCCCACCCACGATGAGGCTGAATGCCTGTGCAACACCAAAAATCAGTTGTCTTTGCACGCTACATCCAGGGAAATTCGTGAATGGGATATTTCTGGTGCATAAGGTAAGACCAAGCATCATGTTGTAGAAGTTCTTCTGCAACCCCAGATTTTAGAAGTTTTAACTCTCCAACTAAGTGTTGGTCGACTTGAGTGGAGTCCTTCCATTTCGGCATGTGGGTCATCTCATAACAATCTCCTTCTCAGCACTTGTCCCAAGTGTTGTTCTGTTCTTTCTTGTATAGGTCTCCCCAGGTGTGCTGTTTTCTGCCTGCACTGTTTAAGTGACTACAATATATGTAGCTGTAGAATTAATTAATACAATGAGATACAACCTGACATGGCAGGACTAGATAAGGAGGATTTAACATTTAAACAGTTCGGAATAGGGTCAATAAGTGGAAAAGACAGAAGATGTCATATGTTGAAGACATAATCCACTTACAAAAGCATTGCAGTAGACATTCTCAGACTCACAATGAGCCATGATTGGATGTTCTCCTCTGCTCTTGATAAGATTATAAAGGGAATCCATAAAAAGTAATCAGATGGTTATCTGTTTGAGCTCCTTAAGAAAGAAATCTCAGCTGTGAGCCAGGCACAATGGCTCTTAATCCTAGCTCTCCAGGAAGCTGAGCTGGAAAAGGCCATGCTTTGAAGCCAACCTGGACAAAAAAATGTTCACAAGACCTCATCTCAACCAATAAAAAGTTGAGTATGGTGGTCTATGTCTGCCATCCTTCTATGCAGGAAATATAAGTAGGAGGACCTTAATCCAGTCCCACCCACCCAAACAGTTCAATAGTATTAAAGAATAAGTGAAAGGAAAAAAGAGAATTGGGAGTATGGCTCAAGTGGTAGAGTGCTTGCTAGCAAGTACAAGGTCCTGAGATCAAACTGGGATTTCAGTAGAAAAGGAAAAAGAAAGATAAAGCAAGAGAGAGAGGGAGATGGATGAAGTGAAGGAAGGAGTGAGGGAAAAAGAAAGAGAGGAAGGAAGGAAAGAAAGAAAGGAAGGGGGAGGGGGGAAATGAGGGAGGAGGTAACAAGTAAAACAAGAAATGTACTCACTGCCTTTCATATGAATCTGTAACCCCTCTGTATCACATTTTGACAATAGAAAAAATTGAAAGAAAAAAGAAAGGAAGGAAAGGAGGAAGGAAGGAAAGAAGAGAGAGAGAGACCTATCTCAACTAAGCTTATGTGGCAGCCCTAAAAATTTGGGAGATAATTCACATTTCTAGAAAACATTAGCACAGAAAATCCTTAAATAAGGAAAGCTTGAGGAATTTCAAAAGAGAAGAATTGCTGATCAAAAGTGCTTTAAGGCATTTGGCATCTGTAATTCTAAGCCTATGGTTTCATTTAACCTTGTCAAGATGATAGTTGCCACCAACCTCCTTCTTTCTCATTGAGGCGAGAATTTGAATTATCTTTTCAGAAAATCGTGAGGGATGAATTCATTTATTATGAAATACAAGACAACACAGGGAAGATGGAAGTGGTGGTGCGTGGGAGACTGACCCAAGTGGACTGTGAGGAAGGTGATAAAGTCAAACTCATCTGCTTTGAACTGGCCATGAGCATGGACAAATGGCAGCTGAAATCTGTTCTTCACAGTTACATGGAGGTGGGTCCTTCACTGGAACATCATTCTTTCAAGGGAACAAGTTACTTGTTACGCTGTACCTTAAGCATTTGGCTCCTATTACATAGAGCCCAGCAGGTGGAAAAAAACTGAGCTTTTCCCACTGTATTTTTAAATGTTCTTTCCATCACTTTTTTTTTAAAAGGAAGTTTGGTCATAATAAAAAAGGGAAACTCAAGGATTTTCAGTTAAGTGTTATTACTCCAAGCTAAATAAGAAAGAATGGTTGTTGTTGTTGTTTTTATCAAAGCAGAGAGATAATAAAAATTTGTGTTTGCATGGGGCAGAACCACAGGCCATCATCTATAAAAGAGGGAACTATTTCCAACCACAGTGGATCATCAATAGAGTTTAGAACACACCTAAGTGACAAGGATTCCCTGGACAAATAGGAACACACAGGGCTCCAGAGTTGATGTTCTTTGTCACACTGACCAATTGTTGTGTTTGTGTAGGATACAAATGACGAGAATGTAACAGAAGCAATTCAAGGGGTAGCCTATCTTGGCACCCAGAAACACAAATGCTCTTGAATTTTTCCAGTTCTGGGGGCCATCAAACATCCCCAAACTTTCCTTCCAGCATTGGTATCAGGACTGTCATTTTGTGCTGCCCTCCCACCGAGAACCATCCAGCTCTTGCCATTTGTTGTACCAGACCTTCCTCTTTCTCCTGGCTCTGTGACACCTCCAATTCTTTCTCAGCCAGCTCGCTCAAGTTGAGTGGGGAGTGAAGGGACAAGTGCCATTAAGTCCAAGGGCAAAAACTCTTTAAAGGAGACAGGGGAGAGTGAGAAGAGAGGTTTACGTGGCCATGGAGATGAGACCATGGATGAAATGTGTGACCAGCTGTATCCCAATTGCTCTCATTTGTGTCACTTTCTTCTTCAAGGTGATTAAGAGCCGGAAAGGCAAGACACAGGTTCCCACTTCAAATCAAGACACTGTCGGACAGTCCTCCAATATGAACTACTGGATGCCTGGCAGCAGCTTCAACTAAGGAAGAAAGCACTTGCCTAGCAGATGCCAAGGTTTGATCCTCTGCAGCATAGGAAAATAAGGCAATAAAATGAAAGCTCAGTGGATGTCACTGATAACGATGTCTTTATTGATAAGATTCAAGTATTTAGAAAAATATGTGTGTGGGTATGTGTAGTTGAAACAGTCTATATAAAAACCAGCTTGCAATTCTAGGGAATGAGATTTTAGAGGCATTTTTCCTTTGTTTTAGAGGCATTTTTCCTTTGTTGTTTAATGTACTTTTATAGTTTCCAAATTCCATATTTTGCATCTGTAATGTTTATAAGCTGAAGTAAATAATAAAGTGGGTTTTTTTTTTCCTAAAGCAATGCTATTCCAGGAGTCTTTTCAGTCTATTGTTGAAGTGCTTTAAAACAGTTTATGGTGTGTGGATAAGGTCAGGGTGCCCACACTTTAGGCATGATTTAGATTTATACTGTGGGGTGGGTCTTTAAGGTCTATGCCCATATCAGGAAAGAAAAGACTCAGCCAGCCTCTGGGGGAGGCTCACACCTGTAATCCCAGATACTTGGGAGGCTGAGATCTAAGATTTTGGTTCAAAGCCAGCCCAGGCAGAAAAGTCCATGAGACTCTTATTACCAATTAACCATACAAAGCCAGAAGTGTTGCTGTGGCTCAAGTGGTAGAGGGCTAGCCATGAGCACAAAAGCCAAGGGACTGTGCCTAGGCTCAGAGTTCAAGCTCCAGGGCAGGGGAAAAAAAAATAAACTTTCTATTCTCTCTGAAAAATGGGTAATTGCTTTGTTTTTACTTTCTTTATAACATGTTAAAAACAAACAACCTGAAGGCTACAATAACAACAAACTTTCCTAATGCCACTTAGATAGTATGTTATACTGGAGTTAGACTTCAGGCTATTCTTCCCTTTGGGGATGGGTGTATTTTATTGAGTGTAGGCACAAGGTAGAAGTTTTGAAGGCTAGAATGAAGATAGTTACTGGCTACCCTAAAGGTCCAAGGCTGTTTATGCCCAATCAATCAAATAGAAGAACAATACAAAAAACATTAAAATTATAAAAACAATAGTGTATTGTTTTATGCTGGACTGTTTCCTTTCTGATTATGTTTTTTATTATAGTTGGCTTAGATGAAAATTAGATATTTTATTATCTTATTGAACACAGTTCTAGTAACTATTCTGCTGTGTGTATACACATGCAGACATACGTATGCACACAGATGTCATATAGGTTAATTTATGTATGAATTTTTTTTGTCAATGATGCTGATCAAGGTGGGGAACTAGATTCTGAAGGAATCTCATTTTCTTATCTTCAGTGAGAAAACAGAGTTTCAGTGGCCAAAGTCAGAATGTTACTTACGTAGACAGGAATCGACTTCATTCTGAGCTGTCACATTGTTGAGACTTCCTCCAAACTCAAACTTAACTTACAACACTAAGGAGAAAGCCCACTTCTTACACAGATGATGATGGTATTCTGAGTTATAGAAATCCTTCAAAATATTAACTTTTAGAAAGTTTATTTTAGGTAATCTTTCTAAAACCAAGTCTTCGGAGACATGTAGAGGGTGGCAGTTAGGAGAAGTCACTCAGGTGACTGGACAGGTGTCTTTGCTTTATTATCATTCCCCCATGGATGTATAACTAATGGCGAGCCTTTATAGGAGAAAAGCAAGAAATAACACTTACCCAAAAGACTTTACCTCTTTCATTCCATTCCTGTAGGTGGTTTCAACCTATAATACCACATTCCCACCCTGTCTTATGTTAGTGTGCCATGTCATATATTAGAGTGCCTCTTTGAGACCAAAATATGTAGATAAGAAGCTGAAACCACTGCTAGATTTAAACTGTGTGCAAGAGAAGGCAGAACAGTTAGTTCGTAGGGATATGACTCTGTGATCACAGATATCTTACAGATTGGGCTTATCCAAATGGTTTTAAGGTATTCAAGAGTCTAGTGAACATCACTGAGAGGATTTCACGAGGGCCAGAAGACGATGAAGAAAAAGAACACCCAATTTTCACTTTTTCACTTATTATGATAGAGCTAACAATAGGTCTAACATAATAGTTATTGCTGACATAGCCACTAGATAAAGCAATTAGCAGTTAGCTACCATCTGATAAACATGTAAGAAAGCCATTTTGAGTTACATTTCTTACTTAACAATATGTCTTGGAAATCTTTTTGTCTTAGAAATCTATGTATCAGAATGTGTAGGTCAGACTCTTTTGTCTAAACTATTTTACAAATGTATTTATCAAAATAATTATTTTAACATTGATCACTTTAGTTGTCTTTTAATTACTCCTGATTGAAAACAGGAGTACAGAGGCTGGAGGTAAAGCTCAGTGGTAAAGCACTTGCCTAGCATGAATATGACTCTGGATTTCTTTCCCTGCCTCCCCAAACAACAAAAAACAAACAAAACCAAACAAAGGATCAGCAAGTCCTATGAATGAATTGCCTATAATGTATCCTGATGTAAATACTGGTAAGCAGAACTTCTAGGTCAAAAATATGAACATAACTGTAAATTCACTATTGTGTGTTACAATGTATATTTCTGAAGACATTGGTTTTTCATGGTCTTATAACTGGCTTGTCCAACAAACCTAGAAATTGTCATCAGCTTCATGGATAAGCAATATTTATTATCTGAAGATCCATGACCTAACCATTGTATTTATTATAAGGCAATGAGAACTTACTTCAGAGAAATTTTTAAATGCAAATACATATATGCATATATTTATTTAATTGTCCTAGTTTATATTTTTATTAGCTGGCATTAATTGTACAAGAGGGGGATTCCATTGTTATATATCAACACCTGTTTATAATATGTTTCAATCAATCTCACCCACTCTATCACCTTCCCTGCCCTCCTCCTTATTTAATTTTACAATTCTTTTTATATAGGAAGGAAGTGGTCATTGGGGTGTGGGTTTGGAACCACAGCCCCTTGCTTACCTCGCCTTAGTTTCGGGAAAAATCATTTGCCTTGAATGCATCTCAGCAATTCTCATTACGAACAAAGTCAATTATCTTAGAAAGATTAAAACATGCACAAGTCTCCAGACATAGAGTGCATAGTAGCTGGTTTCAAAAAATACCCTGTGCCTTCCTTTTCTTCTCTTTTATTTTATTGATAGTATTTGTGCCATCAAAAGTGGGGAAAAAATTCAGAATGCTACTTTCCAGATTGCCGGGCTCTGGTCGCACGGGGGTTCAGGCTCTTCTCTACTCCAATCGCTCCCTTTCTCACCCTCTCCCCTGGTCACCCGACCCGCAGGTAAGGCCAGAGTAGAGTGGGGGGCTCAGGAAAGACCTCAGGTGCATGCGGCCGTAGGAGATCGCTTTACCTCCCTCCTTACCGGTGAAGAGAGCCAGGTGTATGCGGATCTCCGAGATGCTTCAAGAGCAAATCTGATTTAATAAGGGAGGGGCTAGCAGCTGATATAGTAGAGGGCAACGAGAGAAGGGGTCATCGACCAGAGAGCTGGTGATAGGCTGGCGAGCTTGTCATAGGACTCCCTCAAGAGTTAACGTCACTTGGATAGCACCACCCCAGGGGGAAAGCCCGCGAGACTGGGGAGCACATGGGCTGGTGAGAAAGTTGGGGGGCTGTTCACAAAGCCAGTTCTTCTGGTTCAGGACCCAGAGAATTGTGGCCTGCTTCCGCATTCCCCCAGGGCTGGGGGAAGGGCGGCGTCTCGGGCGCGGTCTCGGTTGCCCTTCCCCCTCAAGGCCAAAGCTGAACCCCAACACTAGATTAATACATATTTTCTGTTTATTAATGAAATTAATACAGTGAAACGTACTGTAATGAATGAAAATTTCTTTGATATTTTGCCCAAGCATGCAGTCATATGTAACCACAACAAAAATCAAGTTATGCAATTGGCTATACTAATGAGTTTCCTTCATCTATATTTGTTGTCAACTCTTTGGCAAAGCAAGACCTCGTTACTTATTCTTATTGAATCAACATGTATTCAGAATATTGCCTTTGATTCCTTTCACTTAATAGATTGAATAAGATTCTGCCATTACAGTTGTCCATAGACAAATATCATACTATAAACAAATGGCAAAAATCTTAACCATACTTCATTATTTTTCTATAGACTTAGTATCCATACTTTATTTTTGTGCCTCCACCAAAGTTGTTTTTTTTTATTATTCCCCAAATGAAGGGGAAGGAGTTGTTTAAAGCTTTGCATAATTACAAACAAAACTCCCACAAATTATTCACACACACACATTTGTGTCCATATCATTTCTTTCAAGTTTCTGAACCGTGTGAGGAGTGAGGTTACTGGGCCCCGGGCTAAATGAGTATTCACCTCGGTAAGAAATTGCCAGCCTTCTAAGGTGCCTGGAACGCTCTCCACTTCCTCCAGCAAGAAGTGGCAGTTTCCCTGCCTTTTTTATCTTTCTCAGAGCTTACTCTTGTAGATGTGAGTTAACTTAAAAAAAAAAAAACAAAAACAACTCTTTGCAAAGTGGTTTCATCAGATGGCATTTTCAACAGGTTTATGACAGTTCCAGGCCCTGCATAGCATCAGCAGCACTTGCTGTGATGAATAGTTTACATTTTTACCATCCTAATAAGTGTACCAAGGCAACTTTCTGCACTTTACATTTGTATTTCCCCTCTTAATGATTATGTTATCTTGTTAAGTGCTCGTTTTCCAATCAAGAACACACACACACACACACACACACACACACATCCATTTAACAGTTAATTGGTTGTTCTGACTGAAATTTGAGTTCTTTATAAATTCCAGATAGGAGGTCTGTAGCAGCTATGCAGCTAGCAAATATTCAGCACCATTTCATGGCTCAGCTTTGGACGTTCTTAATATTTTTTGAAAAGTGGTTCCTTTTGGTAAAGTGAAAATTGTTACAAACAATCCGTGTATACCTTGTGCTCTCATGTGACAAAGAAGAAATCTTTTTCCTTTTTAGATTAAAAAAATTATACTTAGGTTAGTATATGAAGAGGTTTCAATGTAACATATCAGCTTGTGAGTATAATGCATCTTGATTAATGTCAATCCTTTTATCATTTACCTAGCTTCATTTGCACATATGTACATGGAGGATTGTGACATATAAGAAAATTACCTACTCAGGGTCACAGAGATTGTTTCTTCTGAAAGTTTTACAGTTACTGTGTGTGTGTGTGTGTGTGTGTGTGTGTGTATGTGTGTGTGTGTGGTATGTACTAGAGCTGGAGCTCAGGGACTCATGTTTTCATTTGGCTTTGTCCTTCAGGGCTAATGCTCTACCTTTTGAGCCACAAAGTTTCTGGCTTTTTGCTGGTCAACTGGATAGAAGAATGTCACAGATTTGTCTCCCCAGGCTGGATTTGAATCATAATCCTCAGATCTCAGCCTCCTGAGTAACTAGGATTACAGGCATGAACCACCAGTGCCAGGCTATAATTAGTAGGTTTTTAAATTTTTAAAAAATTATTTTTATTGTACAGAGGTTTATAGTTACATAACTCAGGCAATGAGTACATTTCTTTTTGAACAGTGTTTTGAACAGTGTTACCCCCTCCCGCATTTTCTCCCATATTTTCCCTTCTTGGCTGCCCTCCCCCAAGTCATATAGTTCATTTCCAACATAGTGTTTGGTGAGTGCCATTGCTGAATTTGTTCACCCTTTGTCCTACTGTTTCTGTGCTTCCCCTTCTCCTTCCCAAATAAGATAAAACTTCTATATAAGACAAAGGTTACAGAAATCAAAAACAGTGACAAAAGGAAAGAAGTCAAAAAAATTAAAATAAGAACTGCAAATAGTACAGTAATAAAAAAATACCCTCTTGGGGCTGGGGATATAGCCTAGTGGCAAGAGTGCCTGCCTCAAATACACGAGGCCCTAGGTTCGATTCCCCAGCACCACATATACAGAAAATGGCCAGAAGCGGCGCTGTGGCTCAAGTGGCAGAGTGCTAGCCTTGAGCGGGAAGAAGCCAGGGACAGTGCTCAGGCCCTGAGTCCAAGGCCCAGGACTGGCCAAAACAAACAAACAAACAAAAAAAAATACCCTCTTGCTTCCATTTCATGGAGTTCATTTTGATAAGTATCATTTTATGTGATCATATGTACATAGCTATTGAGACCTTGTGATCCTCTCCTAAAAATATCCTTTGTTTTCATTGTGTGAATGTTTCAGTTATAGGCTTATATATAACTCAACGATATTTGGGGGGAGTTTATTCTTCTTTCACACTGCTATCAATTATTTCCAGAACTACTATTTGCAGAAAATTATTCTTCATGGTTTTGTTTTCATAAATTTACACCAAAAAATAAACACAATGGAATTGTATGTGTGGAACTTCTTGCCATCCATTTTCCCATAGGCTTATCATTTTTTGCAACATTGCAAAGTCATCTTATTATTTATATCTCCTTTAAAATATTTAATCATTGCTCTGGATAGATCTATCTATCTATCTATCTATCTATCTATCTATCTATCTATCTATTGCTCTATCTATCTGAGCTACTGTTGCTATATATTTTATTTTTAAATAGTCTATAATCAGACAATTCATTGCAAATATCTTTACTTGAGGTCAGGAATGGGCAAACTGTGACACCTGGACTCAGTTTTCCCATTGCTTATTTATGTATAGAATACAACATGTTTTTGAATAGCCAAAAAAAACTTGAGTTCATAATTATTAAATATTTGGAGAAAGTCATAGGGACAACCTTGTGTAACATATTTAAAATTTTGGTGTTTATAGTTCCACTCGGACACAGACGTGGTGATTTTATTTATAGATTGCCTGTGGCTTTGTGGGGGAGAGAAGCCTGTATCTGCTGCTCTCAGGTAATACCTTCTGCTTGAACAGAATATGGCAGGGATTTATCAACAAAATGCTGCCTGGAGGAGTGGGCTTCAATCCTTCTTTTTCATCTCACTTCCTTTGTTTTTTTTAGCCTTTATAACCTGGATGGAGAAAAGCACAAACAGATACAGCTGATCAAGTCCCACCTCCTCCACTTACAATGACTATGTGAACCTTTCTTACATTACCACTTCCCTCCCTCATGGTGCAGTATGCATTCTTGGACCACTCCCTCATATCATGTCTGCTCTGAGATATACACTCCTATCTCATCAGGGCACACAGGCAGATCCCTCAAGTCTCCATTCCACTCTTATTAAGACAGAAAGATAGAGAGAGAGAGAGAGAGAGAGAGAGAGAGAGAGAGAGAGAGAGAGCAGTTAGTATGAACAAAGCTGAATCATGGGGCAGAGATGATTTGGCAGCAAAGTAGCAGCTGTACTGTGGGTGTGTGAGTGTAAAGGGCAGAATAGATACAGGGTCTGTGGTAGATGCAGAGAAGATTGGATTGATTCCGAAACATACTTTCACAGTGACATGGTCTGTCTACGTCAATATACAAGTGTCAGTAAGCTGTGTGCAGTATACCCATGGTGTTTTAAAGATTTCTTTGTGGAGCGCTGTGAGAACCAGTGTGTGTGTGTGTGTGTGTGTGTGTGTGTGTGTGTATTCCTTATATAGAGAATGTCATCTTAATTGGGTATCCAATATATTTTCTCTAAGGGAGGTCCCCAGTTCTGTGAGATTATAATAAACATAAATATATTTAGTATAAATATCAGGAAGATCCTGATATTTCCTGATCAGAAAACACCTATTTCTTTCAAGAGAAAATATAAAAGTCATCCCCTTGAAGAACAACAGACTTCCTTCCATGCTGCTCCTACCGTAATGTGGCTATGAGATCCAGATACCAACTGTAGATTTCTTCTGTATTTTGATAGCTCAAAGAATGTAAGTCTGAGCTTATCTCCTTTCTCACATTTTATTCTGTTCTGATTTCCAAGCACCAATACGTTCATACTCCCTGTGTTGTCATTTAGGCCATATAATGTACCGTTTCTTTTTTCTGTTTTCTGTAGAAGAAAAACAATACCTCATCTCTGATAAGCTGCTTAAGGAAAGTCCTATCAAGCAGATGTTAAGACATGTCAGAAGCAGCCTATAAAAAAGAAATATAAGGAAAAATTACAACAAAACTAATAATTTACCAGATATTTTGCAACCCAGATGGAAGAGGTAGATGTGTCTTACTGAGAATTTGCTGCCTTTTACGTCCATCTTCCTCATCTCAAACTCCCTTCTTTTGAGAGACCAACACTCAGAGGGATGGAGACGATGGAAATTCTCCAGAACCAGTGGTCAGAAGATAGGAGAAAGGAAGACCCTGAGGTTATGAGGAGATTCATTTAAAGTAGTAAATCTAGGAGAGACACAAGCCCATTAAGTAAGACCTAGCAAAGAGTCTAATTAAGAGTAAGTAATCAAAGAAAAGAAAGCATCCTTGATTAATTCTGGGTCAAAAGGCAACAGGGTGTACATCAGTTACTGAGAAGAGTTTGGCAATATTTGAGGTTTAAAAATATTTTTTGTACTAAATGAACCCATAGTAGTAGATGGTTAGCTAAATAGAAGGCTCAAAAAAGAGAAAGAACATAGATTTCCTATCTAAGGTCATTTTATACTTCAGTTATCTAGGATATCTCTCACCTATCAGCTCCTCTAAAACTAATCTATGTCAGTGTACGTTGTCCTGAAGTTCCTGAGTGTAATTAACAGGGTCTCTCTTTGTGACTCTTCAAGTCTTGACTTAGGCAAATGTGATGGCACATGGCTAGTACCTAAATAATCTTAATACTGCCTCATTTCTAGTAAATCTCTTTACACTAATTCTTCTATTTCCTTTTGGAAATCACTTCTTTAACCTAGCTATGCTTATTAATGTTCTATGCCAATGAAACTCTAAGCCTTGGTTTATTACTCAACTAGAGCTTTTTAGCATTTATAAAGATGATCACTTAAAATACAGATGATTATGTATAAAACATAGAAATAACACTGTAGATAAAAATTAAAGCAATCCTTTCTCAGGAGCTATGGGATAAAAAGAACTTACTATATAGGACAGGTCCAGTGGTTCATGACTATAATCCCAGTTACTTCAGAGGTAGAGACTAGAGGAATCACCATTTAAGATTAGACTAGGCAAAAACCTAGTGAGATGCTCCCATCTCAACAAATGAACCAGAAAGTGGTGGTACATATCTGTAATACTGACTACACAAGAGGCTATAGGAAGAGGATCACAGTTCAAGGTCAGCCCTAAGTAAAACACAAGAATAGATCTGAAAAATAAAGAAAAAGGGGGCTGGGAACTTGGCTTAAGTGGTAGAGTACCTGCAAGAGGTCTTGAGTTCAAACTTAAGTACCACAGGAAGAAAACCAGGAAGAAGAAGAAGGAAGGAAGGAAGGAAGGAAGGAAGGAAGGAAGGAAGGAAGGAAGGAAGGAAGGAAAGAAGGAAGGAAAGCAATGCCCAGAGTAGAGATTATGTTATTCTGATTAATCAATACATAATTATAGATAGCAATTTACCTCCTGGACCATAAATACTCCATTCACAATTGTTCCAAGGGGCCGAGTTTGAAGATCTCTTATCTTGGGAGTTTTACCAGCTTTCCTAATTATATTATTTGGGACACTGACCTTTTGGTCAGATTCAGCATCCAACACAAGTGAAGATGTATTCACCTCCAGGAAAGTACTGTGCCAATAATATTTTGATATTGTAATTATTTTCTTTGGGTGGAATTTATCTGTAAGCCGAGTATCAAAAACTTTCACAAAGTAGAAATCTCTGTCCGTAGCCACTGTAGCATGAAACATCTCTTGCTGCCCCTTCCGGGACTCAAATTTGAAGGGCTTCATTGCTTTCAGAACCATGACTGTCATAGGGTCTTCCTGCAAGCCTTCTTGCCTCATGGCTTCCTGCTTGGCTGCCACCTGCTTCTGTTTGGGGGGGGGGGGGGTGACAACAGAAGCAAGACATGAGCTGTGAGTCCAGCCTCAAGTCACTCAACGTCACACCTCAGGAAGCCAGCCAAAGACAGATGGAATCAGAAGGAAAAATGGAGGGAGGTTAGAAAGACATTGGAGACTTAGAATAATCTTGACAGGAGAAGAATTAGAAGGACTATTTCAAAGTCTAGAATTCAAATGAGGCAAAGTTGCACATTTAGGAGACAGCCTCATTCAATCTGAACCCTTGTTTTGCCATCTAATAAAATAATTGAATACTCTGTGCAACATTACATGGTATGTTATATTACAATAATATGTAATCTATTATTATACATTGCAATATATTAGAACTGATAACATATTATTAATATGCATCAAATCCCTGAAACATTATTTAAGCACCAGGATTAAATGCTCATTTTTTAAAAAAATCAATTATATACAATGCACATTAACTTGTTTATCCCTCCAATAATATCCTGTGTATATGTTTTAGTCTGGTATGCAGGTGAGAGATCTCAGTGAGCTGCATGGGGCTCCTTAACTGCTTAGAGATGACGCTATGCTTAATAGAGGTCACTCTATGTTTAATAAAAGTGCACATTAGGATAAATGTAAGGGAAGGGGGCTATCTGGGAAAGAGATCCTACAAATGAATAATAAGTGGGGGGATTATGGAGAATAAGTAGTACCTTTATTATTTTCCTTTAGAAATAATTAGCTACACATAAGTTATATGAGAAATCGTGTCTTGTTATTTGTATTATATAGTTGTAATTCTGAATAATGGAAATGATTTAAATACAAAAATGGGATTTGATTAAAGAAATATTAGAATAGATTAGGAGGCAAATGTTTAAAAGGCTTTAGATATGGTTATATCTGATCCAGTAAAGGATAGATCCTAAACACAGCATATAATGTGTTTATAGATAACCCATCAGATATGGTGCACAAACACATTAGAGAGATGTTACCAATGTCAGATATTGTTTCCTTTAGATTATATAATTACAGATCATTTAATTCTTACCTTTGAAGGCTTTTTTTTTCTTCCTAAAAAGCTATGAGACACATGATTTGTCTATTTTAGAAACAAATAGTACTTCTAAAGGTATTTTACTATGCAGAATAAAGAGAAACTTTGAGGGGGAAAGAAGTCTGCAAGATGAATTATGTTTCTGAATTGGATCTCTCCAAAGGAACCTGAATGTGGGGGAGGACACTCAAGGGAGAGAACCAGGCTAAAATTAGTACTGAGGCAGAAAATGTTAATTTCACTAAGGCCCCGTGCAAAATTCTCACTGAGGCTGGGAGAATTACTGTCTCCAAGCTTAAACACTCTCACTTCCCCTTGGTCGGTGCAGATAACATGGCCAGCCTCCCCTTCCATCCAAATTATGACAACTCCGGGGGACCTGGGCAACCACTGTACTGGAAGACTCTTCCACTGAAACAGCATTGAACTTGAAAGTCCTTCCATTCTCTGACTTCTTTGACTTCCACAGAGGTATTAATCCCGACAGTTCTCTAAACTGTGCTTCCTGAAAACAATGGGCCAGGTCAGAGTTTCGTGATCTGACAGAATCCAACTGTAAGGATGTGATACTATGTCAAAGCCATGGCAGAGATTAGATATCTCATAGGAGTTCACCCATTAAATGGAGTCCATTTTTTTTTCTTGCTAAAATCCAAATATATTCGTCATATCATCATCTAGAATCTTCCTTGCATGCTGTGAGATAAAGACCAGAAATATCTAGTGGGGAAAATGACAGGGACTGAGAGTGGACGATGCTGTGGTAAGGACTAAGCCCATTCCACTCAGCCACTCCTACCTTAACTGGAGGAGAGACCCCTGGAGCAGCTGGTGGTGCAGTGGTGTCATTTCCACTGGCTACGTGCTCAGCAGAACTTGTCTTAGCAACATTCTTCTTTCTTATTAGCTTTGTTTCATTTTTCTTTTCATTCTCCATGTATTTCTTATCAACTGCTTAGAAAGAAAAAAGGAAATATTAAGCCAGAAGAGAGGAACAAGGGTGATTAAAAACTTAAAATACTGTCTCTCAAAGAACAAAATGGTGACACCAGCCAAAGGGCTGAATAGGAATGGCTGAGTCCCAGGCCCCTTCACAGAATCCAACTAGCAGCTAGGTACAGTCGATGTATACGTTGTATAAATGCATACAAGGTATACAAGGTATACATTTAGACACTGATAAATAACTCAGTGAATCTGAGACATTCTTCAGGGCCATAGAATGAAGACAGCTAGCTAGGAGGGAAAAGGAATGTTTCACTTTTGTTCTGCCACCTCTCCCCAAGCTGGCAGTGTCACACAGAATTCTCTTGGGCCCACAGTTCCCACAGTGAGTGGGGAGAGGAGAAGTTGAACATTTCAGTTTTGCATGCTGGGATATTCTGGAGGATTATTTATGCTCTTCCCCATGAGGAGTGTTAGATGGACTAGCAGGGCCAGACTCCTGGGGTCAGTTGGAAACAAAGAAAAAAGTCACTCCTGCCTGGGTGCAGATGGTTCTGGCCTGTAATCCTAGCTACTCAGGAGGCAGAAATCTAAGGATTGTGGTTTGAAGCCAGCCCAGGTAGAAAAGCTCCTGTGAAACCTTTATCTCCAATCAATCACTCAAAACCTGGAAGTAGAGCTGTGACTCAAAGTGGTAGAGTGCTAGCCTTGAGCAGAAAGAGCTCAGGGACAGTGCCCCAGGCCCTGAGTTCAAGCCTCACAACCAACGAACAACAACAACAAAAAAAAAATAGAAAAGGACAGAAAAAGAAAAAAAGAAAGACAAGAAAAAGGTCAGTCTTAATGTGACCAGGACACAGATCTTGGTGACTTTGCATGCTGGTCAATGGAGACTCCCAGCCCCAAAGACTTCACAATAGCATTGTGTTGTCAGAAAGCAAGATCAACAGGTCCCAGGCTTGCTGGTTTCAGATCCCTGGCCAACTTACCTCTCCTCCTTGGTGCTCTGCTTAGGGCTTACCCAGTCTGGCAGGTAGGTGCAAGTGTAAGCATACCCATGGAGGGGAGTCCTTTGAACCTATCCAATCCCCAGGGCTGATTGGTGGCCCCACCTCAAAGCAGGCTCACTTACACAAATATCTTTGAAGGGTGGAGAAGTGATGTAATCCAGCTTTGGCATCCATCCTAAAGGCTTTGCTTGGGGCCCTGGGTAGGAGGCAAACTCGAGGGTGTGCGTATGTGTAGGGTATGGTGGCCTAGCTGCAACCTCCAAGACCTTGACCAGTTTCAGAACCCAGCATGTGGCTTACCCACAATACAGATTCCATAAGGCGCAGTGCCCATCCCGGGCCTCTAGCCCACAACTCTGTCCAATTAAGGATGACCAAAGAGATCAGTCAACATCTACATCAGGTTGTAGTATCCAGCCAGGTATTTCCCTGGGCCATGGAGGCAGTAGCATCCCCATTCTAGTTCAGAGCAGAGTTGATAGCCCAGCCCAACCTCAGAACCTGACAGAAAAGTATTTACCTATGGTTGAGTTCAGGTAGCTCTTACCAAATGCCCACCTGGGCTAAAGAGTGCATGTCCAGTCCTGGTCATAAAGTACCTGCAAAGGCCTGGATAGGCCAGAAAAGGTCACAGCTTTCTCAATTGCACAAGCACCAGTGCAAGGACATGAAGACCACCAAGCATCAGGGAAAAGAACACTACTAAAAATAGGTTTAAGTGCACATGGAAACCTGATGGACAGGTTTGGACTAAGTTTGGACTCATTCAGGAATATGTCCTGTGTTTCCTTCACTGAGGCTTTCTACAAAACTTTTCATCTGTACTCCTGGGTATATTTAGTATGAAAATAGACCTGAAAAAAACAGACACCTATGATATGATGTTTTTTTAGAAAAGAATTCAGAATAAATGCCCTAAAGATGACAAGAGAACCACAAGAAAATGTAAGCCATTTAAAGAAATTTGGAAAGTGATCCTCAGCCAAAGTGAGAAGTGTGACAAGGACATGAAAATAGTATTTTCCATAAAACAGAAATTCTAGAGAATAGCACAGCTGACCTGGAAATTTCAGTAGTAAGATTCAAGCTGAAATCAAAAGATAAAACATTAGTTAAGTGAATTTCAAAAACAAATAAACAAGGAACAAGCAACTACATGCTGACTACAAAATGCTTACTTTCTTACAGGGTAGAAATATGCCGGCAGTGAAGGGATACAAAATATATTATATGCAAATATAAATTGGAAAAGAGCAAAAGCTATATTTCTCCCAGGCAAGATAGACTTTAAACTGCTGAACAAAGAAGCAAGTTCTGTAACTATAACACATAAATGAGTCAGTAAATCAAAAAACATAACAAGTATGAATATATATTCACCCATTACTGGAATATATGCACATGTGTGTATTAATATATATTATCATCGGAAGGGAGACAAAGACAGCAATATAATAATAGGAGGCAGAGTGTCAGCAATGGGCAGATCATCTAGATAGAAAATTGGTAAGGAACATTAGGATAGATCTATGCTTTGGAGGAAATGAACCTAATAGATACATACAGAACATTCATCCCACAAGATAACACACATTCTTCACAAGTGCACACAACATCTTCCAGAAAGGAGCACATATTAGACCACAAAACAAATCTTAAAATGTATTGAACATCTTCTCCAATCATAATAGCCTGAAACTGGAAGTCAATCACAACAACAACAACAAAAACCTTGGAACATTTACAAATAGAAAAAAGTTAAATGATAGCAGTTAAATGACACAAATAGAAGTGAAAAGAACTAATAACAACACTAAAATTAAGATTTAACTCCCTGCTTTATGGCCAGAACCTTAAAAAAGTTCTTGAGATTTATTAAGAGTTCAATAGAACTAGATAATGGTGCCTCACACCTGTAGTGAGCTGAGGGTTGCAGCTCAAAGCAGCAGAAAAGCCTAGGCAGAAAAGTTCATGAGACTCTTATTTTAAATTATCCACCAAAAAGCTGGAAGTGGAGTTGTGGTTCAAGTGGTAGAGCCCTAGCCTTGGTGAAAAAGCTAAGTGACTCCATCCAAGCTTTGAGTTCAAGTCCCCCTACCAATACAAAACAATAACAAAACAATAAAACTAAACTAACCTTCCCATGGTAAGTTATTTCTATAAGCTTGGTTTCAGAGCAGTACACAGATTAAAATGACCTTTCTATAGTGGAACAGGATAAGTTAAAGGAGGCAAAGAGATTTACTATTTCATTCTATCCCACTATATCAACTAGTTCTTGTTTCATAGAGCATAGTGACAAGGAAATGTTTGGGAGAGTGTCATCCTGCCATAAATCCCTTAATTTCGTAGTTTCTTTTTGATTTTTCATTCCAATTATTCCAAACTTTACAGGACATTCACAGACTTTGATCAGATTCTCTTAGCTTCCTTCTTTGCTTGCCTGAGGGCCTTAATATTTTTATGTCTTTCAACACCAGCCCCGTCTCATCTACTGACCATTGACTTGGCTGTCATTAAAGATTCCTTCAGATTTCTCCCAAATTTCATGAGAAGAACAGCAGACAAACATACATGAGAGAAGGAACTTTCATCAAAAATGCAAGATGAAACTTAACAGAAAACAAAGTGAAAACTGATTTCCTACCACAATAGCTAGGAGCACCACAAGGCACAAACAGACTTGCTATGTTCCAAGAAAGATTAAAGGTAACTTACGTTGGATAGAATTTTAGGATTATAAAGGAATTTGATTTCATTTCTTGTACAGCATATGCAACTTGAGGAGTACCTAACCTGGTCCTAAAGTTGGGTCACTTTTAGTTCATCAAAATAATTCAAACAGAATCAAACAGCAAAATGGAAGAAAGATTTCAGCAAGGGAAATTTGGTGTTATCTAGAAGAGTGAGATGAGGGGGTGGCACAGAGGGGGAAGATGAAAGGAGGAGGGGAGGAAAAAGGGAGGATGGGGGAGGGGAGGAGGAATTCTTATTTGAGAAATTCCTAAATATCTTCATCTTGTTTGCCCGCACTCCTGGATAAAACATCAGGCAGTTACTTAGAATAATTATGTGTTGTTACTGCCACCGTGTGACCAGATCTAGGAAGTACATCTTCTAATTTCTCCCTAAACTGACATCCAGACTATGTATGACTCCCTACAAAAGGCCCGGTTGGAGATGGAGAAATTCCAGAAATAGAGACTTAAATTAAATTAGGGAATTGAATGCCAGGTTACTAGAATTCGGTGGATAGGAGTTAAACTCGGAAAAGCGCAAAAACCTGGGATGTGGTCTGGTCTTAGATCTGAAAAGGAAAACCTGGAATGTGTTCTGGTCAAAATTATCTCGTTTACCTGAATTATAATCATCTGTAATCATTAACCACCATTTCTGCTTCTGTATGTCTGCTTGCTTGTTTTGTCTAACTTGCTCAATAACCTGTGTGTAGTATTTGCCTTTAAAAACCCAGGCCCGGGCTGGGGATATGGCCTAGTGGCAAGAGTGTCTGCCTCGGATACACGAGGCCCTAGGTTCGATTTCCCAGCACCACATATACAGAAAACCGCCAGAAGCGGTGCTGTGGCTCTAGCGGCAGAGTGCTAGCCTTGAGCGGGAAGAAGCCAGGGACAGTGCTCAGGCCCTGAGTCCAAGGCCCAGGACTGGCAAAAAAAAACAAACAAAAAAAAAAAAACCCAGGCCCACTGAAGCTCAGGGCTGCACTTCGCTCCCCAAATGGTGGAGTGCAGACGCTGTGCAGATAATAAAATCCTTGCCGGATTAACTGAGTGTCTTGGAGTCTCCTTTGAATTCGGGATTAAACATCACTGGTCTGGCCATGGGTTAGAGTCCTACCTTGGTGACTGGGATACAACAAAAATAAAGCACATAGCACATCAGTCTAAGGTAAGTACCTTTGGTATTAGGTAAGACTATGTTTCTGTGGAATTATGTGTATAGGTCTCCACTTAAGTTATCTAGTTTATGTATAAATTTCATAGAAATCACTTATGGGAATCTGTGCTTTCACATTGTATAAACATACAAATACTCTGTGAAAGTTGTTTTTGTTTTACTTTTGAAATCATCTTTAAGTAGTTGTACAAAGGGGTTTTAATTCATGCCAATTTATGAGTATAATGCATATTGATCAATGCCACCCTTTCTGTCTTTACTGCTTCTGTTTTATTTAAAACTCTTAAAACTATTTAAGTTGGAGTTTCTCACTTCAGGATTTCCATGGGAAAGACTTTTTAATTGGCTCTTTTTAGTGACAGTGATACAAAGCCAGGATATATAGATTGTTCTTAGGGATTAAAAAAAAAAAACAAAAACAGAAGCTTATGGAGAATGTAGATGATGTGGGAAGATTGATCTGTGGTTGATGAAATAATGTAAAATGTGGGCTTCATGTCCTAGGAAATCTATACAGTCATCTATGTGGGAGATAAAGAGACATGGAGAGAATCCATGAACTAGAAGGCAGGGGTCTTTCCATGAAGCAAGGCAGGCTGTCTGGGACTGAGGCAGACCTGCACAGGAGCAAAGTGGGCAGTCTGTGGGGAGGGCAGGTTTTGACTTTTTCCACTCCAGGTTTTGACTTTTCAGTGTCATGATCTCTCTCTCTCTCTCTCTCTCTCTCTCTCTCTCTCTCTCTCTCTCTCTCTCTCTCTCTCTCTCTCTCTCATACCTTATACCTATCCTTATGCTGCCCACATACCTGGCTTACCCATGAGAGGCGTGTGTAGCACCAGGCCTAGATGTTCTTTTTTTCTTTGCTTGTTTTTTTTTCACATTCTATATAGAGTCCTTATGTGCAGAGTTTATGCTTGTGTTAATATACACGTATAATAATGGATGATTCATTGTGGTATTTCCATACATGCACACAGTGCAGTTTCAATAGCTTTTTCATTAAGATGGAGACTTAGTAATTTTTTTTTTGCTCATTCTGGTCTCAAGCAATGATACTCCTGATCTCTGCCTCCTGAATTGCTGGAAATATAGGTGAGAGCCACCATGCCCGGCTCACTGTTATAATTTATTTGTGACCTTTTAAGTCTTTGGTCAAGTGTGAGAGCCTTCCATACTGTGTGAATAGTGCCTTGAGCATTAACCCTGCCATCTTGTGTCCACATTCACTCTGAGTGGACTGGAGTCAGAGACGGGGGGAAGAGGTGATGAGGTGGACAGCGAAGGCCCTAGGTTGGTGACAGGTGGTAGGAACTAATGTGGGTATCTATCAAACACTTTCCTGGCTGTTTTCCATTAAGGCAGGCAAAGGAACAGGTGACTCCCTTAGCAAACAAATTCCCACCCCATGCACTGAGGATCTTAGGATGTCAAGGGCAGTGGGATTCTCCCATGTACCTTTCTCTTTCTCCTCCTGGAGACATTTTGCCAAGTCCATGTATTGCAACTTCTTGACAATACTGATGGTCTTCATCAGGGCAGACACCTCGCCATCACTCTGGATCATCAGTTTCACTAACTGCGACCTGTTTGCAGCCTCAAGTCTGCCATTAGGGATGTTAAACTCATCTGGAAGGAAGAACTTAAACCTATCCAGTTCCTCGTCAGTGAGGTTATCCATGCCTTTGAGTAGCAGGATTTCCTTGTATTCTCTCTTCATCTCAAGGCTTGAGGGCCAACCTGGAAGAAATCCAAGCCACAAAACATTGCACCACCAGGAAGCAGTTTCCAAAGCAAACCCAATGTGATGAATGGTTAGATGCAAATATTTGTGGTACATAAAGGAGATTTTTGTGAAAGCTAAGTACATACTTCCTGGGCTCAGCAGGGATCTCCTTGGAGGTTGGAGACAGTGCTTGGGCGCTGAGAGATCAGGTCAACTCTCCTATCACTACAAGGCTAATACATGGATTGAGGCATGCGACATGCTGCCCAGTGCCTGTCTTGCAGGCACACAAGTTGGAAAACTTTACCTATGTATATAATAGAAGACAATTCAGCTCATTAACACAGTTTTCTATGGATCACATTCATAGTGTCATATTTAATTTTTTCCCACACGGTTGTCTAGAAATTTCATAGTTTGGGCTTCTTAGCATTTCTACCTCCCCCTACTTAGGGTTGTTTAGTATATGGTGTGAGTACAATTCTGACTTGGCAGTTTTCACAATGGATCTGACCTTCTTATAATCGTGTGCTGCCAAGACAAGCCTTCCTCCACATACTTGCCTTTGTGCTAGTCTGATAAATCCACGGTCAGGATATTAGTGGGTCCATGTCTGGAGTTTTTTCTTCTGCTCCATGGGTTTATGTTCTCATTCACTGGGATATACGTGTTCTCATGAATGGGAAGATTCAATAAAATAAAGGAGCCACTTTGTCGAATTAATCCCGCAAGACTTCCAAGGGCTTTCCACAGAACTTCTTAGGATGATCCTAAAACCTTCTTGAAAGGAAAAGACAAAAAATGCAAAATAAGTCAAAATGTTTATTAGGAAATAACATTCTTGCTAGATGTCAATACTTGTCATAAGTTTAGAATAATTACAGAATTGTGGTAATAGAACAGGATAAAGTCAACTAATAAAATGTAGAAATAGCATATATTTAAAATAGCGTGTAAACCACTGGTGGCTCATACCTGTAATCTTAGCTACTCAGGGGGCTGAGGTCTGAGGATTACATTTTGAAGCCAGCCAGGGCAGGAAAGTCCTCATGAGACACTTACCTCCATTAACCACTCAAAAACTGGAAGTGGTATTGTGGCTCAAATGGTAGAGCACTTGTCAAGCAAAAAAGAGCTCAGGGACAGTACCCAAGCCCTGAGTTAAAGTCCCACACTGACAGTGGTGGGGTACTGGTGGCTCACTTCTATCATCCTAACTACTCAGGAGGCTGAGATCTGAGGATTATGGTTCAAAGACAGCCTGGTCAGGAAAGTCCCCAAGAAACTTATCTCCAATAAACTACTCAGAGAAAGCCAGAAGTGGTGCCGTGGCTCAAGTGGTAGAGTGCTAGTCTTGAGTACAGAGAGGCTCTGGAACAAAGCCAAGGCCAGCAAAACAAAACAAAACAGGACAAAAAACATGGTGTATAGTCTAAGTGAAACCGTAAATCACAAAGAAAACATCGGCGCCTATGAACGTGTTCAGAAAAACAGATGGAAACTATTGTATCTTTATCTCAAATTTATCTCATATTTATGGGGATTAAATATTTAAATAAATAAGTCTGGGCACGAGTGCCTCGTGCCTGTAATTCTAGCTACTATGGAGGCTGAGATCTGAGGATCGTAGTTTGAAGCCAACCAAGATAGGATAGTCCATGAGACTCTTATCTCCAATTAACCAAAAGCCCAAAAGTAGAGCTGTGGCTCAAGCAGTAGAGCAACAGCTTTGAGCTAAAACACTCTAGAACTGCACTCAGACGTTAAGTCCAAGCCCCAAGACCACACACACACACACACACACACACACACACAACTGAGTAAAGCTGCTGAAGAAAAAATGGAGACCTTCTCATATGGAGTTAAAGGAAAACTTATTTTCTTCTTTTTATTAGCATATATTAATTGTGTGTGCGTGATACTTTGTTGTCATGTTTCCATACAAGTGTAGGATACATATTTACCCCTTTATTATTCTTATCCCACATTTCCTTACACATTCTTTCTTGTAGTTGTAAAAAATTAGTTTATAACCTTTCCATATATACATACCGCATACTTCAGTCATGTTTTCCCCTCCTTCTCCCTTTCCTGCCTCCTACCTTTTGTGGGTTCACCTGAAGTGGTCCTGAATTTACATACATGTCCATTTATTCTTTAAGATCTAGCTTCCAGATGCACTTAAAAATATGTGATATTTATCTTTCGGAGTCATTTATTTTGATTCACATAATGCTTTTCAGTTTTATCAGTGTTCCTGCAAATGTTTTATTCTTCTCTGTGGCTGAATAATACTTCCTAGTCTGTATATAATATACTGTATATAATATACTATATCCATCCATCTGTTGATAGGCAGTTTAGGTGATTCCATAACTTGCCTCTTGTGAAGAGAGCTACAAGAAACATGGGTTCACAGGTTATCTGTATTGTATGCTGAATTTTATTCCATCACATATGTGAGTGTGAATGGTATAGCAGGGTTATATGGTAGTTCTAATTTTAATTTTTTAAGGAACTTCTAATACTACTTTCCATAGAGGCTGCACTAATTTACCTTCCCATAAACAGTACATTTGTTTTCTTGATGTTTGTCATTCTCATTGGGGCAAGATGAAATATCAGTGCAATTTCGATTTGCTTAAGAATGCTGATTAATTCCACATGAGATTATTTGCCATTCATTCATACATTTTTTGAGAACTGTCTGTTCAACTCATTTCCCATTTATTAATTTGACAATTTTTATTTTGTTTAATTTTTGAGCTCTATAACTACTGGATATTAATTCACTGTCAGATAAATAGGCCATCTCCTCATTCTGGTAATTGTTTCCCTTGATACGCAGAAAGTAATTGCTTCCTTTGAAGCAATGCCATTTGTCAATGTTTGCTCTTTTCCTAAGCTTTTGGAGTTCTATGCATTGGAGTCATTGCCTGTGTTTGTACCTGCATGTTTTCTCTCCCCTAAGTTTTCCTGTAGTAGTTTTAAGGGTTCAGGTCTTGCATAAAAGTCTTTGATCCATTTTGCATAGATTTTTGTAGAGGGCAAGAGACAAGGATCTACTTTCAGTTTTCTACATGTGGGTATTCGGTTTTCCCCAATAGTATTTGTTGAAGAGGCTGTCTATTCTCCTACATGTGCTTTGGCCACCTCTGATGAGAGTTTGATGGTGATAGCTGTGTGGGCTTATTACTAGAGTCCATATTCCATTGGCCTATGTGTCAGAGTTTGTGTCAGTGCTATGCTGTTTTTATTACTATGGCTCTGTACTACAAACCGAAGTCAGGCATTGTGATACCTGGAAGTATTGCTCTTTTTAACTTAGGATTGCTTCTGCTTCTGGGGATTTTCATGCCTCCATATAAATCTTGGCATGTTATTTCTGTGAAAAAATGGCATTGTAACTAGATTAGGGAATCTATAGTATAGCCATTCTCACAATATTATTTCTGTTGGTCTATGGACATGGGAGGTCCTCCCATATTCTAATGTCTTACTCAGTGTATTTTTTTCAGTGCTTTATAGTTTTCTTTGTAGAGGTCTTTTACCTCTTGGTAAAGTTTGTTCTGAGGTGAGTTTTGTTTTTTTTTAGATTATGAATGACATTTTTCTACAATTTCTTTTTTGGCCCATTTGCTATTTATACATACAAAAGGTGTTGACTTTTGTATCAACAACAGAAATTCTGCTCCTTTACTGGAAGTATTTATCAGCTCTAAGACTGTTTTGATGGCGAATCTAAGGTCTTTTACATTTAGAATTATATGATCTGCAAAAATCAATAATTGAACATCTTCCATTTCTGTTGGTTTTTCTTTTAATTTTCCCCCTTGCCTTATTACTCTGGCTGAAAATTTGAGCACTACATTAAATAAGAGAAGGGAGAGTGGACAATTTTCTCTTATTATTGAACCCGGGGCAAATGTTTAGAGGTTTACCTTATTTAAAATGATTTTAGCTATAAGTTTGTCATACATAGCCATTGTTTTTGTGTGTGTGCTAGTCCTGGATCTTGAACTCAGGGCCTGAAAGTGGTCCTGGAGATTAGTACTCTGCTACTTGAGCCACAGATCCAATCTGACTTTTTGGAAATTTATTGGAGATAAGAGTCTCACAGACCTTCCTGCCTATGCTAGCTTTGAACCATGATTTTTGAGAGCTCAGCCTCCAAAGTAGCTAGGATTACAGGCATGAGCTACCAGTACCTGGATAATGTAGTAATTATTATGTTGAAGTGTGCTTCTTCCATTTCTTCAGAACTTTTTTTTTCATGAAGAGGGATTGAATATTAGTATACTATTCAATTATTAATTAATATTTTTAATATTAATTAATATAAGTGCTCATAGCTACAAACGTTTCTTTTAGAACTGCCTTGTTGTATCCCAAAAGTGATAGCAAGTTTTGTTTTCATTTTTGTTTCATTCTAATTTAGTCTTCAGATATTTTGAATGCTTTCTGCAGCTTATTTTCCTGTTAACATATACTTTTGTTTCAGTATTATCTGATAAAACACAGGAAGTTATTTTGATTTTCTTTCATTTGTTAAGACTTATTTTATGTCCTAAAATATGATTTACTTTGGGAAAAGTTGAAAGGGCTTCTGAAAAGAGTGCGCATTCTTTAGCTGTTAAGTTGAACATTCTGTAGATAGATGTCTGTTAAGTCCATTTTTATTTGACTTACTGAGGTTTTCATTTCCAAAATTTCTATTAGATTTTTTTCTAGGATTTTTATACTGTCCTTGAAGTATTCTTTCTTATCTTGCATTGTCTTCCTTATTTTGTTCAGCTGTTTTTTTTTATTCTCTTAATTCATTCATGTGTTTTTATGTGTCCTCTATAATTTCATTGATCATTTCTGTAATCAATCTTTTGACTTCTTTGCTTGGGATTTTGTCCACTATACCACCATTTGACTGCCTTCTTAAAACGTTCTTTTAGAGGAGTCACTCTTCTCCTCCTCCTCCTCCTCCTCCTCCTCCTCTTCCTCCTCCTCCTCCTTCTTCCACTTCCACTTCCTCTTCCTCTTCCTCTTCCTCTCCTTCTCCTCCTCCTCCTTCTCCTCCTCCTCCTCCTCTTCCTTCTCCTCCTCCTCTTCCTCCTCCTCTACTTCCTCCTCCTCCTCCTCCTCCTTCTTGATATCTCTTGTGTTCCTGCACTGGGCTCCCTGCTCCTTAAACTTCTCTGCAGACCTTCACCAGACCCTCCCCGTCTCCAAGGTCACCTTGTATGGCCATCGCCATACAGGCCCTGCAGGATGACTTCCCAGGAAGGCCTACTTATTACTGTTCTTTGTGTTTTAGGCCTTAAAGGAGTTCAGTCTTAAACAAAAGGCTCCCTCTTAAGATAGCTCCTTGTTGTAGACCTTCTGAGATATGAGGAGCAAAAAATACCTTCTTCTGTCTTAGCAGGAGAATTCATTGTTGTATTAAACACTCACAACGGGTTTATGGCTTGTATTGTAGACATTTGCTAGTCGATTCCTGATCATGGAAGTTTCAGCTCTCCATTCCCTCCCTCCCCTTCCTTACCAGGAGCTAAGGCTGAAGCTATGCATTCTTTGAAAATTTACTTTTTGTCACCTTTCGGCTTCTTCACACTTTTCAGCTCTTCAGTCTTTGTAGTTTAAGATGATTCTACCCCACTCCTTCCTCTCTTCAGAATACAGTCTCCCCTTTGTTACTTTGGCTCTTCTCTTTCACTGGGTCAAATGGAGAAAGTTTCCACTCTGTCATCATGCCCTGGCAGAGTTTTTGAAAGCTTTTCAAATAGTACACAAAAAGACATGTCAGAGAGAATTTTTGTCAAACTTGAATGTGTGCATATTCCGAATGCCTTTGTAGAAAATGCACATCCACACAAACACATACACTAAGTAGAGGAGAATACAAGTTAAAACCTGGGAAGATATTGTCTATAACTAATTGAGGATTTTCTTTCAGAATATTCAGAGCATGGCGTATCAGTAAGAAAAATACAAATGATTTTGTGAAAGCTGGACAAAAGATATAACTGAACAATTTACTTGGATGCCCAACAAATATACATCAGAAAAGATGTTTGATGTTATCAATTAATGACTTTCTTGAGCAGCAGCAGCATGTGACATGGAAGACATAGGCAATTGAGATAGGACACTCATGAGGGAAAAACAATTGATTATGAATTTTAGAAAAGCTTGAGGACCCCCATCAGTACAGTCAATATTAAAATTCCAAGTTATTACTATTACTATCATTATTTTTCTAATAAGTTGATTCCTAATGACTGGAGAAACTCTACTTAAATATGTAGACTTTCTCAGTGACAATCAAAACTATTACCAGCACCATTTTCAGAATAAAGAATATACTTGAAATACCTGGAGTGACAGATCTGCCCACTGGACCAGCAAGAAAGAAAACAAAGAAGGATGCTAACTTTGTTTGAGAATCTATAATATGATAAAGAATTGACTTGGCATCCTTCCTTCTTGCAATATGAAATTAATCTTCCTATAATCCTCTTATAGTATAACATAATCATGTCTTGTATATGACAAAATTAAGATAGCTATTTCTCTGAAGTTTTGTTTTAATCTTATTGGTATAAAACTTCCAGTTTACTTCATAGTAGTTGCTTACTATAAAAAAAAGTTTTTAAGCATAAAGCCCAGTGGTAAAACACTTAGCTAGCATGCATGAGACTTGAATCCAACCTCTATTCACACACACACAAGTTTGGTTACAGGGAAAACATTTTAGTTTAGTTTTGTTTTTGTTGCCAGTCCTGGGAGGTGGACTCAGGGCCTGAGCACTGTCCCTGGCTTCTTTCTGTTCAAGGTTAGCACTCTACCTCTTGAGCCACAGCACCACTTCTGGCTTTTTTTCTATATATGTGGTGCTGAGGAATCAAACCCAGGGCTTCATGTATATGAGGCGAGCACTTTACCACTAGGTCATATTCCCAGCCCAGGGAAAATTTTATATGCAAAGAAAATGCATTCAGATATATTTGGTGGCTTCATGACTCAAAAAAACATAGCACTATAATTTGAAATGTATGGTAATGTACCAAGCAGAATAGCTGATCAGTGGATAGTATTTCACAGTTTAAAAAGTACTTTCACAAGGAGTTGAGATTATGAAAAATAATACTTTTAAGGCACTATACATTTTTGCCTGAAATAGGAAAATTTCTATGCCATGTGTAAAGAGCCAGCATGATAGATCTGAAAAGGCATATTTCCATTTATTATCATTCCTCAAGGGTACAATAATAAATGGGTACTCCTTGGGTATTCAAGGAAAGAAACCACCTACTTGACTAATGGCTTGACACATGGCTAATATAAGGTCATTAGGAAGTCTGACCTCAAGTCTTCTAAATCTAGGCCCTCAATTCCTTGCTAACTGATTTCTTTTTTTTTAATTTTTTAATTATTTCTTTATTGTCAAAGTGATGTACAGAGTGGTTATAGTTTCATAATAAAGCAGTGTGTACATTTCTTATCCAACTTGTTACCTCCTCCCTCATTTTCCCCTACCTTTTCCCCTCCCAATTTCCCTCCCCTCCCCATGAGTTGTACTGTTGGTTTGCAGCATATAATTTTGTAATTGATTTCTTAAAGGTAATGTTATTGGCTGTAATTAGGTAGGTACACACTCCTCCAATACCTATCCCTGTCATTAAGTAAAATAAAAATATAATAATTAGCAGTTGTTTTTCTTTGCCTAAAACAATTGTCTCTCTTTACAGATAACTCTAGATTTCTACTCACTTGTCCCCTTTTAAGATTAACCTTCCCTGGACACATGGCAGTATTCCTCTCCATTATGGCGCACTCTTTCATTTGTCTTCATCAAAAGAACTGGGCATGTGGGTCCAGTGAGGAGACCAGTGTTTGACCTGTGTCACTACCCGATGTGGTGTGGGTTCAGGTGTACCTAGGATGAGACTTTGCCAAAGGAGGAATTATGGAAACAAGAAGGCCATGTGAATCTTCTAGTTATGCCAAAGAAAATGAAAATTATCTACTTAACAATATACAATTTCACAGTGCTGCTCTTCATTTTTTAATTGTTATTCTGTAGTAAAATAGAAGTGCCTGTTGGGAAAAGATTTTGCTGTTCATTTCTGTATTCCTATCTCCCAGAATAGTATCTGGAACATAACAGATAGTAAATAAATAAATAAACATCCATGGAGTCAACACCTGTGGCTCCTGGGCATCTCTACTTCCTAAGGCTCTACTGAATTCAATTGGTTAGATAAACCAAACCAAGAGCCAGAGGTTCAAGGAAGCATAACCCATTGGAGGTAAAACCCTCCAATGAACACATTCGACAAGTTTGAACAGTCATACACCAGATTACCTTCTTAGCAGCCAAGTAAATCAGCTTCAAGAACATAGTGCCTAGGCATGGTATCATAATATAAAAAGTCACATTACAGAGGACAGGAAAGAAAAGATGGCCCATTGAACTTTCCCCCAGACTGAAGCACTATGGAGAGAGGGGAAGGGATTAACTTCAGGCTTTGGTTTTAAATTCCATCATCAGGTCCAACACCATGAAACCCAGCGTGTGGCAAAACCCATAATCCCTGCCCCAGATCAGACAAAACAACTGGAACTACAATAGCCAGGCCACTCAAGACCTCCATTGCTCCTGGTACAACAGAGGGGAGAAAAATTCTATTCACTAGAAAGCAGGGCTGAAAGCTAACACAAGACACTGTTGGGCTTACTGTCTAAAGATCTGGGAGCAGGCAGAACCAAAGATCTCTATCCAGGTCAGGGCTCAGACAAAGCCTCTTGACCTCCTTTCTCTGGCATTATACTGCTATCTACATGCTGATAGGGCAGACACAAGTTTGGCTTATATTATCAGCAGCTTGGGGTACACCCTGCCTCCTTCTGCCAGGACTACATAGCTCCCTATAGCTCTAAGACTGTAGTGTGACGCTAGGTGTCTCAACCACCTGCTCTCATCCTCAAGCAGCACAGCTATCTTTAGGATATAATGCTAGATGGAGCTTCTAGACTTGCCCAAGCTCCGGGCAGAGACCTGTGTCCAGTTGGATAGGCTTACAACTATGTCACTGCCAAGTGTGATGTGGCTTGGAGTGAACCCAAGATGAGTGGCTTCACCACAGGAGGAGATGCAGAAAGAAACAAGAAGGTCAAGCTACTGGGCCTCTGGCCACTCCAATGGCTATAGGTAAGGGATGAAGCTTGACTAGCTTTAGACAAGACAGACACTTTCAGGGAGTGGCTGGAAAGGGAAGTAGAAAACAAGGAAAGATGGTGTTCTAGAAGTTAGGAGATAACTCTTCTTTTTTCCAGTCCTGGGACTTGGACTCAGGGCCTGAGCACTGTCCCTGGCTTCGTTTTGCTCAAAGCTAGCACTCTGCTACTTGAGCCACAGCACCACTTCTTGCCTTTTTGTATATATGTGGTGCTGAGGAATCGAACCCAGGGCTTCATGTATACAAGGCAAGCACTCTTGCCACTAGGCCATATTCCCAGCCCAGGAGATAACTCTTAAAGACAATGATGGTTAGTAGTGACATGTGCCTGATAATACTAGGTAAGATGAGCATCACAGAAATGGCATAGAATTCACAATGTAGGTTTACTGGAAACATTGATTACTCTGATTGTGATGGAAAATGGTGGGTAAAAATATTTAATGTGAGTCAATGGATAGAAAAGGGACAATGCAAGGAGAACTCAACTCATTTGCTTTAAAAAGGCCAGAGAAATGTGATGGGAAGTAGGATGAGGTATGGAATTGAGAGACGTTCTTTTCATTTGTTTGCTTGCTTGCTTTTCTAACATGGGAGATATTACAGGCTGTTGTCATGCTGATGAGAATGATCTAAGTGAAGGAAAAGTGGTGATATGGAAAAATGAAAAGAACATTGCTTAGCCAGGGGAAATCTAGAATGATTTCTCCGAAGACTCCACTTACAAAACAAGGGAAGCCTAGCCAACATTTCCCGTATATGACATCTCACTATGAAAGAATGATGCCAACTTTCCTCATGCCAGGACTTCTGAAAAGCTGGGGTATTGCCAACTGTTTTAACTCTCTGCCTGTGGCTGACAGTTACATAACCAGACAGACGCAGACTCAAATCCTGAGCCTTATATTTACTAGCTATGTGACATCTGGTAAGTAACCACCTTCTAAAGTATCCATATCCTCAAATGTGCTATGGGGAAAAAGTGATCATCTCCATTAAGTGACTGTTAGGAAAACATGAGTCCACTAGCGCCTGGCTGATATGTGTTCTTTACTGAGAGACTGCAAGTACTATGATGGGCTTAGATGAATACATGAATCACTGCTCTGGAAGGCAGTTGTGAGACCTTGATAGAGGGATTGTAGCATACAGGTCAGCTTTACAAACAAGCTGGCAGGGAAGCTTCAAGAAAGGATGAAGGTGAAGAGAAATAGTACCAGTGGATAGGGATAAAATGACAGAAAGAGAAAATGAACACTTGCTATCAGACCTGACGTCATTTGCTCAGGTTCAAGTCCTGAGAGGTGAACAGCATGAATCTGTCCACCATCCTTTCCTGTGGAGAAGTCATTAAGTGTCTCTTTTTGAGCCTTGGTCCTCTGTGCTACTTCCACCTGATTCCTGGGATCCCTGCCTTCTCTTTGGGGAGCTTAAAAGGAAAACTAAAGGAAGCACAGCCACATAACCCTGGTGACTTGGAATGCTGTGGAGACTGTCATATCCTAAAGCTTTTCAGTACTTCTGGATAATATTTTTAGGCCCCAGAATGGCAGAGAAATGGTCTTGTGACCCTTTCATTGCTATGGAAAAAAAAGTTCATGTGGAAACTTACAGTTGATCCACAGCATACAGCTACACTGATTAAAAGAAAGGAGTGGCCAAAATGTCATAAAAACAAAACAACAAAAGATACACTGTATAGCTAAGAGACTGATGGGGTGACTTTTTCTGGTATTAACAGT
This sequence comes from Perognathus longimembris pacificus, assembly GCF_023159225.1. NCBI lineage: Eukaryota > Metazoa > Chordata > Mammalia > Rodentia > Heteromyidae > Perognathus > Perognathus longimembris. The sequence goes on along the minus strand of NC_063171.1, from coordinate 37,737,376 downwards.
CACACTGATCTGAGAGGGCCATTCAAACCCATATATGTTCCTGCCAAACTCAGATTCCTAAGCCCACATTCAGAGCTTTGGAGCTTGATTCTATGCTGCCATCAACTTGAGTGCCTCATCTCTCATTCACTGGATGAACAACGCTGTTCTGAACACTTAATATGATGCATCAGATTGTGAGGACAGGAAAGGAAATAAAGACAAGGTTCCAGATGTTGGGTGACTGTGCCAAGGCATGGAAATAGATGTGCAACTGAATAATTACAATAACAGCTCTAACTAACACATGCTACAGATGCTATGGGAGCAGAGGAAGAATATCTACCCACGTCCAGGGAATCAGACAAGGCCTGCGGACCTCCATCTCCTGCTACAAGGCTCATCCCCATTCTGCAGATGGCAGCTCTGACAAGATTGTATCAACGAGGCCTCCATGACCAGTGTTGAATATCACCAGTTCTTTATCTATTTTATACACTACTGCTTTTTTTTTTTTTTTTTTTTTTTTTTTTGGCCAGTCCTGGGCCTTGGACTCAGGGCCTGAGCACTGTCCCTGGCTTCTTCCCGCTCAAGGCTAGCACTCTGCCACTTGAGCCACAGCGCCGCTTCTGGCCGTTTTCTGTATATGTGGTGCTGGGGAATCGAACCTAGGGCCTCGTGTATCCGAGGCAGGCACTCTTGCCACTAGGCTATATCCCCAGCCCACACTACTGCTTTAACAGACAAATATTTTCTAGAAATCTTCAGAAATTTGACTATTCATTCTTTTTTAAAATTTATTTATCATCAAAGTGATGTACAGAGGGGTTATAGTCTCATATGTAAGGCAGTGAGTACATTTCTTATCCATCTTGTTACCTCCTCCTTCATTTTTCTCCCACTTTCCCCTCTCCCCAACTCCCTCCCCCCCCAGAGTTGTATAGTTGCTTTACAGCATATTGTCTTGTAAATATTGCTGTTGCATTGGTTCACCTTTTACTCTGTGTCTCTCCATTTTGATCTTCCCCTTTCCATGCCTAGTTCTGATAAACAAATATACAATACCCAAGGTACCAAAATTAGTTACAGTGACATCAGGGGTAAAACCATGGGGAAGAAAGACAAAAGAAAAAGGCATAATTTCACATGGTATGTTGAAAATAACAATGATAAACTACTTGTTCCCATAACTTGAAGTTCATTTTGCTTAACATCATCCTATGTGTTCATACGTACATTGCTATTTTAATCTTCTGCTAGAACTATCCTAGACTGTACTAATTATTATCAATGAGGGAAACCATAGTGTCTATATTTCTTTGAGTCTGGCTCACTTCACCTAATATGATTTTTTCCAAGTCTTTCCATTTCCTTACAAACGGGGCAACATCATTCTTTCTGACAGAAGCATAGAATTCCATTGTATATATGTACCACATTTTCATGACCCATTCATTCATCTACTGACGAGCGTCTTGGTTGGTTCAATATTTTAACGATGGTAAATTGTGCATGACAAATATTGTTGTGCTGGTAGCTTTGGTGTGGTCTTGCTTGTAATCCTTTGGGTAAATGCCCTAAAGCAGGGTTCCTGGGTCATAGGAGAGCTCTGTGTTTAGCCTTTTGAGGAAATTCCACACTGCTTTCCAGAGTGGTTGTGGGAGTGCAATACCAAACTTAAAACTCTATTACAAAGCTATAGTAATAAAAACAGCTTGGTATTGGCACAAGAACAGTCCTGAGGACCAAATGAGTAGAACTGAAGACTCAGAAGTGAATCTGAAGACCTATGGCCACTTAATCTTTGATAAAGGAGCTAAAAAAATAGGATGGAAGAAAGACAGCCTCTTCAACAAATGGTGCTGGAAAAATTGGTTAAACGCCTGTAACAAACTAAAGCTAGATCCTTATATATCACCCTGCACCAGAATCAATTTCAAGTGGATTCCAAAGACCTCAAGGTAAAAGCAGATACCCTGAAAACATTGCAGAAATAAATAGGAAGAACACGTGGGCTTCTTGGCACAGGTAGGAACTTTCTCATTAAAGGCCCAGAAACACAACAAATCAAAGAAAGGTTGGACAAATGAAACTGCAGGGCTTCAGCACAGCAAAGGACATAACATAGCTCTCAAGATAAATAGAAAGGCAAGTCATAGAAGAGGATCACAAGAGCCCAATAGCTATAGCCTTATGAACACATTAGATGATGCTAAGTGAAATGAACTCCATGTTATGGAAACGATTGTTATATCACAGTTGTAACTACTTTCAACGTCCCATGTGTATCTATAGCTTCTATTATTGATGATGTTCTTGTATCACCTTCCTGTGGTTGTACCTATACTATTTCTGTAATCTTATCTGAGTATATTGGAAACTGTGTATACTGGTATTAGAACTAGGAAATTGAAAGGGAATACCAAAATCGAGAGACACAGGGTAAAAAAAGACAAACAACTACAAAAGCAATACTTGCAAAACTGTTTGGTGTAAGTGAACTGAACACCTCATGGGGGGAAAGGGAAAGGGGGAGGAGGGAGGGGGGTATGAGGGACAAGGTAACAAACAGTACAAGAAATGTATCCAATGCCTAACGTATGAAACTGTAACCTCTCTGTACATAAGTTTGATAATAAAAATTTGAAAAAAAAAGATAAATAGAAAGCCCTCAGATTGGGAGAAGACCTTTATTGCCCATACAACAGACAAGGGACTTCTATCTAAAATATACTTAGAACTAAAAAAGTTAAGTTCCCTCAAAGAATCAGCTGCCCCTTAATAAATGGGCTAAAGATGTAAAGGGAGATGGCTTTGAAGAGGAAATGAGGATGGCCAAGAGGCACATGAAGAAGTGCTCAACATCAGTGGCCATAAAAGAAATGCAAATCACAACAACATTGAGATTTCACCTCAACCCATTAAGAATAGCCATTATCAAGAAAACTAACAATAACAGATGCTGGTGGGGATGTGGCCAAAAGGGAACAGTACGACACTGTTGGGGGCAGTATAAACTATTCTCTTGAACATGTCCTGGAAAAAGGGAACCCTACTTCATTGTTGGTGGGAATGTAAACTGGTTCAGCCACTCTGGAAAGCGGTATGGGGATTCCTCAGAAGGCTAAACATAGAGCTCCCCTATGACCCAGCAGCTTCACTTTTGGGCATCTACCCAAAAGATTACAAACAAGAACACACTAAAGCCACCAGCACAACAATGTTCATCACAGCATAATTTGTCATATCTAATATATGGAACCAACCCAGATGCCCCTCAGTAGACGAATGGAACAGGAAAATGTGGTACATATACACAATGGAATTTCATGCCTCTATCAGAAAGAATGACATTGCCCCATTCGTAAGGAAATGGAAGAACTTGGAAAAAATTATACAAAGTGAAGTGAGCCAGACCCAAAGAAACATGGATTCTGTGGTTTCCCTCATTGGGAATAATTAGCTAGTCACCGCAGAGGATCACAAGAGCTCAATAGCTATGCCCTTATGAGCACATAAGATGATGCTAAGTGAAATGAACTCCATGTTATAGAAACGAGTGTTATATCACTGTTGTAATTACTTTCAATATGCCATGTGAAACCATAGCTTCTTTTGTTGATAATCCTCTTGTATCCCCTTCCTGTGGTTGTCCCTGCGCTATCACTGTATCTCATCTGAGTACCCTGGATACTGTATATACTGGTATTAGAACTAGGGAAGTGAAAGGGAATATCAAAATCGAGAGACAAAGGATAAAAAAAAACCAAACGACTCCAAAAGTAATACTTGCAAAACCATTTGGTATAAACCAACTGAACAACTCATGGGGGGAGAGGGGGAAGGGGAGGGGGAGGGGAGAATGAGGGAGGAGGTAACAAATAGTACAAAAAATGTACCCATGGTCTTACATATGAAACTGTAACCCCTCTGTACATCACTTTGACAATAAATAAGTAATTATTTTTTTTAAAAGAAAAAACAAGAAAGTGTCTTGGAAGGAGCAGTGCATTTTAATTTTAACAAAGCCAGATTATTAATGATTTCTTTCATGGGTTGTGCTTTTGCAGTTGTAGTGAAAATCATCATTGCATTACCTGATCTTCTCTTATGTTACCTCCTGAAAACTTTTATATTTTACATTTAGGCATGTGGTCTGCTTTGAGGTAATTTTTGTGAAGTGTGAAAGATTTGTGTCAACAGTATTTTTTCCCCTGTATTCAGATGCTCTGTCTGGCATTATTTGCTGAAGATAATATTTCTTTTCTGTTATATTGCTCATTCTCTTTCCTCAAAAGTGCCAGAAAGCCCTAAACATGACACCTGACCATTAAAAACTCACTCAAGAGTTATGAGAGTTGGGCACTGGAGGCTCACATGTATAATCCTAGTTACTCAAGAAACTGAGTCCTTAGGAACCCAATTCAAAGCCAGTCTTGGGCAGGAAAGTCTCTGAGAATCGAATCTCTAATTAACCACCAAAAAGCTACAGTGGTGGTGTGGCCCAAGTTGCAGAGCACCACCTTTGAGCAAACAAGCTAAGGGATAGTTCCCAAGCCACAGTACTGACACAAAAGAAAAAAAATAAAAGAATAACATGGATTAGAGCACTATTTTCTAATTTCTGAGTCAGGAAAGCAAATGACTGATAGTGACATTAAAGAGAGAGGGATACTACAATAAAGAAATGAAAAAAAGAAAGAGAAAGGGACAGTAGAGGAAAAGAAGGTCAGAATAGGTGAGAAAAATGTAGGTTTAGTGCTGGAAGTGTTGTGTTTGAAGGACTCATGAGGTATGTAAATAAAGATGTTTAATTGAATCTATGAGCCTGGAATGTAGATGAAAGGTCAGAACTCTGGATAATACCATGGATAGCAACAGAATACAGATGGCAACAGATACTGTGACTGGGCTGAGAATGTCAGAAAAGGGCATACGGAGGAAGAATGAAGCAGGTCATGGAACCACACAGAGCTCAGGCAGTACAAAGCTGAGCAGAAGAAGGAGAGTGAACAAGGAAGACTTACAAAGTAAGGTCAGAGCACTAGAGAAAAGAGTTGGGGAGGTCCTGGAAGGCAAGGCAGAAAGCATTTCAAGGAGAATGGGGATCAGTGATATAGTATGTCCTTGAAAATTGCAAGAGAACTGTGTGGGTTCTCACCAGACACTCACAGAAAATGGATACCTACTTAAGGAGCTGCATAAAATAGCTTGCCCATAGTAATCATTTCACATAGCACATATTAGTGAAATAATCACATTATTTCCTATATGCAATTCAGTTCTATTTGTCGATTATATCTCAATAAAACCGGAGGGGAAAAGGATAGCATTTGGATCTCCTCTTTTCTATTTCAGATGTAGGAGACTTGCCACTGATAGTTATTCCTTTCCTCCAGCTATGACTCCTCATTCCAGGATCTTGACTCTGGTGTTCTCTGAGCATCTGGGGACACTATATACTGAAACAGCAATTAGATGAAAAGATAATAGGGTTAAGGCAAAAATAGAAGCTCAAGTGTAGATCCTAAAGCTTTCCCAGCTTCTGGATCGTGTATTGTTGCTTCACTACCAGTCTCCTCCTCTCTCCATCTCAAAAGTGTGGGTGTCTCATGAATGAGTGGTGTGAACACATGAGTTTTCTCTCATCTCCTGCTGGCAAGGTACCAGGCTCCTCCATGTCCCTCTTTCCCTCTTTCCCTCCAGCTGCCCTGAAAATACCTTGTCATTTATTTCACCTTCCTCCTTCATCTACATACTATTCCCTTCTAATCTCTCTTCATTTTCTCTGAAATTATTTTCTGATTTTCCAACCGTGAGTCCATCTGGGTTCAGTGTTCCTACTGCTTGCTCTCAGGATACCTGTAACTTCTCATTGAAACAGCGCAATGAACAGAAGTTTGAGAGATCTAGCGTCATATCACATAAGTAAAATACCTTCTCCAGCACCTTGTGTAACCCTAGTCATACCCAATCCATAGCATACCATAAACATTAAGTTTTTGCATTTAAAATGCTAAGCAAAGTAATCAAATCACAGGAAACACTCAGAAAACACTGTCCACTATCATTCAACACCATCATGTGCTTTTTGACATTGTTTTGTGTCACCTCTGCCTTCTTCATCAAAATGTAAACTCTACACAGCAGCAGACGCCATAGAAAAATTGCAAAAATAGCTCCAGAAGCATTTAAATATAAAAAGACTTCAATGCACATTTCTTCAATAGGTGATATATACTACACGTGTAAAATAATGCTAAGCTTGAATCTCCCACAACCCACAGCCCTAAAACTCAAAATGTTCATTCAAAATGTCTAGCCATATTCTATCCAGATGTATAATGAAAAACTCAAACTCAGCATGTCCTAAATCAGTGACTCTTCAGATATAAATAACTTCTCATCCCAACTTCCCTTTTACTGTTAATAGAACCACAACTCTCCCAGTGACCTGGGCCCCAAATTTATAGTCTAATTCCAACATTTTCCTTGATCCCTACATCTGTCACTCATGCTGATGACACTAGGGCCAGGCTGTGTCAAGTGGCTGGTGAGAGATGATGGCAGACTGCTGAGGTGATATTAAACTAAAGGATGATTCTCCTACCTGAGACTAAGTTAACCTTTAAGTGGCAGTGAGAAGTCTGGATGAAGGGGTCACCCTTTTGCTGAGCTGCAAAACGATATCTGAAGGCACTAAATTCATAACCAGATGTTTGTATTAATCGTTTGTTAAAGAACTTCTAATGCTAACAGTCTGTCATGCCATGGTGTCTTACAAAAGGCCACTTCAGGTTTTTCCTTCATTCTGGCAAATCGATTTTTTTCTAATTTGACAGTGATAAGTAGCACAGTTGAGTAGATTTCTACAATGAATCAAAAGTGATCCTTTGAATATTAGGGGGTTTTGCATAATTAGAAACTTTCTGCTTCATTCTTGCTTCTTTCCTGGTTTTCTTCAACGGCAGCAGAAGTCAGCCTAAGATAATACTCAGCTCTCCATTTATGCTCACAAACACTGTTACTTTTAAAGTGAGTAAAAGAATGCAGCCAGGTACCTGTGGCTCAGGGCTGTACTCTTAGCTACTCAGGGGGGTGAGGCCTGAGGATCACAGTTTGAAATTAGATCAGACAGAAAAAAACCCATAAGACTCTAATCTCCAATGAACTGTCAAAAAACAAACAGACAAAAAAAACAAAACCCAAACAGAAGTAGAGCTGTCGTTCCAGTGGCAGAGTGCTAGCCTTTTTTTTTTTTTTAGTTTGTTCTTTTTTATCTCTAAATGGAGAAGTTTCATTAAATACTTTCTATGGCCACTTGAGCCAGAATCTAAAATGTTACTTTACATGTTCACAGTGAAGAAGTACTATTTTCCCTAAAGTTTGTGTTAGAAGTTTGCTTGTTGTTTTTCCTTTACCTTGAGCTGTTTATAGAGCTAGGTCAAGATCTTTCTGTGAATGACCGCATCAGATGTACCCAAGTCATGGTTCAACAGAAGGAAATCACTGGGGCAGTATTTATTTTATCTGCCTTTGGGGTAAAATTCTATTTTAATTTGATGCTAAAAAACTTTCTATAGGGCAAACCCTAATCACATGAATGTGAAGTACCTCAAGCTCAAAGACTCAAATTCAAATGGCTCCCTTGCTTTCAGCACATTTCCTCCTGTGATTCTCTTTACCCCTGAATAACTTCCCATCAACCTTCCTTCATGTTTAGTCTCTTCTTGCAATGGCGACCATGGGATAAAAATATAGACTGAACATTGGAAAGATGAATGCTTGGTAAATGATACATCTCAATCTCAATGTTAAATTTCTAGAACTTGGCTGTGCAGTTGTAAGAAGGGGAAAAATAATTAAAATTACTTAAAGAATAAATTAAGTTAAATAATATAGCTAGAAAAGAGAACAGTAAACTTGGCATGGTGGTACATGCCTGTAATCCTAGTACTTGTGAAGCTAAGGCAGGAGGCCCTGGAGTTCTAAGCCAATCTGTGCTACATGGTGAGACTTTTTTTTTTCAAAACAAAACAAAACAAAAGAAAGCAAGAGAGAGGGAAGGAGGGAGGAAGAGAGGGAGAGAAAGAAACAGAGAGAGAGAATGTCTGGAAGAAAGGAAGGAAGGACAGAAGAAAAAAAGGAGGAGGGAAGAAGGGAGGGAGAAAGGAAGAAAGGAAGGAAAGGGGAAGAAGAGGAAGGAAAGAAAGAAAGGAAGAAAGAAAGAGGAAGAAAGGAGGAGGAAGAAAAAGGGAAGGAGGACGAGGAAGCAAAGAAGGAAGACAGAAAAGAAAGAGAAAGGAAAGAGCGAAGGAAGGAGAAATAATGGAAGGAAGAAAAGAAGGAAGGAAGAGCAATGAGGTTAGATAAAAGGTAAATAGCCATCCATTCTTGGTCTTACAAGCATAGACTGTAATAAATGTATCTTTAATTAATACTTTAATCCCACATGTAGCTATGTGATCACTGAAGGAAGCTGTTTAAAGTCAGGACACATGACATATTTGTCATGATTCTCTAGGTGGGCCATGTTTCCTTTGGCTTATTAAATTCTGGGCTCCTTTTCAACCACTCAGATCATTGAAGGGGAGAATACAATCCTGGGATTTCTGAAGACCTAATAAACTATCTTACATTTCTGAGGAAAGAAAACAGGTAACTGATGACAGTGAATAAGATTATATACTTATACAAATATAATCAGTACATGTGCCTAATCATTGCATTATCCCTATATTGAGAGCAATCTAAAATCAGATCAATGAAGGCAATCAGCCTAAGACAGCGTATCTGGATTCCTGTTTATTTGGAGAGTAACTCAGGATGCTGAATTGTAAAATAAGTGCTAATCAATGGAGGCAAGTGCATGTCTGCCTGTCTGTTGGTGCACATGTACACATGTGCTCATCCAAGTGCAGTAACTGCCAGAGCAAATAAGGTCACCCTCTTTAAGAGACAGACATGGGTGTCAGGTGTGAGGGGACCTCCAAGGACACCTGGAACCCTGTATAAATGGTCCTGCCTGGACTTAGGCAATGTAGCAGGGCTAGAGGAAGCAAGAGCAATACAGCTCCAAGAGGACACATGGATCCTAAAGTCAGCACAATTTCTAGGCTCAAATTAAAGAAGAAAATGACGAAAGAAACCTTGTTCTTACAGTCAACTAGAGGTTCCCGCCCTCAGCTCTTGCCCCCAAGCAATTGTATTTCCTGGTACTTACCAGGGAAATTAGTGATATTAATACAGGTGGAAATAAATGGCTTATCTGTCCTGTCACAAAATAAGTAAAATGAGAAAATATTGCCTGAGCATGCAAAAACTAAGAGACCACCAAAATGATGCAGAAAGATGGTTCACCTGCTGAAACCACTTGTTGCTCTTGACCATGCACAAGCACCAGAAGTGTGTGACAGCAAGCCCCAGTAGAAGCCACAGATACTTGTAAACTACCCCCCCCATTCCAACACACCAAAAAATTACACAGAACAGACTGCCTGCATTCTCTGCCAGTCTGCCAATGTCGAACTGCAGCAGGCTGGCACTCTTATCATTGTAGAGGAAAGTGAGGAGGTGCTGGGGACAGCTGTGCCTTTAAGAGGGGTCGGCCCACTTAGCCCGACCCCCCCCCCCACCTTCCGGCTTCCACCGGAAAAGAAGCAAAGCAACCCCCACCTCTTGGCTCGGCCACGTGTGTAATGGCGGGGACTCCAGGAACCTGGTCCTTGGGGGACTGTGGGCTCTGCCCATAGAGGAAGTTCTGTGACATTACCAGATGGACAGTCCTTTTAGCCAATCATTAAAATCCAATAGTCCCTCTCCTGTGCCTGCCTTTGGGGGGACAAATTCTTAGCTCCTCCCTTGAATAAACCAGAACGCCCCTGAGGCCTTCTCCGGGACTCCCACGCTTCTGTGTCTTCCATGGTTGAAGGACATGGGGGGGGTCTTGCGACCACATGCTGACAAAGGCTACCTGGGGTCTCCGCTCCAGCGAGAGAACGAGAGACAACCACATGGGAGAGGCGGACAAGCCTATAGCCTCCACGCGGATGGAGTGGTAGAGCTACGCCCAGCAAGGAGGGGAGAGAAATACAGACCTCCCTGAGTCAGCTAGGGGAGAGGAAGAAAGTGAATGCTCATGCCTCTAGTGTATCTCCAGGCCCAAATGAAAGCCCAATAGGACCAGCTGCTGCGTTTCGGCTCAGATAGGAAGAGCCAGATATGAACCCTTGGTTATTTGCCCAAAGTTACAAGGATCCAAATACAGGAACCAGGATGTAAACCCAGGTAATTTGATACCAGAGCCTGAACTCTCAACCACATGCCAATCTACTTGTGCATAAATATAATATTGAAGGGACATTAACACACCACACACACACACACACACACAAACACATACACACATACTTGCATGACATTTACAAACAGAAAAATGAATAACATCATATATAATTCTAGATGGTCAGGCATGTTACTTTAATTCGCCACCTAGCTACATAATATTAAAATCATCTGAATTTCCTTAGCGCTAGTTCTTAGAACTCAGTGAATTCCAGGTGAATAATTGGATTAAATGTCTTTTTCTCAGATTAACTACATCTTATTCACGAATAGTACTATAAGGAGATATCACTTGTTTGGGATATTATGTGGTGTTATCTATTAATTTTGAAAGATACACCTATCATGAAATAGCACTCCTAATCCTGGGGTAACGTTTAATAGTACTATTTATTAAAACCCTAGGGAATGAGAGAGAGAAAGCAAGGGAGAGAGACTAAAATGGGCAAATTAATTATAGTTTATTCATGTAAAAGTACATTATACTTCTATATGATACAGTCAGCATAAGTGTCTCAACAAGCTACAGAAGAATGCACACAATTTGATTGTACTTTAGAAGTATAAAACGAATAAAATAAGTAATATTTTTAGTGATTCAAAAATTGATAGCAAATGACAATGTACAAAACTCAGTAGGTACTTCAGGGAACTAGACACTGGATGGTGCCTAGAAGAGGACACAGTGGCATCATAAGTACTGGGGTGTGTGTGTGTGTGTGTGTGTGTGTTGATCATGCTGGTATTTGAATTCAGGATCTTTTACTTGAAAGACATGCATTCTACCACTTAGTCTACTATTCTACTTCTTAAACCTGGTGGTAGGCATATAGCTATTTCTTCTGTTGTTATACAATTACATCTTATACATGTATTTATCAATATTGTTTTGTGTACCTAAGCAGTACACAACAACTTTAAGAAATTCAATGTTCTTATGAAGAATTTTTTAAATTATTGTTAACGTTGCAAACTTTGCAGCTCTTTTGTAACTGTTTATCCAAGTTTACATGTTAAACTCAGCTTTCTTCTTGCATTTTATCTCTAATTGCTTTTCATTTAATTATTGTTTTAGGTTGCTTATTCCAGAAAAAGAAAGCAAAAGAAGTAAGTGTAGAAAATTATACTATTCCACTGTGTGTTTTATTAAGCTCATTTGTTCTTGCCTTTGTTGTTGTTACAAAAGCAATTTAACTCATTACTCAAAAATTAGAAAATTTAGTCAAACAAGAGTAGAAAAGAAACATAAATCCATCATTCAGAGTATGAGCATCCTTGTTTAAGTGATTAGCATTGCTGTCTGAATTAACCTAACTATGGGGAAAGTGGTTATTTTTGTGATACATAAAAATTGATGATAATTTATTTAATCTAAATCAAGAGGAGGAAAACTTTGAAATCTTGTACCCTCTCATTTTCTCTCTATCTTAAAGGGCTTATTATTTAATTCAATCGTTTCCTCAAAGCAGGAAAAAAGTAGGGTCTATATGGAGATTGGGAGTGTCAACTCCCACCTACTGAACTGATTGCATGAGCTCTATTTTGAGGTGCTTTGTGAGAAGGCTTTGAATTATCAGGAAAGGAAAGTAGGCCCATAGTACCGGTGAGTGTGTGTATTTAAGGAGACCGCCACTGAGGACAAGTCTCAAATGCTCAGTACTCTACTGTAGATCCCTCATTCATTTCCCCCATAATATAGTCTAACTTTCAGCAAGTATTATCTCTCTTTTTTTTTTCTTTACCACTTAAACAAATGGCTTGGGAGGATTGCCATGCGTTTTTGTTGTTGTTGTTGTTGTTGTTGTTGTTGTTTTTTGCCAGTCCTGGGGCTTGGACTCAGCGCCTGAGCACTGTCCCTGGCTTCTTTTTGCTCAAGGCGAGTACTCTGCCACTTGAGCCACAGCACCACTTCTGGCCATTTTCTGTATATGTGGTGCTTGGGAATTGAACCCAGGGCCTCATGTATATGAGGCAAGCACTCTTGCCACTAGGCCATATCCCCAGCCCCTGCCATGTGTTTTTGAGCACCATTTTGAGCATCCTTTGATCTGGGGAAAGGACACAGATTTTTCACAAAGGGACATAGTAGATCACACAGAGATTTCAACAGACAATAGGACTGAACAAGGGCTTCTCTGAAGCAACTGAGCTGTGTAACACAGATACAGGAAGTTAAACTTTCAATGAAATTTCTCTTGATTTAAAAAAAAAATAACTTGCTTTTTGACTGTATTTGGTCAGAACTGCATGTAACAAATCAGCAAATAAGGCAGAGACAAGGCTGTGCAAAAGTCTCAGGGGAGGGAGGGAGGGAAGGAGGGAGGGAGGGAGGGAGGGAGCGAGAAAGAGACAGAGAGAGGGAGAGAAACACTGGAGTCCTATATGTGTCATCCTAACCTCAGAGCCTCCACTTTTGAACTAGCTCCCACAGATAACTCTGGATCCCTGGCTACATTAGTGCTTGGTATATGTGATGGCACAAACTACAAGTGTTAACACACATCACTTACTTGGCACATCAGTTTTCTGACTCAAGAATTACAACCACTGAAAGCACTCAAGCCACAAAGGAGAAATAAAGAAATCCCCACTTCATTCTGAAGTAGCATTTTGCTCCCCAGAGGGATCTCTTTCTTTTTTTCACTGATACATCTTCAGACAGTTGAAACTGTAACCCCTCTGTACTTCACTTTGACAATTAAAAAAAAATCTCTAAGGTATAACTCAGACTTAAGGCAGAATAAGCAACTTCTAATAGAAATTCAGCTACGTTAAGCCAAGCAGTGATTCCTAGCTCACCATTAAGATCTTTCACACAGCCAATAATAAAATTTTAAATCTCCTGAATTCATCAGCACAGACATCCAAATCCTTCTCAAACAGATTTTCCTCACATTCAGCCTTCATGCTACAGAAAAGATCAACCTCTAAAAGACACATAATCTGCAGATTACTCACCCAGCCTTCTTGATATCGCATGCCTCTCATCCACCAAGCACAGTGCTGGCCCTGAGAAATTTCATAGAAAACTATACAGACGTGGTCCCATACTCATGGAGCTTAAAAATCTAAAGTTATTTGTGCTGTCCAGTACAGATTCCACTAGCAATATATGGTGATTTGAATGTAAAATTCATTAGAATTAAAAGCAAAGATTTTTTTTCAGTCAGCTAGTCACATTTCAAATTTTTCCTATTCACACCTAGAGGCTATTCCAGCAGACTAGTGCCCATAAGGGACACTTCTAACTCTGGGGAAAGTTCCGATGGATATTGCTGATCTACTGAATGCTACAAGTAAATGAACAAAGAGACTATGAAATGTGTTGGGTTTCTGTTACTGTTACTATAACAAAATAAGTGCCTGAGAAAAGTCAAAATACAAGGAGGAAAGGTTTATTTCGAATCACAGTTTTGAAGGTTTCAGAGTTCATGGTTAACTGGCCCCATTGTTTTTGGCTCTAAAATGACACAGTATGACAAAAGGGAGGGAGGGGGAGAGGGAGAAGGAGAGGAAGAGGGGGAAGAGAGAAAGAGAGAGAGAGAGAGAGACAGAGACAGAGACAGAGACAGAGACAGAGACAGAGTCTGTCTTAGGGAATGCCCACTTGGCCCCACCACCTTCCAACAGTAGTAATATAGTATAGTCTGGTGAGCAAGCAAGTTTTTTTAACACATGAGCTTTCAGGTCCATTTATCTGAATCAGCCGTGTGGAAATTCTACAATAGAGAAAAGAAAAGTGGTGAGGGGAAAACCTCTGACTCCACCTTGAAAGAAGACAGAAATTAGAAAAAAGTTTTCGTAGTGAGAATGAAACTGTGCCACCAAGAGACAACTTACCTTTTCTTAAAAGCTGTGCATGGGGCTGGGGATATGGCCTAGTGGCTAGAGTGCTTGCCTCGTATACATGAGGCCCTAGGTTCGATTCCCCAGCACCACATATACAGAAAATGGCCAGAAGCGGCGCTGCGGCTCAAGTGGCAGAGTGCTAGCCTTGAGCAAGAAGAAGCCAGGGACAGTGCTCAGGCCCTGAGTCCAAGCCCCAGGACTGGCCAAAAAAAAAAAAAAAAAAAGCTGTGCATGCTGTTTTCAGGATACAAGCATAGGACCCTAGGACCTAAAATGACCTTGAGAATTTGGTGGTACCGAAGGTCTCAGAGGAGCAAAACCTGGAGAATGAATGACAGGCTCTTGAAGACCTAAACTGGATGATAAAGCTGTTGTTAACCATTGGAATGGGCCATAATCACTCTTAAGTTCTTCTGAGATCAGCATACTGTGTATAGACTCTGACACGAGGGCTACTGGTTAAGAGTCCCTCAGATCTCTATTTCCCCTTACTCTGCTACCAGCCTATAGAGGAGACAGATTTGATCATAGCTCCTGTCTTCCCAATAAGATTCTTCAATTCTGCAAAAAAGCACAGTGCTGTAGTATTGACTTCTATGTATGTCAGGCAGGTCTTGATTAGCTTGTTTAACAAACATCTTCTGAGAACTTAATAAGTAGTACCTACCATGTGCATGTGCTAGACTAGTGCAAAGAAAGATTCTTCCTCACAGTCTCTTAGGAGAGGAAGATAATAAACAAATACATGTTTAAGGTAATTTCTGTTTAGGATGGGTGTATGGAGGAAAATCGTAGATGAGGTGACAAGGAAAGGCTACCTCATTCAGGACTTGATTGCGTCTGGGAATCTTAACAATATAATGACATGGCCAAGTGATTTTTTTTCCCCATCTGTGTTTAGTAACCCGGGAGAAGGTTCAAAGCAGGCAGACAGATGGTGTCTTGCAACAGATGAATAGTGCAACCATAGAAGGAAGGAGACAGAGAAGCATTGAAGCTCTGGACACTGTAAACAATGCATTACAGAAAAAACAATGAAGACAACTTGTGTGTACACACTGAGAAATACCAGTTAAAACTGCAGGTCTGAGGAAGGCAGATGGAGACAAAAGGCAGGGTGACTAAGGGACAAAACTGAAGGGAGCATCTGAGAATCCAGTAGAATGTTGTTGGGGAGTAAAATGTTCAAATTTTCCTGTTCAGAAAACAAGAAGTTCCTGGGTGTGGACATAGTACTGGGAATGGAAAGCAGGCAAGCAGTGAGCTGCACCATGAGGCAAGTGAAAGCACCCAGGGTTGTGACTCACCCCTGCAGTACAGCTCAGGATGCCTTCCACAGGTAAGTCACAGTCTTGCTTCATGGTTGCATTATTTCCCTCTTGCAGAAAGGCAGAGCTATCCTCACTGCCTGCCCTATTCTGGGAACATGTTCCTGTTACAAGTCCTCTGCTTGAACTAAGGGTACTCCCACAGCCATGCTGCTCAGATTAACATTCAAGTACCCACATCTCCTGGCTGGAATGTGCTCCATAATGCTTCTTGGCCTTCTTGAGCTCTGGGATTCATTCCAAAGTGCCAGAGGCTCATTTTATCTCAGCCTCCAGGTCTGCCCCTGGAAACAAGGGTAAGCTGACACAAGCTGGGGGTGGGGGGAGGGAGATGATTTAAGGAACAACGAAGAAACCCCTGGACATTACTGTGTCCACCAGTATTAACATTAGTGCTGGGACTTGAACTCAAAGCCTTGAGCCACACCTTCACTTCTGATTTTTCATTGGTCAATTAGATGTAAGAATCTCATGGCCTTTCCTTTCCAGGATGGCTTTGACCTGCCATCCTCAGATCTCAGAAGGCAGTATGTATCACAAGGAGTAACTCTACAGAAACATGGTCTGTCCTTTGCCCTCCTTGTAAGGACTAGGAAACCCCAATTCCCCCTGCAGGCCCCACTCACTGGGCTTGCCCTATTAACAAAGCCATCCTCTACCTTTTGCCACCTTTCCTCATAGAGCACTCGCTCCTCTGGGACACTACTATTTCTCTTCTAAAACACTTACTTTTAAAGCAAATCTATCTACCTTGCTAATGAAACCAATTTATTCCTTGACACAAAGAACAATGTTTTATTCATCCAGGTTGCCTCGATACACATTGTAATACATAATACATAGGATGCATTTAATGCATGTTGGAGGAAGGAAAAGAGGAAAGGTAAGATACAGAAAAAATGGAAAGGAAGGAGAAATGCATATAATCAGAAAGGAAAGAGAGTGAGTCAGCAGGAGAAACTTTGATGAAATCATGAATATTACTATTACAAAAGAGAGGTACAGTAATGTAGAGGAATGACCATAAGACCCATCTGAATCTAAAATTATGTTGGTCTCTAGGCCAAGAAAATCCAGAACAGTTCCTCTATGATAATGAATCCAGGTGCAAGTATTCATTGTCATATATTTTTACCTTTGGGTAAAGGGGTGAAGGGGCTGAGGTCAAAGGCCCACGCCCGGCTTTGTGACTAGTTGTCTCTGTTTCCCTGGATCTTAGTGTGCTCTCCTGTAATATCACTCTAACCATGTCTACTTCAGGATTTTTGCGGGAAACTCAAGTGAGAGTTTTCAAGGGAAAAATCTTGGTAAATTCTAAAGGGCAGTGTGTCTGGATGCAATCATGTCATGTGAGTTTTCTCTGAGGAAATCACACTTACTTGTAAGTTTCCTCCATTTCCTGGTTTATGTTCCCAGTCCACTGTGCCAGAATTGGTTCTTGGTAAATGTCAACAGAGTATTCATCTCAGCTATGCTATCAATCACAGCAACAAGTCCTGTCCTAAATCAGTTTGCAGAGAGAGCTGCCTCCACTCTCTACCTGACCAAGGAAGTGCTTAGAGTAAGGGAAGATGGAGGGAAGTTTTCAAAGACCCCAGATCATTATTTTTAGTTCTTGTCCCCGTATGTATGCATAAGGTGCCTACAATAATCTTTTTCTCTCTTTTTTTTTATCATGACTGTCTTGCATTAAACATCCATTTGGATGTGTGTGACGGACCTAAGGCCTTGCTCCCATGATGTACAGCTGTGTATTAGAGCCCTAATGACATTCCCTCACACCTCATGAACCAGTCGTGCTTGCTGTGGATTGAATAGTTTCTTACAGGCCTCCAAAAAGCACAACCAACTGAAGGGTGTCCTGATTTAATTCAGGAAGGATCATGACTGAAATCTGTGGCACTGAGCCAAGAATATAAAGGGGCTCTGCTGCTGAACTAGCCTTATACCTTTCAGGAAGTCATTAGCTTCTCTAAGATATGTTTCTCAATCAATTAAGTAGGAATAATAGGAAATTCTATCATGAGGATTAAATAAGTGAGGGGGGGGGAGACCCTTAAACTACCTAGTAGTATGCCAGTGCCAGTATCAATGCCTTTTACTTTTACAATGAGCACTCTAGGATTAGCTTTCTTCCCAGACAGAATATACAGTTCCTTCTCTTTCTGTGGCCTTACTTCTAAGGATCCTTATTCTGTGCTTCTTAATTCTCCCTAAACTGTTCTCCTAAACTGTTTGTGATAAAATAGATAGTCAACTCCTACACTTACCTATTGCAAGAGACTGAGATCTGAGGTTCACAGTTCAAAGCCAGCCCAGGCAGGAAAGTCTGTGAGACCTCATCTCCAATGAATGACTCAAAGAAGTTGGAAGTAGAGCTGTGGCTCAAGTGGTAGAGTGCTAGTCTTGAGCAAAAGCAACTCAGGGGTAGTGGCCAGGCCCTGAAGTTCAAGCCCTAGGGCCGGCATCAAAAAGAAAAAGGGAGAGATAACCACTTGGGAAATAAACTAGTAAAATTACTTTAGTTCAGTATACCTACCTAGTCAGTCACCTGGCAAGTTTGAAGAAATGGGCCAAAGAAGAGGTTACGTTTTCATTCATTCATTTTTTAAAATTTAATTTTTATTGTCATGGTGATGAGCAAAGGGGTTACAATTACATATGTTAGGTAGTAAGTACATTTCTTGACAAACTTGTTACCCTCTCCCTCATTTTGCTCCCACCTTCCCTCTCATCTATCCCCCCAGTCATTCATTCTTATACTCATTCACTTTGACAAAGTATGTTACTAAAACAAGAAAGCAGGGGAAAGCTGGTTAGGTGGTTTAGATGACATAATCACCTTGTTCATAACTTTTCTTAAAGGATATCTTCTGAATAAAATTATGAACAAGGTGATTATGCAGATATCTAGAAAAAAGCATTCTAGAAAGAGAAAACAACTCCTTTGAATTCTCTGGGGCAGAGCAGGCCCATAATTCCAGGGGGCCTTGGGGAGCCCCATGTGGTTACTACAGAGCAAAAAAAGTATTGTAACAGAAGAGAAGGTCAGAGAAGGATACTGGGAGGAGACAGAATGGATAGAGTGGGAACTTAGGGATGGAAAAGCCACAAATTGTAGTATCCAAACTGAAACAAATTTGAGAGTAAAAGAAGTGGTTATTCATCATTACACTGCAATAACAGTCATAAACCAAGTAAACAACAATGTTTATCAATCCTCTCCATAAGTTCGGCCTGTGGTTTTTATTTCAAAGCAAACAGGAAATCACACCTAGAATGAATTCAATTGGTATTCAGAAACTGTGCCAAGTAGTGAGGCCAAAAAGTCCACAAGAAAGAGATACTTGCAGGAAAGTAATATGCCCTACGGTTGAAACTGAATATTTATATTTTTAAAAGTCATTAACTAATAGATACTGCAGCTCATCTGTGTCCTGTAGGTCTCTACCTACAGCTTGCTTGCTTATTTCATTGAGATGTGGGTAGAGTAGACTGATGGATGTGGGGAGAGTGGCTGACTGTGTGATTAGTTTACTGGATTATGAAAGCAGAAGTGAGTCTGTTGCCTACAGTCAACATCCAGCAAAACATTACTCCTCAGTCCTTTGGAAGATGAACAAGGTAGGTGACCATGGAGGTACATAGAGAAAGAATGTTTTTGTTTTAGTTGTGGTAATAAATAAATATCATACATACATATATAACACATTATGTTTGCCATTTGCGTGTGTATAATTTGGTAGCATTAAACATATTCACAATGCTGTATGTCTATCATTATACTGCTTACTCCCCAAACCTGTTGAAATGAAGTGTAAGCTTGGGAGCCTAATTTGCCATAGGGCAACGATGCCTGGAGTTTCCCAGTGTTTAGTCACAGTTGCCTGAAAATGTGCACAGTTCTCAGAATGTCTGGTACCTACCTTACCCATGTATCAGTTTCAGGAAATTTTGCGACTCCTGTGGATTCTGGGCAGGATCTCATTATGACCTCTTGATCTATCACTAAATGGCTTGCTTGGAATCCGTCCCCAGAATGGTTGATAGATTTAGGCTGCACAACAAAAGGAGAAAAACAAGTTATGACTACACCTGTCCTATGTCAAGTTAATCACAACCCTTAGTTTCTGTGTACACTTGCTTGCTTGAAAAATAACCGCTAAGTTCTGCTTCTGTAAATTAGCTTGCTTGCACCTGTTTGTGATTTTTGCCTTTATAAACCCCCTGCAACTGAGGGTCGGGGCTACTCACTCCCACGCTAAATTAGCCCTGGCCAGTTATTTGCACTTAATAAACGAACCTTGGTCTGAAACAAAGCTTGGTGTGGCTCTGTTCCGGGGGTCGCTCCATTTCACTATCATCAGCTCCAATTCTCGTTGCATTTTAAAGTATAGTCTAAGTTTTGACTCAAGTTCCAACTTCTATGGTGATGAAATTCTTATGTAACTAAAAGCCTTCTGTACATCATCATTATAATAACAATTAAAAAAGAAAAGGAGGGCTGGGGATATAGCCTAGTGGCAAGAGTGCCTGCCTCGGATACACGAGACCCTAGGTTCGATTCCCCAGCACCACATATACAGAAAACGGCCAGAAGCGGCGCTGTGGCTCAAGTGGCAGAGTGCTAGCCTTGAGCGGGAAGAAGCCAGGGACAGTGCTCAGGCCCTGAGTCCAAGGCCCACGACTGGCCAAAAAAAAAAAAAAAGAAAAGGAAATTCACATGACCACCTGACTATTCCGATCTGTGTTCTGTGGTAACTCAAATGCCACCACATATAACGCAATATTCAAATTTTACTTTTCCTTTAACATCCCACATGGTCTTGATCTACTTAGTTTGCTAGTAAACAAAGAGCGAAGGAAACAAAGCAGCTCCTGCATTCCCCAGCCTTCCTGGTAAGTAGAAAATCCATGTGGCACAGTACTAAGCAAGGCCTTACAGGAAGGCTTATAAAGGTAAAGGGGGAAAAAATGACATGCTACCACAAAATTCATGATGTAGACTTGCTGAAACAAAAATCCAAAATACACATGTAACAAGAAATGCAAATGTTAATATGAAAAACATTATCTAAAGAAAGAAAATGTGGGAAAAGAAATCTAAAAATACTTAAGATGGTAACACAACATCCAAATTAACCTGATTACATAAATTAGATTCATGGATGTCAGATTGGATTAAAGCAGTTTCTGTGCTGTTCACAAAAGATGCATAAAGCATGCAAGCATTCAAGAATTGAGAAGGAAAGAAAGTGGTGATTTACATCAGCCAGATGCAAACCAGAAAAAAAACCGCTAGTGTAGGTACATTAATATGAGTCAAAAAAAGACTGTGAGACAAATAGTGTCATTCAAGACTGAGTTTCTATACAATGATTAAACGTTAAAGTTGCCAAAGCAATATAACAATTCTACACATGTATGCACATCATTAAATAGACTCAATAGATATAAATAAAAACTGGTAGACATCCATGAATAAATTGACAATTCTACTCCAACAGTGGGAGATGAGAGTACACTTCCTTCAATAAATTGTGATTTCAAGAGGCCAAAACATTTTAGCAAAATACAGAAAAGCTGAACAACATAATTTACACTGATGTGATGAAATACTTAGAAATAAAGCTATTGTTTTATAAAAATAGTTGAGAAAATGCTCAAGAATAGTTATATCAAAGAAATCTAATTTGTCCCCTAAGCCCTTGGAATTTAGCTATATCCATGAGAAATTTCCAATCTTAGAGTGAGCAGAAACAAATTTTCTGATAATCAACCATAGAAAACAGAAATTAAAACATATTAGAGGAGTTTTTAAAGCCGTACTACTTA
The DNA here is from genome assembly GCF_023159225.1 of Perognathus longimembris pacificus. Lineage (NCBI taxonomy): Eukaryota > Metazoa > Chordata > Mammalia > Rodentia > Heteromyidae > Perognathus > Perognathus longimembris. Next base: position 37,716,041 of record NC_063171.1, on the reverse strand, counting down.
AGAACTTGAATTCATGGGATGAGCTCATCTGCTAGGCATTTTTTTTTTTTAGACTACAAGGACACTTTATAATAGTTTTATACTCTGATGCTTTCAAACTAATATTATATCATTGGCATTTTGTTCTGTCATTGTTCTTGTCTTTTATCTAGAAATGGCTTCCCAGCCCCTGAGTTTCTCTCTCCTTTAGCCAGAAATCAAAAACCCTCTTCTAAATATAAATTCCTTTCAGTAGGACACCCGCAGACAAACACACCCAGAAAATCAGAATTCCTTTCAAACTCAGCCCGGGTCAACTCCCTCAACAATGTTTTTTAATTCCTGCTGAAGCCAAATGCATTTCCTTTTGTTACAGTCTCAGTTGTGGTGAAATAAAAGATGACTACAGTCAACTGAAGGTTTAGAAGCTTGACTGCCTACTGTTTCTCCCTCCTGGAAGATAGTTAGTACTAACACTCCTTTCACATAAATTCATAAACTCAGTATTTCCTACCAATTTTCTAATTCCATAAAAACACATGGACCCATAACTAGTATTTTCTACTAATTTTCTAATTAACCATAAGATCCCATAGCTTTTTCCAGAAAAGTTCCCACAGGTCTTACCTCACTGGGGTCTTTCCACAAAAGTTGAGTCGTGAGGTTAGAACTTAGGACTGATTACTGGGGCTGGGGATATAGCCTAGTGGCAAGAGTGCCTGCCTCGGATACACGAGGCCCTAGGTTCGATTCCCCAGCACCACATATACAGAAAACGGCCAGAAGTGGCGCTGTGGCTCAAGTGGCAGAGTGCTAGCCTTGAGCGGGAAGAAGCCAGGGACGGTGCTCGGGCCTGAGTCCAAGGCCCAGGACTGGCCAAAAAAAAAAAAAAAAAGAAAAAGAGAACTTAGGACTGATTACTGCTGACACAGCGACATTCATCAGCTAGACATCTTCCTTGCCATTACAGGTGGGACAAGGTGAGAAGTGGATTTGAAAACTGTCATGGAAAAACTGCCACTAACTGCTTTCTCTTGAAACAGCCCTTGAGCAGTCTTTGCTGAACAGCCTTGCTGTTTAGCTGGATGTTAAGTCATGGGAAAAGAATACAATTATTACAGGTTTGTTTGGTTTTTTTTTTTTTTTTTGGTAAAGCTCCACCCTCTAAATGTGTAAGCTTTCAGTTTCCTTCTATAGACAAGCCTGAACGGTTTTTCTTCTATTAACTTGATATCTCAAAGACATTTTTAGTATAGGAAACTGAGAGCTAAGAAAGCTCTTCCTTTAATGTATTTGTTTCCTATTTTCTGGAGTACAGAGTAACTGCTGTAGTCTAGTGTAGTGGACAAAAGACAGTACAGTGGTCACCTCTTCCTTGTCACTTGCTTTCTGTGATCCCACATCCACACATGTACAATTAAGTTTATTTTGTTTTTCTTTTTTTTTTTTTCTAGTAGTGAAAATTGACCCTGTGGCCTTGCTCATGCTAGTCAAGCAGCCTGCCACTTGAGCTAGAGTCAGTCATATCTCTTTCATTGTTCTTTTTTGAGGTAAGCTCTTGACACTATCTTTGCCCAGACTGGCTTGGATTTGAGATTCTCCTACCCCAGCCTCCTTGGTAGCTCACACTAAAGACTGGGCCACCATGTCCAGATTTACATTTTAGCTATTTAGAGACAGATAGGTAGAGAAACATTCATATAACTCTTATTACAGTGTACTGGTATAATTGTTCTATTTTATTAGTAGTTATTAATCTCTTACTTGGCCACATTTATAAACTAAGCTTTATGTATGTTGGTGACTATGGGCTAAAGAATAGTATAGTAACCATAACCCCTCTGTACATCACCTTTGCAATAATAAACAAAATAGTATATATGAGGTTTGGTTGTATATGTGATTCCAGGCATTTACTGTAGTCTTAAAGTATGGAAACTGTAGAAAAATGGATGAATTGAGTCAATTCCAAGACACCCTCATGAACACAGGGCCCATATGAGTACCAAACACAGAGTCCAGGTATCAAAGGACAGAGTAGACACCAGAGAAAAACACCTACAATGAAGGGTTTGAAATGGGGGAGGGAAACTGGGCCTGAAAGAAGATAGCAGCCTGAGCTAATGGAAACACTGCAACACTGGGATTGGCAGAAATGGTTCTAATACAGCCAAGACAATGACCAGCTGTGATTTGTGAAGGCCTATGGGTAGCAGGTTGTCCACAGTGTCAGGAATTGGATTTTCCTCTGAAATTGTAGTCAGGTCTTCTGGATGCTTTGGGGAGGAACTTTGAAAAGGAAATGCTACTGAATCTATTACTTTTTAAAAGTTGCAGCAAGAGAGATATGACTAGAGAAAATAGGAAATTGTATTTGCCGTTCAAGTTGCTCTCTTTGTGATTTTAGTAAAAGTTGCTTCACAAATCAATGAGAATCATGAGTAAGCGGCCAGAAAATGGCAATCACTTACACTAATGGAAGTGAACAGAAATTTAGCTGTCAAGGGAAGAATGGAGGTAGGTCAGCACATCTTAGGAGAGTGCGTAGGTGACAGGAAAAGAAGCTATTTATGCATGATAGGTGTGTGTGTGTGTGCGTGCATGCGTGTGTGTGCATAAACATGAAAGACAGAATATGTGTCCCTGCATCAGGTGTAAAGCCAATAATCAGCAAAAATGGCAGAAAGAGTGAGGCCAAGAGAAGATCACATCAAGATCCTGGAGGCATTAAGAATGGATGAGCTCTAGAGCAAAGATAAAAATAACCATAGGAGGGGCTGGGAATATGGCCTAGTGGTAGAGTGCTTGCCTTGTGTACATGAAGCCCTGGGTTTGATTCCCCAGCACCACATATATAGAAAAGGCCAGAAGTGGTGCTGTGGCTCAAGTGGCAGAATGCTAGCCTTGAGCAAAAAGAGAAGCCAGGGACAGTGCTCAGGCCTTGAGTCCAAGGCCCAGGACTGGCAAAAAATAAAAAATAACTACAGGAGAGAAGAGAAACATCTCTTCCTAAAGTATATGTAGGAATTTAGGAAAACTAAAAACATACCAAGTTCACACTTAGCACTGCTGGCTTGTGCTCATAATCCTAATACTTGGGAGGCTCAGATCTCAGATCTGGGTATAGTGGTTTGAAGTCAGCCTTGGCAGACAAATTTAAGAGACTTTTTATCTCCAATTAACCAAAAACAACAAAACAGAAGAGGTATGGCTCAAAGCAGAAAAGTTAAAGGAGAGCCCAAGACCCTGAGTTCAAGCCTTAGTACTGGCACGTACACAACACACACACACACACACACACACACACACACACACACACGATCAAGTTCAACAAATATGATTCTGTGTAAATAATGATTCTATTTCCTAAAACTGAAAAGTACCATGTTATCCAGTAAGATGTATTTTCTCCACGTGTCCACTAAGTCAAGTCAAGTGTGATTATTGATCTCTTTCCCTAAATCAATGCATGGCTCTGTGAGTGAGGAAAATATATGAAGGGTATAGAAGGTCAAGAGCAGTCGTTCAAGCTCACATCTCAGGTATAAATAGTTCAGATGATGGAAAAGGAAATAAGTCAAGGCCATGTTCATCTTCCTAGACTTATGGTTCAGATCAACATTTTGAATACAACTTTGATTTCATACATACAACATCCCTGGCACTCCTATACAATGCCCTGCTGCATTTTGTGGTCAATGTTTTATTATTAAAAACTCTCAAATTTAAGTATGATGAGATAAAATAATGAACATTGATACAGATAACTATTAGTGTCAAGAAATGCTGGCAGTTTCGCTTTGCTTGCAAATGTTATGTGTGTTTATGTCTCTGTGTAAATTTATTGCAGAAACATTTGAAACTGGGTTAGATATCACAATATTTTGCAGGAAATATACCAGTGTACATTTCCTAAGCTAAGAATGATCTCCTGTATAGGTTTAATATCTTTATCATACCCTGAAATATGGAAGAAAAATACTCTATCTGGAATCATCCAACATTCAGATCATACTTGTTTCTCAAATTGAGTAGCAAATGCCCCCAATTCCAGTTAGCTTTTTTCAAACTAGAAGCCAAATAAGACTGGTACACCTTATTTCATCATTTTTATGTCTTTTGTTAAAGCCACATCAGAACAAAGTACAAAGCTTTCTTACCTCAGTCCAAGGGCATTATAAGGAAGCCTGAAAAGCAGCCTCATAAAATTATTACATTTCCTGACTTGGGTTTTCTCATAGCATTTTTTAACACATATCTATGTTTAACACATATTGTTTAACCCATATGTGTGTGTGTGTGAGTATAGACATGCAAACACATGCATTGTACATGATCTAGCACAGATGAAACATATTAAGGGACTGTTTCATCTCAGGTAAGTAGTAAAGCAGTGCTATTGCTTCCTGTCATATTATATCAACGATGCACAACATCAGGGCATCCTCCATGAGGGAGAAGGGTTAGGGAATGATGGGTGTCTCTTAGTTCAAAGAACACATCTCTTGGTAAAGCAGGGTGATACTTAGGTCCCCTGAAAAGATTCTATTTCAGAACAGTGTTTCACCTAACAGTTCCAAAATTCATTGATAATTCTTACCGTAATCAATGATTTCCAGATTTCTAGTGGCATCATCCTTTCTATGGTGTGTATGAGTGTGTGTGTGTGTGTGTGTGTGTGTCACACTTAAGAACTGAAGGACTCATGTTTCCTAGACAATTGCTTGCAAGGCAGGAGCTCTACCACTCTAGCCATTCAGCAACCCCCATTTTCCCCTGGTTATTTTCAAAGCAGGTTTCTCACTTTATGCCCAAGCTACTCTGGATTTCAACCTCCTGCTTGTGGCTTCCCCTTGTCATGGGGGGTGCCAGGTACATGTAACCACACCCTTCCATTAAGTGAGATGGAGTCTACTGAGCTTTTATGCCACAATAGGCTTTGAACTACAAGATGCTTTGACCTTTACCTCACAAGTAGCTGAGATTACAGGCTTGAGCCACTGAAGCTGTCCACACAATATTCACAATACTCTTTTTTTTTTTTTTTTTAAAGGTCAAATAGTTGTCCCTTTATTATGATTCAGTTTTTTTTTTTCTTTCTCAAATTTTTATTATCAAACTGACATACAGAGTGGTTACAGTATCATACGTTGGGCATTGGATACATTTCTTGTACTGTTTGTTGCCTTGTCCCTCATGCCTCCCTCCCTCCCCCCCTTTCCCTCCCCCCCCAGGTGTTCAGTTCACTTACGCCAAAGAGTTTTGCAAGTATTGCTTTTGTAGTTATTTCTCTTTTTTTACCCTGTGTCTCTCGAATTTGGTATTCCCTTTGAATTTCCTACTTCCAATACCAGTAAACACGGTTTCCAATATACTCAGATAAGATTACAGAGATGAGAATGGCCAATAGACATATGAAAAAATGCTCTACATCACTGGCCATAAAGGAAATGCAAATCAAAACAACATTGAGATTCCATCTCACCCCAGCAAGAATGTCATATATCAAGAAAACTAATAATAACAATTGTTGGAGGGGATGTGGCCAAAAGGGAACCCTACTTCATTGTTGGTGGGAATGTAAACTGGTTCAGCCACTCTGGCAAGCAGTATGGAGATTCCTCAGAAGGCTCAATATAGAACTCCCCTATGACCCAGCAGCCCCACTGTTGGGTATCTATCCAAAAGCCCACAAACAAAATCACAGTAATGCCACCAGCACAACAATGTTCATCGCAGCACAATTTGTCATAGCGAGAAGCTGGAACCAACCCAGATGCCCCTCCATAGATGAATGGATCAGGAAAATGTGGTACATTTACACAATGGAATTTTATGCCTCTATCAGAAAGAATGACATTGTTCCATTTGTAAGGAAATGGAAGGACTTGGAAAAAGTTATACTAAGTGAAGTGAGCCAGACCCAAAGAAACGTGGACTCTATGGCCTCCCTTATTGGGAATAATTAGTACAGGTTTAGGCAAGCCATAGCAGAGCATCACAAGGCCCAATAGCTATACCCTTAGAAACACATAAGATGATGCTAAGTGAAATGAACTCCATGTTATGGAAACAAGTGATATATCACAGTTGTAACTACTTTCAACGTCCTATGTGTATGTGTAGTTTCTATTATTGATGATGTTTTGTATCACCTTCCTATGTTTGTACCTACACTATCTCTGTAATATTCACAATACTCTTTAAGGGATAAGGTTTCAGAAACTGTAAATGTGTAAGATAGAAATGCTAGTTTAGTCTACGGCCATACCACCCTGAACGCGCCCAATCTCATCTGATAGAAATGCTAGTTTGATCATAACAAATCAGATTAACCACCCAAGATATATACTTGTGTTATCCACTTATCATATTGTACGTACAGATATTATATGTCAGTGAAATTCTTTTGTTAGCTCCGGGGTTTGAGATCAAAGCCTCACATTTGCCAGATCAGCACTTTACCACCTGAGCCACCACCCCCAGTCCTTTGATTGTTTTCAGATGGGGTCTCTTTCCCAGACTGGTAGCCTTAGTTTACAATCTGCCTACCTTGGCCTCCCAAGTAGCTGGGGTTACAAACATATGCAACCATGCCTAATCTGTTGGTTAAAAAATTCAATGGGCAAATAAATGCAATACGATAGTCATTTGAGCTAGTTGCCAACATTTTGTGAATAGCTCAAATATTCATTTCCTCCTGGAGTAGTAATGGGCATATTAGTCAGCTTTTGCTTTAGCAACAATCCAAAATTTCAGAGTCTTAGAACAGCAAACATTTCTTACTCACAGGTCTGTGATGTTGCTGGCTCTGCTGGGCTCTGTGTCAGTCCCTAAATTGGAACTCCGGGGAGGGGAGGATGTGCTCTTCTTTTCCTGGATGTTAAGAGTGCAAAGGCAAAGTGAAAGTGTGAAACTCCTCTAAACACTTCTTGGGGCTAGCATGCTGTCATTCCTGTCCACATTGTGCCTGACAAAGCAAATCACAGAATCAGTGGAGAGAGAAAGAGTGCTATGCCCCTGGGGAAGAGCAGAGGATGAAGTAATTTCTTAAATTTGGGGATGGCTCTAACATTTGTTTGTACTCATGAAACAGAGTAGACACGTGGCAGGTTTTCTAGTACCTTCCTTTCCACTGCCACAGTGGCCACCCACATTCTAAATTATTTTCTGTCTTGTTGCATACCACAGTAAAGCTGTAGATTGGAGTGCTTGCCAACGCAGGCTTTCCTGCAAAATGAAAATGAAAGTCAAGAATGAACTCTAGTTATCAGTGCAAATGGTATTTTAGAGAGCAAGGAAGAAAGAAAGAAGGAAAAAAAGGAAGAAAAACATGAATGCTGTAGGAAACACATGATTTTCAAGATCTTTCACTAGACATAGTATATGCATTTTATCTCTCTCTCTCTGTGAGCGTGCAGTGTGTGTGTGTGTGTGTGTGTGTGTGTGTGTGTGTGTCTTCCTTGCTCATTATCTCTATTTCCTGTCTCCTTTCCCTTCCATATATTCTGATTATATAATACGGATTATATATAACCTTACGTTCATCTTGATATTTGCAACTCAGAGTCAGTACTATAGGATTCCTCCTTAATTTTTTGTTTTCTGCATTTTTATGTACTAAAATCCTTGGAACTTAATATTAACCTCTTCACTTACATGCTTTATTCTGGAATATACATAAAGTAACTTGGAAATTTCAGCATCAACAGTAAAACTACTGAGCTTTGCTATTTCTCTGAGCTCTTTTTGTCTTTAGAAAACAGGTCACCAAAAGCTATGTGGTCAAAGTCCTGAGTGCAAAAGATACTCAGAATGATTCCCTGTACTGTATGGGTATAAGTTATTTATTATCTATGCAACAAAGTTAATGTTTATGGCTCTTAGTTGGGAGGGCATGATGTGTCCCACTTGTCTTCTACAAAGATTTTAGGACAGCCTGCTCTCCTGCCCTTCTGTAATTGTGTCGTTATCACGGCAATTTTTTTCTGTCTTTTGCCTCTAAACTAAGTTGTTTTCTCCTACCACAGGGCTTGGTATGAAAAATATTAAGCACCAATTTAAAAAAGAAGACCAAACACTTTCTTCATTACAACTCTTTTTTTTTTTTTTTTGGCCAGTCGTGGGCCTTGGACTCAGGGCCTGAGCACTGTCCCTGGCTTCTTCCCGCTCAAGGCTAGCACTCTGCCACTTGAGCCACAGCGCCGTTTCTGGCCGTTTTCTGTATATGTGGTGCTGGGGAATCGAACCTAGGGCCTCGTGTATCCGAGGCAGGCACTCTTGCCACTAGGCTATATCCCCAGCCCTTCATTACAACTCTTGAATCTGATGTAGAAGATTGGATGAGCAGTGTACTGTCATCCCTAGGGGGAGACAAGATTCGAATACAGTACCAGAATCCAGAAAGAAGTAAAAAGTGAGACCTACTGCTACAGAGAAAACTTTAGGACCTGGATGGTGGGAGAGAAAGGCTGATTATGCATCCAGAGTGATGTGAAGACCCCTAGAGATGGCTGCAGGAAACTGGGACAGAAGGCAGAAGAGACCCAAGCAAGTGTCCCCACAACAGAAAACAACCCCTGCCAATACAGATTCCTATTTAGCAGCACTATCCAATGATTTACTTGTAATAGTTCTCCTCTAACAAGCCTAGGTGGTAGATCTATAATTGCAGAGACAGAGAGAAAGCTTGTCAGTCATTCATCTAAAAGTTTACTAAGCATAGTAAACAGCAGAGTCAAGATTCAAACCCAGAGATGCTCAGCCCAAATGGAGCCCATCATACCTAGAAAGTTGCAGGAGGTTAAAGGGTTCTCCAAGACAAGTGAGATTCTGTGTTGCCTGTATACTCTGGTGATAGAAACCACAGAGGGGATTCTCAGCCATGTTCCCAATGCCAGGTAAGCCACTTAATCCCTAAGTGATTGTGGAGTGATTTTCTCGTTTAGCAGCCATAGTCTTATCCAATACCACACTCCAGTGACACAGTGGTAACAGTTTTCAGTAAAAGCTTTACTTGCTAATATTGTAAGTACCCCTGGGAAGAAAACAAAAATTGATAGAAACAGAAAAACTATGAGGTAATAAAGATGAGACTGTTGTGCTTTTGTGATCACTTATTTGTCTGGTATTATTTCATAGGTTGTTTGTTTGTTTTTTTTGCCTGTTTTCTGACCGTGTATGTGTTACCAGACCTGCTTTAAACATCAGGGTTCCATTTTCTCTCCTATCCAAAAAGAAAACTAAATGAACATGGGCTCCAGGCTTGAGCTAGAAGCAATTCCTGCATTTCTGGTGTCAATTTCGTAAGCCAGGTAATGACCTCACAGTGCTATGCTAACGACCCCATGTTGCAAGGGCACCCTGCCAACTAAAAAGCAAGAAATGGAAATGAAACAAATCTCATTCGAGCTCTCAATTTAAAATCATGTCATTAAAACTTATAGCCTTTTACTCTTTTTACTCTTTTATATGCAGCACAGGGATTTAAGCCAAGTGTCTGTGAACACAGTAGTCATGCTGCAGTCAAATCAAGCAAAAAAAAAAAAAAAGGAATTAATAAAATAGTCATTATTTTTCTCTTCACTCTTTGTTGACTTTATTATTTGCTGAAGACATAATTTCAGGGAGAAATTAAAAAAGAAGGTTGTAGAGAAGAGAAAGGATAAGGGCTACAACTCTCTCTCTCTTTGTCTCTCTTTGTCTCTCTGTCTCTCTGTCTCTCTGTCTCTCTCTCTCTCTCTCACACACACACACACACACACACACACACACACACGATCATAGTTTGTAGAGAGTAGAAAATTTGCTAATAGCTCTAGTTGTTTCAACCCAAATGACATTTTCTGTTCTCCTAGAAGAAAAAAACAACAATAAAAAAACCCTCAAAACTTCTAGTGGCATAAAACAAAAACAAACTTAACAAAAACCACTAGGTACCATGACACATGCCTGGAATCCTAGGAGTAATAGGAGTACCACAGTATGCAAGATCATCCTGGGAAAATGTGTGAGAACCAATATAAAAAATAAACTAAAAGCAAAAGAATTGAGAGATGTGGTTCAAGTGGTAGGGCACTTGCCTAGCAAGTATGAACCCTGAATTTAATCCAGAGAAGTGCTGGGTTAAAAAAAGAAGAAGGAAGAAAAAGAGAAGAAATAGTTTTGCTCCCATTCCAGTTGAATATAAGTCCTGGGCTAGTGGCTCTACTCCAAGCAGTGACTCAGATGCACAATTTTCTCCCATTCATGCAATGATTCTGTCTTTTAAAATCTGGTTGACAGCATTGCCACCGGCATCAATATCCAATAAGCTGACAAGAAAAAAGGAATGGAGAGAGCATATTGCACATTTGTTTTTCAACCACTTCAACCTATGAAAGATACAGATTGCATCTACCCATGCTGCTGGTATCCAGTCCTGCCCACTGATGAGGGACTCTGCAAAAGTCATCCCTGGAAGGGAAGCATGATTTGTTGGTGCAGAGTTAGCTAGTTAGATACTTGGGCTATAATAGAGGCAGGATATTATCCTGTGAGCCACACTTTTTTGAGAAGGGGAAGAGGGGAGAGAGAGAGAGAGAGAGAGAGAGAGAGAGGGAGGGAGGGAGGGAGAGGAGGGAAGGAGGGAGAGGGAGAGGGAAAGGAAGAGGGAGAAGGAGAGGGAGAGGGAGAGAGGGAGAGAGAAAATTGATACTGGTAAGGAATTCAAAGTGCCAATCTCAGAGTGCCATCTTTCAACAATGGTGGATCTATACAGAATAAACTAGGAAAGAGCTATGAAGTGATTTGCAGACCTTTCCTCCTTTCTTTGTGGCTTGCTCCCCCCTAGAAGCAAGTCTGCTCCATTCTCTTGGGACATTCTTAGGTAACCAACCAGCTAGTCATAGGTTAAGCTAAGCCCTGTATTCAGTAACACCTGCACCCTTGTGTTCACTTAATTTGCCTGAGGACTATAGAAACTTAGGACCCCATGAAAATAATTTGATCATTTTATCACAGACCAATTTAAGAGAACTTTGACAGGCAACTTATACTTTAGAAACTGCAAATCACAGTGTACAAGAAGTTGTCTACCATGTATGATTAAGGTCAAACCACCAAGGAAATTCTAACACAAAGTCTCTGTCATTATCATAATTACTTATAGTTTACAAGGCATTTTAATATATACTTTACAAATAAAAACACCACTGTAAAATAGAAAAGCATACTATTTTGAAGAAATTTAGACTTGAGTAGGCTAAATTACTTTCTTGAAGCTACAAGGCTAGGCTGAAGCCAATATATGTTGACTCCTAATCAAGTGCTCTTTCAGAATGCTGGAGGCACTTTTCTGTAATATCTAATACTTTAAAGATACTCAAAAAGTCTGGTTTTCATCCATATTTGGGCAAAAATGTAGCCTGTCATTTCTTTTCCAACCTGATTTTTGGATTGAGATTCTTTTCCTTCTGTTGTCTTGGAAATTTATTGCACTTCGATATGCATTCAGACTTTTTTTCCATCTTGCATGTTTTCTGATGGCCAGCTAGCTGAGGATAAAAAGTTTCCTGATTTGATTAGAGTTTCATAGAACATATTATTTATTGAATGTGGTTCCTAATCCACAGGAAATTTCCCACAACTCCTGCATTTCTCCTCCCCACCCATCCTTGCCAACCTGCAACAGAATGTACTCGATTCTTCCCTCCTTTCCAGTTTTTAATCATGAAGGCTGATCAAACAAGCAAGCACTAAGCTGCCAGGCTCGGGTTGCCTCCCCTGGCACGGGGGATCAGGCTCTACTCTACTCTAATCACTCCCTTTCTCACCCTCTCCCCTGGTCACCCGACCCGCAGATAAGGCCAGAGTGGAGTGGGGGGCTCAGGAAAGACCTCAGGTGCACACGGCAGTATGAGATCGCTTGTCCTCCCTCCTTACCCACGAAGGAAGCCAGGCGCAGATGGATCTCGGAGACGCTTCAAGAGCAAATCTGATTTAATAAGGGAGTGGCTAACAATTGATATAGTAGGGGTGACGAGAAAAGGGGTGATTGACCAGGAACTGGCGATAGGCTGGCGAGCTTGTCATAAGACCTCCTCATGAGCTAACGTCACCTGGATAGCACCACCCCAGGGGCAAAGCCCGCGAGAATGGGGAGCAAATGGGCTGGCGAGAAAGTGGGGGGGCTGGTCGCAAAGCCAGTTCTTCTGGCTCGGGACCCAGAGAATTGTGGCCTGCTTCCGCATTCCCCCAGGGCTGGGGGAAGGGCGGTGTATTGGGAGCGCTCTCCTCTGCCCTTCCCCCTCAAGGCCAAAGCTGAACCCCAACACTAAGCCATCGCCATTGGAGAGTGGAAGAAATAAAAGTGAAGGTCTAAGAGCTACCATATGTGGTAAAAATAAAAGGGGGGGTAGGGGACTAGAATTATGAACCATAAGATGGGAGTAAATTCCTTTTCAAACCCTATGCAGATCAGTAGCGCTGGTATGCATTTGCCCCTAAGGGAAAATGTAATTCATCATCCATTATCACAGACTCTCAACTGTTTAAGACACTCAGCTTGGTCCTCAGGTCCTCATTCTATGTCCCTACTTCCTCTCAATAATTTTCTCATAATCTTCAACTTTTTTAACGTTTCCTTCACTCATTTTGTCTTCAGGAAATTCGTTCCTAATTACTCATGCTTGTTATTGCTTCCTATCAAAACTCACCAAATTAAAACTCTAAGGTATTTTTTTCTCTGACATTTTATTCCTTCAAAAGTGTGAGTGCTATTACAGAACTGGAGTTGGCAAACTATAAGCCAAATCCAGCCTGTGGCCTAGTTCTGTAAGGATCCAAGCTGAGAATGACTTTTACGTTTTTAAAGGATAGCAAATCAAAACAACGAACAAGAATGCAGAAGCAGAAGGACTCAGAAAGCTACCGGTTCCCTTATGGAAAATATATGCTAGCCTTTGCTAGTCCCTCTTCCCAATTGTGTCTCTACCTCTGGTTTCTTATGTATTGTCAAACTCAGTAATCTATTATTCTTTGAAATTCTCTCTCCTGTATCCTGTAGGCAAAATGAGGCCAAAGCCTAAAACCCCTAATCTGTTTCTCATGAGGAACTGTGAAATATATTGAGTCACAGAAAATAACTCAGCAGATCACTACAGATTCCCAGTTTATAGGGAGACATTCATTAGAAACCTTTCACACCTCTCCCTTCTGTGCAGAGGATGGGTGGGAATAGGAGATGGGATAAAATGCATGGGAGGCAGGAAGAAGGGTTGCAGGAGACGGGATCTGAAGAGAAATATCTCCTCCTGGTGCATCCTGGGTGGTGGCAATGGATTCTCCCAAGCCACACACACTCCTTTTGCAACTGATCTTATTGTTTATTCCCATGCTTGAACAATGCCTCATCTCTGCCCCTGGTTTCCCTGTGAGGAGGATGAGATGTGCCTGGAAAGGTGAAGAGCCTGAGAGGCAGAGATAGCAGCCACTCCAGAGAGCAGGGGACTGGCCTGCTGGTTGTGCCACCAAGCCTGACTGCTTCTCTGAGACAGATATTAGGGCTGAAGGATATCATGTGTTGGTACCAGCGTATCTTATGAATGCGTCCACTGAAATTCCTGACTAGGATGAGAAGAAATATGTTTCTCACTCTCTGTGAGAAACACGGCATGAGAGCGGAAACAACAGATACACTACACATTGGAATAAGATTTATGGTAGACACCTACCTTATTGTACGCACATACTATTTCAAGACCAAGGGGGGAAAAATGCATGCTTACCCAAAGCTGTGAGAGTAGATTTAAGAGAGAAATAAAAAGGCAATCTCAGTAATAGCATGAAGGGGAAAGACCCTTGCAGTCTCACAACAGTGTTTCTAATAGAATGTAAAAGTTCATATGGTGAGTTTTATTGTTTCATAAATGTTTATTCAAGTGTTTATGTGTGCTGTTATTTTCTAATGTAAAGCTCAGGCTAGAACACTTGTTCTGCGTTATGTGGTTATAAAGGAAAAAACAAAGAATAGAGGATCAGAGAGAGAGAGAGAGAGGAGAGAGAGAGAGAGAGAATAAGAGACAGAGAATGCCCAATGGCATCAGACAGACATGCTGTGGCTCTCAAATCTATAACCCACAAACCCTGAGGTAAGCTACCTCTCTAAACCTCAGATCGTGCATTTTGAATCCTGGAACAAAATGTCTGCAAGGGTCTTTTGAAGATTAAAGGCTGTGTTTCTAATAGGCTCAGTTGGTAGTTGGTCATCATCTAAAAGGAAGAAGTGGCAAAAAGATGCAGAGTTCTCGAGTCCTTACCTTAATTAAGGAGCAAGACTCACCGAATGTCCAGACACTCACCTTTTGGGGCAGTGTTATATCCATATTTTCCTATTCTTTGGACCAAAAAAAAAGTGGCATACATGTCTCTCACAATCAGTTGTATACTGTGACTATAGGGGTATTTCTGCCCACAAACAAAAGCATTTCGACTCTGGAGCTAAAAATGTTGATCCAAATATTTGCAAATCATCTCCTTCCCTTCCACTGTGAGAAGGGCATTCAGACCCTCAAAAGAATACGTGTTGAGCACATCCCCTTCTCCTCTGTCTTTAACTTTGAGACTCCTGTTTTACTTTTGACATTTCAGCTTCCTAGCAGCTTTTCGAACACATTCAAGTGACAAAAAATATTTCCTATATGAAAACTGGAGTCAGGGAAGGAGGAACAAAAACAGGAAAAATGCAGTCCCAACATTTCAATCAGGCCTTGGCATTCCCACCCATTTCTTCTTCTGTGACTGGTACCCTCCATAGGATACCTCCATACCAGGTAATTCCTTTACCTCCAGTCTGTGAAGTCTCCGGTATTATTAGTAATGAACATAAGATCTAAAATTGACCAAGTCATGTTGGAAAGCAATGAAGCACACCCCAGTGAAGTTGAACTAACCCATTATTTGGCAATTCTAGCCCCAGTTATATAACCGGAAATCACTTGTATCCTAGGAAATACAGGTTTATTCCAGCAGCATTGTTCATAATAGAAAAATATTGGGACAAATCACTTTTCTATCAGAGACAGAATACATTCTAGTCTTACTAGGGAGCACTAAATGTCAATCAATATAACTGTAGGATATCTAAGAACATGAATACATCTCAAAAAATACTCTAACTATACAGGGGGCTAAGGTCAGGAGGATCATGGTTCTAGGCTAGCCCAAGCAGACATGTTCTCAAAACCCCCAGAAGCTCGACAGGGAGGCACAGGTCTGTCATCCCAGCTGTAAGCAGAAGTGAGAATCAAGAGGATTGCTATCCAAGCATACCCCCAGGCATGAAACAAGAACCTATCTAAAAAATAACCAATGCAAAACCATAAGCTGGTAATGTAGCTCAATGGTGGAGTACTTGCCTAGTAAGCACAAAGTACTGATTTCAACACCAGTACTATCAAATAATAGTGATGATGATGATGATGATGATGATGATAACAAAAACCATCCATGGATGAATGTTTCTCTTAAAGTGAAGTTTACAGGAGCTGGGAATGTGGCCTAGTGGTAGAGTGCTTGCCAACATGCATGAAGCCCTGAGTTTGATTCCTCAGCACCACATATACAGAAAAAGACAGAAGTGATGCTGTGGCTCAAATGGTAGAGTGGTAGCCTTGAGCAAAAAGAAGCCAGGGACAGTGCTCAGGCCCTGAGTTCAAGCTCTAGGACTGGCAAAAAAAAAAAGATGAAATTTACAAACAAGCAAAATGAAGTAACATAGCAACATGCTATTTAAAAGAAGCTATAAATGAGATAAAACTATGACTAGTTACTCCTGAGGTATGAGAGGGGGATGGGTGCACGAAGATTCACGCAGGAGTCTTCAAAGAAACTGAAAATATTAGTCACGGTGTTCTTTGATTTGGGCTGGTGTAATACTTGAAGCTGGCTGGTAGGATCTTGTAGGATATTGTAAAGGTGATGTACACAGGGGTTATAGTTATGTAAATCAGGTAATGGGTACATTTCTTTTTGAACAGTGTGACTTCCTCCCTCATTTTCTCCATTTTTCCCCTCCTGATCCTCCTCCCTCCTAAGTTGTATAGTTCATTTCCAATGTAGTGTCTAGTGAGGATCACTGCTGAATTAATTCATCCTTTGTCCCACCATTTCTGTGCTTCACCTTACCTTCCTCATATCAGATAAACTTACATGCAAGATGAAAGGTACAGAAATCAAAAACAGTGATAAAAGGGGAAAAACGGGGAAAAAAACACAAAAAGTAAAAGAAAAAAAGCACCTCATTTCCAGTTCTTAGAGTTTCTTTCCATAAGCATCATTTTATATGATCATATCCACATAGTTATTGAGCCTTTGTGATCTCCTAAGAATATCCTCCTTTGGTCCATTGAATGAATATTTACTCTTGTCTAATTTATCGTGTCCAAGTGTAACTTTTTTGTCTTTTGCTATCCATTGGGTTTACTTATACATTTATAGGCACATTCTAATTATTACAAATGAGGGAAACCATGCAGCCTATGTTTCTTTGAGTCTGGCTTACTTAGTATAGTCTTTCCATTTCCTTACGAGTGGGGCAATGTCATTCTTTCTGATGGAAGCATAGAATTCCATTGTGTATGTATATCACAGTTTCTTGACCCTTTCCTCCACTGAGAGGCATCTAGGTTGATTCTGTGTCTTTGCTATGGTAAACAATGTTGAGCACTGATTTTTATGACTCTAATTATACTTTATAAATAGCTGCTATACATTATTTTCCCCCACCCCATCTGTAATATTTACCCCACAATTTCTAATCATGTAACCTCAATATGCATAGGGCCCCTTGGGTAGACCCTGCACTTGCAACTGTGAGGTCTCCCCAAATGCATAAGCTAGACTTCTAGCCCTGACAGTGATGGCATTGGGAGATGGGGCCTTTGGGAGATTCTAGTATTTTGTGGGAATGAAAATTTTTAAAAAGAAACTTGACGGCCACAAAGCATACTGTTGTGAAACAGAATGGAGCAATAAGCCAGGACTCTGCAGCCCTATTCCCTGTTGGCATCCCTCATGGGATTAGTGCTCACACCAGTGAAGGAGGCCCAGGGGAGTTCTCCTCCCTCACCTTCCTCTGTCAGAAGGTGTAGAAAGCAAGGACCATCGGGTAGCCAGAAAACAGGACCCAACTGGAAACTTAGTCCACCTTGAACTGGGGTTTCCCAACCTCCAAAGCTGTAGGAAATAAATTTCTGCTGCTTATAAACCACTCCTCCTATGTTACACCAGCCTGAACTGATGAAGACAATGACGAATATAAATTTTATTAAAAGGTTTTGCAACATGGAAATGAACGTTATATACCACAAGGCACAGAAAAACTTAAATTTTCCCACTAGTCATCTCCATTCTTCCTTCCTTCTACATTGCTCTAAAGAAATGCTCTTTTGCATATATCTGTCTCTTCCAGAGCCTTTTTTAAACCCCTCTATAATCTAAAAAATATGAGTTTTTCACCTTATATACTCAGCTGTAGTGACCTATCCTAAAAACATGAACTTGGGACAATTATTGCTACACACACACACACACACACACACACACACACACACACACACACAAACACACACACAATTTTTAAAATATTCCAAAACTACCGGTTATGACAACTGACTACTTTCAGAAAGGGGGAAAAGCACCAATGAAGGGAAAGCTGTCTGTGCCAAATAGAAGGGAAAATTCAACAAGTATGGGCAGATGTAAGATAGATATTGACTTGGTAATAAGAGAAATTAGTTTCACTGTTATCAGAAGAAGAATAGACCCAATAAACTGTTCACTTGTTTTCAGCTAATGATTTCAGCTCAAGTCTCCATGAGAAAAAAGAGGGTTACATGTGAAATGCTGTGTCCTGCTCCCCAACAAACACAGTCCTATGTACCTATTTCCCCTCTGCTGCAAGAGAGAGAAGGAACCCTTCCCAATATACACCCAAGGTACCTTCTCTCCCTTGAGTGTGGGACTCCATCTTTTCTCACGTTCCACAGGACTTGGAAACCTGACATCATCCCTTTCCTCTCCTGGACCTCCCTCTCCTTGACTAGCTTTATTAGCATAGAACATAGTCTACTATTTCCACTAAGAACACACCAATCTCCACTGACTCACATCTATACCCAGCAACAGGTTTATTTATCTGCTCTCTTTCATAGCCAAGAGTTGGACTGTTTTCCTGTAATCGAAAACAAAAAAAAATCATCTTTTCTTTAAGTTGTTTTCTCAAGGGTTTTGGTCACTAATACATGTCAAAATCATTTTCCTCCAAACTCAAGGGTTCATACATAGCAGCTTCTTAGTCTCTCAAAGTTTTGGAGACTGGAAGTACAAAATCAAGGTCAACATGTGAACATAGTCTCAGTCCCCCTGAATGGGTTCCTTGTGTTGGGGATCCAGAACTCTCATCTTTACATAGGTATCATAGTTATGACTCAAACCTTCCTCTTCATTTTCCTTATAAGGACACCTGCCACTTGATTTCAGGCCCATCTTAAATCTACAGTGTTTTCATCTTTATATCCTTGGGTTATCTTTAGCTCCCTGAGTTAATCATATAAGCAAAGAAGCTTTTCCAAAAGTGGTTATATTCACAGTATCAAAAGTTAAAACTCACGAATATCATTTGAACAGCTCACTATCAAACACTAGTTCAGACGACTGGACAAGTCTCTGTCTACTGGATTTAATACATTTTATGAAAAAAGAATGCAAATAAAATTACTATGTGAGTCCAGATGCATAGGGACCAGCTGTATGAGAAAAATGAGGCAATGCTGAAGGAATTATTATTCAAATTTGCAGAAGTTGACTAAGGAGCATAGTTTGTAAAGCAATATGGAGAACTTAGGCAAAGTCCATGACTTGAGTTTATAGTCATGGGATTTTCTGTTGTAGCAATCAGGAGCCTGGGTACAAACCCAAAGAAAGCTGAGAGTTGAAGAGTTTGGAGTCTGGGATCCAGGTATGTGAGTGTGGGAGGAACACGGGAGGTGGGCCTTTCAAACATTGGCAGGTGTTTTTCCATGGAAGACCGTAGAAGAGAAGCTAGTTGAGCTCGAACACAAAGTTAGAAGGAAGACTCATGGCTAGGCCCCAAAGCAGTTATAACAGTAAGAGGAATTTTGTGAATTAGCTACAACAATACAAGGCTATTCTCGAAGTATGAAATGCTCCATTATATTGTTTTGCACAATGAAAAGAATCCGCATATTTGTTGCTGTGGTAGAGGCAAAGAGAAATTTAATGGAGCCAAAAAGATTGGAAGAAAAGAGAAAGGACAAAGCAGGATTTGCGACAAGTTACCCATGTGAATGCACAGCCAAGCAGGGTAGAACCTGGACTGGAAAATACTGCGTGCGTGCGTGCGTGTGTGTGTGTGTGTATGTGTGTGTGTGTACGTAGAGAAAAAGACAGATTTTATATGTAAATATGGAGGGAGAGAGAGAGAGAGGATTATTCGTATTTCCTTATTACAAGGAATGTAATGTATGAAGAGAAGTCCAGGCCCACAGAAGCCAAAAGTGTCTTTCTAGTCTGAGCTTGAAGCCTTGAAAACCTCAAGAGCTGGTGGCGCACATTCTGGCTCAAGTGTGACTCTACAGATTACAGTAGATCAATGCACCAACACAAAGGCAATTAAGAAGAAAGACAACACATCTATAATTGTTACTCTTATTAGTAGGCTTCTTTGGTAGTATGGAAGTTTGAACTCAAGGCCTTGAGTTTGCTAGGCAAGTTCTCTAACACTTGTGTCACACCTTCCCTAATCCATTTGCTTTAGTTCTCTTTTGAACACTTTGTGCTTAGGGCTAGCCTTAGACTACAACCCTCCCACACAGCTGGGATTGCATACCTGTGTTACCGTACTCAGCTTGTTTGTTGAGATGGAAAATTTCTAACTTCGTGACTGGTCTTACTTTGAACTACACTCCTTCTCATCTCTGTGTCCTAAATAGCTGGGATTACAGGCATAAGCTCTTGAACTTAAATGAGATAAATGATTTATTTGGACTCATGGTGTCAGGGGGTTCATTCATTCCATAGTTGATTATCCTCATGCCCATCTCAGGACATCATGGCAGCAGATACATGTGATGATGGAGAGATTCCTCACACCATATTGAATAGGAAGCAAAACACAGATGGATAGAACAGAGACAGGGACAAGACAGCTCCAAGGACTTGCCTCCCAGTTACTTCCTCTAGCTAAGCCCTACCCTTCAAGTCTTCAGAGCCTTCCAAAATGGTCTGTGGACTAGACTTTAATTCATGAATCTGTAAGGAACATTTTATAATCAAAGGATAATGTGGACTTCCCTAGTAAGTCAATGACATGGAAGTAGACACTGGCCAGCAGCTGTAGCTGCCCTGTCTACTTTCTCCAGGCACATTGCAGAGGGAAATCCCTCCCCTTTCAGTGCCCAAGTCGGTTGTAGCCAACTATGCAAATCTCAAGCTAGACTCATATTCGAACTCCTCCCTTACTACCTAGTTCTTGCTACTCTCCATATCTATCTGTACCTCAGCTTCCTCATTTCAAAAAGCAGGATAATAATAATAACAATAATGTCTCTTAGATAAGTTGCAAAGAAATCATTTGGGATAATGCTCTTAGAATGTATCCTGCATGAAAAAAATACATAACAGTTCATCATCATCATCATCATCATCATCATCATCATCATAGTCATCATCATCATCATCGTAGTCATCATCATCACCATCATCATCATCACCATTATCAACTTTGGCTTCCTACTTAAAGGCATAACTATTGATTGTTTCTTTCCTGATTCTGCCCGCCTTTCTTCATTTGTGGAATTTGTGTATTTAAGCATTTCCTATCTAAAAAACTAAATATCACTCCCTCCCACTTCACAACTATTTTAATTCTACACATGTCCTCAGCTTCCACTCACTTGCTCTCTGAAGTCTACTTCTGTCACTCCAAGGGAAAATCCTCTGACAAGCCACACATTACTAAACGCAAAGGAAAATATCGCCCCCGTCCTCAGACACATTGAATCCTGCTGCACATATGCCCTTTTGAGAGTTGTTTTTCATTGGCTCTGGCACCAGCCCTCCCTGTTTTCTACCTACATCTCTAGCCAGTCTCATTTCCTGGCTTCTACCCCCTCTGACAATTTCTTAAATGATGGGTTCCTCAGTGCTCCTTCTCAGCCATTCTTCTTTGCTTGCCCTGCATTTGATAAGATATCAACCACTCTCAAGACATTAATTTACTCCCAACAGCCTGGCCATTCCTACTTTGTATCTCTGGCTTAGATTTCTCTTCAGAGATCCAGGCTTGTACCTCAGTGGCCTCTTAGGAATAGTTACTTGCACATTTTTAGACATGTCAAATTCAGCATGTCCAAAGTGGGAGGAGTTTGCTCTCCCAGGTCATTTTGGAGGATCTACCTCTCCCCTTGTTCTCCTTATCTCATCATATGGCAATCCCACCTGCTCAAAAAGCCAGGAGTCATCCCACCCTGCTCTTTCCCTCCTATTTCACACCCGTTTCTATCCAGTTTTATCCATTCGATGTCATTAGTATGCCTCATTTCCTCTCTTTCCCTCCACTACCTAATATGAGCCTATGCCAGATGGCACCTACCTTTAAATTCATTTAAATTTGTCTTCATCCTGGCTTCCCTCAAGCCCTTTTCCTAATTCCAACAGGAATAATCTTTCTAAACTATAAACCTAAGTTTTGTCATCCTGTCCCTGCCCCCTCATATAAAAGCTTTCACTGGCTGGTATTTGTTCTTGGATAAAACATAAACGCCTTTAAAAGGGTAAGCAGCAACTGTGTCCACCGCTCAGTCTAGCTGTCAACATCAGGTTCCATTCTCAGAACCTGCCTGGTATGACTCTGTTGTCCCCTCATGCTGCTTCTTCCAAAAGAGCCTCCAGTACTTTCTGGAACAGTGAATTCCTTGTGTTAGGGTGACTGACTCGATGTCTGCCTCCCAAACTGTACAACAAGCTCAGTAAGGAGCAAGGCTACACAAGATAAAGTTGGTCTACACATTCATACTTTATAAATCTATAACCACCAATCTAGTTCTTATGTATACAATTTTAGATACACCTGGAATTTTATTTCTCTTCTTTCATGTCCCGACTGAGGCTGATGCTTAGGGACAACAAATATATTTAAACATGATAGACATGGTGTGTGACCAGAAGACCAAAATCAGTTCAGAAAAGAACACGTTTTGATGTTTTGATGCTTTGATTCACAAATACAGAAATAGAGTACCTACATCAGGTGTGGCTGTGCATACTTGTAATCAGAGCTATTTGGGAGATGGTGGCAGGAGATTCAGGTCCAAGGAAGACTCTATCTGGAAAACAAATGAAAACACAAAAGGACTGTAGATGTGCACAAATAGTGAGGTGCTTGGTGAAGCCCTTTCCATTCCCAGGACCACCTCCAAAAAAGGATATGGATGTGGAAAAAATGAAACTCACAATCCTTAAGGAAAATGTAAGCAAGAACAATAGGCTTTTCAAGAAGATAGGTTTTAGATTTGCACTGGAAAAACTCAAGTCTGGTCAATATCAACAAGCTTTCCAGCAGGTGGCGCCTTGAACCAATTAATGCATAACCAGTAGCAACGGCCTAAAAACACATCAATATTTTAAGGATTAAAGCCACCTCCCTTTTCTGATATTTATATACAAACCACGTGCTCAGAAGGTGGTAAAATGCACCTATATGGATGAACACAGATGTATTACTCCACAAGGGAATCTATCTACAAGCCAGACTCACCAGCATGCATGTGTTCAGTATGTGAAATGAATGTGTAATCTCGGAGCAACCTGCCTCTTCCCCAGGGTCCTCACCATAGCCAATATATATTCTACGTCTCAGCTATTATCATTCTCTAGGTTTCCACACGAATTAACCCACATTTCTGTACTCTTCTCAAACATCCAACTGTTCTTCACCCCAGCCCGTCTCCCCATGACCTAGCCACCTTATTTTGAAAGAAGTAACAAGAGGAAAAGCTGCCACAACAACCATCATCAGATGAAGTATTGTCATTGTCCAGATGAGAGCACTTCTGCCTACCACAAGCACTAGGAGAACTGATCCTCTAGTACTTAAATTCCATGCTTTCGGCTGCATGTTCTATCCAATGTCCCTTCCACCTTCTCAGAAACCTGGGCTGTCATTTATGCTTTTTTTAAAAACTGGTGTCTTTCTCTCTCCTGAATAATCAAACTCTCGATCTCTCCATGACTGTATTCCCAAATGCCTTTCAAATACGTTCACAACTCTCCCGCTAAAAGTCAAATAAAATAGTTAGAGCTCCAGATGTAACCTAATGGCTGTGAATTTATCCTTGTTGAAACCAGGGTTTATAGAAATGATTGTTTATTGGTATTTACTTCTGAAATTTTCCTCTAACCATTACAAATAAGAAAAACAAGAGACGTCCTTGTCTGGTTCCTTATACCTTCCAGCTCACCACCTTCTCCTCATCCCTTCTCATATGTTCTTCTGAGAGTTGCCTGCATGCATTCCCTTGCTTTGCTGACCTCCTGCTCCCTCCACAGTCCCTTGTGATCTCATTTTTACCATGATACTCCACAAAAACAAGAGCTCCATTATCAAACTCCATGGCAGTTAGTCTCATTATCATCCTTTTTGACTTCTCAGCAGCATGTGATGCTCTATCCATGCCCAAACACTCCTTTCCCTGGGAGATTATAATTATACATTATAATATCCTGGCTTCCTTCCTACCTTTCCTGCCAGTCCTTCTCTAACTCCTCTGTACAGTGCTAGAATTGAAATCCCCATTAGCTCATTCTTTGGCCCTTCCTCTTTTCTCCCTCCACTTTGTCCTAGGTGACCTCATCTGTAATTTTGGCTTCAAATTCTTCTGGAATGCAGAAAAGTCTCAAAATTAAAGCAATCCAGATGCTGCTCCAGCTTTCTAAAGCTTAATACGGTGGTGGACATCACAAAAGCACCTCAATACTAAACTTACCCTTGTCTTCCTCCTATCTGCCTTTTTCTATTATTTCCCAACTCTGCAAATGGCCCACAAACCAGAATCTTGGATCCATCCTTGTTCACTTTTTTCCCTTTGCATCATGTCTAATCTATCAAAAAATACTCCATATATCATCTCTCAAATACTTCTAGAACGATCTGTTCCTCTCTGTATCCCATTACCACTCACTGCCACCATTATCACCTTAGTTCAACCTAATATGGCTTTTGACAACTCCTGGTGGTGACTTCTGACTCAGCTCCGGCGTCTTTCTTGGCAGCCTTCCACCCGGCTCTCTGAGCAGCAGCTGCAGTAATCTTTCTAAAATGCATATCTGATCATGTTGTTCTTTGGCTTAAATCCCTCCATAGTTTCCTGGATTCCCCTTTTGAGGAGATAGAAACAAAAACCCCTTGGAGGGACTTGAAGGCCTTTTTGAATCTTTCTACCTGCTTCTCTACCCACCTTCATATCTTATCAGCTTCCTCTTATTCTTCATAGTCCAAGCGAACTTCCTTTTCAGTTCATCATCCATGGCATTTCTCCTTCCAACACAAGAACTTAATGGATGGTGTTTCTCTCCCTCTGTAGCTTATTTCTTCATTTCCCCCTAGTATTTCCAAACATTTCATTTATATTCAAGTCAAGACACATGTCCCAAAGCTTCTGTATAATAGAGAAAACAATGATCAGAATGTAGAGATCCATAGAATGAGAGGAAATATTTGCCAGCGTTTTTCATTGGATGAAGGATTCATGTTTGTAATATACAAAGACAATTAGAATCCACAAAGAACTCAAAATTCAAACACCAAAAGAACAAATAATCAATGCAATCAATAACTGGACGAATGAATCAAACAGACTGTTCAGAGAGGTAGTACAAATGGCTAAGAGATACTTGAAGGAATGTTCAATATCTTTAGTTAGAAAGAAAATTCAAATAAAGACTACACTCACCATCTCACCATAGCCACAATGGCAATCATGAAGAAAGCACATAATAATTGTGGTGAGGAGGTGGACGAAGGAGAGACCCCTTCATGCACTATCATTGGAAATATAAATTAGTGTAACCACTGTGGAAATTAGCATAGAGTTTCCAAACACTGAAAACAGATTTACTCATGACACCTTTGCACCACGCTTGGGAATACACCAATATAAGCGGGTTACCTGAGTACACGTGCGTCTCACTGCACAGAATGGAGCTTTGCAATCAGCCAACATGCCCAGAGACAAATGAATATGTAAGAAAAATGTAGTGTAACAGAGTACTCCTCCTCTATAAAGAAGAATGAAACAAATGTCATTTGCAGGAAAATGGCTACAACTAGAGATCATCGTGCTGGCATTAAGTCAAGCTCAAAAAGTCAAAAAAAATGGTTTACTAGTTTGTAAAATCAAGATCAAACAATGTTGATAATGGTGTTGATGATGATGATGATGATGATGATGATAAATAATAATAGTAGGACATTCGGATAAAAGTGGAATTGGCAGGTGAACCAGAAGGGTTGCGCGGGAAAGAGGATACTGGGAAGAAAATGTAATTATATGTGTGCATGTGGTGCGTGTGTGTGTGTGTATGTGTGTGTGTGTGTGTGTGTGTGTATGTGTATGTGTGAAGATACTGGGAGAAAGAGGAGTGTGAAGGGAGTAGGACAGAGGGGGCAAACTTGTTCAAAGTATATTATATACATGTATGGAACTAGCCAAATGAAACTCCTTGTACCTTCTAGGAAGATACACATCCTTGAGGAAGCTTTGCTTGAGCTCCCTGGAGAAGTGTACCCTCCCAGGCCCAGACCTTTCTTGCCTCCTAGGTTGCGCTTCATTCACAGGTGAATTCTGCAGGTATTTCTGTGGTAGCTCTCTGCTTCCTCTGGCTCATCACCATATCTAGTTTGACGCTTAGCACATAGTAGGCACCCAATTAATATTTGTTGAATGAGTGAATAAGCAACATTGTGGGTTGAGTGATTCACTTCCTTTTATTCTTTGATGGATATTCAGGGACTCTGATCTCATTTTTACATGAAGATAGCTCTGCTGTATTATGTATTTTGTTATGTGAAGGAACTTTAGATGCATAGCATGCCAGGCTTCCATTTTACTCTAAGGGTTGAGGCCAGATAACAATATTTATATCTTTTGTACCAAATGGAGATTTCAGAAGACTGCCTTTGTCTCAAGACCAACTACTTAAAAAAATAAATTTTATTGTAAAAGTGATGAACAGAGGGGTTACAGTTATATAAGTAGGGTAATGAGGACATTTCTTTTTGAACAGTGTTACCCCCTTCTCCTGGCTCCCCTCCCCCCAAGTTGTATAGTTCATTGCTAACATGGTGTCTAGTGAGTGTCTCTGCTGGATTGGTTCACCTTTTGTTCCACTGATTCTGTGATTCCTCTTCCCTTCCCCAAATCAGATAAATAAAAGGTAGAGAAATAAAAAATAATGACAACAGGGAATAAATCAAAGGGGGAAAAAAGGAAGAAAAAAGAAATAACTTTAAACAATACAATGAAAAAACCCTCTTGTTCCCATTTCTTGGGAGTTCATTTCGATAAGTATAATTTTACATGGTCCTATGCACATAGCTGTTGGCTCAGACCACTTTAGACTTAACTTCTTGCAATCTAGTGGTTAAGCAGTCAGTCATTCTCTTCTGCCGTTAGGGGCACATTTAAGTAAAATTAATAAAAGTATTGTCAGAAGTTTGTATGGAATTATTAGAAAAGAAACAACCTTCTTGTTCCCTCCAAATAAATATAATGAGTTCTAAATTGTCTGCTCTTTTGGATAGCATATTTCCCTTCTGAAAGTGGTCTATAGATGCAACTGAAGGAAGACAAGATGAGTAGTGTTAGTGATTTCCCAAAGATGCTCCCTTGAGAGTCAGATCAAGCAAGGGAATTCTCTCAGAAAGGGCCCTGGGCAGGAATGCAGCAGGCATGCCCTAGTCTCCTTATAGCTCCCCAGGGGTTTCTTTCCAGCCTAATTCTTTCTTTGAAGACATCTACCTGCCTTCCTCAGATAGACACACTTGGCCTGCACCCACCCCTTTTTCACAGGGCCTAGAAAGCCTTGCTTCTGGGGCTGGACTCAAGATTGGATTAAAAGGCCAGACTAAAGCTTTTCTGTTCATTCCCCACACCTAACACACACACACACACACACACACACACACACACACACACACACGGAGGGGGGAGGGGACGACAAACCTAGGGTTCCCACAGTGACCACAGGGAGAAGAAAGTGCCCCTTGAATATAACTACCATCATTTAAAATGCATTAAACGCATTTTTACTTCCACTAGGACTCCACCGTGTGCAAGTATTTTCAGGGGATATAAATATCAGGTCCATAGCTATATCTTCCAAGTGCCTATGCACAGTCTCCAAGAACCTAAACTCAGTACATTCAGTATGAAGGAGATCTGTTGAAAGAGACATCCTTAAACAAAGAGGCTAGCACGTGTATATGCATTTACTCTGTATCCAATGTTGTACACACGCTTACACATCTCACTAATTCTAAGTGTGATGTGGATTTCTTGCTAGGTGAGAGGAGCAAGGCTCAGAGAGATCTAGAACTTGTCCCAAGAGAACTGCAAGACATGTGCTTCAGACACAGGTCTGTGTTGTTCCCATAGAGTGGCTGCTGCTTCTCTGCTTAAGGTTATCAATTTCCTTGACGCAATACTGCATGTCTTGCTGTTCCTTCAACGAGGCCTCACAGAACAGTAGCTCCACTGCAGAAAGAAAAGTCCCAGCCCATTTCTAGGATGGTCAAAATGATGTCTAAAGACATCGAGAAATAGTACTTACAAATTATAGGAACTACTATGAACATAAACACTGTTTTAGAGAGTGCATTCATTCTATTTGCTACAGATTTTTTAAAAAAATATTGTATTGTCTTTAAGTAGTTGTTCAAAGGAGTTGCCATTCAATAAAGCAGGTTATGAATATGCCATCCCTTTCAACCCTCTCATCTTTACTTTTCTTAATTTTGTAGGATAGTTATTGAATGTTTCTGCCTTTTAACAAAGCCATTTATGTAAACAATGAATCTTGATCTGTGTTACCCTCCAACATTTACACACACACACACACACACACACACACACACTTTGACCCACTTCTTCCCTTATTTTTCTTTATTTCTGTGGTACATATAATGAATTTTTTTAAAGTTACACAGTTTGTTGAGGTAAGTTGACTACAGAACTACCCATACTCCCCCAAGAAACATTTTCCTTTGTATTGTTGTGGATGGGACCTGAGACCCTGTGCAAGCTAGGCAAGTGCTCTCTCCCACTGAGCTACATTCTGAGCCCATCCCAGAGATACTTTTATTAATGTCCTGTGAAATCA
Source organism: Perognathus longimembris pacificus (assembly GCF_023159225.1). NCBI lineage: Eukaryota > Metazoa > Chordata > Mammalia > Rodentia > Heteromyidae > Perognathus > Perognathus longimembris. The sequence goes on along the minus strand of NC_063171.1, from coordinate 37,687,625 downwards.
CTGTGGAGTAGATACTCTCATAAGAGCCATTTGGGGGGAAAAGAGGATGTAGATAAAACATTTATCATACAATGCTGTTGCAACTGCAGATTCCAAGATCCCAAGAAAAGTATATTTTTAAAGTCTGCCTATCTATCTATCTATCTATCTATCTATCTATCTATCTATCTATCTATCTGTCTATCTGAGACAGGGTCTCACTACTACAAAGAATTCTTGTCTGCATTCTCCTCCCTTCCCCACTTCATTTTAAATCCAAGCCAAATGAACATTTCATGAGTAGGTGGCATCCATTGTAATGACAAGAAAGGAATAACTCGTTCCCAGGAAACTACAAGTCATGCATTCCAAAACAGTGCTCCACAGACAGTGAACCATTTTGTAAGTGGACACAGTTATCACACTGGTGATAGAGGCCCTGCCCTGGAAACCACAAAGCCACACGAGCTTAGGTAAGGCCTTGGGCCCAGGCCACTTGCAAACCTTCCTGCATCTCCCAATCTACCTGGTAAGGGCATCTCAAATCCACCCGTTAGCCTGCCATCCAGATGCCTCCTTTCCTCTGCAGAAGCCATCCCCTGAGGTCCATGGTCTCACAAACATGCTGGAAAGCCTGGCCTACAAGCCCCATGTGAGTGGACACCAGAGAGGCTGACTGTGCCCCTCACACATGGTTTACAACACTGTTTGAGGCATTCGTGTTGCTGTGATGCTTGAGGACTGGTAATCTGAAGAGAACCAAGCCTCCTAGGATTTACGCATCCTACACTGTGCAGAAGCACCACCGCCTGCAGCTTGCACCTCTTCGGAATGACCTCTTAAATACTTGCTCCTTGATATATGAGTTTGAGGTCTAAATGTTTTTACACATAGAAAGACTGAATTTCCTGCATGGTTTATAACTTCCTAAATTCTATAGGAATGCCAAACACTGTGTCTTTCGCAAGTTTCACTCTTCTTTTTTTAATTTTCAAAAGTTAACAGAAAGTGCTTGGCAGATTGGGAAAGGACAGTGCCGGTGAATGACGGTACTGGAGACAGCAATGCAGTGTCGCAGTGTCTGCGGTGGTTTGCCTTCATAGCTGTATAAAGTGCTCACGAAATTAACATCTCAAAACACACATTATTGAGCCAAGCCCCATAGCACGCACCTGCAGTCCTACTCAAAAGGAAGGCAGAGAGAGGAAAATGGCAATGAGGCTAGCCTAGGCACAAAAGTTAGAGAGAGAGTGACATGGTAGGACACATCTGTAATCCCGGCTAGGCAGGCTAGCTTTGGGCAAAAACACAAAACCTATCTGATCAGGCAAGAAGAAAATATAAAGGGGATCCAAATAGGAAAAGATGAAGTTAAACTTTCTCTCTTCGCAGATGACATGATCCTATACCTAAAGAATCCCATAGACTCTACCCCCAAGCTACTAGAGCTGATCCAAAACTTTGGATATAAAATAAACCCTCAGAAATCAACAGCCTTTCTCTATGCTAACGACCCGAAGACCGAGGTGGAAATAAGGAAAGCAACTCCTTTTGCAATAGCCCCCAAAAACATAAAATACCTAGGAATAACTAACTAAAGAAGTGAAAGACCTCTTTGAGGAGAACTTTAAAAGCTTGAAAAATGAAATTATGTCAGAACCAAGGAAATGGAAAAACCTCCCATGCTCCTGGATTGGGAGAATTAATATAATCAAAACGGCAAGATTGCCAAAGGCTATCTACAAATTCAATGCAATACCCATTAATATCCCAACACCATTTTTTAATGAA